>NC_087570.1:3173750-3806500 GCF_036250125.1 Pseudopipra pipra | reverse complement strand
AGATTTTGAGTTGGAGATGAGCCATGACCACCGAGAGCCAGAGTCAGGCACTTGGGCATGGAGCAGATCTGATTTCAAGTGACACACAACCCTCAGCTCCATTCTGCTGTACCATCCTCTGGTCCAGACACCAGCATATGGCCAGTGTGAAAGAGCAGCACCTTGAATTAGGGGCTTTTGGGCTAAACCCCTCTAATACTGTTAAAATGTTTGCATGCTCTGGCCTGCATGGCTGGGAGAACCCTCAGGCTTCAAAGCTGCATCTCGTAACCACAGGTTACCACAGTGTTCCTCTCTGGCCTGAAATAAAGAGTCCAGCTAATGGAAAACAAGGAGCTCAAAGCACTGACCAAGTGGTCCTGGGTGCTTTTGTGCCAGCTGTGATCATTAGCTACCAGCCCTTTGTTAGCTCTTGTCCCACCCAGCAGGAGGAAATGTGTTCCCGTGTGTGTGTCACACAAAATAGCACCTCAGCTGCACAGGGACGGGAGGATTGTGCTCAGGGCATGGACTTGCACCACAATAACTGAGCTGGGAGCACACATTTCCTTCTGCTGGATCCACTGTGGGAGAAGCAATCATGCAGTCAGGTGATATATCCAACTGCTGAGCTACATCCTAATTGAACCTCAGGTGAAAAATGCAAAGCACCTTCCATTCAGAACCTACAGCATGGCAGTGTCTACAACAGTCTATTTGGCATTAAATCAGGTATGGCAAGAACAGGCTCAGTAAAGGCAGTAGTGATTTACCTAATTGTTTTTTCCCCAGGAACAGTCCAGAGTAAAATACTGCAAACTCACAACTGATCTTCTACAGGCCTTGTTGTCTGAGACACAACTGGTACTACTTGAATGCTACAGTTTATAAATCAGAACACCTCTGGAAAATCCCACCCTTCTCCTCCTTTCTTCCCTTTCCCCTAAAAGATCCATCAGCAAAAGCATGAGAGACCAACCATGTGAGAGAAGCAGAAAGAGAGGAGACTCATCAGCATCAGAGTCTCTAAAGGACCAAAAATTCAACTGCTGCAAGTTTGGTTTTGAGGCTCTGAGGTTTTCTGGTGTTTTGAGAAGCAGCAGCACAGACAAGCTGAGGCACGAAGAAGGGGGGGAAATAAGCTGACACCTGAGTACAGACATAAGCTTCTTTGGCATTAAAACTGAACCCCACTTCAACACGTGTTATTTTGTTTCACCCACGAAATGTTTCCAATTACAAGTCCAAAAGTTCTTCAGTAAATCATGAACAAAGCACCACAGAGATCAGTTGTACAGCTTGGCCACAAAACAAAGTAGCTTTCTGATGTTCTGACATATAAATTAGTGCAACTTGTAAATATACTTCACTGGTATTAATCTGCATAAAGCGAAGACAAATGGATTTCTTGCTTGTATTAAATTGCAGTTAACATATCTCCCAGATTAAAAGATTTTAAACTCAGTGTAGGTCTGCACTTGCTGTGCAAACAGAGCTAAATATATTCCTTAATAGGACTATTCAGGCTTCACAGTGTAAATCCCACCCCTTCCCACAGTTCTGCCAACTGCCTGTTCCCAATATTTAGCTGCATCCTCCCCATCCCATCCCAGCACTGCACAGGGAAAAAGACAAGAGAATAAGAGAAAAGAACAGGGATGGTCAAACAACGTAACACTGAAGAGGAAAATATCATAAAAGGTGCCTGACCTCAGGGGGCTCAAAGATGTGGCAAGTTTAAATTAAAGGAGAAAACCCAAAGTGCTCCTAAAGAGATGGGAGGAAAACAGGAGACAGGAGGGCACGTGAAACAGGGCACAGAGAAGTTTAACAGAGCCTTGACTTTCAGCTCCTGGAAGCAAAGCATTCTAAGAGGCTGCCAAGCATCTTTAGAAGCTGCCACTGAGAGATTCCTCGCTACTGGGCAAGAAAATTTGGGCAGATTAATTTCATTCTTATTAAAAAAGGGATAATTGCTGATAGAAATCAGGCATGACACTGCCATGGCCATCCCCACGCCCCTCCTCCTGCCAGCAGCCTCAATATATCCTTCAAACATGAGGTTTCTCCCATCACTGGGACACACCTCACAGGAGAGCAGCAAGAGGAACTTCCAACTTGTGCAGTAAGTGCAGAAGACAATCACAGCTCAATAGGAACATCAGTCTTTTCCTACATTTAACTCTAGGAGGAAAATTTTGAAGTCCCGAAGCGGGAAAAAGGGAGGAAGGAAAAAGAAGTCTGGTGTCTTTATTTCACTTAATGGCCATGACAGCTCAGGGTGTCCTGGGTTTTCTGTGCAGCTTTTTCAGAGGATGGCAGAGCTGGCACTGGATTTGGTGCCAGTGCCCATCTCATCAGGTGGCTTTGCCCACCCCACTTTGAACAGCAGATGGGCTGCAGAACAGTGGTGTTGGAAGGGCTGCTGCAGTGAGGAGTTTTCCAGGGATCACTGCATTGAAAGGAGTGCTGAGTAAACAGTTGATAGCACACAAATTGTCCCCCTTTTTGGCTTTTTTTAGGGCTTTTATCCTTTGCCATTTCCCATCCTTTCATGAGCTTATTACTTCCTGTCCTAACACTGCTTCCTGCTCCAACAGGTTGATAGGTACAGAGAAAAAAGACTGGATTTTTAAGGAATGTTTCCTATTAAATCTCCTAAGGGAGAGTAGGAAAGAGGCACCAGAGGGATTGTGAAAGTCTGACCCAGCACACTTCTGCTGGCTTTTTCCCCCTGCTTTGTCACGTGGCTTCCTGTAGTATTTACTTTGAAACAACTCTCTAAATTCACTCAAGTGCCCCTGCAGAAAATGGGACAAAATAGTTATTATTATCATCATTTTGAAAGTCTGAGACTGGAATAAGAAGCAACCTGTGAGCTGGAAGACAAGCATTTTGGGTCAGGATTGGTAAGTGATGGGAAGGTGGAAGATGGAACCAGACTTTGCAGGTGCTGGGTTCCTTTAGTGGGTAAATAAGTAAACAACCCTCAGAGCACCATCATTCACAAGCACCAGAATGGAAACAGGTGTTCTGTGAGCTTGGGGATGGATATTTGTCTGAAGGCACTGGAAAAAACATTCCAAAGGAGAGCCCAGAAGGGAAGGCCCCTTCCCTTGCTAAGTTACAGGCACACAGTCCTTCAGCCAGGAGCTGCACCTTCCCAGGGCACACTCAGCCTGGCTTACTGTTAAAGAACCTCACAGTGTCACTTTGTGCTTTCACAACGATCACAGGTTGGAAGAGCAGTAACTAAGAAAAGCAATGAAAGCTTTTGTTTCCTTTAAAAAAAGCTTCTCTGGTTTCACCAGCATCTGCAGCACCCAGTAGTGTCTGAATGTTTCAGCAGGAGTTGCAGATACTTCACAGTGAGAGCTCCACTCTGATTATTTTAGAGTTTATACACTGGAAGATCACGACATCCAATTAATTTATATCAGACTGTTAGTGTGGCAAGTTCCACTGTGCTATTTGGAACAGAAGAAAATAGCAGATCTTCTGTAACAGTGCTATTTCCTCTTGGAAGACCCAAATCCATCAGAGAAACTCAGTGGAGTGCCTTGCCAACGACAGTGCAGGATATTCAGACTGCTGATCCTAAGAGGCCCCAACAAGCCAATCCCACAAAAACCCAAGCAGCTGGAAGCTCCTTCCTCCCTCCCCACACAGTAACACCCAGTTACCCCAGCTTTCAGCAGAGGACTGCCAGGCACTCAGCTCCAAATCACAATTTCCAGACCCCTTTTTTTCAACAGCATCAGCACTGATGCCAGACTTCAAAAGAGAACCCTTCCAAGTAACCCCAAAAATCCATCTCTGTTGCCATGCAGTCCCACAGCAGAGTTCCCACCCCTTCCTTTGGCACATCCTTCCTATCTGTGTTCTCAGCAATAAACACTGCCTGAGTAAGTAGTGATGAACACTGCCAGCTGACCATGTATCACAGCATGAGGTTGTTATCACATATTTCTTCTATAGGAGTGAAGGAACACGTGCATTTTTATCCACTTGTGCTTGTACACAGATGTTCCTCAGGGAGTGGGTGGGTGGGTAACAAACCCAAAGAAAACTGGCATTGAAAGCAACAGCCACTGGTAGATCTGAAAATTTAGCCTCAACCAGCTGAATACTTTCAGGTATTAAATCAGACACCCTGAGCTACATGATCTTGTAAAGCACCCTTTTGAATAAATTATTGGAGTTCCAGTCAACAGCACTTAAGGACACTTCTCCATATAAAACAGGAGTCAGGAGAAGGGCAGAGCTAGAGAACATGCAGGTAAGTGATGCTACATTGTGGAAGGCAAGAAGAACCAGGTTATGGGCTACGTGTGGTCCCCTCCTCGCATGCCTGGGCGTTACCACAGCACACGTTACAAGGGCTCCAAATCCAGAGGCAAGTTCCCATCAGTTCCAAGTTAAAATGACCAGCACCATTAGAAAAGTGAAGGTGGCCTGGGCCCCATGGTGGATCAAGGCAGAGGGTTCCTCTGTGAGTGGCTAAGGATGGAGAGGCAGTGAGAAGAACTGGGAGGACAGGAGGAGCCAGAATCTCTTTGGCTGGAGGAGCAGAAGGGGGAGGAGGCTGCATTCATGGAGCAGTTTGTGGGGCAGCTGCTGGAAGAACTGGCTTTGGGGAAGCTGGATATTTGCACTGCTGATGTAGGATGCAGGAGAAAGGGAGAATGGAGGCAGCAGGAGAGGCTTCCATGGCTAGCAGTGGAAGTGCTCCAAGCAGCTAGCACAGTGGTAAGCAAGGATGGGAAAAAAATTAAAAAATATATATATATAGATATATATAAAAAGGAAGAAGAGATCTTCACTGCTTATCTGATTAAAAAAACCAAACAAACAAGGAAACAGAGGAAGGGAAAATAAAAAGAGGAGAGAGAAGCACCAGTCGCAAAGAGTTCACAAGGCTTTTTTTGCTCCTTCCCCCAGGGTCACTGCTCTGGCTCTGACCTTCGGGGCCGGTATCTCCGCTGGCCCGTCGACTTCCGCGTGGCCACGGCTGCGGTGAATCCCACCAGGCAGCACAGGGACGTGGTGCCAAACTTGGCCGTGTCCAGCCAGCTGGGGGTTTCCATCTTCAGGTACCTCTCAGCCACGTGCAGGCTCATCACCACGAACCACAGCACCGAGGCAAACGCGTCGATTCTCCGGAGTCTGTGAAAAACCAAAACAAGAGTTTGAACACCAGCCAACTCCCTCGGTGCTGAGGAAGGAGAGGGAAGGTGGGGAAGAGGAGGGAAGGGTATGGATTGAGCAGGTTATGTACTGCCTCTGACTAGGTGCAGCCCTGCCCACTGCTGTGTAAGAACCTGAGTAGATCAGCTCCATTTTCTACCAGAGCTGCACAGGGAACTCTTCATTCACAGTAATTCAAGCTTAAATTGAATGAACCAAGGCACAGATCCAAAGCAAGCTCTGCTGTCTCCACCCAGCCTGCTGGCAAAGAGCTGTGCCACCCAGTGCTATGTGTGCCATTCTGGCAGATGTTTATCCCTGGATCACCGAGTCAAGACTGGACCAAAGACCTCCAATATAACATAGTTTTCCTTGGGGTGAACCAGGAGCCAAGTGCACACTCACCTGATCCTCCCAGCCAGGAACATGGCCAGCAGGCAGGTGAACAGCCCCAGCACAGCCACGGCCATCTGGTGATTCTTCCCGTAAGCCCACACGGCGCTCAGGTTCTCCACCACGTGCTCCGGGAGCAGCTGGAGCAGCTCCCTCCATCCTGCCACCCTCACCCAGGTGTCATTGCCCACGTCTGCATGGGAGGCTGAGCCAGTCCTGTTCTGAAGGGATGCTGGGCCAGAGGGAACGGGAGCAGGGACTGCTGTGCTGAGGGAGAAGGGGTTGCCTGACCCGTACAAGGCCATCAGAACCAGGAACGCGCAGCTGAGGAAGGCCAGGAAGCGCAGGAGTATCACCTGAGCTGGTGTGGTTATGGAAGCAGAGGAGGAGGATGAACATAAATTCTGCAGAAGAAGGGAGAAACACCTTGTCAGAAGCCTGAAGGAACTGCAGTAAGGTTTTGAAATGGTGCTTTAAGAAACACTTCCAGACTGTATGGTTTACTGGACTGTTTTGCTCAGGTCCTTCTAAGTCTCTGTACTGGGCTGACACCATATGGGATGTTGTAGACTAGCAGGGAGCAGTTGCAGAGCTATGAGCAGAAGCCAAGGTCAGGCAGGGAGAATGTCATAATTTACTTCCCATCGTTCTTTTTTAATTTTTTCCCCTTGTACTCTAGTTTCTTGCACTGCAGCCATAAATTGCCTTCCCTACCTCCCCTTCTCTGCCTGTCCCATAATTTTCCTTCCACTCTGTTATTATTACATTAGACTTGCCTTCTGGCAACTGCCCTGAATGACACCAGCAGGAGGAAAACCTCAAACTAACATCAGGAGCATCTGTGTACGCTGTACTCTTCTAAACTGCTGGGACAGAAGCAGCTCCCAGGTTTAGGGAGCCCCAAGGCTGCTGCCTCCCTTTCCCAGCAGCAAACCCAGGTGCAGTGGGATCAAGTTCCCTGCATTTCCTCCTGAGCCCCCTCACCTGGGCGTAGGCCTTGTCTGTCTCGCGGCGTTTGAAGTGGTGGCTGAGCAGCAGCGCGCGGAGCTGCCGGTTCTGGTGTTTGATGTAATACTCCACAGCAGCCTGGCACGGGCGGCACAGCTTGTAGGTCTGCTCCAGGTGGTGCTTGTACACCTCAATCTCCTCATCATACTTGCCCTGGTGAGAGAACAGGAGAGGAAACGTAGGTGAGCACTGCAGGTCCCTCACCTGTTATCATATTTGCTCCTGACAGGCGGACAAAGCGTGACTCCGGTCACGGAACAGCCCCCAGAGGAACCAAGCTGGAGGCCACGCATGCAACCAGCCTCACATACAGCTGACCCAGCCTCCATGTCCCAGAAGAGATGAAAAAAGCCTTGCAGAAGGCTGCTGTGGCCCAATTCCAGGATGCTGAATTTCTGTGGCCCTATTTTGCCGTCTTTGTTGAGACCTTATGAACTCAACACAGGAGGTGAGACAAGAAACTAAAACTGCTCTTCCCCTCCTCAAATGAGGGGACACAAAATACCTGTTGCCCCTTCACTCCACTGTGCTGGAGAAAGAGATAAGTTCCTTTCAAAAATCAGCCTCAAACTTGAAGGCTGTCCCTGTTTGGGAGATGAGCTCCACAAATCATTAATAACACTGGTAAAAACAGTCAGTAGGTAAGTTTTTCAGTGTCACTTCAGCAGACACATCACTTATCACAGAAGCTCCTAGGGCTCTTCTAACTCCAAGATCCCTGTACCAAAAGTGTCAGCTGAAAGCATGCAGCTTCTTTGGAAGCAGGATGGTGCATTGAGGCTGCCCAAGAGTTTGCTCCAGCAGTTCCATAGGCTCCATCTTTTGGAACCAAGAAGGAATCCCATGGCAGAGACCAGGAGCAGCAGGGTCATCCCTCACTGGAACAGGCCAGCAATGCTGCAAGAGGCCACTGCTGCCACTGACACACTTATCCAACCATGCTGGATAACACAGTCCTGTGTTTCTCAGCTGGCACAGACATTGCAGGTCACTGAATGCCTAAAAAGTGGCCAGAGGCAGTGCTTTGAGGAACTGCACAGGTCTGGCAAGAGGCAGGGACTAGAAATGAAGCTGAGAAAAGGGCACCAGCTGAAGATACTCTCATTAAGCATGATCAAATTTAAATCTGTTCTCTGGGAGTCATCCTGATCAAACTCATTACAATTACACAAAGCAGACTGGATTAGGTAAAACCAGAGGATGAACACATCCCACTACAGCACAGTCTAACCCCAAGGCTTGTTGACAATGGTGGAAAGCTAAGGAGTGCAGCACTAAATTCTCTGTGTGAAACGCTGGGGAGGCATAAAACTGTGAAGGAAAAACCCCATTATCCCATCCTCCATGCATATTAAGTAAAGGGAAAGCCAAGAAGTTGCTCAGCAGGAAATCCTGTTGCTGTAACTGTAAAATTCCCTTTGCCCTCCTAGGCACAGATGCCTGACCAGGGAAATTATGTGGCTGCACAGGATTCCTCTCCCACTGCACTAATAATGCAGAGCAGCACAGGCAGGGCCCCAGGAAAAACAGAATCTGTTAAGGTTTCAAGGTATCCAGCGGGCAGCTGTGCCTGCCAAATCCTGGAAGCTTGGCCATGGGAAGCACTGGAGCTGTAAGCTGATCTCAGCAATGTTTTGGGCTCGAGCTTCAACTCCCAGTGCTCATCTAGAACAGGGCATTACATTCCAGCTTTGGAATAGAATTAGGTAAATTTGCAACACTAATCAGTAACCTTCTCTGCACTGGAGTGCCACATAATGCTTCTGAAGACTATTGGAGCATCATTCCACAGTACACTGAAAAACTGCTCTCTCTCCTGCTTACAAGGCTGCAGGATGAATTAAACCGAGCAGGAATAGCAGAGCCACGCACGGGAACGCCTCGGTCAAACACTCACCTCCTCCCTCGGTGAGAATGAAGCCAGCTGTTTGATTTTCATGGTTTGATGGTTGTTGCACTTCTTGCAGAGCAGAATTTGGCTGCTCACCCACTGCTGTGGTTTGGTGGGATCACAGAAAGTTGTGCCGCCCGACACAACGTGGTTAAGGTGCTCCATGTACTGGGCAGGGATGGGCTTGTTGTAGTCTCCATTCTGACAAAAAAGCAGGAGGGGAAGCAGATCTAATGATCATAAAATCAAAACTGGGTTGGCAATAAGATTCCCTAAGCTCTGTCAGGAGCTCTACATGCATTCACCTATGTAACAAAGTAAATAAGAAAAAAAAAAAAGAGACAAAATGCTTCAAATCTTCTGCCCACCTCCACTGTTCCACACACCTATTGCAGGTTGTGCTGGATTCTGGCTTAAGACAGGTTTTGCTATTTAACAGAATACAAACCCGGAGAATAATAATATTTTAATATATTTCTAATTACTGTTAATATTTTATATATTATTTGCTATGTTTATTGTTGATAATATTAAATTATTAATAATTTAATTAATATTTAATCAATATTGCTAATAGTTTAATATAGTGCCGACACCTAAAATCTATTCTGACATGATTTTAAACTCTTTTACTGTTGTTGGCTATTAATAAAGACAATCTGATTGCATCATTAAAAACCAGAGGTTTTATTCTTCCATCCTCCTCGTCCAGTAGAAAGGAGCAGAAATCACCCAGAATGGTGGAATTGCATGCAATGTTTATATTAAAGCCTTTTTATCACACCTAGCACAGGGATTTTTACACTGTTTCATATACTTAAAAAAATATTCTTAAGAGATATGTCAAGGCTGCTTTTGCCCTTTAAAGAAAGGGAGGAAAATTTGTCTTCATTATCACAGCCAGCACACCCCAGTACAGCAGATTCCTTCTCAAAGCTGATCAAGTGATGGGCTGCTGAGCTCACCAGTGCTCAGCACAGCTGTCAAACCGCTGGACATTCCCGTGCACTGGGCCTGCATCACCTCAGAGGAGGAGCAGGGATTTCCCAAAGCACTGTCCCACCTTCCCAGCCCGTCCCAGTACCTCCTGGAAGCCGTTGTACTGCTCGCAGTTGGGGCAGTCCCAGCAGTTGCGGTTCCCGTACGGCACCACCGTGTCCTGGTTGCAGAACCAGCAGTTCACCGTCACGTGTGTGGGCTTCTTCCTGCTGGGGGAGGAAACGTGTCAGGCACGAACACTGAACTCAGCTGGTGGACAGGAAAGCACAGGCTTTCAAACAGGGGCTGGAAAAACAATCAGTCTTCCCATTCCGTGATACGACTCAGAGTAGTCGCTTTGGCAATGAAAAGGTGGGTTGTTAAAGTAGAAATTAATTCTGTACTAATACCATGAACATGCTGAATTATCAACTTCCCTGTTTTCCAGGGGCACATTTGGGGGTGCAAATCCTCTTCATAATCAGCAGTGTTATTATATGAGAAGGGTGCTGTAGAGTTGATGTTTAATACATAGAATCCCAGGAAAAGGAAGTTACGATCCACAAGAGCTGCCTATGATGGTGCTCAGAAACCCAGGAAAGGGGCTCATGGTTACAGTTCTATCTATTTTGACAGAAAATTTTTCAAGGGCAAGAGTTATCACATTATCTCAAGGCTCAGGCACTGTTAACAGCTGTTTCTTCACAGCTTTAGATACATAAAGAACTGAGGAAACAACACGTCTTCCCTGAGAACGGAAGGGATAAAGACTAATGACCTTGATCCATGAGCCCCTTGTTTCTTAAAGCAATCCTGTTAAAACAACAGCCAATACAGACAACCAGCTGTGATGTGACCACAGGTTGTGACAGATGTTTGAGCAAAGAGCTCCAGCGGCCCAAGCCCTGGGCCTGTCTGCTAAAGAAGGTCTGCATTTGTCTCAGAACTTGGTGCAATCTCCACAAGGAGCTCCCTGGCAGGTCAAGGCAGCACAGCCCAGCTGTCTGGGTTTATCAGAACCAGCCCCAGTCCCACTTCCAAGGGAAGGCAGCTGCTCAGGGACTGGCTATGGCAGCTATGCAGACAGATGGACCCAGCTGCCACGAGCCCAGCTCCACCAAGGCATTAATCTGTGTGGCTCCACTGCAGCGGCAGAGAAAGCAATGGAGCAGGGGGCTCATGGAGGGCCTGGGAAGCAACTAACAGGAATCCAAATGCTCCCAAATTGAGAGCAACTTCTCTTCTTCCTGCTCTAGGAAATGGTATCTGCTGCTACAAAATTCCATAGTGAAACACACTCTGAATCCTGCAGAAGTGTTGTCTGGCACCCTGCGACCAAACAGGCAGCTGGGTCTTCCCCTCTCTCTCAGCCATCACCTCTGTAGTTGGATGCCTAAAATTAACATTCTTCTTCCCTCTCATTTCCACAGACTGTGCCTTGAAACTTGGTTCATAGAATATCCAACCCTCAGGCAATGCCTGGCCTTCCAGTCTAGGTACTAACAGTGCTTGCAATGAAGCACTGAAACTCCAGCATGCATTGAGGATTCCCTGCCAGATGCTGAAAGAAAATAGCTGGAGCTACTTGGGTGACAGATTCTCACCCCAAAATAGATGCAAACACCCACACCCCTCCTAAAATGAATATTCCTTGCTCAACTTTCTTCACTGCCAAGGGGGCTCAAAACAGTAACTGATGCGAGTTAAAAATACCACTCCTGAAACTAACAGGCAAAAAAAAAAAAGTTTAAAGCAGACAAATCTAGGTCGTTAGTCTGACTTATCCATGAGCTCCCACTGTCCAAATGCCAAGAAAACCACTTGTCAAAACAGTCATGTGAAGGATGGACAGCAACACCTGTTGGTACTGGTTTCATCTCACCATCACAGGGGTACAAGTATAACATGCAGGCTTCTTTAACCACGAAAACACAAATCCTAGTGCTCCTCGAGCACAGGCTTCACAGTAAGTACAGCCTGAACTCCACCCACTGAGGGAGGTTATTGCACAAGTCCCAGGTACTGTGGAACATGCCACAATCCCACCCCCATGCTGCTGTTCCCCATCCTCTGGCATCCATGGAAATAAGACACCCCACACTTCAGCCCCTACCCACCCCCAGCGTCTTCCATGACATGACAGAGGAGGTGGAAGCACTGATTTTCAGTAAAAAAAGAATCAATGCCAGACCCTCTCCAAGAACTTGCTAATATAAGAGACCAAATCCTCAGTATACTCCAGACCTTCCCATCATTTCCCAAACAGGATTCCACTTCTAGTTCTTGAGGCTGAGGAACTGCTACCGAGGATTAAACAGCAGCCCTTCATTCTCACAATGTATGCAAAAGAAATGGCTAAGTCCTGGATTATTTAGGATAAGAGGCAATAATCCTTCCTTTTGTGAACCTATGATCTGTTGCCATAGAAATAGGTGCAAAAAACCCAAGTTCCAATCTGCTGGATGCAAAAAGAAGAACAAGGGGGAAAAAAGGTCATTTTAGGCAAGAACATGTAGGTGGGGTACTAGTTTTCTAGTAATTGGGCAGGACTTAAAAAGCAAAAAACAAGTACTGCATTTGGAAAGACTCTCAAATACAGATTTAATGAGTTTGGAGCTATATTTACCTTGACTGAATTCAGGCAGCAGCTGAAGGCAATAAGCTACAGCACACACTGCTTCTGAAGTCACACCCTGGGATGAGACAGACAATGCAAAACTGAGCACTTACAATGTGCTCAATCCCTTGCAAAACACGAGGCAAATCATCCCCGAGGAGTTTAAATGTACCACTGCACTAACTCGAACCAGCTTCACTGGGACAGAGAACCTCCCAGCAAAAGAAAACCTGAGCAGCAAGAGGTGACAATTACTGACAGCACAGGGGGATTCCACTCCCAGCTCACCTGCTGTGCTAACTCCGTGTGGAACCTGCACACACAAACAAGCTCGAGAAAATCCCCAGGCTTCGATAAATTATTCTGCAGGTAGAAGATATTTGCTTAAGACAACAGTGAGGGGAAAATACCCGCAGTAAACACATTTAGGGGATCAACACCTAAATGTCTGACAGCCCTCATATAACACAAAATGTTTCTTTGTGAGGGGCCATCAGACGACTTCATTTTGCTCACAAAAATCAGGTTGCAGCTCTGCAGGTCCTGTTGACACTGTTTAGCAACTACTTTGTGTCTGTCGTGTAACATAAGAGGACCTTAGGTTCCTTCCAACTCCCAGCACCCTTCACTATTCCTCATTTATACACATACTCAAGGCCACACTTTTAATGGATTGCCAGAAGAACAGTCTGCCTGAAAAGTGCTGATAATAATACACTGGATCTATAAATATTTATATATTTATTTATAAATATTTACATCTATTCCCCCTCCCTCCCTTTACTACTAGGTCAGAAAATGAAGATGTTTGGTTTTCCATATTTAAAAGAAATATGGATATGCAGTTCTTCAGGGGGTTATCCTCATCCTCTCTCAAGGATTAGAAGAAAAACCCAATTCTCTATTAAAAGTATTTAAAGCAGCACTCTTCATTCTGGCACAACTGGATTACAAAGCAATTATACAAAAGGCTATGCCAGCAAATCTGAAGGAAAGACACGCTAGGAAGAGGAGCTGATTTGCACAGATCAGTCCCAGGCACAGATCAAGCCATGGCACAGTCCAGCTCACCATCAGGGAAGCTCCTGGGTAGTTCCAGGTGGTGCCCATGTCCATCACCTGCCAATAAAGGGGTCTGTCAGTGCAGACCCAGTGCTAAAGCCCATTTTCCAGTGCAAGAAAAACACATCTATCTAAAGTCCAGCAGGTGAATGCTGTCACAGACACATCTGCTCACACGTACCAGTTGTGCACAGGGTTGAAGATTGAGCCACAAGATCAGATTTCTAGTACAGTGTCAGAGGTTACAATGCACCCTCTCCTCTCATAAAAGCCAGACTTAGTGTCCTCTTAAGAGGGAATAAGGTGCCCAGTGGACCTAGGCAGGGACACAGACTCACAGTTGTAACCACTCTCTGGGCTTGTCCCCCTCAAGGGCTGTCAGAACTGTGAAACTGCAGCTTCAGCAACTTTGAACACTCTGGAGAACACTGGCCCCAGGACAGGATGCTCCAGGAAAGGTGCCTCTTTTTGCCACTGCAGTACCTGTGACAAGCTTCCCAAGGAAATGTTGCTACAGCTGCTGGTCTGAACTCAGCACCCCAACCAACAAACAGGCAGCCAGGCTGTGATCTCAAAGAAAGACCACAAAACATACCAGAGTTTTTCTATCTGACCCAAACTCACGCGGATTAAGGAGTTCCTGTACACTGTACATCAAATCTTTTATTTCCTTGATTCAAAAAGCAAAGGTAGCATCATATTTGTGTTTGACATCGTGTCTGTGTCCCTTATAAAGCTGTCCTCCTTGATGACTGTGGAAGATTAATTTCTGAGACAGAGTAAGAAATCTGGTAACATCAGAACATTACTAAGAAACACAAACACGTACCCCCAAAGAATTATCAAGGTCACCTCCTGACAGAATTTACCAGCAGTCTTCAAGGACTTGGGAAGAAATGCTTTCCATTCCAGAGACCTTTTGATGAACTTGAGCAAAACAAATCCAATCTCCTCCCTCAAAAGGCATGTTAGCCTCAACTGGGTCAAAGAAACACTGCCTGCTTCACTGGGATTGCTTCAGGGCACCAGGATTTCTTGCCTACCCTAAATATGTCACAGAAATGCCAAGTCTTGTATATGGGCTAATGTACCACTGATCACTTATATGGTTCCACAAACAGCAAAGGCTTTAGAGCTAACCTTAAGCATGATATTGTGAATGAAGAAATATGCTTCTACTGCTAAGCATAAACTTGAAGTGAACCTTAACACAGGGAGCCCTTGGGGCTGCCTTTTCTCCAAGAGAAGCACTCAGTAGATGAGCTGATTGCTGTCTGTTGCTATAAAGACTAAAGTGCCTCGTATTCCATACATCCCTGCACTCCTGTCACGCTAGGCTAGATTAGAATCTGTCAAATTAAAGCTTTGCTCCTTTTTATGCGATCTGCATCCTGACATCTGTCCTGATGCTTTTCAAGCCTGCTTTCCAACTGGTCTGAATTTGTCCAAAAGTCAGGAATGTCCTGTGCAATCAAGAAACCAAGTAACCAAAGAATTTTGCTCCCTAATCAATAATTTTGACTTCTATGGAATCCCCCCGAAGTTCTAGCACCATGCTAAGTGTGCTGTGATTTCACAGCCCTGATCCCCAGGAAATCCTGCCTTCGCCCCTCATCAACCAGCACAACAAGCAGGATTTTCTCTTTCCCTGCCTCAAACACGTCAGAAAAAAATGGGGGAGACCCCGACCCCTGGGAGCCTCTGTCCCTGCATCCTCACATCTCTCCTGATGCTTTTCATTTGTCCTAAAGTCAGGAACGTTCTGTGCAATCAAGAAACCAAGTAACCAAAGACTTTTGCTCTCTAATCAATCATTTTGACTTCTACGGACACCCCCCCCGAGTTCTAGCACCGTGCTAAGGGCGCTGTTATTTTACAGTCCTGCAATCCTGCCTTCACCCTTCGCCAACCACGACAGCAAGCAGGATTTTCTCTTTCCCTGCCCCAAACACTTCAGAAAAAACGGGGGAGCCCCCGATCGCCGGGAGCCCGTGTCCCCGGCGGCGTGAGGGCAGCGACCCGCGGTACTCACCGCTTCCACCGCGGCGCGTCCTGGATGCTCAGCCCGGCACACACAAAAGCCATTCCGGGGGACACGGAAGGACAGATCCGGCCACTCACCCACACCCTGACAACGCGGGGGGCCTTTCCCTCAGCGCCCGCCTCGGGGACGGACCCAGACCCTGGCCGGGCGCACCCGCGGTGTCCCCACAGCCGCGGTGTCCCCACAGCCGGGCACCGGGCCCCGCGTGGCGCCTTCCCGCCGCCGCGGGCCGCACACCCCGCCATGTCCCTCCCTCCCTTCATTCCCTCCTTCCCTTCCCACACCCTCCTCCTCCTCCTCCTCCTCCCTGCCGGCCGTACCTCCGCGCGAAGCGGTAGAGCAGCAGCCCCGCGGCCGCGGCGCACACGGTGGCGCCCAGCCCGGCTCCCTCCATGCCGGCCCCGGCCCCGACCCGGCGGCGGCGGCGGCGCTTTGTACGCGGCGCGGCCGCCCCCCCGTCCCGCCCCTCGCTCGGCGGCGGGGGCGGCGCGTGACTCACGGAAAGGCCGGAGTCGTGCGGCGGGGCCGCCGTGAGTCAGCGCCGCCGAAAAAAGGCCGAGATCGTGGCGGCGGGGGCGGCCCCGCGGGCCCCCCGGCGCTGCCCGGGCCCCGTGCGGGGGCTGGCGGAGGGGAGGTCGTGCCTGGCCCCCGCCGTGCCTGGCCCGGGGCCCGCCGCGCTCGGGAGGCGGTGGGGAGTCGTTGGCTTGACTAAATTTAGACGCGGCGCTTTCCGCGTTAGAGACGGACAGGCCGGGCGTCCCGGTGAAGGGCGGCCGCGCTGCACAGGCACAGAACATCCCGGGCTGGAAGGGACACACAGAGATCATCCAATCCAACTCCTGGCCCTGCACAGACACCCCAACAATCCCACCCTGTCCCTCAGAGCGTTGTCCAAACCCTCGAGCTCTGGGAGCCTTGGGGCTGTGACCAAACCCTGGGGAGCCTGGGCAGTGCCCGACCACCCTCTGGGGGAAGAACCTTCTCCTGGAATCCAACCTAAACCTGCCCTGGCACAGCTCCAGCTGCTCCCTGGTCCTGTCACTGATCCCCACAGACATCAGCACCTGCCCCTCCATTTCCCCTCACAATGAAGTTGTACCTGCAATGAGGTCTCCTCTCAGTCCCCTCAGCCGCTCCACCCACACCTTCCCCTCAAGGCCCTTCACAGGTCCCAGCTCTGAAGGGGGAAAAAGGCTTCAAACATCATGTTTAACACCATTTAAAAAGGCACAAATGGAAAAGCTCTTCCCAAATATTTGTGCTGGAAGTAAGCTGTGCTTTTAAGGTTGTCTTAACTATGGTTGGGCTCTCTTCACTGTTCCATTTCCCTCTCCACAGATTTAACCACAGTAATGAATTCTGTGGAGTAACAGTGAATATTTCATCTTGACAAACGTAAAAGGGACATAATTTTTCCATCTCTCTTCCACTGTTTAGCACAGTCACTTAAGGATTGTTTTATGAGCCCAAGTGATAGGGATAGGAGGAACAACCCACCCTGTTATTTGGCACATGAAGACCTTTGAGGTCCTCTAGGACTTCTGGAGACCTAGTTATTTTTTCTTCAGAGGTCCCTCCCTTCCTATCAACTCTCTGTAGCACCAGTCCAGCCAGAGATGCATTGTTTGAAAGTTTCCTCCTTAAAGGAGCTAATGAGGAACTTGTGCAAAACCACTATAAATCACAGTGAGGGGCACAATCACAATACAAGCATGGATGCCAATTCTCAGCAAATGCAGGTATTTTGAGGGATATCACAATACCTAAAAGGAGGCAGTAAGTTTTACAGCATAAGGACTTTGACAAATCTTCAAATGCCTCAAAAATGCTTCCAAAACTAAATTAACCAACAAGAGCAGCTCATACAATTGCAGCAACAGTGTGTTTGTAACTTCAATTTAACTGTTAATATATGAATAGGAACGGGTTCAGTCCTGGTAAAGTTAATGGAGTCATAGTGGTGACTTCAGATAGGACTGTAGTTTCATCACCTTACTGATAATTAAACTACAAAGGGTCTATTAGTGAAGCCTTTACCTATCTTCCATGAAAATGACTTTCTGTGGAAGCTGGAGAAGAGGAATGAAGAGTGAAAAATGCTTTTAGTTTGACTTTCACAAGCAGAGAAAGGTTGGTTATTTTTAAATTCAGGTATCGTTTTGGTAAAAGCTACTTCAAATTCTTTCCTCTGGTAATAGGCTTATTCCATACTCAGTGACATCAATGGGATTGCTCACAGAGCGTCACCTAAAAATGGTAACTCTTTATAGGGTTTAAGGAATCAAGGGCCAGTGAATTTTAAAAATTCTATTAGATAGAGGAAGGAAAAAGGATTTAATTATGTTAATTCAGAAACTCTATTAGTTCCCAATATAGCTTATTAACCCTCTATCAAATTAAGACTAATTCTGTCAGGATTGGTAACAAAGCTTAAAGAACAAGAACAAAAATCCCGCAGAATTCCTGATTTTCCATCAGATTTAGGCAGAACAAAAAACTGTTCACTTTCTCTTGCTTTCTCTCTTACCAAGGCCCAGACTCCTCCAAAGGGCTGGAGTTCCCTCCCCTCATTCTCAGAAGACATCAGCAGTCTACACATTTGACTAACATTTTAGAAGTGAGCTAGAGCACTGTACGTACAGAGGAATGCTAATTTAGGAAAGCAAATCTCAGAAAATGTTTCAGAGTAGCAGCACAAGTGTCCCAGTTCTCAAAAATAGCATCAGCACTGTTTGACAGTTTTGCCTCCTATACAGCGAGGGAAGCTTTTGCTGCTCACTGTCTCCATAAAAAACCCGTGTCAATTTTTACTCAACTCTTTCCTGTTTTAGCTTAGGAGGAACGTGATCTGTTTTGTTCAGTAAGACATAACAGAAATCAGTTATTTTTGCCTCACAATGAGGTATACACACACAGTCTGCTGTCTTTGCTGTAAGCTCCTACATCACACTGATGTCAAACATGACCTCGAGTACCAGTCACCAGCTGGGGTCTGGTGCGAACAAATGGGATCTGAATCCAGTTATCAGCCCATTCTTTTTCTGCAGCAGAACACCAGCCTGGAAACTTTACCTGATCAAAGACAGCCCTGCTCACTACCAGGCTGTTTCTCAATGCTTCCCATGCTCCTTCCAAGCCTGCACACCACCATCTCTGCTGTGAGCGGTCCCTGAAGCCAAAGATGTCCATAAACACTTGTTTATGCTCAAGAACTCAGCTCCTGCTCAGATCATGAGGAGCTCATGGTTCAGGTCACCAGGGAAGGCTGAAGCTGGGCTCAAATGCTGCAGGGTTTGTCTCAGCTGCCAAGGCAAATGACACTAATGAAGAGCATAGTATGGCCAAAGCAAAACACAAATCTACACATTTGAGTTCTAAAACACTATCAGTAACAGCATTTCATATACCACACATGAATTACAAGGTACTGCTGCAAGTGGTGAAGATTAGTTTTTCATAAAAAATAGAATATGGTTTCAATTTTAATAATCTCAGGTATGCAGGATATTTGATTTTTAAGTGAAAGGCAAGAATTGTATCGTGAGAACTGTTGAAGAATACCCCTTGGATACTGTGTTTGTGAAGGGGAAGGCAGACATCACAGCTATATGAAATGTGAGAACTCTTCAGAAAGCTGTACTAAGCTGATGAATCCTTATTGCCTTCAGCAAGAAATCAACTAATAACATGAAGGAACTATTTACATAGACTGGGGATTTTTTTGGTGTTAACTGCAGTGATGTGTCTACAGGATAACACAGTATCTCATTCCCATCAGAAGCACTGCTCTACAAGGATATCAAGTCAAGAGGGACTTATTCCTGAGTATCATATTGTAAAGTAGAATCCACAACTGCATTTATAGTATTTAGGACATAGCTTATCTTCTCTTCTACTCTCTAGACCCCTGACATTGAAGTAGAAGGCAAACATAGCTCAATAAAGTCCCACTGCAGTAAAAGGATACCCGACCAAATCACTCCATCTCATGGGATTCCCACAGGGCAGCCAGGCCACAATCACTGACTGTCCTTATGCTCTCAGGCCTGAGCACAAACAAGGTCTAAAAGCCAAGTCCTGACAGATCTGTTTATAGCCAGTAGCATAACCATGTATCCCAAATGCACAGGGGGATCAGAACTGTAGTTACATTTTTATGAAAAGCCTCCCAGAATCATATTGGAAGTGATTTTTCTAAGAGATTCTGGTGTGCATAGTTCACACCATCAAAACAGAGAAACAAGATTGTCCTACCTGAACACTCAAGAGTGTTCACACAGCAATGAATGATGCACCTTGAATAAACCAGAACTACTCTCAAACTTATTTGGGCATTTAGGGCATTACAGAGCTAAAAAGCAACATGACACCAGTGCTAAGAAGACAGAGTTTCAAATGTCCAAACCAGTTCTCCTGTTTTAATACAGTTTTAATGAACATCAGTCCAAGAGATCACTTGATAGTATGAGGTACATTCCTTGACCACATATGGCTGTGCTTAAGGAAAAGTACAAACATATACTTAAATTAAATAGTGTAATTTAATTTAGTAGCATTTTAATTATCATCAAGTTAAAAAAAAAATTATAATTAACTATTAACGTTAATGACTCGAAACCTTTCAGAAAGCATGAATCCAAAAGGAAATATCCACAGGTGGTCACAGACTTGTAGTTTTCCCACCAGCGCTGCCACCTGCACCAGTCTCTTAAAGGACTATTTGTTCAGTGAAGGAATTGGTCTTCAGTCTGTAACTGAAGTCTTGGCTCTGCTACTTTGCATGGTCTTCTAAGAGATACACAATCAACTCGTAGGTGGACAACACAATGGCTGTGTTTGGGATCTGCCGGATGAGCTGGGCAAAGAGTCCTCTGTAGAAGGCCAGGTAACCTTCCTCCCGGGCCACCAGCCGAGCTGTCTGGATGAAAGCCTTGTACTTGGTGCCTTCCTCCCGCAGCCGTGTCCGTATGACCTCTGCAGAGCAGGGGAACAGCGTCAACAGAGCAAACCTTCCACCCTTACGGCTTTCAACAGCTCTTATAACTACAGAAATGGTTCTCTGACAAGTGTTACTCCCACATTCTCCTAGGAAAGCTGCACACAGCAGGACAATCATGCTAGGAGTGCACACTTGGCTTTGCTACTTCACTAATACATACTCATAAGAATTCTTTCAGCTCGAGTTCTATGCAGTCTGTCACAGTTCACACCTATGCTTTAAAAGACAATAAGCACTGAAAAGACACTGCTTTGTGTTAAACTACTGATTCCATTTAAAACCATGTTCAGCAGGCCAAGAGACACAGGTCTGCTGCATGAGGAATGATCCTTCATTTTAAGAAACGTGCCACTACCAGGAAAGGCCTTGTATGCAAACCCCAGGGACAGGAAAACCTTCCTGTACCAACAGCCTGCCAGTACATCCAGCCATGGAATCCTGGACACACCGCCCTTCAGGCAAGAGGAAAAGTTAAAGAGTTCTTCATGTGGAATAAATGAATGGTTTGCTCATTGAAGCTACTACAGATCTAAATGCTTTACTGATGCTACATAATCAATATTGCTCTCTATACAACCATGGCACCGTTCACATCTATCCAAAAAGAATAACACTGCTCAGCCCACAAGTGTTTCTTTCCCACAACTTGATCACAGAATCCCAAAGGCTGTGGGGACTTAGCTACATGAGGCTACTAGTAAAAACAGAAACATTAGGCAAGCCATTTCTTTTTGGTGTTTTTTTGGGTTGTTTTTAAACCAGCAAGTCCCAAGCACCAACCTAGTGTCTCCCTAGGAATGGTGGGACCAGTACTGAAAATGCCAATGCACAACACGCAGTTGGCCATTCAAAGAACTAGGAATTTTCATCCCTAAACCCCATCATTTGTCTTGGATTACAGGCAACAGCTGCTCTACAGTTCTCATAAATGGAAGAGCTGACATACCGTGTGGATAAGCAATACAAGAGGCACAGCCCTTGGAAACAGCAGCAGCAAACATCAGTCCAAAGAAGTTCGTCGAGCTCCTTTCAGTCCCATTGGAAGAAGGGGGTGGTTGGACTTCCTTTAAGTGCTTTTTCAAACTTTCATAAATAGCAAAGCAGATAATGGTCTCAGAAATCCCTGCATAGGAGGCAGTCAGGCCCCTATAAAAGCCACGGATCCCTTCTGTTTGGTACACATGTCTAGCACACTGCAAAGCATTCATCGGTTTGGAGCCCCTGACTCTAAAAAATAAACAGAACAGAGCATATTATGAACAAAGAAAAGAATTAATATTCAAAAAACACCCACCCTTATGGCTTTCAGTGGTTTTTATAACTACAGAAATGGTTCTCTGACAAGTGTTACTCCCACATTTTCCTAGGAAAGCTGCACACAGCTGGACTATCGTGCTAGGAGTGCACACTTGGCTTTGCTACTTCACTAATACATACTCATAAGAATTCTTTCAGCTCGAGTTCTATGCAGTCTGTCACAGTTCACACCTATGCTTTAAAAGACAATAAGCACTGAAGAGACACTGCTTTGTGCTAAACCACTGATTCCATTTAAAGCCATGTTCAGCAGGCCAAGAGACACAGGTCTGCTGCATGAGGAATGATCCTTCAGGCAGCACTCTGTTCAAAGGTGCCACTCTGTGAAGTGCTGGAATTAAGTCTTATAAATTATTTATAAAGTTGTCGTGCCTTATAAGATCCTTCTTATTTGACCTAACATGTCCTTCCTTGCAGGAGGGAATTTCCATTCTAAGCAGTCACGTTATTAGCAGAGTCCCTTATTGCTCCGATATCCATCAGTGACTGTGAATCACTCGGCTAAGATACTGCTGGCAAATTCCCTCTCTGTCTTCAGGAGCTGTGCTTAACAGCAACACAATGCTGAAGGAGGCAAAACAACATTAAACCACTGCAACAGATTCTTAGTGCCTCCGGGGTGTTTGATGAAACTACACTAATGTGGCTTCTTTACAGTTTAAACTCATCATCTCTCTGTTTACATGAGCATCAGCACCCTTGGCCTGCTGCAGTAACACACACCTGCACGACCTGGATTCAGTACAAGTGACCTTTCCATAGCCTCTGTTACTGCTGTATCAAAACATTTCAGTCCTTATTACATTTATCTTCAACATGACCCCTGAATTACAGAGGATTCTGTATGCAGGAATTTGGGAGAAAAATAATGTTGTGCTCAACTAAAGATTTACAGTGAAACCAGAGACTGAACCAAACAGCTCTCAAGGCAACTTCCACATCCTTCTCAACAGGATCTGTGCATCCAACTGACACAGGACACACAGAACCAGAACTTTTAGTCTGACCAGATGGAAATATGGTGGCTCAAAAGGTGGAACTGGGAGTCAGGGAAACAACTGGGCAAGCTCTATTGAAGTACAAAGAGCCATGAGGAAAGACATGGAAGTTCAGTTTTCCAGAGGCTCCCTTAGCCATGCAGTGGCATCCAATCTCTCTCAGTCAGTCACTTACTTCCGTTCCAGTTGCATTCTCGTTTTCACCATCCAGATAGGATTCATCAGGGAATTTGTGATAAAGGCTGGAGAAAAGAAAAAAAACCAAACATGTAGCTGAATCCAGGCTGGTGGATTGTCATGACCTTTATCCCCCTGTGCAGTGATGCAGTTCCAGTCACCAGCTCTGGCTAGAGGTGTCAAAAGCCCCCCAGGTTCACAGCTTACAATCTCATGTTAAACTTCAGGAGGCATCAACCAGTGGATCCTTCCTTTTTGCACCTATTTTAACATGTATGTCACGTTCCTAAAGGCTGCTGCAGACAACATACCTTCCTTACTGCCTGGGTTTTGGAATCCCAGCTCCAAGCAAACCCGTGGGAACACACTCCTGTACCGGACTTGTGTTCCCCAGGGCTGTAGGTGGTGCCCTTGAGCCGCTCATTAACAGAACCCACCCCTAATTAAGGGATTCGTTTGGGAACGGTTATTTTTAGTGACCACTCTGATGACTGATGATTGAACTAGCAGAGCTCTTCTGCAGTATTTTTCCTACAAGAACAAACCATTTTCCCCAGCCTGGTAGGAAAAATACAGCATCCTGAAACAATGTGGCTAAAACAGTATTAGAAGTTTGCTGGTGTCCACTAATAATTTTTTTCATGCCTTCAGAGACATTACCAGAGCATTGCAGCTGGAAAAACATTCCAAATTAGTAAAGAACAATCTAGAAATATTTCAAGGTTGAACAGAAAAACAGTGCCTCCACAGACAAAGTCAATTTAGGAGCTTGCAAACTGCTGTTTTCTGGCACGTACCACCTCAGACTAAGTGTACCTCAGAACATGCCACACACTGGCCTTTGTACTTGTTTATACACCACAATCACCCAGAGGTGTGTGTCAGCCAGGACTGGTGTTAGCCCAGGTCCTGCACAGACAGACAGCCCAGTCTCCACCTTATGATCCATTCTTTTAATTTCTGAACTATCTGGAGGGCCAGAAGGAGTCTTGTAGCAACAACAGCTTGGAATAAATACTTTAAAGAATTAAGGTGCATCTCAGAGCCACTGTCTCAGACAGCAGTGCACTGCCTGCTGAGGGCTGGACACAGGTACTGCTGCAGACCATGGGGAAGGTGAACTATAAACACAAACCTGCAGAACCTGCAGAACAGACATGCACAATGTTGCTGTTGGGCACAAACATGCTGTTGAATTGCTCTTTGGCTTTGGAGTAGCATCCAAAGTAGACAGCTCTGTGGGGAAAAAAAAGAAAAGCAGTGTAATACAATGTCAAATGAGACAATTACTGTTCTGTTCTTCTCCCCATCCCTGAAAACCAAACCTCTCTCCAAAGAGGCCTCCACGTGACCACTTCCATCTACAAGGACACAGGAGGTTTTGTTTGGCTTTGTTTTTTTTTTTTTCCCCCTATTTGACTTGACACCTACAGAGTAAAAATATTTTACTATGGGAGGCAATATGGTCTTGCAGACAAAGCAAGTTAGACCTGATACCTACACCAGCTCTGGCACTATACACTCTTTGTAAACTTGGGACTGTCACTTTCCCACCTGGAGCCCATGATTTCCATAAATTTGTGCAGCACTCTAACTGCATCAGCAGCACTTCATGCTTTAAACACTTAAGCCTGGACTGAAATAAAAGTTTTATCCACCTCAAATCCCTACAAAATGCACAGGAATGGAGGAAGCTCAGCTGATCTACAACAATCAATGGGCTGAGTAAGAAGCTGCCTGAATTAAGTAAGCTCAGCTCACAGCTAAGGGAACTGCTAGAAAAAGGTGAATAATGGTGGCTACAATTTGAGAATTTCCATGAAGTACCTTATTTCAATCTTATGGATGAATGTGAAGGAACACAAAAGAGAGCATGAGTGAGTTGCATGGACAAGCATGGATTGGATTCAGATCCCTGCTGCTGCAAAGGTTACCTGTACAGAAGCAGGACTCCCTGCTTCCAGAGGGGAACATCCCACCTACTAGGCAAGAGGCCAGGCAGGATGTTCACCACCCTTGAAGTTCCCTTTTAACTGGTTCAATTTTAGGCACAAAACATCTGCCAATTTTCCAGTGGCCAATGAGTTTTAACATTTCTTAGACAGAAAGATCTTCAGCCCTGCCAAGACTGGGACAGCCACAGGCACACACAGAAGCCCTTTCGGTGCCTGTAAGACTTCCAAAAGCAAGCAAATTTGTAGCTGCTTTTGTTGTTGCTGTTAAAAGAGGGACACACATTCCCTTCTGGGGTTGTGTGGCAGCAATGAGACTCCTTCCCCCTCAGCTGCAGTGTTTCATTGGAGAAGAATTCAGACAATCAAGGAGCAGACAGGCATCCCTGCCCCCTGGCATCCAGCTCCCACTCACTGCTGGGTTACGTATTCAAGAGAAGCAGTATATTACAATAATGCAATTATTAGTCCTACAGACTTCTCTGCACTACTTTATCTTGCTTTCTCAAGCACATAAGTGGCTCTTGCAATGACTTGGAATTTAAGTGCTGTATTTACTCTGCACCTTACAGTGTTACACAAGTGTAAACCAGATTTCTACCAGTGTTTCTTGGTGTGCACACTGAGCAGTACCTCTACAAATCTCACTTTACAGATGGGATAACTTCATGGCCTACTATTCTGAACCACAAATGCACTGTTAACATTTGTGTTGGCATCTCAAATGTTACTTTTAGCAATAGTTTAACTATTTACCTTGATGGTGCAACTCCAACCAAGTTTGGACCCAGCCCTCGGAAGAGTGACCTTGGTCCTTCTTTTTCCAGAATCGACCTTAAAATAAAAACAACGACAGTATTTAGGTTAAAAGTTACATTTCTTGTTCTGTCAGGCAGAGAGTCAAAAGAACTATATAAAAGCAATGAGTATTACTGTGAAGCTATAAAGATTTTAAGCTACATGATATCCTTCAAAATTAGTAGAATTATACACTACTGAATAAAAGCCACTGTACCATAAAATTCAGTGCACTACAGGCAAATGGGTGGCATATGGCACCAGGTTATAATTTCCATTCATTGAAAGCTGTCAGGAATTGATTCAAAGTTTCCTGGAGAAATCCAGTGATAGTTGAGTCTGATGAAGAAAGGATATCTTTGGCATTCTCTGCATCTAAGCAATTCAGGAGTTTGCCTCCTGTACAGTCCTGTACAGAGACATGAAAAAAGAAATGCTTTTCCCTTTCACAGTGACCCAGTGATGACACAAAGGTGAAATGTGGCAGCCATACCACAAGCTATGTGAGTGCACAGAGACAGCAGCTCTCCAAACTGAACTCCCCATGTGAAAACCATGCAAGAAAATCCAGATAATTCCAGGCTCCATGGGTAGTCACTGCACTCACTGGAACTGCCAGTTTTCATAATTTGCTCTCTAGGTCATTAGCACTGTTGAGAGTGTTCCCCACAGACTTCAAACCCAAGCTCATTAGACAGGAGGAGATACATGAGCTTCTGAAACACTTTTTTTCTGCAGCAGAGTTGAACTTTCTGTATAAACTCCAGGGCTGAGTGTCTCCAAGGAGACAGATCCACCAACTACTTGTTCTTTGTCACTTAACAGTCACGACTGCAGATTCCAGCTGGGCTAACTCATCAGAATCTTAAATGGATTAGACAAAAACAGCCTGTCCTTCTGGAATGAACTTCTATCAGCAGCAGGCTTAACCTGCCTCCCTGGGTACCTGTTTTTTTTCTATTTACAGCAGTTAAGGGGTTTTCATACTTAACACCTTTAACCCTTACAGAGCAATTTTACAGGTAGGGCTCTAATGGCTGCTTCCACAGCCATATAATTTTCCCAAACCTGGAAGCCCAAGTCATACCCAGTTTGGCAATGAATGCACGATCAGGATTGAGAAAGGGCTGGAAGAGTAAAAGCAAGAGACTGAACTTCACTTGTTTCTTCATACATTTTTATTTTCTTAGGTTAATCAACAGCATTATCTGCTCTTCATAGATGCTGCCTGCAGGGGAATGACAGCAGAAGTATTTTGCTCTTACTTCTCAATCCTCTAAAGTAATCAGCTTGAAAACTTGGTAATACACATAGCTAAGCAATTCCTGAAGTGAAATGAAAACAAGATCACAGTCATCATATTTAACAAGCTTAATAAATATATTAAAAGGTTGACCCAATTTTAAACCATTTCCTCTCCCCCTAAAAAAATGAGACAGCCCCAGAAAAAGATGGGCCCAGAGGATGAATTAAGAACCTTTTGCCTTAAAGTTTTCACCTCCTTTAGTTACAGCTGCCTAAAGTCAAATGCTGCAAGGTGAAAAGACAGCAAGGGAAAGGAAATGCAAATCAAAGGCAACTGGCACTACCTCACGCATTCAGTCACGAACTGCTCTAGACTCACCTCTGAGCAGACAAAGAAATGTTTGGCAGGGGAAAGCAGGCTGTTTACAATACAGAAACTCAAGTGCCAGAATGACTCCCAGGCAGAGAGCTCTGCAGAGAATTTGAATTAGCACTCCACTGTTATATAACTGTGCAGCTTCTCCCCAGGCAGGCTGCCAGGCCTGCTGGCCTTACATAAAATCATTCAACTTGCATTGCCACCCGGTGTTTTCTTTGGCATTCCTGCTACCTGATCTCAACAGGACCTCTCTGCATCGCCCTGGGGTGCCCAGGGAGCCAAAAGAACTCAATCCTTTTGCAGGAGGTCTGACCCATATGTCGATGGTGCTCTGGTATTAAACACAGTGGTAGGGATTGGGATGTCAGAGTTGCTGGTAGAATTTGTCAGCAGCTGTAAGATAAGTAATTTCACATTTGCTCTTCTTCATGAACACACAGCTGAAAGGGCACAGCGAGAGCAGCAAGTGCTGCAGCCTGAGCCACTCAGAAGGCTTTTAACAGAGACTGTAATACTGGTGTAGACAGGATTGATGGATAATAATAATCAGCAAAGACAACATCTAATAGCAGAGAGCTCATTGTCAGCTACAGCCGAGAAGGTAAAAGCCTCCAAGTAGATATTACATTTTAGGGAGTGCTTTTGCAAAAAGTGTTCTGCCCCACTGCCATAAGTTTCAGTTTTAGATCATCCATACAAAAGTACAGCAAGCGTGTCTTAAAATGTATGGGAACACAGAATTCTGGAGGTCACCTGGTTCAAAGCAGTGCCAGCTTCAAGGATAGACCAGGGGCAGACCTGCAGCACTAAGGGCAGGAATCACAAACCTGGTTACAGTGCTGGCCCATGGAGGTGAAGGAAAGGCTCTCACTTCTGTATTAGGATGCAAAGAGAGAGTGCTTCCTGAGAGGGATTAAAAATTCCCTCCATCAAACAGGTAAATGGGCAGCAATAGGTAAATGGACAGCAATAGCAACAAGTATCTCTACTTGTTACTCAAAGAAAATCAGGAACAGCTCCAGGAAAAAGAAAAAGACAGCATGTATGACTTATGCAGTCCTTCAATCCCTTACCAGGAACTGCCCTCAGTTAGTAAGGATTACGTGTGCAATGCTCAAAGGACACAGCAAACACGATTATTCCAAATGAGTGACAAAGGTGACACTTTTCAGTGTTGAAAAAGAGAAAAAAGTCCTTTCTGACAGTTCCCACAAGCTAAGGTACATTAAGATCTTACAGTCTGTCCTGTGTATTGACCCCTAGGAAATCATAAGTACCAAAAAGCCTAAATGTGAGGAGACAATTTAAAAATAACCCTCCAGGCTCTTATTCAATTTGGAAAGTTTCTAAGCACTGGAAACAAATTCCTGTGGAAGTTCAAAGGAGCACTGAGGAGTCCTGAATACAGCTGTGTTTTTAAAAGAACCATTTCTCTTTCTGTGGCTGAAGGCAGAAGCCCAACTGACATGAATCTTTCCAGTGCAAGTCCCAAGCAGAATCTGCATTCTGTGTTTGCACAGAGGAAGGGAAAACTCGGATCACTGGAGTCAAGAAACACTGAATGAGAGGAGGAGGAGCAGCAGCACTCACTTGAGGACACTGAAGAGCCCAGGTGACACAGATGTTGGCCTGACCATCCCTTCACCACTGATGGTCCCCAGCTGCACCTGTGGGTAGTAGACAGTCCGGAAGGCCAGCTTGGAAGATTGAAGCCTTGTCTTTATTACCTCTAAGGGACACGTAAAGATGGCACCAACTGTTCCCCCACATCTGCAAAATACAATTTAAACAGAAGACAGAGGTTGAAAACCAAATCACAGCACAGTGTGTAAATAAAACCTGCAGACTTGTCTCCAGCTGGTTCTACGTGTTGGACAAATCATTAAGAAACAGGGCAATTTTGGCAGGAGGCAAAGGAAAACTGTTCCCAGGCCCTGGGGGAAGGGAGAAAGTTGGAGAAACTGGTAGAATGATCGTTGTGTAGTGATGAGATTGGTAAACACAAAGGTGATTCCCAGCACTAACACAAAATCCCTGACTGACCATGGGACTGGTCCCATGTTCTACCACGACGTGGAATTCTGCCTGTAAAAGCTTCAGAGGCATCCATGTTTCAGAGGCTGTTGTCCTAAAACAGATGTACCCTTGGAAGGATTTTCTTATGAGAAGCAGGAAGTTGGCAGATGAGAACAAGCCACTGGGGATTAGGACACTACAGACTGAAAACACAACAATATAATTCTTCACCACTTCAGTACTTATGATTACAGAGGAGTAAATATAAAAACTATACTAAGTTAGGCACTCTTAAATAAAAGAATGGATGTCAACTTTTTTGGGGGGTTGTATAGAGGGAAGGAAGCTGCAAGGATGAGAAAGAGGGTGAGAAAACAGAATAACAGGGCAGAAAGGCTACTAAGGAACAACCCACCCCACTCTGATAACAGAAGAACAGAAATAAAATATTATACACACACAATCCTATAATAGGCATATATTCATCTTAATACTGTCACACTGAGCCTCATAAAAAGGACACTTGGCCAAGAATATAAAGTGTATGAGTCCTAATTTTCATTTTAATCAGTGATCTGGAGAGTGACTGGTCAAACCCATTTCTCTCTCTGCTGCTGTTCCTCTGTCGTAATTGAATGTCCCCTCTGGCAAACTTCACAATTAAACATAATGCTGGGCTTGGCTAAAAGGTAATAAAATCTACATTTTATTACTCAAACACACCAGGATTTAACTAAATATTAGACTTAACAAAATACTTCAGGGGGTTTTTTTAAGAGTATTTACTACAACTGAACTGATCAGGAAATATTTTCTTTGTTTACACAAGTGTCAAAGCACGTGACAATTTTCCTTACAAAACACCATGAGTCAACAACTTAACTCTCTTTGAAATTGTAATTTAAATAGTTTTCCATGAAAGGGAGATGAATTTAAAAAAATTATGAATTTAAAAAAATAATCCCACCTTTTTTCTTGTGTATAAAAAGCCCCACTGCTTGCTAAAGAACATTACCTGCACTAATTTGGGAACAGGGATCCATAGAAGGACATTAATTAATGTACTAGTGCATGTTTCCTAAAGCCCCTTCTAGATGTGAAGTACTTTACTAGGAGAATCTTTTTTTATACACAAGGAAAAGGGCAATAAAAGAATGGCAAAAAGATCCCAGCTGTAGATACTGTCTTGGAATTGAAGGTTATAAAGGCTTTATCCAGTACAGCTTATTTTTGCTTGTTGAAACAGTATGTCTTGCATCAACAGAAACCACTCTTTGCCAAACCCCTGAAGTTTTTAACAGCCTGACCACCCTGGCTACACAACCACAGAAATGAAGGTCTTTATAAGGTTCAAAAGGACACCCCAGACCTCATGGCCAGGGAACACAACTTCCTCACCACAGCTTTCATGTTCTGCAAGATTCTGTCTGAGAATGACCCCAAACTGTGCTTTTCAGATGTTAAATGCATCCAACAGAAGAAACTGTTTTCACAGAGTCTGACAGTATGATTTAACAGGACTGTTCCACGAGTTTCTTCTCTAAGTCCTTGCTCCTTCCTCTTTCCTGCTGAAAGGGATAAAACCCTAAACTTGGGACAAGCCACACATCCACAGTGACAGACACCATAAGAATGGACTTGGCCTTCTCCCTTTGGAGCACTTATGCTTTGAGTGCTGCCTGAAGTCAGGAGTCATCCATGGAACTGGGTCCAGAGCAGCTGAAACTGTGTCATTTGGCTCAGAAATGACTGTGCTCACAGACCTTATCAGGGCTGATTATTCTGTGTACTGACCCAGGGCTCGGAGCCGAGGTCTCTGTGTCAACAAGAGCCTCCAGTTCAGTGGTGTTGTTTTGTCAGATGAAGCTCATGTTGCTCACACTTCTCTGAAATTAGACCTCAGGGGGAAAAGGTCGGTCAGGAATGGCTTCTCCAGCAAAACCTTTCCTGTTCCACACATAACTCCGAGCAGAAAGTGTTTTGAGGATCCCCCTTCCAGGTCCTCACTGATTCCTTCCCTAAGATGTACATCCAACACAGATATAAGTACATACAATTAACACCTGACTAATCAGCCTACTCAGAGCAATTGTAAGTCTGTGGGAACTTGATGAAGAGAATTTGATTGCCTTAATTCCCAATTCATTCCTCTACCAATGCTACACTACTGGGTACCCTGTCTTCAGTCCTCATTTATTTCACATTTATCACCATTACAACAATACTTTGTCAGTAACAATTCATAAATTCAGAGCACTGAAACTCTATTTGCTATTTTCTGAACCACCAGCTGCTCAGTCTAGTGACATCTTGCCATACAGCTTTTTAGCCTCTCTGGCATATTCCCTCCTCCATCAGCTGTCTTCTTGCTTTCCTACTCCACTCCTTGCCTTTCATCCTTTTAGACTGATAATCCAGTTAATTTATGCAGCCTTTAATAGTTAAGTACTTCTGGCAATGCACATGTAATCCTCTGATATTCAGCACAATGAGTGAATATTTGCAACACCAGTTTTAACAGCTCAGAGTTTATGTTGTCAGTGTGACATTTAAGAAAAAAACCATTATCTAACAGAGCAATTCTCAAAGTGTCACCAGGGTGCACACACACTGTCTCAAATATAAATATACTGCAGATAGTTCAAGTAAGGACTTTGATGTATTGGGCAGTTTTTTCAGATGAGATTATTTTCCTCTGCATGGGAATTCTACACATCACTCCCTGGTGTTGCTCCAGTCCCTGGGAACATGCCTGAAAAACAACACACTGTGCACAAGAGAAACACTGTATTCCTGGGGTGTTCCAAATGCCTGACTCTGGGAAGAAAGGAGAAACAACCTCAGCTACATAAACAGCCACAGACCCCAAAAGGTTCAGGGCTATGCAGGAAGATAAACTTGATTTGGGAAAATCTTATGCTGCAATCAAGGCAAAGCCTCAAGTCTTCGTACTGCTGTGAGTCAGGGATTTTTTTAATCCATCAGTGCAGAACAATAGTTCCAGAGATGTTAAGCAGTGTTTACTGCAACAGCCTCTTGCAAAAATCCCATAACAGTGCCTGAATCTGTCCTTAGTGAAAAGACAGAAACTTCCCTAGAAACATAACACAATGGTAGAGTATTTTCAACAGGTCAAACACGGTGATACATGGAGAAACCTAATGTATTCTACATTGACAGCTACAGAAAAATAATTTACTTCCATAAAAGAGAACACTTTAAAAAAACACACAGAAGATTCACATCTCAAAATCCAACTCCCATTTCTCCCTTGCTGCCAGCTTTCTGTCTGTATGTACAAAGTCCACCCCCAATGTACCCATGACTTGCACTTGAAATAAACCCTCAGCACCCACCAGAACAATTGATAGAGATGCCAAGAATCTTAATTAAGAGTAAGACTTACTTCATCAGTCCTAGATTTAATCACTGAGCAATATTCTCAGTACAAATAACAAGACAATGCTGAACGTTAAAGGGAGCCCTGCAAAACAAAGATCTTTCAGTAGAGTACCCCTGACTTCACCAAGATCACAAGCAATGATGATGGAGCTGCCTGGTTAGAGAAATCACAGCTTATAACCAGCCTGACACATTTTGCAGTGGGAGTATATGAAGTTCTTCTGGTTTTCCAAACCATGCCACGTGGTCTAACGTGACGTGCACAGCAGAAACTGTGAGGCAGGTTCTGCCTTGGAGATTTCATCACTGCACTGTCAATACTGTAAAGAAAACAATCTGCTGAATTCTCAGACTCCACAGGAAACTGAGTATCACAGCAACAGATTGTTCCTAATGAATTTTAAGATATTGGTCATTCAATGAATTTCCAGCTTTGACTGAGACAATCCACCTGTGCCCAGGGAGACAGATACCACCGTGCCCTCAATTCAAAGCAGCTGGGTGTCACCCACTTCCCACATTAATGCTTCCAACTCTTATACAGGTGGCTTAAACAAGCTTTGGTATCTAAGGCTGCTTTTCAGAGCCACAGGAGCAAGGGAGTTGTGGAATTAGGCTTCAATTCCAAGATGGAAAACAGCCAAGTCACAAACATGGCTCCATTCAAACACTCCCCCCAGTCTGCACCAAACTACTCCAGAACACACAGCACACAGTGCCTGTATGAACTCGGGATTAAAAGTTTCTGCCCAGGTTTTGCTCTTTGCCAGTTCTAGGAAGGGCACTGCAGCCTCCCAATACCACTTCTTAGGAAATCCCTGTAGTAAACAGCATTACTCCAGCTGGAAAGACAACATGGAGTAACCTCTGCTGCAACAGCTTTTCCTAAACAAAAACAAGCAGCAACTGCCCTGACCTGAGCAGGGAAACAGGAACCCAGGCTTGTAAACAGCCTTATATCTGTTGTGCAACTTGGGCATCACTGTCCCTGCTGCCTCCAAAACCTTCCCAGTCCTCAGAGTCATGTTCCCATCAGAACTCCAAGACCCTTTGCTTTGCTGTTACCACTGGCAGCCTTAAAAGGAACTAACAGAAACAAAGGGGCCAATGAGTCCGTGTGCCTTGAATAACCTGGTTAATAGGAAACCATCTCTTTCAACAACTGCAGAGCACTTTGCAACATTCAAGTGCATTTCATCACCCCCAGGCTCTGAAGTACTAAACACTTCTGTTCTGGCCACCGAGATTATCTGAGGCTGGCCTGGTTTGTGCACACATAAAGATAGTGTATTACATTTTAATCTCACACCACCCCCCACCCTCACCTTCCCAGAAAGCCATCCTAGTCGCAATAATGTCTCTATTCAAATTATTTCAAGTGAATGGGCTGCTTTATCCGCAGAAAACACTTTACAAGTGAACAAAGGTTGGCACCTTACACAATTTATAAAGTATTCTGAACTTCCAGCATTTTCTTTGGCTGTATGGGTAATTTTATCCAAGGTCCTGGTTCTGCAAGCAGCTTTATGTCACAGTACAACCCATTTGCTGTAACAGGGTTCTGTGAAACGAATTGCAAAGGTAAAGGTATGTGAAGGACTGAGGAAAAGATCTCAACAGACACTATTACTCAAGCACTAACACACTAATTCTTTCTAAAATTCCTTTGGGATGTAATAGATGCAGCAAAATATTATCACAGCTGAGCTCCTTTAATCAGACTTTACTGAGCAAACATTCTCTACCACTACTACTATTAAAAAGCAAAATGCTCAAGGCAGATATGGCAGAGAGCCTTTTACCTAATTTGATTAGGGTTTCCAGCTTGCCTGTCAGTGGGCTGGCCCAGCACCCCTCCAAACACATCACCCCTTTCCCACAACATTTCTTACATGTCCCTACATGGGCATTTTAATCACTCAGGCACCAGTTTCCTGTTCCATGTCTTGTTCTATCCAGTGAGCCCCAAAAAGCGCATTTCTCACTTAAAAAGCAGATAATAGCATTAATAAATGTGCACACACAGAGAGAATATGGGAATTGAGGGCCTGAAACTGGACTGCATGGCAGGTTGGGTGTGTGTGGGGCCAGACACTTCAGCCTTGGCTGGTGCTGGAGGATCCTAAATCTGCTGTCTCATTTTCCCATCACAGAAGTGATGGCACAGCTTCCCTTGTCCCTTTAAATAACAAGAAATGCAGAACCAGCAATAGGTCCAGCACTGAACCTTTAAAGGCCCATTTACCCTAAAAGGGCATCTCTGTCCCCTGTGCTGCATCTTCATCACTGCTTCAGAACCAGATCAATCCTATCCCACCAGAGTGGTCAGGGGGGATATTCCCTGCTGGGTTCTCCCTGTAACCTCTCTCAAAACCAGACTGGACCTCGTGCCTTCCTGGGCCTGCTGCAGAAAGTGTTGCTGGGATCCCTGGAGAAGAGTACAACAAATCACTGAGGAAGATGCTGACCACCAAGTACTAGATTAAAACCCTAATGAGTATAAAATTCCTATTTATTTATAGTCTGATGAGTTACATGAGGACACCAGGAGCTCTGGATAGGCATTGTTAGTACCCAAAGAATTTCCATGTGTACATCCAGGTCCAGCTTCTGTCCCAGGTTCCAGGTACTGCTCTGATGCAAGTGGGGGAAGAGAGGACTCAGCACAAGTATTCAAGCCAGCAGAAGTGTCTCTGAAAAACTGAGCTCTGTTGGGTTTAATATTAAATTAAATGAACCTATTGCTCCAAGGACATGTCAGAGGAGACTGAAATCTCCTGTTAACAATCAAAAAAAAAAATCGGTCTGCTATTAAACAGATTTAAACTGACAACAGATTTCATGTTGGTTTCCCAACTACCGTCAGCTGACAAGCACTACGGAATATTCTATTACTTAGATAATTTAAGCTGCTAAAAACTTAAAATAAAATATTTCTGACAAGGGCAAAAGTGCACTTAATCTGCACGACAGATGATTAAAAATTAGTTTACAGCATAAAACTTTCTTACTGGATTACTGTTAAAACAACTGTCCTAAGTCAACCAACAGGGCTTTTAGGAAGGGATTTTGGCTGGTGGTTTGTGGGCTAGGGCTGTTACTTTAACACAACAAAACCAGTACGTTTACAGGTCCTCGAAGCAAGAAGTGGCCTGGAATGCCAGGTCATTAGCACACAAGTACCAGGCCCTTCTCGAACTCCCCTTCCCCCCGCTGCTTTCCCCTTTCGGGAGCTTTTCAGTGCCATCCCACGGCTCAGGCAGTTACGGGCTCCGTGGAACTCCTCCACGTTTCCTGCCACCTCCCCAGAGCCCACGGCAGCGCTGGGCCGACACCTTCCTTGCCCAGCCCGGGCCGCGGCCCCGCGACAGACCCGCAGCCACCCGTGGGGCAGCGCTTTTCGGGCGACACCGCTCAGCCCCTGCCCGGCCCCGCACGGGAGGGCGGATTCACGGGGCTCCATTTCCCCGCGCCCTGCCGGCTCCGGGCCTCGCACACAGCGACTGCCACAGCGACCAGCGCTGCCGGCCTGACCTCGGGCGGCCCCGCGAGCCCTCCCTGCCCTTCCTGCCCGGGCCGCCAAGGATGGATTTGCTATTCCTGGGCGGCCCGGCTCCTTCCAGGCGGCAGTGGGCACAGGGGGGTCCCTCACGGCGGGGCACGGGGAGGGGGGGGGGGCAGAGCGTCCCCATCCGCCCCTCACGCGGGAGCCGCGGGGCCGGCGCGTCCCTCCCGGCGGGGCCCGCACTCACCCGCCGGCGAAGAGGTGCAGCAGCGTGTTCTCCTGCGGGCCGCCCGCCATGGCCGCGGCGGGGCTGGCGGTGATGAAGGGCGGTGATGAAGGAAGGTGGCGCGGGCGGTGCCGCCGGGCCGCGCTCGGGCCCCGCCGGGAGCTGCGGGCGGCGAACGGGCCGCGCGCGCGCACGTGACTCCCGGCGGGCGGGGCGGGGCCGGCCGCGCGGTGACGTCACCAGAGGCCCCGCCCCGCGGGATGACGTCACTGCACACACTCCCGCCTCGCCGTGACGTCACCGCGGGCGGAGGGACACGGGGGGTGACCCCTGTAAATGGAGTTTGCTAAAACTGAGGAATGAATAGAGCATTATGTGCAAATAGGATCTGAGGCAAAGTTACAGCTCTGGCCACCTGGTCCCCAAACCTCCTGGGAAGCTGAGGACCCCGAATGATCATTGAGATTCTATAAAGTTACTTTTTTAACGACATTGAATAGATACCCAAGATCCAGGCAGCAATATGGATTTGCTGTTGTTAATATATCAAGGATGCTGGGCCTGTAAAATGGTAAATGAACAGTTTTCTCTACAGTGTAATCCCATTAGATCGTACAAATGAATGTAAGAATAATAAAATCTGGAGAGGAGATGACTCAGAAGGGAGCTGGTAACCATCATGGGTTATCAGAACACAGATGACTCTACTAACACATCTCCTTTGTTTGCTCAAGATATTGACTCAGCCACCTTGTTTATAGTGTCTCTCACCAGCCCAAAAGCCCTCTGACCTTATCACAATGACAAAAACTTCCACGTAGGCGTAAACATTGGGCAACACATCTGTGACAGGTGATAACATCGACACAACCTGGCTGTGAGGGCCTCTTTGCTGAGGCTGCCAGCTCAGCAGGACAGTGGCACACATGCACACTGCAAATATGTAAGGGTTCACAGGGAAAACTGGGCCAAATAGGCTCATTTGCACACACAAACTACAAAGGCACAAGGGCAGGTGGTCGAGGAGAGAAGCAGCTGTGCCTTCTTGGCACGAAGGTCAAGGGAAAAATCAGTTTAAGCAACTGGAGCATATAAGGACCTTCAGAACGTGCACATGGGCTGGATGTCCTTTCCATCAGTTTGTTTTATTCTGTTGCTGTTCCTTCGCTCTTTCCTTGCCCTTAAACTCTGCACAGTGAACAATGTCCTGCTCCTGCCCATTGGTACCAGGGCAGTGGGGTTTTATGCCAGGCAAAGGGCTGAGTGGGAGCAAGAGCAGCTGCCAGGCCAAGGAGGGAGCCAGGGCCACGTCTTGGGTGCCAGCCCAAGCAGGGGGTGTGTGGGAGGCGTAGCTCAAGACAGCCACTCATCAAACAGCTTCCCAGAAAGTCCTCCGGATTTCTGGGAAGGGTTTCCAGGAGGGCTGTCTGTGATCTGAGACCTGGGGGAGGATGTGTCCAGAACTGTGTTCTCTTGAACACAGCCCCTGGAGTCGGTTCACTGATTGGAATGGCAGGTCATGTTACAGTAAAAGCTGTAAGGCCTGATTTCCACATTCTCTATTTCCAGGCTGAGGCAGGACAGATGAAGTTTATACTGTTTATAACTTAAGTGCAATGTACACTCTACAGCCTGTGGCCCAGACAGAAGCAGAGATGGGCAGCAGTAGAAAATAGCCACAAGGGCAGACTGCAACCCAGCACGTCCCTGCCTGCCTTGTGTGAGATTTACCAGGTCTAGGGTGACATCTTTAAATACTCAGCTCCTACAGAAGCATCATCACTCCCTTTATGCCCCTTTGTGCTGCCAGAGATGCAGCAGCCACTGAAGTCTGGTACTTGAGCTCTCCTAATTCACATGGAAGCAGTTTAGGAGGTGTCTGACTGTAGGCAGCAGAACTGACAGAGCTGACTCCTCAGTCATCACATCTACAGCCCAGCATGGCAATTTAAATGTCCCTAGATTTCAGTTAAATTTAATACAGTGCAGCACCTAAGGTAGGTTCCTCAGGCAAGAATCATAGAATCTGTCCAAGACTGTCCAAACTACCAATGAACACTTTTTGTCTACCTATGAACACTTTCTGCTTAGTTCTGTATGTGCTGTAGGGTGTGAAACCACATATCCCAATTCATCCCCACTGAGGGTGCATAACAACAAGTTCCAAGCTATTGGGAGTTAATACAATGATAGTAAAGTAAAGCTACAGGCTTTTTGTGTAGAGCACTTCCCCTAAAGAATGCTAATTAACGAGGAGGACTCTACAATAACATAACACCGTAATTTTTTAGCCAATAATTTGGTTAAAACTGTTCCTTTCCGCCTGGTTTCTCACCTGTACCTGAGTGGGTGTGTTCGCTGCGCCCTCTGGTGGGAGCACCTGAGCAGCACAGGAAGGTGTGTTCCCATCCAAAACTTGCATCTGATAAGGTGACAAAAGTGCTCTTCCACCACCGAACGCGAGCTTAGCAGGACTTGCCTAGGTGATCAACAGTGGATGGTTCCCTAATTTACGAGGCGAGCAGTTATCCCGGTGGAATTTACTGTTTGCCTTACCTACCATGGCCGGCAGCACAGGGGGAGCAGTAGAAGACACTAATGTAATTGTCTTGCCGAGCTCATTAAGGAGTCTGTGACACGGATTCCAGCTGGGTGCCTGGGCTGGGCAGCCTGAATGTCCCCCGAGCTGCACGAGAAGCCTGTTTGCCCGGGGAACACCGTCACACCAACAGAACAGCAACATGCCACTGGCTCCAGACATTTGTGCCACCTGCTCCTGCATCTGCTGGAAACTCACTCCTGGAGCATGGGCACATCCTGGTTTGTACCTGGGTGGGCCAGAGGACGATGGACACACTCACTGGAGCGATGCGTAAGCTAAATTTGCACATTATTCCTTAGCCTGTGGAGCTGTCTGCCTTCCAGGCTGGAGGCAGCCCTGCCTGCCTCTACCTCTCGTTCCCCAGCAGAGAGCACTGCAAGAGCAGTGTTAGGAGCAGAGTCACCTTGGAGCAGTGAGGGATTAGGCGTGTAAGGTTTGATCTTTACCAGCTCCTGTGCAGTCTCTGACTGCACCTCCAGTTTTGCCTATATATGCCTATCACTCACTCTGGACACTTCGAAGATACTCTGTCTTGTGGCTCCTGCTCCTCTTCACCAAACACATCTCCGAGGGGAGATCAGTTCTAAAAAGCTCAGGCACTGATGACTTCTTCTGGGACACAGTGCCATTGGCACTGTTTGGGCACCTCACTTGCTTGATCCAGACAGCAAAATTCCTACCTGCTTCCTGGCCATCATCACCTGATTTTCATTTTCCCCCACCAGGTGGAATGAGGAGGTGTTTTTGCTCATACCTGTTCACCTCAACAGCTGTACAGACGGGCTGCTCTGGAGTGCTTCTCCTTCCCCATCATAACTTTCTGGTAGTGATCTCAAACTTGGAAAACATTGATTGTCCAATCCCCGGACTGCTTCACATGCCCAGTGGGATATTGTTGGGGAATCAAACTCTTTCTTGCTTCAGCCATCCATTGAATTTGAGCTCCGGGGGTACCACACACCATGATGTGTCTGCTCCTCTGCCTCAGGGTGCCCTTCAGTTCTGTGAGCTGGAGGAGGGAGCTCTGCAGAGTGCAGGTATTCGGTCCAGGGGATGTGGGTACAGGCAGGGGAACCAGAGGAACACAGGTTTTGTGGTCATGCTGTGGGCCTATCAAAGCACCGGGAGAGTGGGCCAGATCTGGGAAAACACTGTGTTCCAGACACTGCTGTTACAGCATGTGGAGTGTTTCTAGGGAATTTCATGAGGATAAATGTGCACAGAAGCATTGTGGCCTCCACAGATCAGACACCACAGGAGCCACATCAGGGGAAGTTCCTAAATTACTGTCTTGCCAGTACAGAATGAACCCAACCAGGAAAGGGTTGAGCCGACTATTCCTGGGACTTGTTTTGTCTGGTGGCTTCCTACAAAGTGGAGCAAGGACTCACCAGCTTGTTCCACATCATTAGCAGCTGGCAGCTTGCCAACCATTACCAGCCTAGTCTGGATCTCACCCAGCATCTTGGAGATGAAAGACATTGCAGCACCACTGCACTCACTGTTTTAGGTCCCAATCCAGCTCCCACTGCAGTCAGTTACTGTTTTTCCTCTGGGTGCAGCTGGAGCTGGGTCTGACATCCCTGTAGCAGATGTATCTCAAGTCCTCAGATTGGTGAAATATTGGTAAAACAGTCCAACACAGCAGATAGGTGCCTGCAACCCTGCTATTTTAAAACCAGCAACACAGTCAAGCAGGAGCATGAGGAATTATGTTTCTTTCCTGAAAACACTGAAGGCTTGAACTTAGAGCAGCCAAAGCACCTGGTGAAAGGAATCTAGAAGCCTGCTTAAGTGCATGTCAGTGGGAGGCTGATACTCTTTCCAAAGTGCATCCCTGCCAGGAACACCATCAAAGAAATCTCTCTGGTGGTGATGAGCATCCCAATAGCACTCATCTGCCCTAAGAATGGCTGAGGTCATTGCTCAGATTTTAGGAGCATCCTTGGGAGAAGTGTGTGTCCAAAAGAGTATCTATCCAAAGTCACAGTGAAGACTACGTGGCGTCCAAGAACATAATGAAGAGACACATCACGTGGCTATTCTGTCAGCAAGATTTTGTTGAGAGCATTTCAAGTGATTTGATGGGCATCCTAAAGGCTATAAAATGCACCTGCATATTTGAATTCCTTCTATCTGTCTCATTTTGCAGTGAGGGATTATTGACTCCTCCTGTTTTCCATGTGGAAAGCTGAAGCACCAAGACAGTGGGCACAAAATGATCAAGCAGGGATGAGGCCAGGGCAGGGACTGCCTTGCCCAAAGGTCAGCAGTTATCTGTCACAACATGTACTCCCTCAGTCAGCTGTGCCTGGATGTTCTGGATGGAGTCTTGGGTTCTTACATGACTTGGCCTCTGATTCTGAACACGTTGCCATGGCTAAAATAGGTTTAGTTCCACCTCCAGGGCCAAGACACCAAGGAGCAGCTGCTTGGTCATTCTGCCACTGCAGGCTGAGCCACCAGGGGAGCAGCAGCCTGGCAGCACAGGAACAACACGGGCATTCAAGGGGATGGGAAAGTGGGTAAAATTGTAACTGGCAAAAGACATTTTTTCCACACTAACACGGAACTGAATTCAGGAGCTTGAGGTGAGAGGATGCCACTAAGGCCAAGAATTCAGTCTTTTGTTTTTTCTCTCTAGAAGAACAGGAGGTGTGATCAGTGGGAACGAGTGACTGAGAGCCCTGAGAGCCCTTGGTTACTGGGAGGCTGTTCAGAACTGGCCTGTGGACAACCTGGATCCCTGCTGACTCAGAGAGCCACCACCACTGACCGTGGGAAGGCCACCTCTGGTTCTGCTGGAAACATCAGAAAATACTGGTGGCTTCACACTGTGGTAAGGATGACCTGTAGCACAGTGCTGAGATATCTCAATAGCTTTCCCTCTGAAGGATACATGAAGCTTCCAGAGGTCTGTGGGGAATACCAGGAGCCCATGAGAGCCTTTTTCCAAGAACCAGCATTATTGAAGTGCAGTGGGTGAGCAGAGCTATTCCAGCCTTGGCAGTTCAGTAAAAATGTAGCCTAAATAGCCAAATATAGGGTATATAGACAAATATAGTCAGAAATAATCATGATTTCTGGAGAATGAAAAGGGGATCAATGGAAAAAAATAGCAGCATCCCTCTCTGTGAACCCCCTTCCCTCCATCCTCATAGCCTTCTCTGCAGGCAAGGCTGGGATTAATAGGAAACATATGGGAAGAGAGCCTGTGATCCAGGGCTCCAGGATGAGCAGCTGAAGCATGAAGGAGCTACCTGGACCCCATTCAGGAGTGAGCTCAGGGATCAAACATCTTGTGAATGGGGAGTGGGCTGGGTGGGGAACTTAAAAGGTGCAGGGTCCAGTTTGGTGGTTCCCACCCTCCCAGGGCAACACGCCAGTCTGAGAATGTTCCAGATCCAGCACAGCAAAGCATGAGAGTCACTAACCATACCCTGCACCTTCCCACAACACCTCTTTCCCTTCCTCCCAAATCAAACTGTCAGAACTGGACAAGCCATGAGGGACATTGGTCCTTGCTGAGGTCTAAAGACAATGTATAATGCAAGTGAACAGTGTGTTGTTACACAGCAGAATAGAGTTGCTTCCAATTCAAACCCTAAAATCATGGTGACAACCTGCACCACCTACATGCTCTTGTCATCCCTCAACTGGAATTATAGCAGAAACATGGTGAGGAAAATTTTCAATGTGACAGTGCTCTGAATATCTCTGTTTCCTGTGTTTCTGCTTCTCTGCAGTTTAACTAACAAAATACCTGCAAGAATGCCATGAAATATCCTTCATCTCAACAATACCTCTCACCTCCCTGGATTTGCACGTCATCACTCGATTTAATCTTTCCCTTAAAAATAAGGAGTGGGGTTTTTTTAAAGAGGAATTAAATAATCTAAGTGAGGGTGGAATGCACAGGAGACAAGCTCAGTTACAAATGCTCTGCTGTTTTATTAGCTAACATCAGCATAAAGTGCTCAGTAAAATGGCTGCCCATCCCATCAGTTTTATTACCTTCCACATGTGCTTTTTTATTATCATTAGCTGAGCTTTAAACAATCCTTTCCAACCTTTCCTGTGTCTTGATCTTTGCTGTCCTCACTCCAGAATTAAGTAACAAGGTTGTAACCAAGCATTTTCTATGTCTTACTGTACAAGGTTCTTTGGGTTATTCCAGGACTACTTTCTTTACCTCATCCCTGACATGCTGATTGTGCCATGAAGTCTGTGCACAGACCCCCTGAAATTACCACTCTAACTACAACATGAAAGCTCTGGGTGACCTTCAGATTTATCTCAGTTAATCTTCTGTCCAGCATGGCTTTAAAAAGATTTGGTCTAACAGCCCAAGACTTGGATTACGTTTTATGGGAACAAAAGCAGTAATTGCTACAATTTGAACATATTTTTTTCTTAGGTTTGTTTTTTATTTAGTGGATGGGAATTTCCATTTAAAAATGCTCTGCAACGTTACAATCTGGATAGAGGAACAGTGAGCCAACATGGCTCTTTGCAATACAGCAATAAACCCTCAAGGACTCTGTGTCCTATTGTTGCAGTTTTATGGGCCCTGCCTCTTTTTCTATAAATTTGAAGCTGTCGGTCACCAGATCCTTCTAGAAAATTCCTCACCCGCTTTCCCCAAGAACTCCAGAATAACCTGCAATGCCCTGAAACATCTCAGGATTTCTTTTGGGACCAAGTCTGGACAGGAGGATCTTTCAAAGCTCTTCCCTTTCTCCCGATGCTGAAGGGCTGCCTCCGTGTCACCGATGCCAGAGCTTCCTCACTGCCATCCAGCCCACCCAGAGACACCCACCCAGGCTGTTTGGAGCTGTGGCCCCCAGGTGAGCTGTTCATTCCCTGGCAGCCAGGACTCGGTGAGATAGGACTCTACACTGCCTGTCAGGGGTTGCACTGGTGTGTGTTGTGCATGCAAGACTTTGGAGCTCTTGCTCTGCTGGGGCCACCAGCCTGGAATGTGCTTCCTCCTGAAAGGTGTCCTAGTGACAGTCTAAAGGAAATTTGTTATTTTGGCTCGACTCTGTGTTCCAGTTACCTGGGGGTTTGTGCTGGTGGCTGAGAAGTTCTGCCCAAGCCAGTGCCTTTCCCTGCACTGAGCAGAGGGTGCTGGTGGAGGGGCAGAGATTCCTCCCAAGTGGGAGGAATTAGAGTCATGCAAATGGCAGACAGATGCTGAATTCCTCCATGCTGGGATTCCTCAGGAGGAGAGAGTGCCGTGCTGTAGGCACAGGGACAAGGTGTGAGTAGGAAGCGTGTAGGGAATGGGGGAGCCTCTCCCACCAAGAATATGTGCTTTGTACCCTCCACTTCTCTGCTTTTCAGCCAGCCAGCAAAATTAAAAACATGTGAGGGGTGGAGCAGGAGGGCAGGGATTTATGGGTTGTTTTATAGGAGATGATATAAAACACTTTTATGTCAAGTCCTCTGTTGTGTTAATTTCCTTTCTCCTTCTCTTGCTCTTTTCTTCACATGCAGGAGAGGCAGAGCAGGACAGATCCAGGCTCTCTGCAGTCCCAGCACAAATCTATCTACTGGCCTGTGGTCAGTGGCCAGCCCACCCCTTTTCTTACTGTGCCATTTATTGTGGCTCATGGGAAATGAAACCTGGAGCCAGGTGAGGTCTTTGTGCTGTGGGCACTTCAGTCTTGTTGGTTCACCAGCTCTTCTGACAGCTGTGCTGAAATGTGCCCTAAATGCCACTGCCCTTGGGATACCTTTTTATCTAATCCTCAGGATTCCATTGCAGTTTTAATCCCATTGTCAAGACCTACATGGTTCACAGTCTAAGGGGATGAGGCTGGTAAAAGAAGTAGAGTTATTTTTATGTTGTGGATGTGTAGAGACGCCTGTGAGAGTGTGTGAGCTTGTTGTATGTTGGCTACTGTGAGAAACAGGTGGCTCCTTAGCAAATGACATTATTTGATGTAGTTCACACTTCTTTGTCATCTCTGACCGAAACAATGAGGAAAGGCAAGGGATGAGAATGGGTTAAGAGGGAAGGGGAAGCAGCACAAGCAGATTTTAAAAAATAAATTAGTCACTGCATTCAAGGCAAACGGCAGCCTGTGGATATATCCCACCCAAAGGGGACTGAAAAAGTGACCTCATGCTGCTTGTCAAATCCAGTCCCATCCCTCCCATGACTACCTAATGCTGCAGCTCCATCTGTCAGGAAGCGAGTCCTCACCAGGGCCAGCTTTACCATAGAGACACAACAGTGCTCGTCATTTGTAGTGACTCTATTATACAGCCTGCCCTGGTCAAGGCATTTTCCAGTAAATCTGGGAGCAGCAAACAATTACTAAGTCCTGCACTGTCACATGTACATGATGCAGAGTGGCTGAGTGCTTAGGTACAGGTTTATGTCATGCTTTACACACTGTGCAAAACCCCTCGGTTCGTCTTGGCATCGCTGCTGTGCCAGAAGAACCTTGTCCTGGCCCTGGATCCTCAGTGTGCTGGGGGTGTGTGACCAGACTGGGGCACCTCTGCCTCGGTTTTGTTGTTCAGCTCGTGCGTAACATCCTTAGAAAATACAATCCAGCCAGGCAGGGCAAACTGCAGCAACCATCCCTGCAGTACCTCACGTGTTCTCTGCACCTGATGAACTGTACATGAGCTGACCACAGATTGTCACTTGGGCATGGAGGGCAAAGCTGCAGAAAATCTTGGTTCCTCTTATTCAGGGGCACAGGCAGAGAACACAAGGAGGAAAGGCTGCCACTTTCTCCACAGACAGCTGCTCTTTCCTCCCTTCCTCCCATTTCTGAGGCATCTAAAAACCCAGGGTCAGCCTTCTGCTTCCCAAGCCAAACTTCAATCCCAGCACAGCAAGATGCAAGTCCTGGCTGAGCCATGCTCACAGTACCAAGGCTAATTCCATGCAGAACAAGGTCATTCTCTGCCCAGCTACTCACACACATACCCACATACCCAGCCCCAGCACTGGTCCAACACTGGCTGAGTTGTAACCTGCCCTAGTGCTCTTCCTTTCTTTTGCTGTTATTTTCAAAGATGAACCACAAAAGTAACCTCTCACTGACTAAAGTCCAGCAATTTCTTTGGTGCAGGAGAGCCAGATTGCTGCTCAGAGACTCTGAGGAGTGTGCCAAGAGGTACTGCCTCAGGGATCCTTGAGAAACAGTCTCTGTGTAAATCTTTCCCCTTGGATGTGTTTCATAGAGTCATCCAGAGCCTCATCAAAGCCAAAGGCAACACAGAGGGGTGGCAGGCAGTAGCAGGTGACTGGATGTGATGGTGCAGGAGGCCACCTGAAAGGATCAGGACACCACAGCCTCTGCCTGGGTACAGTTTGTCAAGAACTCTGAGCACAGGTTGGGCTTCAGCCAATTTGGCTTGCACAAGTAGCGTTTCATGAGGATTTTATGGGGCTCCCTGGGACCACGGGCAGTGGCAGCCCCCCTCTCCCCCTGCCTCATCACCCTGATGTTAAGTTATTTTACAATTATTATCTGAAGTCAGTGTTTAGCTGTTGCCCAGGTAACAGCTCAAACATGCCTCACCTCATGGCCTCCCTGCAGCTTCACATGGCTGCTGGAGAGCTGGGAAGCAGACTGAGTGCCAGGCGCTGAGGAAATGAGCTTTGCAGCCTCCCCAGGACATCCCAGAATATTGGAGAGCTTGGAGGAGAAACATCCCCAGCCAGATTCCTGGGCAGGCACCTCATTCAGCACACAGTGCCTGACACAAAATCCACAGCATCCCCCCCACTCCTCACACCCTCCAGCTTCTCCAAACACGTGCAAAGCCACGAGGCAAAGGCAGCCCAGCTCACACCACCCCCTCTGGAACCTCCCCCCTACCTGCAAAGGCAGGCCCTGGGCTGTATCCTCTGGGAAAGGACGTGCTCTGACACACACTGGGAGAACCTACAGCCAAACAGATAATCCTGCAGTACACACTCTGTCCTCCGGAGCCACTGCCTGAGCTGGATACAAGAACTCAACACACGGAGCCTTTCAGTCCCTGCAAGGGGTTAAGCAGCTGGAATGAAGGCTGTGGCAGGCACTCAGCAATCCCAGACTGCTAATACGGGATTAATAATTCAGGCAACTCACTGAAGTCACGGGGAATGTCATCTGGGTAAAGGGGTCATATCAAGTCTGGTGTCCCTTTTCTACAGCCTTTGTATCAAATGAGCTCATCTCCCAAGCCAAACACAGTTCTGGCAGTGTTGCTGCTTGGTATATCATGACCACAGGTTTACCTTTCCAAGGCCTGTAGAAGTTAGCTGCATCCCATAAATCATCAGGGTCTCCTCAGGGACTGACTGGCATCCCTGTGCTCCCTGCAGTTTGCAGCCCTGCCTGCATGCCACAACCACAGTGAGATGTTCTACATTCACAGTCGAGCCACAAAAAGTCTGTCCCAATTCCCCATTCCTTCAGGGAATGCTGTGGCCTTTGTCAGAGAGGAGCAATGCTGTGCAGCAATTAGGCAGCTTAAGGACTCACATGCTGCTGACTAAGGTTACAGTCCAGTGAGATTTCACCAGTGTTGGCCCAAAATGTATTTACAGCCAGTGCTCCGATGTGAGATGTGATCCCTGGTTCTGTCAGTCGTCCATCATGGAACAGCCCCACGATATGCCAAGAGTGTTCTCAGCCTCCAAACAAAACCCAGGAGCGGGAAGGAGTTCACACAGTCTCCCTTACATAGCTACAGACAATCTGGCCCGAAGTGGTTCACTGTCCTTAGTCAAAATACATATTATTACTCTCATGTTGCATGGGAAAATACATCAGCTTTGCTTGTGACTCTGTATTTACTAGCTGAGGTTCCTGCTGCAGCTCTATCAGCATGGCTTTAACAGGCAGCTCATGCTTGTTTATTCTTCCTACCCAGCTCAGTCTTACAGCCATTTGCCACCCCTCTGGTATCTCAGCCTGCCTTGCCAGCCCCAGCCCAGCCTCAGCTTGGATCTGTCTGGGCTGGTGAAGGTGAGTCTGTGATGTTTCGGACCTCTTGCACTCAATGGTGCATTGAAGCACATCAGGAAAGGATAAGGTCAGGTATTTCCTTTGGGCTGGGTGCCCAGCAGCTTTGGAGCAGGGGAGGAAGAGAGTTTCCAAGGCCCCCTTGGAAAGTGGGGCCAGTGCTGCTCTGGCATGGCAGGAGGAGAGCAGTCTCTTGCCAAGCCTCCTCTGGACCCCTGATCAAACACTTTGGGGCACCCCCTTTGTGCTAATAGATGAAACCACTACTCTCATGAATCTGGGTGCCCAAAGCCAAGTTTAGATACAGTCTAGACGCAGTAGCATATTTATAACCTTGGCACATGACGTGGCAGCAGTGGGGTATAAACAACATTCAAAAGTGATGAGGTGCCACGTTATTTATACATCAAAGTGCTCCACGTAGGTACCACAGCCCTGAGGGCAGAAATCACAACTAATTGGAGATAGGAAGAAGCTGCCCTATCAGTGGGAGTGGGGGTTTTGGGAATGGGACACAACAACAGTCAAGATCACTGTCTAATCCTATACCTGAGCTCCACTGACCACATCTCACTGGGAATTCAAGAATAAATTTGATTTTACCTGTTGCCACACGCGATGAAGAGAGTGAAGAGCAGCTGAATGGCTCAGCCACTGCCTGAGATGTAGGCAAATTTCCATTCTGTCACAACAGCAAAACCATCCATATTCAGCAGATAAAATTCACAGTGAAACTCTACTGACAGCTTGGCACGACTGAGTGGAAGCAACTCTCTCACAAGTCTAAGAACTGACTAAGTCATGACAGGAACACAAATCAGCACCTGTACCACCTCTTGAATACAAGAGAACATGAGTGCAGTGAGCCTGCAGCTGCTCAGGTGTGAGGCAGTAAGGCATTACTGGATATACAACCTCTGCAGCTCCTTGTAATTAATTCAATTTTATGCAACATAGGTGCAGCCCACTGTTAAGCAATATTTGGGTGACATTGTCCTGAGCTGACGAGGTCAGATAAAGATCTAGCTGAGAAAACAGAAGAGTTACAGAATGATATGTTCCAGAATATTGGCCTGTTTATGGATAAAACTGATTTAGTGGAGGGTTAATACCTATGGATCTCTTTCATCTCTTGGGCTGAAATGGGATGGAAGTACAATTTTTGGCCCAGGAGCCTGAGCTTTCAGCCATCTCTCTGGTTTCCTTGTGGGAACTGCACCCCTAGAGTAGGCTCACAAGATGATTTTGATTCCATCTTGGCACTGATACAGGAATCAGGCAGGGTTTTAACTGCTTATGCTTCTCAGCAGGCAGTGGCTCTCTGGTGCTGTTATCAGTGTGGCTCAGTCGTGCCTGGAGGCTGTTAACATCCCAGACCTCTGAGACACCCCTGGGACAGCCCGGAGACAGCAGGCAGAGCCATGGGATCAAGTCGCTGATAACAGGATGAAGGAAGTTTCCATGTCAAATCTTCCTTCAGCCCCTGGGGGAAAGGAGTGTCACATCAAGAGCTGGACATGACTGCTCTTCCCTCTCCTCTCTCCATCTTGCTACACAAGGTTTTAGGTTACTGCCTCGGGGAGGGGAGAACCGGTTCTGCAGGTGATGGTGGGGGAGCAGGAGGGGAAGAGTGAGGTTGGACTCCTGTGGCAATAAATACCCATCTGTGTCCTTTGTGTGACTTACATGTCATGAAACACCTCAACCTTCCACCCGGAAAGAAATTTTTACAGACATAATTGGCTTTAATAACAGCCTGCAGGAACACGGTACTTTCTCCAGGGAATCCCACACACCGGGCAAACATCTGACCTACAAACCTCAGCCCTGGACACAGAGATGTCACTGTCACTCAGAGATGGATTATGCCAGCAGAAAGTAAACTGCCCAAATGTTAGCTCATCCTAGAAGTCAGAGAAAGGTCAAGGAGTTGAATCCTCCAGTGCTTTCGCTGGGAAAATGTGCCTTTTTCCTAGCAGGTTTTTAAGGAAACATGGATGCCAGGGGTCTCTGCTTTCAGGTATCTGCTGCCTTTTTTATAAAGTGAATCCAGTCTTTGGAGGGACAGGAACAGACAATGCAGGCCAGTGACTTGCAGGTCTTGGAAGACTTCTAGTGGGAGGCCTCACTGCCAGCAATCAGTTCTATGATTTGTCATCAAGGCCTCTCCCCTCGCTTTGTGCCCATCTGACCTGTGAGAAATTATGTCAGCCCAGGCACTTGAACTGGATTTAGACAGAGAAAGAAGTGGCAGCACAGTGAACCAAGCTGAGGAAGCCTGCACATGCAGTGGTCATGGCTGGTGTGCGCTGCTCCCAGTCCTTCCCGGTGAGCAGAGGAAACACTAATCAGAACTGGAATCCACAAGAACTGAGTATCCCCACTGCTCCTTCCCACCCCCTCAGCAGCAGGACAGCAGCTGGCTTCAAGGCTTTAAAGATGATAGGGCTGACAAAAGTATGCGGCCCCTTTGTGTGGGGAGATGGATGGGGGACAGTCCTTGCAGCTGCAGCAAGGCCTTGATGCCAAGTTCAGGGAGATTTCCCAGAGCTCTGTGCTGAGCTGTACAGCCTCTGTTCAGCTGTCTCTGCAGCTGTGCTTGGGCTTCCCTTATTCCCATCCAGGGACAGCAGTGACACAACCAGCTCTCTCTGGGCTGTATGAAGTCCTTTCACCATACCTGGAGAATAATAAGCTGTCCTGCCTGCAGGGCCACCCCTCCCTGGCACCAATCCCTCAGCTCAGGTGATGGGTCCCATACACCCAAAGGCCCAGGCTTGCCTAAGAGCATCAGATCCTGGGTGTGTCCATGCACGTTTTCCCTTCATGCTTCCCAAAGCCTCCACGCTTCCCCAGGCTTACTGCTGGAGATCTGTATCACTGTATTCTATCTTGTTATTAAGATTTATCTTTCAATGAGCTTATGCAGATTGCTGTAGTGACGCCCAGTGATGTCATCACCCTCACCACAGCTTCCCAGGCGTTTTTGAGTCATTCTCTTGCCACACAAGCACTGCCACTTGGCTGAATGGTAAAAACACCTTCCCCTCTCAGAGCAGCAGATGCTCAAGGACTGGGAGAGAACAGGCTTAAATGCACTGGCCTGGTCCTGGGAGTGAGAAAGCCTGGTGGGTTTGCAGCCATCTCTCACCCACTCTGGGCTGGCAAAGCTTTACTGGGTTCTTTCCTTCCTCCAGTCCCTTGCTGTAGTTTTAAGATTAGGCCAAGTGCTATTCCTATTCAAAGTTATTTAATGTAAAAGCATTAGTTTCTTAACATGACCATTTAATTAATAGTGGAGCACAGAAATAAAAATGTCAAAAGAAAGAAAAAAAAAAAAAAGGCAAAAAAACTTCTCAATGCAAGCTTCAATTTTTTCCTGACCATATTGGGTGCAGAGATTCCCACTGCATTTCACACCATGTATGCCAGGTAAAAGATTTCTCACCTCTGCTACGGTCCTGACAGCTGGGCCAGGGAAGACTCAGCACCAACTGTTGCTATCAGTGCATTTATCACACAGAACAATGGCTGCAGGTTGACAAAGGTAGGAAGCAGGTAGTCCTACTCAGGGAACCATTAGGAACATCAGCATGTTAAATTACAGGCCTTTCTGAGGTCTTCCTTTAGAGGACTGCTATTAGTCATTATCTGTGAAACCAGACTGTAATCTCCATGGGATTCCAGTAACTCCTCTGTCTTTTACTATGGCCTTTCACACAACTTCACTGCTACAAAGGGATCTGTACAGGTGTAAATAGCTAACAGGAAAGTAGTACCTATGTGGATATGCAGTAGTTTTCAGGTCTGAGAACTTTCCACTTGTTTCACAGCCAGGGACTCCCTACAAACTACAGCAGCTCAGGAACAAGGAGGAACATCATGATTACAGCATTTAAGGCTGATATGGAATTGTGTGATGCAGCACAACTTTAGCAGTATGATAAGATTGCTAGGGAATTCTTAGGATTGGGAAGGAAGGAAATGATACAAAGAAACTAGATCCAACACACTTTCTATTGTTAAAGATTGCTGAGAAATTCGTAGATGCACACAAAAGCTAATTCTGCTTTACACAACTACCTTTTGTCTCATAATTTTTTAAAAGGAATTTTACCCCTAAACTTTGCACATTTCCCATTTTCAGTGCTAGCTATCTGATGCCATAGACAAAGAGACAGCAAATGACAGTGTAAAGCAAGAACACCTTTCTACACTGTGGGCAATCTGTCTTGTTTAGGCAGCTCTTGTGAACTTCAAACCACGTGTGTCCATGCCACACAACAGAGCAGCAATGTCCCAGTGAGACACTTGCTGGCTGCTTTTTCACCTCAGGTACTGCTCCCAGCCTAGTTAGGGAATGCCTCCCAAAAGGGATAGTGTCATGGATCTATGTGCTCTGGTGAAGAACCATTGACACCTTGTATTTAATTCCTTTGATCTACACAGTATGTGGAGCAGAGCAAGAGTCCTTTCTCTGATTCTGATTACATGTTGGACCACGGCCTCACTCACAGAGAAGAGGGTTTCTTGGCAATTTGCTTATTTTCGTTGCAAAAACATCACTTCTATCTTGATTTCTCCCCCTGCTTGGTGTGCAGACACCAACCATGGCCTCATGATAAGGGAATCATTGTTATAAATAGCAGTTATAAATAGCTATCAGACACAGGTCACTAGGTCTGTGTTACTCACAGCAAATATGTCAGCCAAAGTTCTTCCATCAGGAAACTGCATTTCCCACCCTTTGTCTGTCTCACACTCTCCTCCCTTCCTAAAGGTATTTGAGGTATTAACTCCTTTATCTCCAAACTGTTTTCCCCTCCAGTTCCCATTCTCTTTCCTTTCTTCAGCATGGCAAGGAGAGAGTGACATACAGACACTCACTTTGATGATGACATTGGTCATTGGGATTCTCTCCTGGCCTGACACCACGGTTTAGAAAGTGCATTCTGATGCAACAGGGAGGTGCCTGACCAGTGCTGCCCTTGTGACAATAATTAGTGTAAGTTAAGCAATAAAGAAGCTACAGTCAGGTCATATTAGTGAGTCAGAGCAGAGAGAAGCACTTAAGGGATGGAAAGTCACAGCACTGAGTTGCTCAGGACAAACTGCCCAAGCCTGGGGAAAAGACATACCAGAGGCACCAGGGAAGGCACTGGGGAAAGGGCAGTGCTGCATATGTGTCAAGTAGCCCTTTGTTACAGGCCGTGGGAACCTCAGCTGGGAAGCCAAAATTAAAGTTAGACCATTTTTAGGTAGCAGTGAAAAGGCTGGAAGGGTAACACTGTTGGTCCCAAAGAGACAGTTGAAATTACAGAGAAATGAATGTTACACAATTGTCTTTTATAGACACCCAGGGGCAGGTGAAAGGGAGGGCAGGGTTGTTTTTCCCTGAAGTATCTATACTGGCTATTCTCAGAAGTTACTGAGCAGAAGACTCAATTACACAAATTCCTAATATAGCAAGTTATATGATCATGGGCTAGTTTTTTAAAAAAAATTTGACTCACCCTTTTGTCCACTTCCAATGGTAAAGGTCTTTACTCTGTGGAAACTCTTCCTAGCAGAACTTGAACTGACTCAAGGGAACATTTATTTTGGGAGACTGTCCTTTAAAAAGAAAACAGGGTGAAAAAAAAAAATCAACTCTGAGCACTATTCACGTTTATTCACGTCTTAAGTAAACTGCTTCCTGTGCAGACAGAGTAACACAGAAACCAGGCAACACCCAAACCCAGGAGCACCATGTCCCTGTGAAGAGACCTCTGGAGTGGAATTCAAGACACTGTGGCTCAATTCCTAACATTACACTGGCCTTTTGATTGCCATTCAATGAGTCAATTCACTGATTCCTGCCTCAGTTTCCCTACTTCTGTAAGAGGCAGTGATAAAGACATCCTTAGGGTTCTGCTCCTGAGCACTGTCAGGAGAGTTAAATGTCACTTCTAGTGGGCTTGCCTAATTCAGCCTCTGCTGATCCCTGTTCCTAATGTGTTTGCTACATTTCATTCTTTCTAAAGGATCCTGTACTTCCAATATTTTTCCTTAGAATAAAAGGGAGGGAAAAAAATATACTAATAATTAAGCAAACCACAGCTCTTATCAGCTAGGAAGAAAAAACCAAAAAAAATGCAGACAAAGAGGCTTATTTGGCTAGGTGACATCCTGCCCAGCAAATTGCTAATTGCCCAAGATGTGTCTTGTGAATGGAGCTGGTTTTGTGTCCTCAGGTGTGGGTGTGTTCAACTGGGGGAGCAGGGTGAGATGGAAACTGCAGAAATTACCTCCATGAATGGACAGAAGGAGAAAGGCTGTGTAAGGATGGTCATGGCAGAAGGCAGCCCTCCCTTTTTCAGCCACATCCTCATGAAGGCACAGCAGAGGTTGGGCTGACCCTGGTGTCTGTCTGGTCTGGCACCACGAGGTGTGTGGTTTCTGTCTCTGAGTCCCACGGAGCAGCCCTGAGAGCCAACAGAGAGGGGAGGGGGAAATGAGAACAACCTGCCCCCAAATCTCTTTAAAGGAAGTCAAAGGCCAGATGTTCCTTGCTTCCTCTCCACTGCTGCCACAGTTGCCATAGCCTGTGGTTGTGGTTAGTCTGTCTGGAGCTCATATGTGAGAGACTGAAACTGCCTTTACTGGAAACTCCCCCGGCCCTGTGGCTGCTCATCTGCAGCAGCACCTGACAGCAGACAGCTCTCAGACCCCCAGGGTCACCCCAAAGCCAGAGCTCATGTTTCTGCTGGGCTCAGGTGGCTGACATTCAGAAAAGGACTTCCTCCAATAAAATATAAGATATGTAAGCATGACATTATTAAAAAAAAAAAGTGTGCTTTGGACTAGTTTTAAAAGAAATGTATCAGAAAACATTGCTCCCTTCAGCCCTTTGCTCTGAGGCATGGGGAGGATTTAAAGACTTTATATAACATAAAGAAAGGTGCCACTTGGGCTTTGCCTGTATAGGTGGCCAATAGCTTTCACACAGAAGTGTTATTCTGCTTTCCACCCAGATGAACTATTTCTGGCAGAAGAGAAACTGAAATAATTCCCCACGCCCTGCACAGCAATCTCTTTTCTGTGTTGTTCTACTATACACAAACATTCCCAGTCCCTTTTGTGATGCAGGTGAATGAAAGAACTATGCTTCAATGAAAGAGAATACAAGTGCCTGTGCTTTGTTGTGGCTTAGAGCAATGAGGAGGTATTTTTTTAAAAGTTGGGAAGCTTTCTATTGGCCTGATGTCCTGTGCTAGGGAGCACTCCATAAACTAGCAGGATGTATAAAATCAGGCATGAAATGTGCATATTTAGTAAATACCATTATACCAAATTGTGTTTCTTCGGATCGTTTCTCTGGAACTGGCTGCATGTGAACCAAACAAGAAAATAAAAACAATTGTCTCTACTACAGAAAATAAATTGTAAGCAGCCAGAGCACAGAAAGTGAGGCAGACCAGCTGCAGGGCATATTTTGGCCACTACTGAAGAGGTGGAGTGTGTAAGATGGGCCAGCAGTATACACATGGCTAACAACTGCTCACAGGTCTCCTGAGATCTGAGCACAGCAAGTAATCCAGAACAGTTTGGGAAGTCTGCAGTAAAGTGGAACTAGAAGCAGGACATAAACAATTTATCTAAACTATTAACAAGGCCCTGAAAAACCATATTAGTTCTTACCCTGCACGTAGAAAACCCTATTTTTTTTCTGCTTGAGATATACAGAGGGCAGCATTAACAGTCCTAGTGAAAACACGTGCAATGCCTGGGGATAAAGAGCACTGTGATATTATAGCAGTACTTCTCTGTGCAGATCAGGGCCTCAGGGACCTCATGGCCATTCTTTCCCTTACACAGGGCACTCTCTCTCTGTCTTTTATTTAATTGTGGTGTAATCCTGATTAGTTCCAGCCCATTCCCTGCTTCTCCACAGAGCCGTGTGGGCAGCTCGGCTCGCGCGGGGCTGTCTGCCCCGGCCCTCTGAAGCAGAGCCAGAGCAGGAGGAGGGAACTGCTGCGCTGTCTGGCCCCTCTCCCTCAGGAAGCTGTTCTGCTCCCAGTGCAGACACGGGCCTTTGAGGTGCCTGCAGGAGCATGTCATCCTCTCCACATGTGGTGGGAGAAGGAGGGGGGCAGAGGAGTGCAGAGCCAGGGATCTGCACAGGGAGGAAGAGTATGGAGCGGGAAAGAGGCACAAGGGAGAACAAAACGAAGGGAGGAGAGCAGCAAGAAGAGTGAATCCAACTGTTGGGATACATGACTTTAGAAACGCTCAGATGAAGCTGTCTGAGGATCAATTCCATCTGTGATAGCGAGCCACTGATGTCAGCAGACAGACATACCCTGCAGTTGGATTTGTTCCCTTCAGAAATACCTTCCTCTGGTAAAGCCCAGATTTCGGGCAGCCCCTGGGCTTGGGGGAGTGGGCTCGGACACTCTGTCTGGTGCACATGGCCAGGCTCATTCCTGATGGACAAGGTGTGCTCCAGTCCAAGGCACAATCTGCTCACACATCACACCTCATGCTCTCTCTTAGACCTGGGGATAGGTGAGCATAAGAGATTACTGAAGCCAGTGTCATCCATCACACTAATTTCTGCCAGTACTTTAAATCATCACATCTCCACTGAGGTTCCTGCACATTCAGCTTCCTTCCAGCAGCCCTGACACACAGCTCTTGCTGTGGCTGTATGTTGTACCTTTTACCAGTTTGTCTGTGTGACCTTAAGAAAATGATTTGCTAATTAAACACGACATTTTCAACCTACGAAGTCTACTTAACGAGCATGAACTATTCTGCTTTCAAGTGCTTTTGGCTGCAAGTCACAATAATTAGGGGGATTTTCCATGCTTGTCCTTCTCTTTCTAAGCAAAGCTGATTTTTCTGCCTCTGATGCTTAGCTTGGGTGGCATTTGGCCACCAGCTCTGTGCAGGAATCATTTGTACATCCAGCAATCTTAACCTGGCAGAAAGGAGCAAGGAGCAAACGTAGGGATTTGAACTCTGCTGATTCTCCCCATCATTCAGCTCACTTCCCTGGGGATTTATTCATACCAAAAAGGAGTCAGTTGTATTTCTGTAATCACCAGGAAGGAATCAACAGCTTTATACTAGACTGAAGGAGAGTAGCATTGCATTCAAAATCTCCCGAGATAGTGCCTGTAACATGTTGAATCATGTACCCTTTACAGTCACAAGCAAAGCAGGCAAATTCTTTGGGGTCTGTGTCTTTTGCAAACATCCTGCTCTGGCTGACTTGTGACCTGACTTGTCTCACACATACCAAACTGGCTGTACAGGGAAAAAATCATCACAGACATTTCCTCTGTCAGTGGAAAATAAATCCTGGCCAATTCCATGCCACTAGGAAGCAAAGGGTAATCCAAGGAGCCACTGGATGCAAGTAGCATCATCCCTTTTGAGTCCCATCTGCCTGGGGCAGAGTTGACCCCTAATATTCATGGCATGTACAGGTTAAAATATTTTGCCTGGCTCTAAGGAGCTAAGGCAAAAGCTCAGTCTAAAGACAGGCATCCTCTCCTTCAAATCCTTTGTACCCAGGACTGACATGGGCTTCTCTGGACCACATGTATTTAGGTAGAGATTGATGTGTTGCAGTTTGGCCTTGACCTTACTGATGGTGAGACAGAGCTGTCATTGCAATCAACCACATCTGCCCCAGCACTGCCTGGATGTGCACACTGGGAATAACATCCCAGTATGAATAAAAGCTTGGTGCCTGGATGTACACACTGGGAATAACATCCCAGTATGAATAAAAGCTTGGTGCTAGGCTTGGCAGAATAGAAATAAATGCTCAGAAGATTCAGATAACAACTGGTGCAAATCCCAGCCTGGGCTGGATAAAACTGAGCTGAGCCAGATGTTTTCATCCCAGAACAGACTTTCTTTCCATGAGCAGCCTGTTTCCACTTACAGCAAGACAGAGACAATGCAGAGTTTCCCCCTCTGAAGGGCAGGAAGGCACAAAGCTAATTTGTATTTTCTTCCTGCCCCAGGATTCATGAAGAACACCACACTGAGTCAGACCATTTTTCTAGCAATTATCTTTCTTTGACAGTGGTCTGTAACAGATGTTTGAGGAAATAATACAAGGTAGACTACAAGGATGCTGTGATCCATCTGATTTATTCCTTTACTATGTATGGTTGTGGGAGGAATCTCTCATGCCTGATAAGGTGTTGCTCTCCTGTATTGGAGGTAAAATCTGAATTCTTGAGGACTGAACTCACAAGGCAAGCGTGTCTAGTAGAGACTAACACAAAGAGGATCTCCAGCCTTGACCAGGTGTAATTTCAATGACACCTGCCAGAACTTAGTGACTTAGGAACATTTTCCTCTTTGTTTGACTCATTTGCAATGGACCAATAATTGTTCATGCAGAGAGACAGTCAAAGGGCCTAAATCCAGGCTAAAACAAGTGGAAAAAATTATGAAAATTACCCACTCTGTAACCAGTGCAATTCATTGCTGCTCTTCTGGGCCATACATGGATTTTTGAAGGACACCCACATTTCATATGTGGTGTTATCAGCTCTTAATTCATAACCAGGACTTGTGCTGTGTGTCTGCATCTCTGTCTGGAGCCAGTGCCGTATCTCAGCACCGCGTCTTTAATCAGAATTCCACTTCTTGGTCCATGTCATGACTCATGATTTCAGTCTTATGCAGAACTGTGGGTGGCAGCTGATAGAACAGCCCAAAGGCATCCCATGGAGAGGAAGTTGCACTGCAATTGCATTTCCTCTGTTGGAATTTTTGTTCTCTGTTTTGCAGAACACTGAAGAAGCTGGGAATTACTGGTGGTGTGAAGCCCTGTGGATTGAGGAGAAGGGCAGGGAAGATTCTTACTCAAAAGTGTTGAAATCTTTCAGTGTGTGGTTTGGATTATGACCCAAAACCCGTGCAAACGCTAACAGTTCTTTCAGTTTTCTTTGGACTGAACTTCAGGTGAGCTGAAAACATTGCACAGGTGGTATTTCCAAAGCCAGAGGGAACAATTCAATACTGCCCTTGCACTGAATGGCTCTACCAGAACTAGTGCTAAATGCAAGACAGTCTGTCAAAGTTTAGTTCTCCTGCATGGGCCTCACAAGCAGAAAATAAGAGGAAAAAAGGCAGTGTAAGGAAAGCAATGTGCAACATGGACATAACAGGGCTGTTGTGATGCTCTGATGCAGACCTGAAGTTGCCTCTCTCTGGGAGCAGTGGTTACAAGTGCTTTTCTAACAAAAAAAAGAAACAGTCATGTGGTTCAATGAATAGGTCTTCCCAGGAATGACTGTGAGTGGGATAACACAGGGAAGATGGGAGGGTGTTATTTCTGTAATCACAGCTTGCACAGCCACCAGACTGACTGACAGGAAGGATTGCAGTCAGAATATAGAGGAGCAGGACCAGAATCAACCTGGGGAGGTCAAAGCACCAAGAAGTCAACCCAGGTCAGGGTAGAATTGAGACACTGTGCCCAGGCAAAATCTTTGAGCTTCCCCACACCTCAATTTCCCCAGCTGTGAAATAGAGATGACAGCCCTTCCCTCCTACACAGGGGCATTGTGAGCCCGAGCTCATTAATGTTTGCCAAGCTGCTCCGAAATCCGCTGACGGAAGTTGCTGCGCAGCATGAGCACAGAGTTGTTGTTTTTTGGGGTTGGGGTTTTTTTTCTTGGAAACACTAAAGAGATGAGCAATTGAAAGAGTAACCAGCATAGTTCAGTGCCTCTTTAGAAACGCCTGGTGAAATCCTAGCCAGCAAGGGAAAAGGGCTTGCAAGGGAGATGAGAAGCGTGTTGACGCCAAGTCCAGCGAGAGAGTTCTGGTACAAGGATGGTAAAAGCATCCACCCCTCTCACACTTGCCTGGTGAAGAGGGAAAAGAGAAAAAAAAAAAGAAATATAAAAAAAGGAAAAGAGAGAAGAAAAAAATTAAGGGAAAGGGAAAAAAAAAGCAAGCAAGAAAGAGGGAAGGATCAGCAATCCAACGTGGTTGGAATAACTCTGCTCACTGTAGCCTGTCCAACAACAGCCCTGGCGGATCATAAAACAGCCTCTCACATCCATGTGGTTTTTGCTGCTAGGAGACAAGGTACAAAACACACAACCTCACGCCGGGCTCTATAAAACCCTATATTCCCCGTCAGACCCAGAGTTCATCTGAAGAATTTGCATCACCTAATTAGAAACAAGTTTTTAAATAATAAAAAAGGGTAAACCAGAAAAAATTAAAAGCCCCTTTCCTTTCTTTGCCTCCTTTTTGTGATTTCAGTTACCATAAAGTTTGAACAGTACCTTCCTGACTCCTTTCCAGGCAGAATTTCCACGCAGAAGCTTTGCTGGCAGGTCTTAACTACTAAGCACATTTGAAGGCTAAAGTCACTTCCTCTCAGTGGTGCCCAGAGTCAGGTATATCCCATTCTCCTGCCTCCATGGTGAGAATTGCTCACAGGCAGCACCTGAGAAGCACCAAGAGACTTCAGCTGCTGTTGGCACTTGCAGAGTTGTTTTTCTGCAGAGAGAATGAGAAGCCAATCTCTGCTATTACAGACACTGTGATGATTTTTCTCTTTTTTTCCCATTTTTGTAATGTCTTTATATTCTTTTTTAGAGGCACATCAGGATGAAACGTACTGTGGCACAGATGTTTAGATTGACAATGTCTCTTTGCAACAAAGACCCTCAAAACTTACCCAAGGAGTTCCACTACAAATAATTTCCTTTGTGTGTGAATGCCATATTCCAAATTTACTATGCAGCTTTATCTATACATCCTCCCACTACCCCTGCCCAGGGCCTCCCATGAGTGCAGGCATCGTGCGTATGAAACGTCCCATCAATTCTGTGACTGGCTGAGAAAACCAAGGTTTGGCAAGCACATGCTGAACTTGCAGCCTGGGTTGTGGCTGCCCTCACTCCCTCGTGCCAGTCCTGATGATGGGCCAGTCCCTGGGGCAGGGAGGCCATGGGCAGCTGCTCCAGGCAGTGGGAGCGCAGGGAGGAGCTGCTTGGGAGGAGGCAGATGATTCACGTGGCCTCCATCCAGGCATTACAACCAGCACAGACCATGGGCATGTCTTGCCTGCCCTCACACAGAATCATTTACATTGGAAAAGACCTCTAAGATCATCAAGTCAAACCAGTAACCCAGCACTGCCAAGTCCCCCTCTAAACCATGTCCCCAAGTGCCACATTCACACGTCTTTTAAATCCCTCTAGGGATGGTGACGGCATTGCTTAGCTGGGCAGCCTGTTCCAGGGCTTGACAGCCTTTTTGGTGAAGATATTTTTCCTAATACACAACCTAAATCTCCCCTGGTGCAACTTGAGGCTGTTTCCCCTTGTCCTATCACTTGTTCCCTGGGAGCAGAGCCCGACCCCTCCTCGGCTCCCCTTCCTTTCAGGGAGTTGCAGAGAATGAGAAGGTCCCCCCTGAGCCTCCTTTTCTCCAGGCTGAGCCCTCCCAGCTCCCTCAGCCGCTCCTGATGTTCCAACCCCTTCCCCAGCTCCATTGCACCTTACCTTCATGGCACCTCCAGCACCAGGTGAAGCCAGAGGGTTTCTCTCAGATCTACCAGGCTGCATTTACCGCTTCTTTCTGAGGGAGCCATCGGGAACCTGCTCCCACAGCTGTTTCACCTCATGGCTAAAAGCACACACCTAGTTTTTCTTTTCTTTCTCCTTTGCTGTGGACGGTGGGGGGAGTGCAGGGACTTGCTCCCCCATCTCTGCCCTGTCCATAGAGGGTACCCCAGCTGCAGACAAGGCTCTGGCTCCCTCAGCCCTCAGAGCCATGGCTGTTCAAGCAGGGACAGTCCTGGCTCCCTCAACTCTATCCCTCTTAACCCTGACTCTCTAAGCCTAGTCCCCCTCAGCTCTGACTCCCTCAGCCCTCAGAGCCATGGCTGTTCAAGCAGGGACAGTCCTGGCTCCCTCAGTCCTGGCTCCCTGAGCCCTGGCTCCCTCAGCCCTGGCTCCCTCAGCCCTGTCCCTCTTGACCTGGCCCCCTCAGGGCTGTGTGAGCAGGGACAGCTCGTGGCTGCAGCAGCGGGAAGCTGTGGCAGGGAGAGGATGCTGCCCATCTGGGCAGCTCATGGTGCAGAGGAATATCTCACTCCTTTGGAGAGGCCGGCAGAGATGAGCAGAGCCCGCCAAGACGGCCACGAGGGCAGGAAGGAGCTGCCGGTCTGCTCAGACCATGGAAAATGTGGGGAGGCGAGTGCCACGTTAACAATGACAGGATAGCTCTGGGATTGGTCTGGGGCTGGTCTGGGACTGCCCCCCATGCCAGGACCCAGGATCAGGCTCTGCCAACTGTCTAAAGAAGTGATGCTGACAACCCTGGGCAGTGTCCTGACACTGACGTGGCCACCACCATGGCTGCCGAGGTCCTGGGTTCATCCTGGGAGAGGAGCAGCAGAGTGTGACCCTGGGCACAGTCCCTTTGGCCCATCCACAGGGTGGAACAATGACCTGCTGATGTGGCAGTGGCCTCTGTGCCAGTGGGACTGAGGAAACAGGATGCCACTACAGCCTGAATGCAATAAGGTCCAGCAGCAGCGCAGCAAGGCTGTACAATACCCACGCAGTGTGACAGTGACAGGCCAGCTTTGTCTGTGGGACTTAGGATGGTACTTCAACACCTTGTGGCTGGGGACAGACTTGCTGTGGATGCCACCAGGATGAACACAATATCAGGACCCTTCTCAGAAGTTTTGAGGCCAGCGTGAAGAGCAGAGTCCGAGGCCCGTCCTTGGCTTGCTTCCCTATCTACCCACACTTTATTGCTTTGGCTCACAGAGGGGCTCTGAGTAGGGGACAGGCTGTAACTGTGGGTTCAGATTATATTTTGATTACAGGGGCTGTGAGCAATGTTCATTCCTAGTGGGTGTATCATGGCCATGGCTTCCGGAGCAAGCGGCCGGTAGAACAGCCACAGATCCCTGACAGGGAGGGCCGCATCCGCTGCAGCAGCACACTCAGGAGGATGCAGCTGTATCCTCCCTGCCAGGTTTGCACTTGCATTTTCCTTCGTCAGAACTCAAGCAAGTGCTGCTCCTCCTCTCCTTGCAGTCCAAATGATAACTGACCTCCCTAAAGTGCCTCTCCCGCACTAAGTGCTCAGGTGGTGGGCAAAAGGGAATTAAACACGTCCACCCTGACATAGCCATCGTATCGGCCAAAAGCCTTGGGCTGTCTGCAGTTTAGGAGAAGGATTACTATAACCTGACCTCTGCAACTGGAGTCCACTCTCACAGTCTTTCAACACCCGTAGCGACACCACCAAGGACATAGCCCGGAGGCATTTATGTCAAGGAGACCTGATGGACACTACATGTGTCACTGCACTGAGAGGAAAACATTATCTGAGGGTGAGAGAGCAGAAAGAAAACAAAAACCCCAAGGATCCTATGCTCAGAGGATGAGAGGGGAAAGAGGTCAGTTCCTGACAAGTAGCTCAAAACAAACCCATTGTTCTGAGTGAGACTCTGTCGTCCCTCTTTCACCAGGTGTTACCTGGAAAATCCATCTGCCCATTCTCCTTCCCTTCACCATTCCTCTGCCCTAGCAAAATGGGGAAATCTGTGAGACAACTCTAATGGCACCGGCTTCCTGGCTGGTCTCGCCTCACCTTCCTAGAGGAAAAGCAGCAGATCTGAGCTGATGTCTGGAGGAGGAAGCCTGCCCTGGATTGAACTGGAGGACTCTGTGGGAGAACTGTGCACCAGGCAGCCCCGAGACAGACACTGTTTTTGGCAGAAGCACCACATCTCATGGCAGGGCACTTGTATTTCATAACTTGTGTGTGTTTTCCTGGCCTATATATATCTGCTCTGTGGGTTCACCAGCCAGACACTGCCCTGTAGTAACACATACCAGGTTTAGAAACCATACCAGCCCATAGAAATGCTGCTGTTTTCCTGACCTTCATATTTTTTCTGCTACCTGCTGTCACCTTCTGGAAAGGCTAAAAGGGACAGACAATTTCCTAGAAGAATGAAAAAAACCACCCAGACCTTCCAGGCCTTCCTATGTCAGAAAAGAAGTCCAAATCTTTTCCTTGTCTCAACTCCAGTGAAAAAAGTCCCTTCTGGATTTTCTCACACATATTCCAGGGCTTATCTTTAACATATTTCAGTTCAGGATTTTGCATCCTAACTGCAGCCTAGCAATAGGATGCTAAAACAGAGTTCTCTGTTGTGTCCCTCACTGGCCTTGCATCACAGCACCACTTCCCAGAGCAGGCTCCATAGGTACACATGGAGTACATAAACCTTTTGCACAGAACAGTTATTTTAAAAATTCCTTGAGACTCTAGCACCAAAGAAAGGACTCTGCAGAGGCCAGTGGTGCATAGAAAATGAAAACATTATGCTTCCCAAAATGCTGTCTTGGGGAAGCAACATTGAGGAGAAGGGAACCTCTTGCCACAGCTGATTTATGGTTGCTTTGGCTCATATCCAGCCTGGAATATCCCAAGCCTTTGGAGAACCTATGGAAATGAAATGCTGAGGAAGTTGTACATCCTCTGGAAGAGCCAATTAAAAACAAAGTGCAGGTTTTATAAACATGGTGTGTGTACAGTATTAAAAGACACCCTTTCTGCTGGGTTTTGGCGTTGTGTCTAATGCTGCTGGCCAGAAAGGCTGGTTGGGAGCAGGAATTCGGGGATTTCTTAAGAATGACAGTATTGGAAAAATGTTGAAATGTTGACATTTCCCACCAAATGAAAGTCTTGAATTTCTTTTTTCGGTCAAGATCCACTGAACTGTATAATTTCTCTTCTTTTAAAATAACATCCATGTTCAATATGATCATGAGAGTGAATCTTCCAGTGTTCGAAAGGGATCATGAAAATGTTAACCTTTATTTCTCCGTAGTGCGTATCTGCCCCTTTATTTGTCAGGAGAAAAGCAACCCACTGAGAACTTTTTAAGCTCTGTGATTTTCCTGCTTTTTTCCCTGCAATAGTGTCCCTTCAGGGACACCAGCTTTGAACTGGGGGTAACAACAGGCAAAGTCAAGTCAAGTGTTCTTTACAGAGGTCAGTTCTGTGAGTGTTTAAATTGGAGCAGGTGCTAAAACCTGAATTTAGAAAGTTCCTGAGTTGAGGCTAAAGGAAGGCAAGCATGAAATCAAGCTTTGCCACTGGCATCAACCAGGATTTAGCACAAATCCGTTCCTAATTACAACTGTATTAAAATTGTAAGGCAAGCCCTTGTTGTTCTGATCTCCAAGCACTGTTGTATGCCATTCATCCCCTGTCAGTGTGGGTGTGCTGGCCCTTCCCTGCAGCCTTGCTCATCTGCTTTGTATAAAAGTACTCCTTGGAATCGGAAGGGAATGTGTTCCACGCACAAGTATCTTGTCTGCCTCAGAGCACAGCAGTTTCCGAGCGGATGCCCCTCTGGATCCCAGCCCTGTCTTCCAGAGTCAAGCAATAAATTCCATTCCTTCTACACAGTTTAGCAAAGGCCATATGAGTCATCGCTGGGTGTAAGGACAATGATAAATGTTCCTTTAAAATGGTTTCTGCTCGACTATTCCTTCTTTAAGAGGCCTTTTGGGGAGATCTAATCAGGTCCCTGCCTGGGGCCCTGACAGGCAGCAAGTGCAGGACAGGCCATCAGGCCATTCTGCTGGTGCATCACCAGTTTTAAAGACCTCTCCTTTCACTCCTCTTTCCCTTGCCTATGGATTTTGGCAATAAAAAGGTAGGTCAAGCACCTAAAAGTGGGCCAGGAAGATGTATATCCCCATCCATCTGTGACATGGCATCCTAGGAGCATGTGAAAGAATGGGATTAACAGCAGTGCTGCAGGAATAAATGAACTGTTTCTTCAGCCCACGGTGCACTTTGGCATCAGCTCTGCCATTAGGAAAAGATCAGTACATGCTTTAGTTGAGTATTAATGCTTTCTTTAATAAAATCAGAAAATGAAATTTAACAGGACAAGTCTTGATGTCAGAGAGAGCATCTCTACAAAGGGAGAACAGTCCAGGGCAGTGCTGCACAACGGTTCTGTACAGCTTTGAGAAAGAACAGAAGCTGCAAGAAAGTTCTTCTCCCTGCAGGAAAATCCAGCTGAAGATCCATACAGTGAAAGCCATGGGAGGCATAAAAACATTTGCAGTGTTGCTCTTGTGCAACCTAGGAGATGCACTACGTAATTGTGAGCTCCATCCCCTAGCTCCTTATCTAGAAATATTTACATTTCTGAGACACCAAGCGTCCCCTGGCACGGCCTCAGCCAGCTCAATCCCCTGCAAGAGATGGCAAAGGAGGTGAGAACTGTGCAGTGCCTGCCTTCACACAGCCAGCCTCTCCTGCCAGTCTCCCTCTGCAAGTTGGACAAGAGAAGGAAGGAAAAAAAACAAACACCCAAACCAAAGCCCCAAGACTATTTTTATTTACGATCATGTTCATGGGCCACTCTTTGTCTAGACAGCTGGTATTAGCATCTGAAGCTGCCCTGGAATCTGAAATACCATTTATTTACAGGGGAAATAAAAACCCTGGATTAAACAGTTCGTAAAAATAATCTGGGAATTGACACGGGGCCCAAGGAGAACAAAGGTAACAAGACCTAGAGCAGCACCTTTGTTTGTCTTGGCTGTAAGGATGTTTTTTCAGAAAACAAAACTAAACAACTTCCCCCTCCCAGCAGCCCCCCAAAACAATTTGGCTTCAGGAGAGTGTTTCCTTTTGCTTCCTCTCCTCCCACCTTTGTCTCGTTGCTTTAAACATATCCCCATCCACCACCCACAGCAAAGAAGTTTCCAAACAAACTGGTCACCTGACTGAAAAGTGGGACTGGAGAGGGGCAGCTCTTCTCCTTCCAAGGATGTCCTTGGAACTGGAGCTGCTATATTTTCATGCAGAGAGACTCTGAATGTCATAGATGCAGCAAAATGTCATGTTGACACTGACAATCTACAGCTCCCAAACATGAATGCAGAGCATGGGCCATATTCAGTGAAATTACCAATTACAGTTGGCAGTCTCATTTTAACATACAATCCAAGGAAATCTGCCATTTTAATCCAGTGCAGCCAGCAAAGAGGGAAATAAAAGGTGAATGCTGAATTAGGACCAGGGTTTAAAGCAACACATAGGAAAAATGTCACTCTATTCAGCTGCTGGGTTCTTTAAAAATCAGCCTTTCCAGCTATATAGGACAGCCTGGAAAGAAAGATGCCTGTTGGTAGCACACCTAGAGCATGTGCCTAATTTCTGTGATACAGAGTTCACACACAGCATGGTGCAACCTGCCCGTGTTCCAACCTATTAAACATGTTAGGTATGAAATACTCCTCCTTGTGTCCTCAGTTTAGAGGCAGATGCTGTCTGCTGTAGTTCAAAGACCAACTAGCACAAAAGACTGTATATTACAAATCAGTGATCAGCTTCCTTTATTTCCTGGATGTTCTCTGCAATCTTGGAAGCATCTGCCATGTTACCAAGAAGGCCACTTTCTGTGGAGAACAGCTGAGTTTTGGCTACTGGTGCAAGCCTCAATTTACTGGACTGTGGTCCTGCCCCAAGATGGCCAAACTTGTCATAGTATGAAGCCTCTGCTGATGAGATCAGAGTCTGAAAAGACAAATTCCAAAGCGCAGAGAGAAAAGGATGTTTTCCTTTCCGCTGGACAAAACACAACTTTTCTGGCAGGCACAGGCAGGACAGTCTGTCCACTTTGGCAATACCCTGCACGCCTGGACGTACACAAGTGTGTTTTTACATGCAACCCCGTTTGATTACACAATCTCTTTCCAAGAGAATTTGGCAAGAAAGGCATCTGAGAGAATTTCGGAACTGAGCGCAGTCTGCAGCAAGCTGCTTCTCTCACACTGTTTCCAGCACCATTTGGAGCTGCTGACCACTGGGAAAACAACCAAAGAAAATCACCCTAAGTGTTGCTCAGGGACCCAGCCTGTCATTTTGGAGAGGCAGCCAGATTGCAGGTTCAGCCTCAGTTGCCAACCTGTACCTGCAGAGCTTTATCAAACAGCCAAAGAGCTCAGTCCACGATCAGAACCCTCAACCAGCCCCCAGGCTGAATCTCTTCCCCCTCTTTGTCTTCCCAATTATGATTCTGAACCTTTGCCAAATGCATCTGGTAAAAGATTCACATGTCAAAGGCTTTTCCTGACCAACAATCTTTTTGCACCCTGGCTTCTTCCAAAGCTGGGTCTGCTCTTTCAGTGTTCATACCTTCCTGAAAACACTATTTAACACCCATCTGGGGAGAGAGTATTTAATGCTGGTGCTCAATTCTTCTAAACTCCAGGTTAAACTTACTGGGAAATGCATCATAGCTTGTCTCGGGATTCTTATGCTTGTTTAGGTTGCAAACATTCCACCTGTTTGACCATAATATTATTTTATTTGCATTTGCTGTTTGTAGAGAAAGACACACGCCTTGTGCTTACTGAAAAGTTCTTGTGAGTAGTGCCAGTGCCAGGCAACCTGAAAGAGGAAAACAGGTTTATTCTATTGAAGGCCACGGTTCATCTTGATTATGAAGTTCAAAATGTAGTTAGCAAACACAAACACAAGAAAACACAGCTCTAAAGCACGTGTGCCACAAGTCTCTGCTGTAAATGTTAGGTATCCTCCAGGATCCACGTGCCTGTGGATCTGCATGTCCACCTCAAGGGTGTCTGCACTCCAGGATGCAGCTTCTCAGGTGGGTTCCTGTCCAGAAATGTCTCTCACCCCTTTAAACTTCAGGTTTATTTGCATTTTTCTGACTATTTTTTAAAATGCAAATAAAAATGTCAGACTGCATATGAAGAATCACCTTCTTTCCTTCCTAATAAAAAGGATCTTATCACACAGCACCGTACTTTGGAATAGGCAGCTGGCATCTGTGAGAACATTTGTATTTATCGAAAACATTTGTATTTATCCAAGTAGGATGCATCATAAGGACTCTGAGTGCTCCTTCTTCTAGGCTTTCCTTTACAAATCAATTGTAAACTTAAATTTCTGGCATCCTGTAAATGTAATTTTCATTGCTGTAGCTTCCTATTGTGCAGCAGAGTTTCAGTCAGTTTTCATTTAACAGCATTTCACAGAGAGCACATGGGAAACATCCACCCAGCTCACTGTTTTAAGGGTTTACTGTGTCAGTGGTGTTATCAAACACCACAGCCAATAACTTCTGAAATCCTTAAATCCGTGCATTGTCTATACCAGGTCAGAATGAAAAATGTCCAAGTGCCAGTGATCAAATTTCCTCACTTGTCTGCTTGATTCACTGTCTTCCCCTGGGTTTCCATATAGCTCATTAAACAAAACAAACCTTTAGAGAAAGAAAACGTTTGACATGATTAACTAGCTTTGCTGGTAATGTGTGCAACCCACCCAGGTGTCTAGACAGTTTGAAAAATACAGATCATATTTAGGAGTAACAGCTGTTACTTCTCAAGTCTCTCTGTTGGACCTCAGATTAAGTGGGAACAGACCTTATCAATATTAGGTGGTCCTCTTCCAAAGAAAACATCCAGCCTGTTGCAGGAAATTAGGTTACTGGTTCAGTGGATGGCATTTTACCTGCAGCCTACGAGAACGTTCTGCACTCCCAAAGGGCCTGTTTTGGGAAAAGTGAGAGAACAAAGAGTTCAGACCCATTTCCATTCTGGGGAACCCTCAGTATGTTTTAATAAAAGGAAAAAAAAGCATCAACACCTGTGTCCTATGAGACTCCAGCTTAGGCAGGTGTTTCTTGCCTGCCCATGTACCCTTTATAATAATCAGCTGGAGAGCCTGTTTGCTTATGCAGGTTTTAGACAGTAAAGTTTTGTTAGGTGCTCCTAAATAATAGTTAATGGCTTAACAAGAGGTCGTGAGAGGGAACAATGACAGACTCTGGTAAGAAGAGTCATTTATGGGGTTCCTCAGGACAAACAAGGTGCTATGGAAAAGGGTATCCAGAAGTAGCACCTATTTCTTGGCCTACATCCCACCCAACACCATTGCAGACCCTGGGCCATAAGCTGTTGACTGCAGAACAGTTAGAGGCAAGTGCAATGTGTGCCCAAAAAGCATGGGCACAAGCCCTCTGATTACTAAAAGACAGAAGTCTGAGCAAAGTGAAAAATTGCAGGTTAAACCCCTTTTAATGAGGACTCTGCCCTAAGATGTATAGATGTGGTTTTGCAGGACTACAAGTGGTGCAGAAGTACAGAAAGCCATGGACATGTGCTTCTAAACATGATGGCACAAAGGACTGCTCCCAGCTGAGAAATTTTACACAAAAAATTTGTATTTTAAACAAATAATGTGTATTTTACACAAACGTGAAACGGTTGGCCAAACACAGGAATTCTCAAGCTATCTCTGTTGGGCAGGTACATCTTCTGATTGAGTTAAATTTGTCACAGTTCTGGAAAAACACAAAGGTCTTTGCTCCACTTCACTGTATTTCAGAATTTATCACCCATCTTACAGGGGGGAAAAAGATTTATAACTCAGCTCTAAGTCACAGCCAGTCAACGAGGCTGCCCAGGCCCTGAACTGTGGGTGCTCAGGGTAAGGCTGTTCAGCAAGGCCTAAATTCAGGCCCCGAGTGCTTTTATAAGAGACTGTAAATCACCTTAACTTTTACACACTGTGGCAACATGTGAGCAGAGGAATGTGGCTGGTCTGTGCTAGTCCCAGCAAAGGTCCCAGCCGAGGCCAGCAGATTGCACAGCAGACACCGAGCCCTGCAGTAAAACACTCAGACTTGTATCTGCCCTGTGAGAACGTGACCAGGGCAAAGGGGTGGGAAACCAGCACCGAGGTGCCACAGGAACAAGATTCCCAAGGGCAACTCGAGCACCCGATGGGAAGAGCATTGCTCAGCAGTAAGCAAACTGTAACACACAGGGCAGACAAAACATCTGGCAGCTGCTTCGAATAGTTTTCTGTCTGAAGGGCAGACAAGCCTGCAATAGTTTCGAATCAAAACATGTGCAAAGGCAGGATCAGTGCTCCAGTGTGTTTTGTGCAAGCACTGAATGAGTTTTGTTCCCCCTCAGCACTGTTTTGTAAGCCAAGAAAGGCTGTGCTTTGGGTTAGGTTTTTAATTTTAATAAACTTATACTAAATAAATCACCGTGTATTTCCTTCTCCAGTCAAACACAACTTAGTCTTTGGCATAAGATCAACAGCATTAGCTCTGCATAGGAAGCACGTGGAGAGAAGAGGGGCAGTGTGCTAGGAAATGTTTTTCATAATTGTCTTACCTTATGCAGGAGAAAAGGTGTGACTGCCAAGATAAGTTCTTAAAAGCGTGACGCACATCCTTTTGAGTTGACACATCTCAGGCACAGGGAAAACTGCCTTGGTTCTGGCAAAGGACTTGACAGGTACAGACTGGCAGCTGGGCTCCAACAGGGAACTTGGCTGAGCTCAGAAATAATTTCTCGGTTCTGCAGATAAAGGAGAGAATTGGCAACTGTCTTCCCCCCCTCCCTGAGTTTTTCTGTCCTGACATTGTCATAGCTTTGGTGAAGATCCACAATAGGAATATTGGCTGGCACAAACGTGTGCAGGAGTGTAACCTGCACCCAGTACAGGCTTCCCTTTGTGAAAGGAACGACGACAACACTGCTGAAGCAGCACGACCTGCTTCCTTATCGACTCCTCCACTGAGCACTTCCCCTCTTGCACACTTTTCCACACTCAAATTACTGTCACCAACGCCTCGACTTTCAGGAAGAAACAAAAGCTACTCCCCTGCTTGTCTAGAACACCAGGGTTCTCTGCAGAATCATCACAGCACTGCTGTAGCACAGGCAAGGCCAGAAGCCTCCTATAAAATGTAGGAATGGTTCCATGTGCGTAAACGTGATGACTCAGCAGCAGCAGGAGGACGAGATGCTGGCCAGTGGAACAGGGCTGGTTTTCAAGGCAGTCCTGATACAAGCAGGGCTTGCAGTTTTTACTGCTACTCAAAAAGGCAGAGATCTTCCTGCCACGGTGCCAGTGCTTGGATACAGGCACTAATAGCAGGGGAGCAGAGAGCCACTGATTTATTAGGACTTGCTAATCTGTGATATCATTTGTTGATTCCATCAGGTCCAATCCCCATCCCATGACTTCCTCCACTGTTGCCATGGCACTGTACATAAACACTGCAGACTCCCAGCCCTGAGCAGGTCATTTGTTTCAAATATTCCATGCAGCTGGAACACAAGCCTGTTTGGGTGTCTGGAGCTGAGCATGAACTAATTTCTCAGTTTTCTGCACCCGCCCCACCTTCTGCACCCTCCCAGCCTGTTGCTGTCCCAGAACCCCTCCAGCCACATTCCCGGTGACACACAGGCAGCCTTCCACTGCAAGGTAAAGGGGAAGCCAGCCTTGGTCAGAAACAGGCAGAAAATAAGTGTTTCACTGAAGTCCTCCACTACCTGCAGCAACCAGAAGTGGTGATTATTGAATATAATGGATATTTAGGCTTTGGATCTACAAACAGTTGCCTTAATCACGTGGTTGTCCCATGTGCAAGACATCCAAAATAAAAAAAAATCTTGCCCTGGCTGGAGACAAGAGGAAAGAAACTACCTGCCTTTTTTTAAGCTCTCCCCCTACAGCACCATTATTCAGCAGTTCATAAGCTTCAGTTGAACCTCACAAGTTGCAGTGCGTGTGTGAATTGATTAAATGGTTTGGTTTCCACACAGAAGTTGGTAGCTGCAGGGAAGACAAAAAAGTGTGTGAACAGGAGAGACTTTTCATCATCATTGAGAAAACTACCATGTCATCACACTTTCAGTCACTTTGGGACAGCTTAACCTCCCTGCTGACACAATTTGAGAGCATCTCTGCATTGCACAGGCTGGAGGTGGAACAGACTGAAGGCACAACCAGGAAGCAAACAGGTTGTATTCCACAAACAAAATAATCCACCTCTCCTCACGGCCCAGGAGTGAAGTCTCTTATGCAAACAGATCCCAAAAATACATGAAAACAGAGCAACTTATAGCAGTGGGTAGGGAGTGACTGAAAACCAATACCAAGTAACATGAGCTAAATCCAGTTCATGACCTGAGGAAGTTTCCCAGAACACACTGAAATCAATCAGCCATTTTTCAAGCACACAGGAATGACTCCCAACACTCAGCTTAACCTTCCACAGCACCTTCTGTAATTAACTGTGCTGTTCTTCTGGCCAGGGATCCCTCTAGCCCTCACCATTTTGTTTTGTTGTCTTCTATCCACCACCTCCCTAAGAAAAATGTCAGGTATCAACATAAAATAAGAAGTCAGGGATTTACTTATAAACTTCTTTTCTGAAAGAAGAAAAGTCATTTGCTGTAATGTAGGAGGGAAACTCTACTGAATCTATTTTATATTGAATACAAAAAGGAGTATGGTGCAATAAATCAGCTGTAAACCAAGTTAAATCAGGAAACCAAGGCTGCTGTCTCATCACAGACTTTAATAAACTCCATCTTTTAGGCAATAGTGGCAACTGCCCAAAAATCTCAGGTTACCATACCTTACCATCCTGTACCAATGCACCTTGCCCTCCATCTGTACACACCTTTCAGATGCCAGCTTTGAATTGTTATTCTTCCAAGCAGAGATAAGGCCACAACAGCCCTTGCTTTGCCTGCCTGGGCAGGATTCCTGGGAATAAGCTCACTGTTCAGGTAGAAACCAAGCATAAAGAAATCTGATCGTTTCATGTAAATAAAAACCATCACCAAGCAATATTTAATAAAGTTTATTAGGTTACTGAGTATTATCTACAGTCATAAAATAGTCAGGATTTAAAACTGTACAAAGTAATGTCCTGGTGAAGTGAGAAGAGAGGGAAACGTGGGAGCACAAAGAGCATTAGAAGTAGGGAGAACACAGCTACTTCCCTGGAGTTCTGGAAGACACTGGTTCAAGTTGAAGGCAACCAAGTAGGGCTCCACACACACTGAATTTTCTTGTGTCCCACCCTGCAACAGAAACTAGTACAAACCCCTACGCTGAAAAAACAAAATCATATAATATTAGAATAAAAAAGGGGCACATCACACCCCACCCAGTCTTGGCACCAATTCTGTGCTTTAAAAAATATACTATGCAAGTAGTTTATTTTAAAAAAGGTACCCTACAGCAGCTGTTTAAAACATGTTCTTATACATACACCACAAATATATATATTAACATTTTCAACAACTAAACTCATTTGTACCTACACAGAACTGAAGGAATAACTCAAGAGCAAAAAAACCAACCACACAAACATTTTTTCAAGACAAAGAAATGTGCAAAATAACCCCAGAAAGGCAGCATAGTAACCTGTGGAGAGGTCAAGAGAGCAGCTCCTGCTAGTAAAGGAGTGTCATCCTCTTTACTCGGCTACTGAGGTGAGAATCTATTTGGGATGTGCTGATTTTGCCTGAATTGTTTGTCCTGTTTATTGCAGTTCTCTCCTGCCCCCCAGCTCTGGAGAGGTTTAGTTCCTTCTTGCTGTGCCTGAAAATCACCCCCCCCGGCCTCTGTCAAGGTCCCACAAGTGACATTCTGCAGCAATCACCTCCTGGATTTCTCATCTGCTGATGGTACTTCTGCAGCCCACACTGGTACCACCTTCTCTGGGACAACTTCCCCCCCCCCCTCAAGCAAGAAACAGGGAGAACTATTCCTGCTGCATAGTTAAGTGGAGATTATGCCAATGGTCTATGACAGAAAGAAGCCTGGTCTGGATGAATATAAGCAGCTTGTCCAAGAAGGAAATTCCCTGGCAGAGCCATTAGAAAAACACATCAGTACATTCCTCTAAAGCCTCACCATGGAATAGGTTAGAATACAGACCCAAGGTGACGGGGCCTGTAGCTGAGTAACAGCTCTCAGCTCATAAAGCTGGTCTCCATCTTCTGCACCCTGTTGCAGAAGTTTGTCCCTTCCCTGTCCCCACATCAGCAAGGACCCCCTGATCCCAGACTAAAACCTGCAGTTTTAAGTCAGGAAGAAGACAGGGGAAGACACCTGACTGCTCAATCAACTGAGTCAAACCCTCTAAGAAGAGGCAGAGCAGAGAATGGAGCAGGAGAAAGCAACAGTGGTAAACAAGAACATGGGATTTGTGATCTGTGAAACAGCACTAGAACATGGTGAGAAGTTCCAGCAGAGATACAGACATCAGCACCACAACCTCCTTCTCCAAATTAACAAGTGTCCTGTTTTAATTTTGGTGTTTCAGGGCTTGGGGTTGTACTTTTTTTTAATTTTTTTTTTTTTGGTTTTTAAAAACTCAGCAATTAATTCCTCTTGGTATTCCGGACTCTTTCCAACTCTGCTGGACACCTTGTGCCTTTCCATTCTTAGGACCCAGTCTTAACCTTTCCTAATGCCTTCCCTTTCCCCAAATTATGTTCTTCCCTTTAGCTGGTACAGACAAACCATTCACTCCCAAGCCCTTGTGCCCAAAGGACAAAGCACAGCTTTTCTCAGGAGAAGCAGGGAAGCACAAAGCTTCTGTGAGTGTCCCTTCTTGTAACTGTGCTGGGGAAGTGACTTTCAGAGAACAAAACAGTTGTGAAACAAGGATTACTTGGGAGCTTGCCAATAAGGGCACATGGAGGCTTAAGCAGTGGCAGGAATACTTTGGCCAAGGAGTCCCAACAGTAGCGATGACACGAGGGTGGAGAGCCCGTTGCTCAGTGGGTCAGCTCCGAGTGTTGCCTTGGTTCCAGCTCTCTGTCCTCGGACACGAAGGTCATTGGTAGAGCAGGTAACTCTTGAGGGAGGCTGGCAGGGGCAGTGTGGGGATCTCAGTCAGTCTCTCCTTGCCCAGAGCCAGCCTCACAGCTCGCCGACACAAGTCCATCAAAGGCAGTGGTTCAGCTGGCGAAAGAGAAGCCGAGACATTAACACCTCAGCATACCTTGCTAGTTCTAAAAATCCCTCAGAAGAGACTGAGCAAGAAGGGTGAACGCCTGGCATGTCTGCAGGACCTAAACCCTTCAGCATTCACATATCAGCATCTTCAACTCAAATACAACAGCAGAGCACCATGTCTGTGTACGTTATTTAAGCCATACACGTGTGAACAAAAAAATACCAGAATCCTCAAATGGAAGTTACCCCTCTGCAATGCCATTCAAGACAGAACACATCTTCCAGCTTGTGCCTCTTACTGCAGTATCCAAAAACTTTTGTAAGAGTCGCTGAAGGAAAAGACTGAGCAGTCTGAGAGCATCACGTGGTCTGGGCACCCAGAAAGTGCCACGATTTGTCTCATATATAGGATAACAGCTGTCAACCCCCTGCATTTATATTACATAGTTCCCATGAAAAACAAAACCATCTGTCAAAGCCTCATGTCACCACTTGTATTGTGGTGACATTTTCCACTGGAGGATTCCCTCCTCTGTCACAAACCTGGGAAGGATAAAAGCCTTTGGCTATCTTTTTTTGCATCCTGTACTTAAAACACCAGAACAAGATAATACTAGTTTTTCAGGAATGGCATATGGGGCCCTTTGCTGTTGAGGACTCATTCACAACTTAGAGGGGACTAAGGTCAAAGCCAGAGTTAACAAACACATCAGGGCTGCACAGAGGGGAAAATACACATTAGTTACTCACAGCTCCTGCTGCTGAGTGTCAAAGCTCACCTTTACACAATGCTGCTCAAGCCTAAGGGGTTTCTCCTCCTCCCAAGAGAAAACACAAAAGACATCCCAAAGCAGAGAACTGCATGTCCTTCTAACAGCCTGGGGGCTCTGCCTGCACCCTTAGAAAGCTTCCTTTACAGATCTCTTGGGCTGAACACAGACTTAAAAGCACCCACAGACATGGAAGGAGCTTGGCTAAGAAGCTGCAGTTTTCAGGAGCTTTGAGAGATACCAACAGCTCCAGCTTCTACTACTACATGCAAAATTAATCTCACTGTTCATACAGCTTTTGAAACAGATGAGAGACAGACAAAGCTTACTTTCCCTGAGCACGATCATGTTACTGCATTTTTTTAACCAGAATTCATTCCATCAATAAGGTGGTTACAAGTACCTTCCTTCCAGGTTCAAAGGTAACACTGAAAATCTCAAACAGAAACGTGTTGCCAGTAGCCTCTGATCAGGTCACTCCTGATTCTACTTTGGAAAAAATTAACAGTCACACTGCTCCAAGCAGAAAACACTTCCAATGAGAAGGGGGAAAAGTAACTTTTATCCAACTTTTGGCAAAAAAGTCTGTGAGAAGGAGAGTTTGTTAGCTGTGGAGAGACTTGGTAACAAAGTCAGGAAACACGGGCTTGAATTGGTCTGTCTCCTCCTCATGTTCAGTCAGAGCTGAACCAATGTTCTATTTCCCCTCTTTTCCTTCCCTGCTGTGGATCACAAGCTATTACCTCCTTCCAGGGGAAGCTGCAGTGAAATGTGTTTTTTTTTTTTCCTAGCAGTTCCATGTTAGTTATTCCTGAGGAATCATGCCTCTATATGCACACCTCTCCTGCACTGGCAGCTGGGTGGGGAGCACACAGATGTGTCAGGGCAGTGCTGTTGCTTCCCAAGCCCCACATTCACCACACGTGTTCTGTGTCACAGGGAAGGCCTGGCTGCAAGCCCTGCTCCTGCCTGCTCGTGACCCAGTTCAGGATCCATGCTGCCTCTTCCACAGGGACAGGTCCCTGCAGCCAGACTGCACCTCTCTGCTCTGGCTGTGACACTGCCAGGGAGGCCTATTCCTGGCAGCACTCCTTTGGCACTTCCCAATGTAGCTTATTCTTAAACCACTGGGGTACAAACACCCTGCATTCAAAGCCTGTCCCAATTCTGCCCACTCTGTGTGGAGATAGCTGGGACAGAGGCATTGTCTAGCCAGCATCCCAAGGGACAAGGGGCCTGACCTTCAAAGCCTATAGACATTAACATAACAAATACATTGCAGTTTAACGGCCTTAAAAGGAGAGGATCTTCCACAGAGATTAAGAACAAGAACTTTATCCCCGTCTAGTTTGTGCTGATAACCCAGTCTGACAGGAGACCAAAAGAGAAAGCACACACATATCCGACCTCCTTCCATTCACAGGCACTACAATCACTGGACAGTGTTGCTATTGAATGCTCAGAAGTGGTTAGAGCCAGACACCTTCTTTCTATCTGTGCCAAAATAGCATCCCGTCATTCCTGGCCCTGTGCCCACAATTCACTCCTATGCCGAGAGCACATTACAACCAAATCCAATCCTGGAGGTGGCCATTTCCTTGCTAAGTGCAGCTCTGCTCCAACAATTCCACAGACTTGCTGGCTTTGAGAGGAGCTGCAGGTTTTGCCTTTGACCCTTCAGCAAAACCTGGTTCCTGGGGCTGCTGCCATTCTGTAAACTGTCAGGGCAGAAGGGTCTGGGCTTCTTTCTTTGGGTAAGAAAATGCTCTGCCAAGAGCTCTCTATTTGGTCTTGCTGAGATGAAATGTATTTCTCAAAGCACTTGTGGATTTTGCTGCTATCCCTTTGCAGGGCTTTCCTGGTTATTCTGACAGCTCTGTTCTTCTGGTGCCTGGTGGCAGCTCTGTTGTACCTCATGCCAGGAGTGCCAGGGTTTGCCACTGCTGGCCCAGCATTAGGACACCTCTTAAGCACAAATAAAGAAGCCCAATATGCTACAGCCCTTGTGCAGACACTGTTCTGGAATGCAGGGGAAAAACTATTCTTCATATCAATTCTGCCAAATTTATTTCACTAAAAAACATAAATCCAGATTTTAATCCACTTCCTTCACCTCTCTCCTCCACCCTACCCAGAGGACTGAGTCACAGTCTGGCCCCATGGGAACTTCTGACTATGAGAGATAACAGACTTTAGCACATTTGGACAGCCAAATTTATTACTAAGCTTAGCTAGAGATTGATGTGCCTGTTAGTAAAAGGCCTGGCATGCAAGTTGGGCTGATTACAATATCCAGCCCCTTGCTACAAATGAGCACACCCTGCTCTGAAAGCAGCAGAGAACTGAGCTACTTTTTTGAAAGATGAGACATTCCCATTTTCTTAGCTAGGGACAGATTTTCCCATTCTTGCCTGCAAGGGATTTTAAAAGTCCCTCCATTACCCATTTCAGGAAGGGGACTGTCTCAGACCACTTTCTGTAACGAGACACCAGGATTACATTGCAAATAAAGCAACTGTCAGAAGAACGTTTGCTGATACCTTGGTAGAGATATAGAAAGGTTTGCCATCCCTAGTCAGACAAGTGGCATCACCTTCCCCCACCACACTCTCCCACCCAAACCCTGTGGTGCCTGGGTAGGTGTGTACAGCCAAACTTTTTGTGTGAGCCATTACAGATTCAGAGCTGTATGCAGCAACACTCCTGCTGACAGGAGCTGAAGGATGAAGCCCCTCCCCAGGCTGTCCCTGTAAGCATCAGATCTGTGCAGCCAGAACAAACACAGGAGTTATACTCACGGTCGAGTCCATTCAAGTAGCACATCCGTATCTCACAGTGTCCCCACACCGCGCTCACCACCGGGTAGAGCTTCTTCCCTTTGAGTCCTCGGAACGCAACCCCCATGTACTGCCCGTCGACAATGAAGCTCAGCGTCCCATCATCCATGTCCAGGACCACCAGGAAGGAGTCGGGCACAATGAAAGTCTCATCTGGTTCCAGGAAGGCGGGGTAGGTTTTGCTGGGCTGGTTCTTGCCGTCGTGGTAGAGCCTGTTGCGGCCGAGGTCCCAGCCCCACGACTCGTGGTTGTTCCCCACCAGGGTCGTGTACCCCACCGAGTGCAGGGGGGCATCTGCCGTGGCCACCCCGACCACGGCGTGGGTGCCCCGCTGCCGCATGGCCCACGTGATCTGCCACACGTGCAGCCCCCGGGTGTACCCCACCTTGCCCCTGATGGCGTCTGTGCTCTGGGCCACCGGATGCCGGTGAAATATGAGTTTGTCGTCCTCCTTCACGAACACGTTCAGCGAGCGATCGTCGTTGTTCCACGAGTGCAACAACTGCACTTCGTAGGACACGGGAGGCATGTCCAGCAGCAAGTCCAGCCGGGTGGGTTTGCTGTAGTCGAGTCCTTGGAGCTCCTGCTTCAATGGCCTGTACACAGGGTCCCTCATATCCACAGTCTTTATCCCACCTGTGACCTTCTGACCCATGGTGTGTCCCGGTTTCGCCTCCTTACAGGCTCATGGGTTCACCTGGCAGCTTCTGCTGTCATTCAGCCCCGCAGGAAAGGTTGCTAGGAGACTTTGTCGAGATGTGCACCACTCAGTATTGCCTAACGGATGGAAAGAAAAACAAGAGACAAGTTAAACATTAGCACACACAGCCTTGTATGCCACATTTACAGAGCACAGCATTCATCTGTTTATCCCAACAACCTGTCCTGCCTTTCCACCAGCAAGGAAGGGTCCCATGGATAGCCTGGCAGAGCACACAGCAGCCATCGATACAGGTTTGAGGAGATAACTCTCTTCAACCCCACTGAAGCTTTGCTCAGTACCTTGGAGGCCTGACTGCAAATCCAACACAGCAGACAAAACCTGCAGGGTCCGTCCCTGGGGGACACTCATTCCAGCAGCTACTGGCACTCTTGGCCCCACCGAGTTCCTGTAGCCAGGGAGCAGATAAACCTGCTGGATGGTTTGTCTCAAATGAGCAGCTTGGGTTGGGGCAGCTTCTCTTCTCCAAGAGGAAAAAAATCCCCCGCTTCAGTCACAGAGTCCAGGGGGAGGAGCAAGATTCTTCTCACAGTTTAGCAGTTTTCCTTCCAGATTTCAGAGAAACCTCTAAAACGTTTAAGCCAGCTTGGCTAGAGGTACTAGCTCACTTTGTGTACCTCTCCTCCAGCACTGCATCCACTGAACTGTCTCTGCTCTCACTCAGCAACACAAACAACCCTCTGTAAGACAGCTGCCAAACTGGGGGCAGCTATTAGGAGAATTAGAAGTGGGAGGGGAGCAAATGAGCTTTCTAAGAAAAAAAAGTGTTATTTTAACATTTCCTGAAGTGAGGCAATCATGCAGCACTCCTGCCAGCTACAGTCACAACACTTACTCACAACCAAGAACCTCATCTGGCATAGAAAACAGAGCATGAATCAGATCTGGTTTAAAAATAAGATTACTGGACACCAGCAGCAAGGCTTCAGCTAGAAGGTGACAGGGAAGGCTCATGTATGTTCAATTCAGCAACTTCCCTACAGGTTTTTACCACTAGTCCAAGGTATGCCATTGGAACAGTGAGCTAAATCTCATAATTCCTAAGTAAAAAGACACAAGACTTTCCCTTCCCTCCTTTTTGTCAAGGATGGGAGAGGAAAAGGCCTCAGGTTCTTTAAAAGTCACACTCCAATGCACAGGCTGAAGCACAGCTATTTCAAACTGTTCAGGAACCTCAGATGTTTGGCACTGACAGAGAGAAGATGCCATTTAAACAGGGTCCAATCATGTTATCAGCTGCTAAGATAACCAAGACATCCTGCAACTTAAATAAATACCATCCCCAACATCAAAACAAATCCTGAACTGTGTGAGCCAGCTGGTCAGCAGCTGAAGATAAGCAAGAAACAGCAAAATCAGCGGAGGGATGGCAGTCCCTGGATGCCACATGATTTAGTTGCTGTGCCCCACAGCCCATGTGTTTCCATGACTCACAGGCACTTCCAGCCCCAGAGGGCACAGGCTGCCTTGCTCTCTGGAAGCCTAAGGAACAGCAAAAGCTCAAAGCAAGGGATGCCAAGAACAAGCCAAACCAGACATTAGCTGAGCTTCCCTGGGAAAGGCACATCAGTGCGGACCCAAAGCAGTCGTTCCAGTGTAAGTGATTTGCTCAGGCTGGGATCAAACCCATCAGGCTGCACGTGTGGTGTTCCACACAGAACACGTGGTGTTCTACAGAAAGCACCAGGTGAACCACCTGGCATTCCCCAGGCCTGTGGCATAAGGGCAAAGGCTGTCAACAAGGGACTGGCTAAAGTACACATGGAAGTCCATAGGCAAATTCAGCTGCTGGAGTTTTGATTAGGATAAAGGAACAAAACATTGGCAGAAGGAGGAGAGGCAGAGACTTCCTGTGCAGTACATGTGAGAACACAGCATAGGAAGCAAGAACCAAAACAAAGCAGACTGCCAGACTGCAGGAGCACTGGTGCAGACCTCTTTGAAGCACAAAATACTCAAGAGAAGATAACACAATTGTGCTCTTCATTAGCAAGACAATGCCTCGTTCATTATGACTTTTTGCCTTTTGCCAACATAAGCTTCATCATATTTCTCTCAAGGCTGCTGCACCAGAAAGGGAATCACCCCAGTGAAAGACAACAGGGACTTGTGAAGCACAGGGGACAGGACACCCTTCACTGCCTGCTTGGCTCTGCAGAGGAAGCAGCTTTTCTGCACACAAGCACCACTCATCACTTCCATTAGTTACGACTCTTTCCCAGGCAGACTGTTAACACCAGATGAAAGACAATGGCCAGAATAAAGGGAAAGGAGGAAGAAAGGAAAAGGTTTGGAACAAAGGGGTTGATTAGAGTGAGAGCAGGTCAGACACTGAGCACCAGATGCCAAGATTTAAGCACAACATGGCTCCTTATTAGGGCAAGGCAATAACTCTGGCTCACAGCTGGCTCTGCTGCTGTTCCTGGCACTAGCCTGGTCTAGAACTGCAGAGTGGCACCTTGCCCTGCAGTCAGGAAGCACAGTTACACCCCCATTTTTTAAAAGGAAAAGCCTCTTCACGCACAAGACAATACAGGCACTTTCCTGCAGCAGGAGAGATACAGAAGAACTTATCCTCTTAAATTAATGGATTAATGCCCTGGGCAGCTTGATGTGAGACACAGTCAGCCATAAATGAGAAGATATGCTAGGGAATGGGCTGCTTCAAAACCTTTGAACTGCTACAGGTTTAAGTACAAATCTAAACACTGAAAGTGCTTTTATCTCTCTTATCAACAGCTCAGGCTTGCTGCAACTCTGCTCTGCTTCACAAACACAAGCTCATCCCCATGATGCTCAGTTCTTCTCCCCATGCTTTTTTCAGTTCTATTGTTAACCTTCTGGGCTTAAAAGCTTTGGAATGAAATTATAAGAGTGTCTCAGAGAAAAGCATTCACTGCTATTCCAGTGAGAATTAGACCTCCCCTCGATTTCACTGTTCAGAGCAAGCAGGCAGTTTGCCATACAAGAAAGATATGCCAGATTTCAAAACAACTGCTTGCTGAAAACAGATCAAGGCAGGAGACAGACATCTCAATGTAAGTCCCTGCTGTTAGACAGGGAGAACACAAGTCTTCGAGGAAAATCTTGTCTATGACAGAGCAGAGTTGGTGTTTTCAGCTCAGAAAACCCAAGGCTCCTCGTGGGTCCTTCTTTGCTCTGCAACTCAACACCTACAGGACACCTGTCTGGAGCATCAATAACAAGAACACTTGAAGGATCTTAAACTCCTTGATTCCTGATCCAGTCTTACTTTAAGTCTATTTATTCAAGTCAGTTTACTGTGGCTTCATTTCCTCCACATGATATCAAGTGTACTTCTATAGATAAAAGGCCAAACCTTTTAACACCCAACAGGCTCTGGGTGCTCTACAGACAATGAATCAGAGCCCTACCCTAAAGATTTCCAGCCTGGAACACACCTCAGAAGAAGGAAAGAAGAGATATTCTAGCCACAGTGATTTACTTGCTTACATATTTAGAAGTTGAACTAAAGGATCCCAGACAGTACTAACAAATGAGACCAAAAATACCACTGCAGTTTTGCTCATGTTCCCATGATTTTACTAGAAAAGCATGAAGTAAACCTGGTTCGTTTTCTTGGGCTGAATGTTCATCCTGCAAGCCAACAGAGAAAGGAGCCACACTGCTCCTGGTTTGCTGACTAACCTGCTGGAAGGTAGATATGTGCACAGCTAGTATGTCAGCAACTGCCCACAAAGACCCTTCCTTAGAAAGAAAGTGATATCCCCTTCCTCCCTTGGTGGGGCTGAGAACAGACCCCTTGACTGTGCAGACCTTCTGCATCCCCAAGTTAAAAGCCAAGATGGATCAGCAATGCTACAACACATCTTAATCAGCGTGGTGAAGAGGGATGAAGACTCACATGCCTCTAACAGCATTCAAACTTTACCCCCAAACAACCAGGACACTTGATTTTCCCTGCTTGCTGTTAATTTTTGGCATCAGAAACACAGCAGCCTACTTGCACTGTGTATTTCTGCCCAGGGCAGAACCTGGTCCCAGGAAGGCTGCGACACCCCGTCCAGCACTGATGCAATCACTTCACCAGCCTCTAACACCCTTCTCACCCCATTAAACACTGATTAAACCTTGGGGGGAAAAAAGCTCACCTATGCTGTTGAAGAAGTTTTCCAGTGCTGTGTTAGCAGAGCCCAAGCAGCTGCAGGACAGATGACAGGAACAACTGCACCAACAACATGATTAGAGCGCGTCTGAGTGTTGCAAGTTTGCTGAGATCAGGACTGGGCAGGCAGCCCTCATTGCATAGCACTGGCTTTGGCAGCCTCACTGCTGCCCTGCCCCACATGGAGAAGGTTGCCACAGGGGCAACCTCCTCAGCCACACCTCCTGAGGAGCAGGAGCAGTTGGGCTCAGCAGGTTGAGGTGTTGGCAGGGCTGGGCGGCCTCCACAGAAAAGTGAAACTGCAGTCACTGAGCTCACAGCAGGTTGGGCAAGCAAGAGTGAAGAAAGGTGGCCCATGTCCCAGCAAACAGCACAGAGGTGCAGCAGAGTAAGAGGCCCGACAAGTTATTGTGCTCAAGATACGCCACGGATGGGGAGAACAAGTCGCTTTGATTTGGCAACGCTTGACTTGCCTGGACTACAAAGTTAACAACCACCTTGCTGAGCAAACAGCCTCACTCACCCACTGAGCAGGCACCAAGGGCTCTGCTCTCCCATACATGAGGCAGCCAGTACAAGCATGCCCACCCCCAGACACACTAGAAAAGGCTTCTGCCCAAGGAAGCCAAGAGCACGTCATCACAGAGCACTGCTAGGACTTGTAACCACTAAGAATCAGCTTGTCTGTGTGAACCCAGCTCTCCATCCTTCCTCTCCTTGGGATGATTCAGACAGTTTCTGCTGAAGTTCTCTAGCTATTTTTGCTGTGCTGAAGGCAGTGTGATGAAAGCAATGTGCCCTTTTACACCATTTCTCTGGTGTCTGGTTCTCCAAAACAAAGCACTGAAGTTACTCAGAGGAGCACATCTGAGTAAACTAAAACCTGAAGTAACAACCATGACCCATCCTCAACTAAGCCACTTACTGAAAACCAACTTAAGCAAATTTCCACCTGTCCACCTACCCAGGCAGTTCCTGCTAACTGCAGTGCTGCATAATCTAGCAGAAAATACCACTAAACAACAGGAGAGGTTACTTTTCAAAGTACTTGTAATGATGGAAGCAACTCAGACAAAAGGAGTTCCACGAGTTCCTGCCTCTGATCTTCTCTCCTATTGAAGGATAATTATAAATGGCAATTTTGGTTCAGAGAAACTAAGGTACTCCTTCCAATGAAAAAAGCCAACTCAGGCTGGTTTTCCTCACAGAGGAAGCTCAGGGGATGTGTAAAGGTCATTAGGCTCTTTACAGCTCTGTGTAAGGCAGCTTATGAATGTCAGCTGCATGCTAGAGACCAGGCACAAATCAAGACTCTTTAAAATAGCTTCTCAGAGGCAGATTGCAGCCTTTTGCCTGCAGCCATTACGTTCTTGGCACGAAGCACTGTTAGTTCAGCTCCCCATGGTCAACCCACTTAGACCAGTACTCTAAAGCAGTTCTTTTGTACCTTTTCCAAAACTACCTTGGGGACGCTTTGTCCTGGGTATTCTGAGGACAGCAGCACTAGGAAGCTATGCAGGTTAAACAATTACTACTGCTGAGTCCAGACCTCTGCATTACCAACAGCACAGTTGCTTCTTATCCTGTCTGGTGTGTCCACTTCCTTTCCACACTTACTCATGGTCTGTGGCCTTTACAAAGCAAGTCAAGACAATAAGACTGGCTAGAAATGGTTCATTTACTGGTAGTGGAACACACACAGATGTTAAAAGGAATTAAGCAATTTGCTGCAGTTGTACAACAGAAATTTACCCTGAACACACATCCTTAACACTGCAGAACCCTTCCATGCAGGCACACAAACACCTGCACTGCAGAGTGAGCAGCAGCATTACACAGCACAAGAGTGGCTGCTAAATTGGCCATGGCCTGAGAGAAGCCATGGTAAAGTACTCACAGCAAGTAGGAGCTGATGAACCGGCCACAAATCCAGCAACTAAAGCTTTTCCTCCATCAGGCAGGATAGGACCCTGAGTTCATCATCCCACATTGAACTGACAGCTCTGCATCTCAGCGAAGCACTGAGAAGCTTAGCCAGAGTCCCTTCCCATGTCCCACATCTGCAGCTGCAGCACTGACCTTCCCTACACCTCTCCCCTTTGCTCCTCTCCAACTTCCTGCTGGTCTAGAATATCTGCTTGTAGCCAACTGGTGAAGTGCTGTTTTCCAGAAGCAACTTTAAACTCTGTATTCCAGCAAGTGTTTACAGGCAGCTGTTACCTAGAAGGTTGACTTGATGAACTTGGGTTCCAGGTAGAATTCAGCATCCAAATCACACTTGGTGCCACAAGGCTGATTGTCACATACTCTGGTGTCAGTCAAGTCACCTCACAGGGTAACCACTGACTTGGGCTCCCAAGTTATCCAGCCATACAATGAATTGCAGACATCCCCTGTTTCCAGTGCCAAAGCTGTGGACAGGTTACAGTGGGGACACGCTGCTGCTGATCAGATGTGTCAGGTTCAGCTTTGTGCCACAGATCTGAACCCCAGATAGATTCTTTTGGAGGAAAGAGCAGAACAGCTGTGGTTTGGCAGTTAGGTCTGAGCTGAGACAACACCTGTACATGGTGTTACAGGAAGACAAAGATCCACACTGTTCCCTTCCAGGGGGAAGGTGCAGGGAGATGTGACAGCAGGGGCACACAGCAATGCAGCCACTGCAGAGCCTGCAGAAAAACTAGTAAGTTGTTGCCATTCCTGTGCCCTTATGTAGAGCCCTATCCCCACTCAAAGCACACCATCACAGCACAGCCATTCTGGAGGACAAGCTGTTTACAGCTGAGGCACTGGTTTGGGCAGCTTTGAGGCTCTAACACTCCAGCTACACGTTCCACCAGCATGGCAGGTTCTCTGCAGGCTGCAGCACACACCCATTCAGGGAACACAGCAGCACCAGATCAAACATCTTCCAGACCAGGTAAGATGTACTTCCCTCAGACCAGGTTCTCCTCTCACTGGTCACATTTGGCAGAGGCATTTTTTTAGCTCCTGGTACCATTTCCATGCTAGATCCATCAGACAGGTGATGCTTTTCTTCATTGCTTATGTCAAGAACCCATTTTTTGGGAATGCAGTTTGTTTTGTACTGAAATGAAGACTATTTGATACAACTATGAAAGGCTGCTCCCAGGTTGCTTCAGTGCAGTCTTTGCCATCAGAAGAAAGAGCCCTGGTGTCTTGGGGGAGCTTATTCCAAGGAGGAAAAAAAGCTAGGCCAGCACAGATACACCAACTGCAAAGGTCACCTGCAAAAGGCATGGCTTTTTCACAGTTCCAATTTTGCTACATGCACTCAAGAGATGCCTCTATGATCTGCCTGCAGACTGAGTGCCACAGGAAATAAGTCACTTAAGTAGCAAAGAGGAAGGTCACGTGCAACCTTTTTTCCACGTGTCCAGAGGCTCACCTTTCTTACACCTTTGTACCTGTCCAACCACCTTCACCTGATTTTTCCATATTTTATCAAGACTTTGCATGTAAGCAAGCACTGCTTCCAGAGGAAGCCTCACAACCCCATAAGGCTGAAATCTCTGCTTGGCACATTACAAATAAGAACCCCCCAGTTTTATAACCAAGCAGCACTCAAAAAACCTGGCCAAGTTGCCATGCTTGCCTAAGGTTTTTCCCTCCTTCCCTCCAGCACTGGAGCCATTTGATAGGCTGCATTTAGAAAGGCATTTCCTCTGCAATTAAGCCACCATAAATTTTAAATAGTAAGTGTTTATGTTCAGAACTATTTGCATTAAAGAACTCCACATAATCCATAACAAGCCAGCCTCTTGCACAAGAACTCCCTGCTTTTCATTATTTCCCTACTTATTAATTTGCAGCCTACACTGCCCACTGTCCACCCCTCATCTCTGGATTCATTAGTTTTGTCTAATAATCAGGAGATGGGAGGGGGAGCAGTGGGTGGAAGGAATGAAGCTTGATGTTTCTATCTCTGCCCAGAGTTTCCACTCCGGTATCAAAAGCACTTTTTTGGCTACAACTGTGAGATCAGCCAACACCACAAGCCATCAGGACAAAGGTTTTGGTAACAAAGCACTGCTTTCCCCTAAAAACAGTTCATGAATCACTGTGGTTTCACACTGGCAGCAGCTGCATTAAAAGAAATCCATGTTCTCAGCAGTCACCTACCAAAACTCCCCTTCTGTCTCCTTCCTAGGTGACAGCAGGGCAGAACAAAGAGACTTTCCAGCTGCCTCCTGTGCTGTTTTCTCCCACCTCGTGGCAGGTCAGCCTCCATTTCAGCTGTCCTGTGCCTAGAAGCAAATCTGCAGAAGGCCTTTCTCATAGGCTTTGTGTTTGAAGAAATGGGGGAAGCAACATGGTTGGGTTTGTCAGAGGCTGAAGAGTAAAACCACGGCATCCCAACTGCTGGAAGTGCTAGTTTAGTAGTCCTAGTTTTTTTTTCTAGGATAGCTGTTCTGCTCCTTTCAGTGGGCAGAATGAGGCAAACACAACACCTCCATGAACACAGAGAGCCCAGCAAGAGCTGAACGAAGTCACCTAGTACACACCAAGTACTAATACCTGCATGAGAACATAAACTGAGCCCTTACTGTATTCAAATCACTGATGTGGGTATTATAGACCTGCAAATAGATGCCTTGAAAATATAAAGCACGCAGCAGATTGTGAGGATTTCAATCCCTGTTCCTCAGAGCAATACAGAATACTCTGTCAGGAGACAGACTGAATTCAGCGGGATTCCTTCTGTCAGGAAAACCACTTGTAGTTCGAGCTATTTTAATATTAAGGTTGCTCAGCTCCTGTCTCCTTCCTCTTTTCATTTAAAGATGTCACAAGCACTACTAACAGTAAAGCAAAAATCCCCACAACAGAGCAGCTGCCAAGCACCAGATTACTCAGCCTGTTACCCTCAAGTACGTTTATTGTGTCTGAAGCTTCAGCACATGTATCTACATCAAATACATCTCTGCCAGAGGGGAAGTTGTGCAAGTGTCTGGTGCTGCTCATCACTACGGAAAAAGGGTAATTGAAATCTGGGCCATGTACTAGAAACAGATAATTCCTGGCCCGATTGCAACACTGTCTCTGCTCCCTCCAAGCAGAGCATTACAGGACCACAGACTGGATGCTGTTCTGATTCAGAGGACAGGGCAGCACATTCACCAAAATCCAGGCCTCGTGGTGCAGAAGTGAAGTTGTGCTCCCTCCCTGCTTCACTGCCACTCAGCTTGGCAAGCTTCAGCACATCACTGCCCCGGGTCTGCATTTCCCCCGTGGAGATGGGCAGCAACACCACCACCAGCCTACCACAGAGGGCAGGAGAAGACACTTTGTAGAGCAGAAGATCAGAGTGCTGCACACTTCTCATCCTTGCATCACAGGGAGAGCAAAAGGACAAGGTGAACAACAGGCCCACGGAGGATGCCCACAAACTGCCTGCTCCCGAGGAGGAAACTCCAACCCCCAGCAGAACACTGTTCAGTTCCTCCTCACAGAAACCTGCCTTGTCCCTGACATTTAAGGAAGCAAAAGTTACATTTTCTTTCTCCTCCAGTTTTACAGTTTATTTACACTTGCATCCCCAGCAACTCAGCTGGCATCCTCCTCCTCGCATTCAACAATCCACTCCAGCCAAGTTCATCCCTTTCATCCTCCCTCTTACAGTCTGTGTTTAGTCACTGTGTTGACCTCTCCTGTCCCAGCAATCCCACCACAGACAGGAGGATGGATGCAGAGAGTTTCCCATCCAGCCAGGCATGCCTGCTGCTATTTTTCAGGGAGGAAACAAGCAAGTCCCTCAGGCAGGAGCTAATGAGCTTCCTGACTGAGTCTTTTCCACCTGATCAGACACTACAACAATCCAATCACGAGACTTAAGAAAATTCATTCCATAACCCTGGGGCTGAATGCAGCTAAAGAGCTCTGCATAGCTGCTGTTTTCCTACACATAACCAGTGCTATAGCACAACCCAATCCACGCAGAGTTTAAAGCAGAAAAAAAGGCAGGGAAGGATGCAGTGTAACAAGCACAACTTTCCCCTCAAGCTCTATCCTTGTACCAGCTCAAACACTGGGTGTGCAGCCCCTGGTCACCAGCAGCTGCCTCAGCCTGTACAGTACATTTCCCTCCACCCTTTCACCACCAGGTCAAGAGATAAAGCTCATTGTGCTCCTGACACCTATCACAACAGTCATGTCCCTCTTTAAAGAGGGGCTGACATCCAACAGACAAACTAAGTGCCAAGCCCAGAAGCACTGCAGTGCAGTAACTGTAGTTTTATACCTTGTCTTACTGAACATCAAGCAGTGAGTTGGGAAGGTGGACATGGCTGCTAAGGCCTTGGGCAGGATGGCTTGGGAAGAAGAACAGAGGCAAATTTTGTTTTCTAGCTCACCAGTTTACTCTTGCAAACCTTCAAAAACAGACTGTGCAACCTCCGGGCAACCTGTTCCAAAGCTTGGCAAGCTCCATGGTGACAAGACTCCTCCTTGTACTTACGGTTTACACATCTTCTTCCCTGTTCAAGTCATTCCAGTTTCTTAATCTGCCGGTTTCGGGTTGAGTTTTGTGTTAATGCTCAGGTCAAATAAATCCTAGACAAGGGAATGCAGTTCAGTGCCTTTGTATCAGCTGTTGGTGCCTTCATCCTGCACGGTGATTTACTCTAAGCAACACAAACAGATCCAGTTCACGTGCCCTTTTGTCTTACCTTGCCACATGGAAAAACTCAACACTCCTCCACAGTATTGACCCAGATCTCTTCATCCTGGACTTCTTAAGTGTTGAAAAAACAGGACTGAAGTTACATCCCTGTGTATGAAGACCCAGTAGATCTTTCACAGCTTAAGCTACAGATTCAGGTCTTTCCTGTCCTGAGGTCTGTGGAGACTGAGGGTGTCACCACAGAGGACAAAAACCTCACAAGAGGAGACAGCTGAGTCACTGAGGAAGTGATTTTTTTTTTTTTTACACTGTTTAGGAAACCATTCTGTTCACTTAAAAGGATGTTTTCAAAAGTCAACACCCCTGTACATGCATCCAAAGCAGGAGCTCATCAAACAATTGTGACAGGTTCTTGAAATCAAGTTGAGGTTTTCTAACCTGTCAGACTCTTCAGTGCCTCCAGCACCTGCCTGTGTGCAAAGTAGCCTTCCATGGTCTCCCACAGGAAGTCTGGTAGCTTCAGTAGGTATTTCCCTTAGCCCCTACTCTCAAATGAGATCTTGGACCCATGATCTGCACATCCAACATTCCTCTGCTGCATTAAGATAGTTCTTGTAATGTGCCAAATGATGACAACAACATCTCTTCCATGCCCTGACCACCAGCCAAGCCCAAGTTTAGGAATGCTTCATTCCTCAAAGTCACCTGCCACATGAGCAATGCTGTGGCTCAGTCTTATCCACCAGTTGTCCTCCCCATGAGGACAGGCAGGCTTCAACATCCCCCTTGGAAACAATCCTCACACCACCCTTTTGGAATTATTACACCTTACAGGAACAGGGCTTATCTTTTAAAGTGGAAAAGATGAAAGCCAAAAGCTGGATGCTGACACGAACCTCATGCTCAGCACAAGTCTTTGAAGGCAGGAAGGCTTGGGAGGGCAGGGTGGATTGGGAAAAACAGTTCTGCCTGGCTAGAGGATACAGATTGCTTCACCACCACAAAGCAGTGTCTGCAGACTCCTGTTCCCCTCAGCTCCTTCCTCCTGCTGTGCCCCACCTTGAGCTGTGTGCTTGGCTCTTTGGACACCATCAGCCACACACTGCAGCTCGTAACCAGCCGGGAGGGAAACATCTGCAGAAATGCTGTGCACCAGTGTCTGTCACCCTCTTCCCCAGCTACATCCTCACCACGAGCAGCTCAGCTTCACCTACACCTCCCACCCAAACAGCACAGTCACTGAGCTGCCAGCTAATGATCTGCACATTCACTTACAGGTTCAGGAGCTCCCAACCCTCAGGTTTGTTTCAAAGGAACAGAGAATTGCCTTCTAGATAAAAACAACAGTTTTATTATCAAAGTTAAGGAGGTACTTTGCTTTGAAATACAGTTTCTTCCCCTGCATCAAAGGGCTGTTAATCAGTCTTGTAGCAAAAAAAGTAGGAGAAATGAAAGCAGCATCTGCTTGGAAGAGATGAATGCAAGATAAAAGGTGCCTGTGACAGAAAGCTGGCAGCAGCCTTATGTTTTCTATTCAAGTCTAATCCGGGAACAACAACCACCCTTAAACATAACAAAAGCTGTGGAAAAACCCTTTCCAAATCCAACAACACAGACAGAAGATGCAATTTCTGTTCTCCAATTGCTGCAGCAGCCAGTTGAGGCGATGGGTCCAGACAAATCCAAGCTTGCTATACCAGGGTCATCGAGCACCTTGGCTTGCTCAATTCCACAATATCCCCTCTTTAGCTTCCAATTCCTTCTTCCCCCCCTCAAGTGTCCATAGGAAAAGCAGTTTCCTATGGATCTCCCTTAGCAAAAAGGGAAGCAGAGTCATGGCAGAACACCTCCAGAATGTCTGGGCATAAATGGCTTGCAATCCAGCCAGTAGAGAATGGAAAACAGCACTGACATTTCTTGCCTGCCTGGTACAGTCTGTTCCTTGCAGAGAATCAAGTCAGAATTGTAATTCCTGATGGGGATGGGGAAGGATTCCCATCCTTCCACTGAATAGCAGGTGGAGAAAGCCACTTCATGTAACCTTTAAACTGCTTGAAACTATCAAGGAACAAGAAGCCAACAAAGTGCACTCTGCCTGACCCAGCCCATCGCCAGTCTCTAGAAAGATGTGTTCACCTCTCATTCCTGAGGCAGCTGCCAGAAGCCATGTAACTCAAACATTGGTTATACTAAGCAAAAACCCAAAGAAAGAGCTGGATAAACATGGAACAGACTAGTGCCGAGACATTTGTCAACATTCAGCAAACCACTCCACCGGTGTGCTTAGTAAGGCGAGCCCTCCACGGCCAGGAACACACACCAGCAACGAGGCATCACACAGCAGCTCCCAAAGTGCTGAACTAAGGGGATATTCCTGGCAGACAGATTGCACAAGAGACATCTCACACTGCCAGCTTTACTGGAACACACTCAGCAACTCCCCAGAGCAGAGAGCATTCTGGGATGATGCTTCGCTGGATTTCTGACTTGTCATTAGCCAAAAAAGTTTAATGACATGGTTGGACTCTGTGTTTAAATATAATTGACCCGGGACACACCATAATTAGGAAGAGGCACTGCACATCTCCATGAATCCAGCAGCTGGGTACAGTCCCAGCATGATGCAATGTTTTGCTTTCACCATTACCTGAAAGGGTCCCTGGAAATTGTGCTGGTGCTTTGGGACAGGCAGGGTGACCAAAAGCTTTGGCTGGCTCCTGACATCATCCAACAAAAGGCTTCACACAACAGCAATTTTAGAAAGCCTTTCTAGCCTGCCCGAAGTTTTATCCCTATAAAAGCATAGCTAGACAAATCAGACTTGAAAGCGCCAAAATGAAGTGGATAAAAAACACATTATACAAACTGTGGCTGCAAGAATGCACATGCTGTCTTCAGAGGACATCTGCACTGTAAGGTAGCCAGATATCCCAGAGCAACTTTTTCCTGGAAATAGCAGTTGTGGTAATACAGAACAAATGTTTTTGCCAAAGAAACATGACCAAGACATGTACTACAGCACAGTTCACAGTAGCTTCACTACTGGTTCAAGTGGCAAGGGGTGAAATTGGCCCCTTAGTCGTGGTGGGACACACAGAAATTCACTCCTAAGCAACAGTTTCACTAGCTTTAACTCTGTAAATCAAGCAATATTTAAAGTGGCTTCCTCACCTCCTGTGTGCCAATATGAAGCTGCACCTCAAAGCACAATCTCCTGCAGGGAAGGGGAGAAACGGCCACTGCTCAGTGTCTGAGGTCTGTCTGGTGGTGACAGGGAATGCTATGATGGTTTTTATTCCTCCTGTTTCCACCTTCCAAATGCCCTGACACTGCCACAGAAGCCTGAGTAAGCAGAGTCTGAAGAACTTCCATGTTCTTCCTTCCCTCCCTAGGGCTCCTCAGCAGACTAAACTGTGGGTTTCCTCTCTAAAACAACAAAATTCCATACCTGTAATTAAGCCAACAGCTTTCTGATGTGACTATTCCAGACTCTGCCATCTGGGTCCTTTTCCCTGAAGGTTACCCATTCAGAAACCTCTCCAATGTTACAGACAAGAAATCAGTGCAACAGTCAGTGATGAAACACATTCGTGAGCTGTAAGCAAGCCTGAGTCCTTATCTAGGCATTAAACAGCTGCCAGGACTTTTAGAGTTCAAAGGCAAGACAAAAACTGTACAGTCAAGCCATCCTCCCAACATACCACAGTCATCAGAGGTCCTCATAAGTCAACATACCTTCTAAATAAGTGTTTAACATAAACATTTGTACAGTCACTTAATTCCTGGTGAACCAAGATATTTGAGGTGGGCCACAGAAAGCTCCCATGACATCAATGGAAAGTTTCCAATTAGGAAACCAAGTTTGAAACACATTAGTAGAACTTAAAAAATAGAGATGAAGAAGCCCTGTAGAAACAGTCTAAAGATCTGCACTTAGGCAAAATGCACTCAGTGTACTTAGGAACGAGCAGAAAAGAGCAGCTGCCTTGCATTTTCAGAGTTTAGTGATCAAGAACTGCAGAGATATAAGCCAGTTACGTTATAGCTGCTGTCCTCAGTATCTGGGCTTCTGTCTTTTCTAGGGCTGGTCAGTCTTAGTTCAAGTATGTTCAACTGTTCTTTGGCTGCTGCTTAAGTCCTCACTCCCTTTGAGAAAGCTGGATGGCTTTGCCAAGATTTGCTGTGTGCAAACATCAATTTACAAGTAATGAGAAAGCCATTGCCACCCACCATTCAGTGCACCACAACCTCCCAAACATGGGAGAGATGTAAACTGTCTAGAATATCTAATGCCTGGAACATCAAACAAAGCCACCACATCCAACAGTGCTTTCCTCCCCGAAAAACCCTCACACCAGAATAAACTTACCTTGCAGTTCTATTTCTACAGTCAATCCATTACACTACTGATATTCAATGAAAGCATAAACTGAAACCATCCTACAGATAATTCCAACTCTTTGGTGATACCATCCTTGGCTTGAAAAAGCTGGTTATGGAGCTGTTCACCCTGGATAAATGCACCTAGGCAAGTATTAATTGGACTGTCCAGCTCTTCTATCAGACTCGCAAGCGAAAGAGGGTTCACTGAACGACCTGCAAAGTCACTTTGTCATTGCTGCCACCCTGCCACCTGCTGGGCCATCTGCTCTGCCTGCTCTGTGCCAAGGACAGGACTTCAACTGACACCTCTTTGGCACCACAGCCCGGGTCAGACACCATTTCTGTGACAAACCTGTTTCGTGGGTATCTCAGGTATGCCAAAACAAGATCTAAGAGTACACTGAGCGTCGTGTTGGCATAAAAGCCTCCTCAACAGTAAAACCACTGATATGCCTTCTGCTGTGCTGTTTTGCACCTTGAAATGGAGATTCCCATGAGGCCAAGGATTCTTTCAAAAACAGTCTAGACTGAGGATTGTTTGGCATTTTTGGAAAGTTTGAAGACAGCCTAATCCAAACAACATAAGAGCACATGCCACTGAACAAGTACTGGTTACAATACTATATCCTTCCCCTCCACCTTAATGACCATAAGCTCAAAAACCATTCTCCTATCTTAAATACACAGGGGGATTTGCCAGCAGTCCTACTATACAGCACACTGCTCCCCAGCACCAACCAAGGTCTTACCTCCATCAAGAAATCTCTTCCACATCCAGCTCTAAGAGCCATTCTTGTCTTGCTTCTTACCAAAAACTGCAAAACCATTAGCAGCCATTCTTCTCCATTTTAACACAAAAGTGTTGCTACACTTATCCCACAAAACACAGTCCAGCTGAAGATAAGCCACATGTCTCACTTTGCTCTTGGATGTTCCTAGATGCATATCAGAAGCCTTGCCACACCTCTGGCCCAAAGCCCAAACCTGCTCCTGCCTACTGAGCTCAGTCAGGGGATGCTGCACATGTCCCAGTGGCAATGTGCAGTCCATGGAAATTCTGTTTGCCCCCACTGATAATGTGCTGCCACATGCACTTGCAACCACTTCCCTACATCGAGGGACAAAGACTGAAGGCACCTCATGAGTCACGGGCAAATTCCCTTCTGGAGAAAATATGGACAGCAGAAAGTCCTCATAGAAAAGAATTCATACACCAAGTTAGTGTTCAAGTACACCTGGCAGCAAGGACTGGGTTCTGAAATGAACCTCAGTAAAGCAGCAGATTTACTGGAGTTCCTTGCAGGCAAACATCTGGACGTATCTGCCATCCTGGGGTGACACAGCACCCTTGGCAGGGTTCCCCAGGCACACAGCACTGCTCTGGCTCCGGAGCAAGCGGGAGGGCACTTGCACAATCACAGCCTGGCTGCAGATGTGGGCGACTGCTCCTTCCAGGCAATCTCATCAGGTGTCCCCTCCCACTCAGAGTGTTGACACACAAAGCTGTGCCTCTTGCAAATCCAGTTCGGTGTCCACACACACCAGGCTTCATCGGATTACCCAAATAAAGCCCCGGATTTAACGTTATTGTTATTCATGCCAAAAGGGCAGATTTGGACCTGCGTGGGCACTGTGGGCACATATGACCTGCCCCTTCCACAATCTCACCAGAAGGCAACATCTTGCTGCCACTTGACATACCCAGAGGATCAGAAACACCTCAGTGGAACAGGAAAGATGCAGCTGGGGAACATGTAGAGTGAACCCTCCAGGAAAGCTCTCAATGCCTTCAAAAGCTGCTTCTTGCAAACACAGAGTTAAAAAAGTTAAACCATTTAGCAGCTTGTTGGTCCTTGAGTAGATCATCTCAAGGTCAATTCACTACGGGAATTATTAAGAAGGAACTACAATATCCAAGTTCCAGGATGAATCTCAGCCACTGAAACAGACACATTAATAAACCCGAGACACACACACAGACCTTTTTTGCTCTCCCCACCACACCATACAGCAGGTCAAACCCACAACCTGGAAAACCAGTAGCACATTACAGTGCTGGTCTGCCTTCACTCCCTGAATTTTCACCATTACCCAAGCTCAGAGCCACTTCAGAGCAGATTAGCTGCCCCTTTTTTAACTTCTGCACAGCAGCTGTACATTGGCAAGGCCTCGTGCCACATACCTAACCTTCCAGCAATATCCTGCTGGAATCAGTGCCATGTGTGCAGCCCTTCTGCCCTTCCCCTCTCAGGCTGCAAACTAAGCTCTGCTAGCAGGATCTAAGAGATGCACAGGCCTGAATCAATACCAGAGTCAAGTCTGAGGCTGAAACCACTTACAACTGCCTGTCTGATCCCTGCTGCAAGAGGGACACGCAGCACTCCAAAAACTTTGTGAGGTACCGGGGGGGAGGGAAGCAGTGCCCTGGCTCACAGAAGATGAAACACGTTCATCAGTTTGAGTCACACCCACCCCCAGCTCCGTTGTGTTCCAGCTGGAAGTGCACAACGTGCCACATGGACAACCCCAGAGCACTGACAGTGAAGCTGTGGGGGACATCAGGCAAGGCAGCCAAGTGTTGAAGGCAGCAGTGCAGAACCTGGACAGCGAGGCTGCAGGGTGACAGCACAGCCCGTGCCTATCATATAACCCCAGCACAAAAAGTCCAAGCAACTACATTTCCTGCCCACAGGCATCAAGCCAGGTACTTTCGGGATTCACAGAGGCTCAAAACCTCTTCTCAGCACAGGGGTCAACAGGTTTCTTCTGCAGCTGTTCAACAGTTTACAGGAACTAGGACACAGACACTGATTCTCAGTTCAGCTTACCCTTTACCAGCTGGTCCACAAAGTTTTAAGTATTTCTTTCCATGGGCACCTCTTGAAACTTCAAGTCCCCAATGCCCTGGGATTAGTATGGGACAAAGCAATCCCTCCCTCATTCTCTACATTCAATAACATGACTGGTTTAGCCTTAAAATGGCATGGGGAGACTGTACATGGAAATAAATCATCTCCATGTAGAACTGCTGATAACACAGCACAACCCCATCCATTCCTCATACCCAACGTCCCAATTCCTCCACAGCAAGGACCAAAGGCTACTGTTTGGAAGCATTTCAAGAGTCATTATTGTCTTCTCAGTGAGAAGCAATGCTGCTTTCCCTGCAGCACAGCTCACTAGGCTGCATTACAGACCCAGGGATCCCAAAGCACCACATGACAATGAATTAGGGTATCTAGGCAAGAACTGCACTTTGGCAAACTCCAGGGCTTACCTCAAACCTCCAAACACTGTAGTTAGAATCCAGGCATTTTTCACATCTCTACATTAAGCAGAGCTTAATTTACAAGAGGCCATTCAAACCAGAATTTATCCACAGGGAAGTCTGCAGAAGTTTAAACTAAGAATTCCTAAACATCTGAGACCAATGTAGCCTTCTCATGTCAAGAACGGCTTGGCCTTACCCCTTACTTGCTTTTTTTGGCTGTTTACCATCTGTGGCTCACGTTCTTTAGAACTAAGTTGTTTCTGCAGTTTTTGTGCAACCGAGTGCCTTTGTACATTTATGGTGTCAAGGCCCCATCTGGGATCTCCTCAGGACAGATTCCTGACTTGATAACATACCAGCTCTCCAAAGAAAGCAGTTTCAAACTAACATCTACACAGCTGCTCCGACTTACAAGCTTCATCAAATTCCCCTCCCAGGCTAAAAGAAAAAGCCCATGTTTGGTAACACCATTCAGACATTACCACCTTCTGCCCCAAAGCTCCCAGGTCAAAAGTTGTTGCTCTCACTTTGAAATCAGGCAGATGGTGGTGGTTGTTGTTATTTTGTTGTGGGTTTTTTTAAAGCAAAAAGCTTTCTTCCTAAAGAGAAAGGCCTACGCTCCTCCTCTTAAAAAGCTTTCTCCTTCCAGGGAAGGCTTTGCAGGTTAAAAGCCTTACTATTATACAGCAGCAGCACTGCTGCTTTGAGTCTGTCTTTCCATGTTCTGGAAGAGAAAAAACCAGCAGAGCCATAAGACAAGGAAATGTCAGTGGACAAGACACTTCAGGGTTAAGGAAAAGAAGCTAAGGCAAAGGCAGGTGGCTGTTTATTAAGATCAGAAAGAGATGCTAATCCAAAAACCTTTGAAACTGATCTTCGATGCTGCTTAAGTACAACACAAAACCAGAAGGATGACAAGACATTTACCACATGAGTGAAACACTAGGAAGTTGATGCCATGCCAAGCCCCCCCACTCCTCCCATGGCACCTCCACATTGTGGACAGGTTAGACACTTCTCACCTTTTCCACCCCACTGCCAGAACGAGCCACATGGTAGAGGCCACTAAATAAAACTGGTATTAGTATCCATCCCAATCAGACAAAAGCAGCATTAGCTTTATTTTCTCCCTTTTTGAAAGCCCTAGTGCAGAGTTGAGTGATAGAAGGAAGGCCACACATCGAGGCAGATGTCTAGAAAGGATCAGCCCACAGCTGTCCCTGGCCTGTGGCCCTACACCCATCCCTCCAAACCACACTGCCTGGGGCACACACAACACTGGCACAAGGACCAGCAGGCCTGGAGAGCTCTGGACCCTAAAGCCAATCCCACGTGACAAAGAACTGTCCCCAGCACTCAGGAGACAGCACCAAGCACCCACCTCATCATCCAGCTCTTCCATCTGCTCATCCCACTGGTGCAGGTCCAGAACTCAAGCGTACAGCTGACGTGCAAAGAAACTGTCCTTCCCTCTGTGCTGTTTCTAGAGAAGGGACTCCTGCACAGGCAGTCCCTTGGACTGGGACAGTTTAGGTTTTACTCAATTTTAGCTCCAGAGCAGGACATTATTCATGGTTCAGCTGACTGCTCTGGCACTTCCTTACTCATTGCCTTTACACACTGGGGGTGGACCTCAACGCAGCATCCAGCTCACACCAAACCTATTCTACCAGGGAAAGTCTGCTGGATTTCCTTCCCTGAAAAGCTACAGAGTTGAGGCAGCTTGTACCACCCCACAGCTTCAGAAGAAAGCAGTTCCCATACCCAATTAACACCCAGAATGAGGATTTTTTTATATTCGCTGTATAAAAACACTCCTCAGTCTGGAAGAGAATTTTCTGACCAATGCAACAGGCCAATTTACTTTATCCCAGGAGTTTCCAAAGCATTACCTTTGAGGGCAGAGCACTACAGAGTTAACAGGGAATCGATGCTTTGGTAGTCTCTGGGAAAACACATTTAACAGTGGCACATTCTCCCCACCACGTGCTTGGTTAGTAGTATTTTTAAGCTATATTTTCTCACACTCAGCAGAGAGTGTTTGGCCATCACCTGTAGCACATATCCACCCCCTCTTTGTTAAGGACAACAGTGCTCTTCCCCCCAGCAATTATTGACAGAAACAGTGGCAGCTGCAGCAGTTACTCACATGGAGCAACTCAAGGAAACTTTTTTTGTTGCCCAGAGCAGTGCAGTAACTGGAAGTGAGTCAACACCTCGACATGAGCCCATTCTGCAGTGGCCACCAGCAAAGAAACCCAGTGACTGCAGTTTGGTAACAGACACTTACTCACTTTTGTTCTGCAGGCATCACATGGCTTTGTCTGAAAGCAACCAGTGTCTGACTTGTGACTTGGCAAGTTAGGCTGTGGGGACAAGATACATCACACACCTGTAAATACAGAGGAGCAGGGCAGCACCTCCACAGCCAGCCACACACACCAGGTTTGGGGAATTCACACCAAAACACAGCTTGTTAGGCTAATTCATGCAGGTCTAGCCAGCTGTTCCTCACTGCTATAATGCAACACTACCAGTTAATACATGTAGAAGTCTCCTTCCACAGGACATGAAGATAAGCACAGCCCAGCTGAGATCATCTCATTGATACTCCCTGCCAACACCAGTTAATCCTTACTCCTTGTCAACACAAGCCCTCAGTGACTCCAGACTCAGTCAGTACATGTATACTGAAGCCCAAAATTATAAGCACCACTTGCATTGGCCTCTTTGAATCCATCAGGTGCCAATTCCAGTGTACTCAGTGACACCACAAAATGTGACTGAGAGACAAACCTCAGACAGGCACAGCACATACTCCCTTCTGCATCTTATATTCTTCAAAAAAATACATTGTGACTTGGAACAATGTCAGCACGGTCTACACTCAGTCACAAACCCTGGCATAGTGTCATGACTGGCTCACCAGCTACAGATTTTTAATTCCAGTAACTTAATGAATTCTTAATTAGCCCTCACAAGACAGACTTGACAAGACAAGCAACCCTTGCAGACTGTTTTCACTGGAAATAGGGGCCAGAGGGGGGGGGGAAAAAATCAACCCAGACATAGGAGAGCAACAAGCAGAGCAGAGTCTCCACATCCAGCAGCAGTGAAGTGACTCCACACAAATGCAGCACGTATCAGCTAGCCAGTTCCTGGAACACAAGCCCAAGTCTCCAAAGTATCCAACACAAGTTTACAAACAAGCTCCAAACCACATTATAGTGCACTTCAGTAACCTCTAAAGCAGAGGAGAGAGGCTGCAAAAGCCTTCTGCTGATGTACAGCAACAACCTGATGCCCCCCTGAGGAATACACTGCTGGAGTTCATCCCTTGCCTTTAAGGGGGGAGCAGAGTAAATTGCTGCTTTATGCATCCATCATCACAACTACTGAGAGCCACGAGAGATCCAGTGGCCAGGCACAGTGACAGAGCAGGGAGGAGACAGGGCAGTTCCCTCTGGTTGGTCAGGGAAAGAGCTCCTCCACTTCAGTGCTTCTCAGCATCACCATTCACTTTGTAAACAGTAGCACAGCTCCATCACGTTCACAGCAGTTAGTTCCCTTATCAACTCAGAACAGAAATATCCATCCTCGTAGGCTGGACCCAACCATCTTACAGCCAGATCTCTTTTACTGCAAGCCACTGGCACAGAAATGAGATGTTAGAGAGGTGGGAAAAGCAGAGATTACTCCCACGAAAAAAGGCTCACAGATTTATCCTACACTTCTCTCAGGGGAAAAAAGAGCTGATCTTCCTCCAAGGTAGCAACTCCCATTTTACAATCATTTTGTAAACTTCCTTATCTTGTGCCGTGGCTCAGACAATTTATAGGTTTTAAATCAGGCACGGCCACCACCAGCCATCAGCCACCCTGGCTGCCCACTTCAGTCAAGGGATAAGGAGAACACATGGCACACTTCAGCAGGAGGCCACAGCAAGACTGACCTCTTCTCGTAACAACAGTCTCGGTCCTTCAGACACAGGGTTATATAAGTCCCCGCTGTACCAGCACAGGTTTATGCAGCGAGAAAAGACACATATTAATCAGCCCTTGTAAGGTGCGCTCCAGAGACCACCGCCGTAACCACAGACACTGAACAAACAACCCCGCTTCCTTAACGGCTCGGAGACATCTGAGCCGACATTATCAGCGTTTGCTTTCCGAACCCGCACACGGGCTACGCCAGCCGGGCTCCGGCAGCCACCCACCCCGCGGCATCCCCAGCACCCCAAACCGCCGGGGCTCCCGCGGGCCCGGGCGCTGCCGGAGCGGAGCGGCGGGAGCCCCGTTATCCCCCCGCGCTCCCCGGGATGGAGCAGCCCCGCTCCCGCGCGGCCCCGCTGCCTCCAGAGCCCGGCCCAGCCCCAGCCCGGCGCCGGGCGGCGTTCGGCCGGCACCGACCGCGGGCAGAGAGACCCCGCCGGCAGCGGAGCGCGGGGACGCGCGGAGAGGCCGCGGAGCCCCCGCGGCAGCGCCCGCCCGGCCCCGCCGGCTCCTACCGTGCCCGGGCTGCCCTGCGGACCATGGCAGCGGCCCCGCCGCTCGCTGCCCCCGGCGCGGCGGGGAGGCCGAGCCGCAGCGCCCGCTCCTCCCGGCGCCAGGCGCGGCAAGCGGGGCCGGGCCGTCACATGGCCCAAATAGCGCCCGGCGCGGCCCCGCTCCGCCCCCGGCCCGGCCCGGGGCGCGGCCGCTCCGCCCGGGCAGCGCCGCACGGGGCGGGGCCGGGGCGCGGCCGCGGGAGGGGGGACGAGCATCGAGGTGCCCGGCGGTGCCCGGCGCCGGTTCTGGGGTGAATCTGGGCTCCTTTGGGTCGGTGCTGCCGCGCTCGCTCCGGGAACGGCTAAAAATAGCGGCGGGAGTCGGGCGCTGCGGGTCTCCGTGCGCGGCGGGGCCACCCGGTGACGAGTCGCATCCTCGGTGTCGCGTTCGTCGGCACGGTGTTGCCGCGTTTGTTGCGATCGCTCCGGGGATCTTCGTGCTTTTTGTTTATTTATTTATTTTAGTAGGCTTTAAATTTTTATTATTTATTTTTATAGGCTTTAAATTTTTATTATTTATTTATTATTTTATGTAATTATTATTTTATTAGTATTTACTTAGCTAAAAATAACATTATTTATGTTAAATGTTATTATTTATTAATTATTTTTTTATTATTTTAATGTTTAGTATTTATGTGACATTTCATTATTATTATTATTATTATTTTAATGTTTAGTATTTACACGACATTTTATTATTATTATTATTTTAATGTTTAGTATTCATGCGACATTTTATTATTATTATTTTAATGTTTAGTATTTATGTGACGTTTTATTATTACTTTTATTATTTTGCGTTTATTTGTGTGATGTTTTATTTTTATTTTATTTTTTAGTATTTATTTCTGTGATTTTTAATTTTATTATTTAGTATTTATGTGATTTTTATTATTACCAGTTATTTAGTATTCATTTATTTATTTGCATTGCTTTTTATTTGAGACTCATTTGCTTACCAAAATAAACCAGGGAAGTACAGTTCTGGTCATTTCAGTCTTTTTTTTTTCTTTTCCCCCCCCCAAAAGCTACTCTTTGGACTAATTAGACCCAGTAGTGTGTGTCTTTGAGGTGATTAATTTTTCAGTGTTTCCAGACAAAAGGGTTGTTTGTAGCATTACTGCTTGGAGCTGTAAACCAGTGGGTTGTCATAAATCCAGCAATCCATATTGCATGGGGATACCTCCAAGGACCACCTAAGAGCTGCAGGAAGTGGTATGAATGATTCAGGAGGTGGCAGCTTGCCATCTGAGTCAGTGTGGAATGAATGCCGCTGCATGCTGCTGGAGTTATTGTATTTTGGGGTTGGACATTAACATTGGGCCTTGACATTTCTCATCACCGATGGTCTTGGGCACATGTTTAAAAAGGGCAGGGTTAATTAATTGTCGGCATTTTTGTGCCTCTACTTCCAGAGGACTTTGCTTTTGTCTCGGCTGAACTCCATTTCCAGCAGGGGGGCTTAATTCCAACAAGGTTCTGCCATAAATACACAAGTGCATTCCCCTTACCTACATTTTAGTTAGGAAGGATACTCAGCCCCTTTTCTCCTGGCTGTGCTGCTCTTAGGGAGTGGGGAGGTGAGTAGTGAGGAAGGCAGTTCCTGGGTGCAGACGTGTGCAGGCTCTCTGGGGACACTGGCAGAAGGTGTTCTCTGCTGTCTGACTGTCTGACACATTTCATGGGCCATGCACTGATTTACAACTTAGTTACACCAGTTCTTACAAGATAAAAAACACCCTGCAGCTGCACGGGGGATGAAATGAAGTTGTGTGGTCCCCAGGGGACCGTGGTAACCCTTGCTGGGTTGTGTCTGCAGTGAGGTGGTCACAGCAGGGCATTCAGTGACACACAGCGGGGCAGGGTGCAGTGCTGAACCCACTGAGCTGCCAGAAAAAGTCAGAAGAAATGTGAGGGCCAAGGTGGGGTGGCTGACCTGCTGAATACTCCCCTCCTCCTCACCCCTTCTAGGCCAAAAAAATCCCTAGAGAGGACTTCAGCCAATGCAGGGAAAAAAATTCTGCTGAACTCCATGGGACAGTGCATGCATAGGAAGTTGTTCACATGGGCGTTTGTATCTTTGCAGGACTGAGGCACAAATTTGTGGAGCATATTTTGGTGTCCCTGGGGATTAGTTGCTCTATGCCAGCCATTGTGGTTCATTAAAAAAACACATTCACATCAGATTAAATTTATTGCTCTAGCTGACCAGAAACACCAGGGAGATTGTAGATACAGCACAAATATGTTCTTTCACGCCCTGCAAGATAGAAATAGGTGGGTTTATGTTAAACAGGTACATATCTGGGTAGCTTTTTCAAAGCTTCATTGCTCTGACCTGGACCCGCCCCTATTTAAGTCCTCACTAATTTCAGCAGAAGTTCTTCACTAATAAAGTGTTCCGAAAATCTCCCCCTTTGAGTTTTTCCTGCAGAATGCTGTTCAGTTCTTGGACAGCTCTTAGCCAAACCTTGGGGGCCCATGCTCACCCAGAGACCCTGTAAACACTGCTCTGAGGCAGCTGAGGAAGGATCCTGACTCTGCAGACCAGCCCCAGTGTTTTCTGGCAGCACACTTGCAGCTTGTTGTGTGAACCCACTTTCTTTGTGGAGAGTGGGGAGTTCTCTCAGTTGATCTCCACTGTTCAAAAGACCCACTCCAGTCACTCCAGTCTTTTCTGCCAATACTGAAGCTGTTAGAGGAATGTTCCAGGCATCCGTTACTGGAGAGCCAGACAAACTGGAGTGTTGTCCAGGGAAACTTCAGGACTGCTCAGACCTGCTGCTCTGTGGACCAGATTCTCCTTTACAGTAAATCAACCTACCACACTCACTGAAGTGCACCTACTCTAAGTGCACTGTCAAGGTGGGTGACTACTGTAATGTGAGACCTGACTGGTGGGAGTGGATTCATAAGGTGGAAAGGCAGAGGGGAGGCAGTGGTTAATTAGGTGAGTGACAGTAGCTCTTGATGTCCAGATATACGGATGGGGAAATTTTCTCTTGCCCTGAGACCTTTGCCTGCCCATCTGCTCTGACTCAGTGGAGTGACAGGACAATGGCCAGAGCCAGGATGCTGAGGGAAGCCCAAGATCTCACTCGTGGAGACTCAAAAGCAGCTTCTCATTGGCCTGAGAAGCCACAGCTCCACAGGCTCAGCACAGCACCAGCACCTTCTGTAGCAGCAGAGACGTGTCACTACTGAGTCCAAGAAAGTTGTGAATGATGTCTGAGAACTCTACAGGAGGCTCAGCAGGTGGGAGTCTGCCAGTGAATTCAGCTGCTGTGCTGACTCCTGTTACCTGCCTCCCTGCCCTGCTCAGCACTGGGATCTTTTCCCTCTCCCTGGGCACCTTGGGGCACATTGCCATCAACAGATGGGAGTTTCTTAGAGGGCCACTCACAGTCTTGCATTTTCCTGTGTGCTAGTTCCAGGTGAGCAAGGGTTTCCTGCTCAGAGATTCCTGTTCCTTACAGCAAGAGGGAGAAGTGGGGTGGAGGAGGTGTAAGAGCAGCAGGGAGCCTGGAGGAAACCAGACGTGACAAGTGCTGAAGAGGAACTTTTCAGCTTTGTGGTGGCTTCTCGCCAGATGAGATCACAGCTCCTACGGAATCTTGTCTCCTTTTATTTCCCTAATATTTGACTTTCTTGCTTCCTTAAGAAGCAGGATTTGCTAATCTTCAATCACTTGCTTTGAATACTCTCTGTATCTCAAACAACAGCACAAACAGTGGCAGAGGGGGGTGACTGACACAGGCCAGTGTTTATGGCCTGCAATGGAATCCTTCTAAGTCTTTATGGAGAGCTAACTGGGGATGGAGCCTGGATTAGCAGAGACTTTTCCAGCTCCCATCCTTGTGAATTTATGCTAAGATTATTAAAAGGAAGGTGGGAGGAGGAATGACTTGGCATGCCTGCTTTCTTGTGGTCAGCATTCAGTACTGTAGATTAGCTCTGGAAGTGGATGAGCATCCACATTCTGGAAAATGGGTCCCTTTTGACTGTCTGAACTTAAGCATCTAAATCCTTCGGGCTCCCAGCACAGACTCTCAGGCTGGTACAGACTTTGTAGATGTGTTTTATGCCTGACTGATACTGACCTTGCAGCAGGAGCCTGGTAGACTGAAGCAATAAAGGGGATCCTATTGCTTTGCATTTGGAGGGGGTGTACAAAGACAGGCAGGCAGAAAGCACACAGCTTTCTGTGCCCTGGGGAGAGGAGGGGAGAGAGAGAGAGAGCGAGAGAGCAAACACTCTGCCCGGAAACATGTACGTGCTGCATGCAGGCTCTGCCTGTGGGAATTAAGGGAGACAATGCAACAGATAGTGAACAATGAGCGTCTGTAATGTGCAGCTACAAAGCCAAAGTAACCCAGTGTGCTGCAGAACACAGAGACAGGCTGTGAAAACAGCAGCCTCACGAGGTAGAAATCCTGCCAAGCCTGCTTAGAGGACAATCAACAAACCCTCCTCCGCTGGAAGATGGCTAAATGTGGTGGGAAAGGGAGTAAAAGAGGGTGGGACAGGGGAGGGAAAAGAGGCAAACCCCAGAGACACTTTGCAGGAAAAAGAAAAAGTAGTCATCTTCCTTTTGGTCTCTTCTTGTGAACTGAGGTGTCAACACAAAACACTTTGCACACTGCAACACAAGCAAATGAGGCTGTGGAATGAAATTAAACTGCCTTTCCAAAAACAAACAAACAAACCCCCAAACAAACACAAAACAAAACAAAAGTGGAACCCGGATATTTTGGTTTCCATTCACCTGGAAAGCAGAGGCTTGCTGTGACATCTCCTGTCACTTCTCCTTTGCCTTTCCACTTCAGCAGAGGGTGCTGGATGGGAAGATGCCTTAAAGAATGGGAAATACATGGCTGGAGCACTTGGATGTAGAAGATACTCCACTTCCAGTTCTTTTTGGAGCAACCCTTACAACACCAGTTATCTCCAGGGTGCAAGTCCTACAGATGTGGCTACCTCTTAATGAGAACTAACACCCCCTTAAAATCACAGTGACCTTTCTGGCTGACACAAGTCCTGCAGGTGCAGGAAAAAGGCCACATCCCAACACTCCTTGTGTCAACTGCACTGTACGTGGGGAGCTAAGGACATGGTCACAGCCTGTGCATGAGAAGTGGGGAAGCAGAAAAATTAGTTCCTTGCCTTTTTGATGGATAGCCATGAACTGAAAATGGTAGCAACCAGGATAACACAGGAACAGCATCCGTGGAGGAGCTCCTGGGAGAGCAGGCTGGCCAGAGAGCTCGCTGTGCCACGGGAGATCAGTGCTCAGCCCTGCTCCGTGTGTGGCTCAAGGGCCAGCGGAGGAGCCGCTGTCAGAGGCCCAGCTGAGTTGGTTTGTGCCTCTGGAAAACGCTCCTTTTGCAGGACAGGGCTGGGAAAAGCAGTTCCCAGCAGCTCCTGCAGCACGAGGAAGCAGCACCCTCTGCTGCTGGCAGACCTGTCTCCAGAGCACCTCTTCACTGACAGACACCTAAAGAGCTTCCAGAGAGGAGCTGAGGAAAAACACCCGCAGCGATGTCCCCCTGCGAGTCACACACTGCAGCGTGGGGGTGGGTGCTCTGTCAGACACTTTGGTGGTGTCAAAACACAGCTGCTGGGAGAGGAGGTGCCAGGCAGCCTCTGCTTCCAGCAGATAACAGCAATAAGAGCAGGCCCTGCCTTTGTGCTGGAAAGATTTCGGCTGCTGCTGTTCCCAGCAAGTGCTTTGGCTGATATTGTTTGATGAACATGACTTGATACACACCACAGGGATGATGTAGGATGAAGCTCTCCAGCAGCCTCTCCTCCAGCCTCTTCTAAACCTTTCACATCCCCACGAGGTAGCTGATTTACTGTCCCTGCGTGTGAGAGGAGAAGGGAACCCAGGCAAGAAGGTGACTCACCCCCAGTGAGTCAGCGATGGAGTCCTGCCCCTTCGGCTCTGCTCCAAGCACGATCCAGCAATTCCCATGGCTCTGGGAACACGAGGAAGGTGTCCTGACTCCTCCCACCCCTAAGCAATCCTACCACGGGGCACACAGCGTGGTGCTGCACCACCACCAAGCTGCCTCCCTGAAAAGCAGTGGGATGATGCAGGATCCAGACAGTCAGCTGAATCCTAGTCATCCTTGGCTTTTCCCCCTCCCTTTTGCTGCAGACCTTTTGTTTTTCCCAAATTAAGCTGTTTAACATCGATCAGGTCCACCCCACAAGCACATTCCCAAATGGGATATGCACACCTTAGACAGACACAGAGTATTTGGTCTCTTCCTCCCATTTCCTCCCTCTCCCTGAATGCAAGCTGATCTTTTCCACAACATCTGACCCCAGGTTTCCCCTCTTCATGTGGGGAAATAGCCTAAACTTGGTCCTGGCTGCAGCTCCAGACTTGGATGAGGCAGAGATTTGAGCTCCCATTCCATTCCCCCCTCCCATCTCACGGCCTCTCTGCCTTCCTCTCTCCAAGCACACAGAACACTGTGCCAACTCCTCTTCTTACCCACCTAAAGAAAAGCAAAGCACGAAAAAAAAATGCTGGAATTCTGTTAAAAATAGCCTGGGATCCTGCCTAGAAAGGATCCTGCCTACCAGTCTGTGTCCACGCACAGGTCTCATTCCAGCGACAGCCACAGTCACACAGAACCCGGATTGTTCTGGGGAGAAGGAGATGCCTACAAAAAGGGAGCCCTGTTTAAGGAAAAAATGAGGCGATGTCTGGTCGGAGCGCCACCAGGACATAGTTTCTGCGGGAAATTCCTCTCCACAGAGCGATCTGCCGGAGGGGAGGGGAGGGCAGCCAGCACGTCCCGCCGCAGGGAGCAGCTGGAGGGCACCGGCCTGGCACGGACTGCAGCGGTGCCTGCAGGGGAACCCGGTGCTGCATTGCTACAGGACCTCATGCCAGCTCTCTGCAGGGGGAGCAGCTGGAATGAGCCGGATCCATCCACATAACCCACAGACATCTCACAAGGCAGCTCGGCTCGGGACCGCCCAGGCTCCTGAAATGTGCTCCTCTTCTTCGCTCTCTCCCCTCCGTCTCCTTTCTTGCCCGTTTAGGGGACTCGGCCACATTTTCATCATCCTTTTTTCGGGGAGAGGAAGGCAAGAAACCACATCCCTGCTAAGGCAGGCCATGAATCCGGAGCACAGATCCTGCTAAGGATCGCCCTGAGCTGCAGCCAAAGGAGAAGTCAAGCACAGCACCAAAAGATTTGCTTGAAAAAAGCATTAAGACACTGAAAATTTTGCTGCTTTTCTCACCACTGCCTCTGCTCCCTGAGTTTGGGGAGGATTCATTGATCCTGTTCTAGCTGGAGTATCTCTCTTCAGTGATGTGCAATGTAAACTGGAACAAAACTATCTCTAAACTAGAATTAAAACACTTCTGATGTTAATAGGAAAAATCTATAGAGGAAAATACTGCCCCAGCCCTATGTTAAATGTTGCATTTAACTGTTAAATCTCCTCACTTGCAGAGCCATCTTCAAATGAATAGGTATCTTAGATAATTCAGCATTACCAACGGCACCAGAAAGTACCATAAACATGTCACAGCAATGTCCCTGGACACCCAAGGGAGCACTGGAGAGGACTGGGACACTGAGAAGATCCACACCCGTGGTACTGCAGCAACACTCTGCTGGAATCCACCAAAAACCCCCAAGTGTGTGAGTGACAGTGTGAGTGACAGTGTGAGTGACAGTGGCATGCAGGGGAAGGAGCAGTTGTGAATCAGCAAGACTGCAGCAACAAACCATCTGATTTAAATCCTCCCATCCTCCTTTTGCCTGGAAAACGAAGCCTTCCCCTGGGGCACTGGGATGAAACTGCTGTGCTGCTCCTCCCCTTTCCCAGGCACGCTGTGCCCCATTCCTGCAGAATGGAGGTGCCAGGTGAGATTTTCCTTTCGGTGAGGAGGTGGCTGGTTCTGGACAGGGGCATTTGGGCATCAGCTAAACTGGAGGGCAGGACTCTGCTCTGGGACTGCCCACAGTGCCCTCCCAGCCAGAGCCACAGCACAGCTTGTGCTTGAACTTCAGCTGCTCTGACCAGAGCAGAGCTCAAACGCAGCTCTGTGAACTCTGTGCTCTCCAGTAGCTCTGTCCTGTGCTGACAGTATCCATGGAAATGCAGCTCAGGGAGTAAATGTGCACCAGGGGAGACTTTCCCGAGGCCTGGCCATTTCAGGACCCTGCACAGCACTGGGGGATCCCATCTTGTGATCCCACCTTCTCACCTTAAAAGGGCTTTGGCTGTTCCTCTGTTTTGCAAAGTCCTGGCCTTGTTTGGATGAGACACCAAAAAACCCAGGAGTCAGAGTGAACATTCAACACCAGCTACACTGTTCACCTTGTACAACTAAACCCCTAAAACTTCACTCACCGAGAGGGAAAAAACCAGAATGACCACCCATCTTTGGAAGAAATTAAAAGGCACTTCTTGTTAAAAATTATTTATTTTCTATAAATATAATTCTCTTTTATTCCTTAAACAACATGAAAGGAATCACAAAACTTTGCTCATCGGAAAAAAAAAGATTTTACGACTTGATTTATAAAAGTTGAAGTGAAAAATGAATTATTTCCAGTGTTAGTTTTCTGTAAAACATATAAATAATCATACCATCGAATTCTAGGAATGCACTTGACATTTAAAAAATTAATAAAATTGGTATCAATAATCACTTAAAGGAGAAACAGACTGTAAGAAATTACTCCATGGAGTTGCTTTTGCAAAGAAAGGTTAATACAAGCTCTCAAGAAGGTGCACACCTCCTATTTATAGCTTTCACAAAATAAAAATAGCACTGCTTCCTTGGCCTAGAGCCCAGTGGATTTCTACCATTCCTCCTCATCAGATTTGTTGCTCATTTAACCCTTCTTCCTATCCACAGTATCTCTCTTTCCAGTCATAAATTTTGTATATTCAAAAATACTTGTTTTTCATTTGGCAAATGCTAATTATTAAAGAGTTTTAAAGGAATTATCTGTGTAAAAATAAAATGCAGTTCCAACTCCCCAACCAACCAACCCAGACAGCTGTGTTCACTGAGGAAAACATGTGGAAGCTTTCAATGGATTTTAATAAAATCTGGGATTAATTTTGGGATGACCCACTAGATAGAGACTTCACAAATAAACACTATTTTCAGCTGGAAAGAAGAGAGGCTCCCTGGGAAAAAAAATATGTGCTTACTTAAAAGTGCAAATAAACCCCTTAGCATTTATTTCAAAAGGTGCCAGCAAGATATTAAAAAGACAGTGTGCAAAACCAGGAAAACACCAATGCCACAGTCACCTGTAACACAGTCATAAATCCTGTCATTCATAACAAAACAGTTACTCTCATATAGGTCAATTTTTCATTAGAACTTGTTCCCTTATACCAAACACAAAAGACCTGGATAGAAGTTAATGGATCTTTTCGTTTAAAAATAAAAAAATGATGTTGAGACTCGTGGATGTACCAGACCCAAACCCTGTTCTTCAGCACAGCTGTTCCTGCCACTGTGGTATATTCTGGAACCACTCTACAGAGAGGGTTATTCCAATGAACTCCTGGACTTGTGCTCTTATTCCAGACTCCACTGGACAAGCAAGTCCCGCAGCAAAGCCTGCAGAGCTCACCTTCCTCCTGCTCCCTGTTCTCCTCTCCTCCCCTGGGGTTTATTTTCACCCTCTGGTTAATCCTGCCTGCAACCAGGACACAGGCAGGAGCAAACTTAGTCACAGGCACCCACAAAAGAGGGATAACCAGCCATCCCAGCTGTCAAACCAGAGCAGTTAAGGCACTAATCCAAAGGTAAATAACCCACTGGAGGAGATCACGGAGCATTTGGGGATACCTTGAAAGCACAGGGCACGCCTCATGCGTGGCAGCATCCTGGGAAGGTGAACATTAGAAGATTAGGAAGGGGACAGTGGGGTCTCTGGGTAGGACTGGATGTCTCCAACCCTCCCTGTGAGCAGCAGAACTACACATTCCTACAGCCAGCTCATGCTGTGCTGTCAGAGGTGCACTCTGCTGGTTCCGTGTGCCTTAAGGGATGTGTACAGAGAAAATCCCCTCCCTTGTAAGTCAGTGCCCACGAGTTCAAACACCACCACCACCACCATCTGCAAACAGTGGATCTACCTCAGTGTGTGCTGTACTCATGGATATGTTGGGAGTTTATAAAGCTGCCTCCCACAGAAATTCTACAAGCCACCGTGTGACGCTTCAAGCTTCAATTCTGAGGACAGACAAAAGTTCATTTCAGAGAATGAGGCAAAGACAGCTAAAGAAAACATTTTTTTGCTAGCTAAGCCCACCAACTCCTCTGAACACCAAGCTTTCCCCTCAATAATTATTGCACTGCTGGCAAACAACAGCTCTGTGAGCTGCCATATTCCTCACCCTGTCCCCATTATTTTAACAGCCTAAAAAGCAGTTTGTCTTCCTTCCCCATCCCCCCTGTATCAGCCATCCACTTAATGAAAGCAGCAAATTAGTGCTTCTAGACTCAGCCTCTGCTGCTGGGCAGGTTGCAAAGGCTCAGGACTGCAGTGAGCTCACAAATCAGTGTCAGAATTTAGGGGCCACATGGCACAAAAGCCAAACGTGCTCCCAGGAGGGCACAGTCAGAGCCTGGCTGACACCAGATCCCTGTGCACACAACCCTCCTTTCACTGAGACAAGGACTCTGGCCCAGCCAGACTGAGCAGGGCACAGGATGAACATGTTATTATTGTCTCTTAGCCTGAGAATTACATGAAATTTTTTAAAAATTTGGCAGGTAATTTAACAAGTCTCCCGTAGTGCCTGCGAGGTAGTTAAATGCCAATAAGCAAAAACGCCTGACAGGAAAACTGAGGCACTTCAGGGTGAGGTAATTTGTCCAAAGTCACAGTCAGAATCCCTGGCAGAGCCAAAAATGCCGCACTGGCTCCTCCTGAGCTCTGAACACTGAGCCCAGCTCCCTTCAGGCTCAAATGTCAGAGGCGCTGCAGGCCACGGATATCCCAGAAGCTCTGAGGAGCCCGTCAGAGATGAAGCTGCCGCTGGCAACAGAAAAACATGGACATTGTGTAGGAAAATCCAGGCTGTAAAGGCCACGCAGACAAGGGAGGAGGGACACTGTGAAGGCATCACCCAAGCAGAGCTTCATAATCCACGTACCAGACCAGCTGGCCAGAGCTGGGGCTGACGCCCGAGATCGGCCACTTTGTCGGCTCGTGGCCCACCCTGCTCAGCAGGGTGGTGATGTCGTGCTTCCCCTTCCCCAAAACCAGGACAAACACCTGCCTGGCCCTGTTGATGAGGGGTAGGCTAAGGCTCATCCTCTGGTGAGGTTTGACAGGGCTCTCAGTCAGCACCACGGTGGGAGCCCCTTCCAGCCCGTTCTCCGAGCGGGGGAAGAGCGAGGCCGTGTGGCCATCGGTGCCCACCCCCAGCAGCACCAGGTCGAAGCTGGCATTGGCCACCAGGGCCACGATGTCCTTGGCATACAGCTCTGTGCCTCTGTCCTCCTCCACGCAGAGCCGCCGGTTCAGGTGCACGGGCATGGGGTGGATGTTGAAGTAGGGCACCCTGACGCTCTGCAGGAGGTGGCTGTGCAGGCTGAAGAAGTTGGACTCGCTGTCGGTGAGGGGGACACAGCGCTCGTCCACCAGCCAGATGTGGGTGTGCTTCCAGGGGAAGCCGTAGTGGTGCCTTGCCAGCCGCTGGAACAGGATCACTGGGCTTGAGCCCCCTGAGAGGGCCAGGTGGAAGTGCCCGGAGCGTGCCACACTCCTGACTGCTGCCTCCTCCATGTCGGAAGCCAGCTGGGAAATCAGGTCCTCGGACCACGCCGAGACCAGGGGACTCTGCCGGTATTTGGACTGGATTGCCTTGTAATCACTTGGCATGTGCCTGGTGGGGTTCAGCAGCTCCGCTGGCTCTGCCAGGGTGAATGCCAGTCCCCCACTCACCATCTCAAAGTCGAGGAGGTGCTGGTTCTCCACGCCCCCGGGGTAGAGGCGCAGGGGCTGGTGGGAGATGCTGTCCAGCAGCTGCGTCCAGAAGCCCCAGGAGGCCAGCAGGTTCTCCGTGGTGATGAAGAAATCCTTCCTGCCGTGGTAGATGTTGGAGATGAGGACAGAATACGCATCTCTCTCTTTCACAGGGCTGTACACGTAGTAATCAGACAGTGGTTGTCCAAAAATGTGCAGGTCCGACCGAGCCGCGGCTTCTTTCCAACTGTCTTTGGGCATGACAGGCCGGAAAAGGTTCCTGCTCACAAGCACCGCAGGGGTGTTGAGAGCCCCGTGCCCGAAGTAGAAGATGATCTGCTTGGCTTTACACTGGCTGTGCCCTGCATCCCTCAGAGTCTCACTCTGAGTGCAGTAGGCCCTGTTCTTGAAGAGAACACGGGCATAACCTACCCGTTCATCCAGAGCCTTCCCAGAGGTGAGGAGGAAAGGGACCCCTTCCCACCGCAGGCTGTCACTGCGGATCAGCACACCTGAAATGACAGGGAGCTCAGCTACCAAATCAAACCTGAACAGCAAACAGTTTTGGGGGGGATCTCTATCATCTACCCATTATTCTCCTTCCTCAGGTCCCAGAAATTTTGGCAGCCGCCGTGTCTCTTGCTCCACATTCAACCCTTTCCTGACTTCATTACCTAACTGCTCTCCAGTTACCCTGCTGTGCTTCCTCCCAGGTATCCCACTTGTTTAGCCTCCTTTAATCTTGTAGGAAACCAGTTTTCTGAACATGACCATAATTCAGACAGTATCTTTAATGTTGAGAAGACCCAGAATGGTTAGAGGTGGCCTCACGGTTCGTTCATCACAGAGAACTGCAGAGCTTTACCCCTCAGCTGCAGAGAGCAACTCGACTTCATGAAAATCCATTCACTGGATCACTAGCTGACAGGACAACAGTGTTGTCTTGTTCCAGCTCCCAGTCATGCTGGTGGATGCCTGGAGACATCTCAGTGCCGGCAGTGAGGTCCAGAGTCATGGAGCTGGTATCATCACACAAGGACTCACATCTCCTGCTCTCCTCAGCTCCAGACTACTCCCCCCTCCAGGGCCCAGCCCAAACTCTCACCTGCAAAGGTTGGTGTCGTGCTGACGTAGTCCTGTGCCTGCTGCAGCTCCTCCTGGGCCTGGCTGGCGTACGCCCGGTACTGGCCCAGCACGGCACTGTTCTTCTCCAGGCCCCACAAGGACTGGAAGCTCTGCAGCTTGTGCTGCAAAACCTCTTCTGCCCTGCTCACGTTGGCCGGGAGCTCCATGATGAGGAACATCAGGGCCTCTGTGAGGTGGTTCTGCAGCACGTCCCGGATGACCCCGTACTGCTCGTAGAAGCTGGTGCGGCCTGAGGACAAGGAGGAGGGAAGGTGCATTTAAACTGATGTGGTTCTCCTGCAGCTTTGTCCTCTGCATGTGTAATGTGTGTGCCAAGAACAAAGAGAACAAGCCCTGACTGGTTTGCACCTCTTCTCCCAGCCCAACAATTAACTTGAAGCCACCAAGCTCAGAGAAGTTGTGGATGTCCCATCACTGGACGTGTTCAAGCTTTGAGCAACCTGTTCTAGTGAAAGATGTCCCTGCTTATGGCAAGGGGGTTGGACTAGATGGTCTTCAAAGGTTCCTTCCAACCCAAATCATTCTACGATTCTACACTAAAATAAATATAAAAGGTCCCCATGGGACTGCTTGTCCTCCCCAGAGCCAAACACAATCCTCTTTTTGGGTGCTTAAAGAGCCTAAACCCAGGAGAAGTCATGCTGTGCCTGACAGTCCCGAGTGCACAGAGCAGAAGGCAGCTCTGCAGCCACAGCCCTGGGTCTGGCACTCCACACAACAGGCAGCTCCACACAAAAGCTTTGCAGAGTGGCTGGAAAGTGGGGTCAGAGCAGGGACCCCAACAGCTCTACAGCTACACACCAGCTCCCCAGAACAGCAGCAGCTGTGCCCTGGCAATGAGCACTGCTCTCCACTGCCCCTTTCCCCTGGTTTTCTCGTCCTCAGAAGGCTCTGGCTGAGCCATGCCCTTGAGAGACAAAATTTCATGCACAAAACCCTGCTTCCCCTTTCCCTGCCTGGCTTCTCATGCAGGTGGGAGCAGGGGGAGAAGGACAATGCACTTATGAAGAGACTCAAGCAGATGCCTTTGTGTAATCCAGCAGCAGCAGGCTGCAGACTGCATCACCCATAGGTTTCCCCTATTGATTGATACATTTATCTCCTCTGCTCTAATCCAAAGGCACATTCATTAGTGGAATCAATGCTGCGGACTCGCTGGGAGCCAGGCTGCCAGCTGAAGCTGAACAGGGGAAAAAAGACGCCAAATGAAAAATTACAAAGTTGTTCAGAGCAGGGAGGGCACAGGGTGTAGCTGGGGCTGTGCAGAGACAACACTTCCCCCCTTTGTTACTCTGCAGTGTGTCCCTCTCCCAGAAACAGGCCCGGGTGAGGTCTGGGCTGCCAGACCGGAGATCGCTCCAAGTTTGATAGAACTGTGTTACTGGTTTGTGGTGGCTCAGAGAGCAAGGAGGGAGGGAGGCAGGGAGGGAAGGAGGGAGCAGGTAAACTGAGTGGGGAAGCAGCCCTGATGTTGCAGAACTGAGGGCACCTGCCGTGCCCAAAGTGCTGCGGGTGGCAGTCCAGCCCAGGGAGCTTTGTGCTGAGCACTGCAGAGCGGCTGCTGCAGCACTGCAGGGAGGGAATGCAGCCGTGTCCTTCAGCAGGAGACCCATGCTGGCAGCTCTGGGCTTGGATTTTTTTCTCTCTGCAATGCTCTTTCTTACTACAAGAGAGGAAGGGAAAGAAACAGGCAGGCAAACACAGAGTGACCCGGGCACTTGGACTGACACCGATTAGCTGAGATGAGCAACATTCAGGCAAGAGATGCAAGAGCACCTTCCAAGGAACAGCACAAAGGTATGCTCAGGGTGAGCTTGGTAGCTAACAGGACAGGAATACAAAAGGGTTGTTGTTGTTTCAACAACCAGAGGATGGCTGCACTAAACTGAAGTGGCCTTAGATTGCATCAGTTCCAAATCTAGTGCCTTTTACCAAGAATCAGGATGGAAAGCTGGGTGCAATGTCCCCAGGGCTCTGCAGCACAAAAAGTGGGGGATTCTGCCCCTGCTCCCAGACAAACTGCAATTGGAATCTTTTCTTGGAAGCAGCAACACTACCTGGAAGTGAGTCAGTCTCTAGCACAGGAAGTGCAGGACAGTCCCCCTCTATCTCCAGAGAGCAGCATACCTCACGGGTTTTATTTCTGTACCAGCACTACCTCAAGGGCCACTTTCACATAATTAATGAACCTGCCAGTTCTCCTTCTCATTCATTCACCTTGCACACTCTGCACACTCTCCTCACCAACCTTTAGCATCCACAGTCTCCTTCAGGACAACCTCCACTCTTTCCACATGATGTCGGTTCCAAATCGGATCCAGAAACTGTCGGTTCTGATCTCGAAAAGGCAGGATATGGGCTACAGCCTGTGAAGGGAAAAAGTCAAGGATCCCATAAAAACTCACCAGACTCCCACAATATCTCTGGCACAACATCTCTGCCCCATCCAGCACTGGGACGTGCCAGCAGACAGGCAGCACAGCAGAGAGCAGAGTGGGTCAGAGAAGAGAAAACCAGCAAGAGAGCCTGCAGGGATGCACAGTGGGGCTGCCAGTGACTGTCCTGAGGAGACATTAAAGGTCTTTCTGAGGCATTTTGAGGCTTCATGTGAAAAAAGGCTGAACTACAAACTGCAAGGCACTCAGTTTATATCTGTCAAAGGACAAAGGGCTGAGTCAGACCATCCTGGGACTAATGTACACTTCCAAAGTGCTGAAATGCTACACCACTAAAGCCATCTGCTCTTTTTGGGACACAAAAAAAAAAAAAAAAACAACCAAAAAATGAAACAGAAGAAATCCCCCCTCTCAGTGGAGATGCTCCCCCTGCAGCTGGACATGCAGTAAAATCTGGCCACAGTGCCATGGCTGGAACAGGTTCCTTTCAAAATGTGACATCACATTCCTGTGAAACAAGGATGGCATGTCCTTGGACACATTCCCTCGGGGACAACGCAGCTCCACACCCTGAGCTGTCCCTGCAGCAGGCCGGAGTGGAACACAGGGCAGGAAGAAACCTTCTCCTAAGCATCCCATAAAACTGACATCCCATCAGCTCCTTATCATATCAAATCAAAAACTGCTTCCAGAAGGCACAGCTAAGCAGAGAGGCCTGTGAGTAATGAGATGGGAGAACTGTGAGAGGGAAAGGGTGCTGGTTACTCAGCGAAATCAAACCCCCGACCTTGGTGAGAAGACCAGATAAACTCTGCATCTCTACTTCAGACCCATACAGAGTTCAACCCTACACCCTGGCCTCCCTCTGGAGAAGGGACCCTCATCACTCCAACAGGAGAAAGCCCTGCTTTGGTCTGCACATCTCCTCTGCTCTCTAAGAGGATGGACAGCAGCACAGGACAGAAGAGGAACAGCACAGGATTCCATGAGGCTTGGGATCACACTGGGAGGCTCTGCCTGAATTTGAGAGGGGAACAACACTCCCATTAGATGCAGAACTGACACCCAGCACTCTCCCAGCCACCAGCCCCCCCAGCCTGGCAGGGGGCTGTGCCCTGCCAGCTGCTCACCTGTTTGCCAAGGTAGTGGTCCACCCGGTACATCTCCTCCTCCCTGAAGAAGCCCGTCAGCTCTGCAGCCAACTGCTGGGCCGACTCCAGGTCATGGCCAAAGGGCTTCTCCAGCACCACCCTCAGCCAGGCCCCCGGGGGAGGTCTGCAGCTGCTGTTGATGTGGCGGGCGATCTCCGTGTAGGCGAACGGTGGCACCGAGAAGTAGAAGATCCTGCCAGCCTCCTTCAGCCCCTCCTGGCGCAGCAGGGCCTCGATCTCCCTGCTCAGGGCAGTGTAGTTCTCGGCACTGCTCAGCTGGTGGTACTGGCTCAGCTTCAGGAACTGGTCCTTGAGCACAGCACACCTGTTGGGGGCCTCGTCCGGGGGGCAGGACAGCTTCTTCAGCACCTCAAACATCAGCCTCTCCCCCGGCTCCTGAGCCGTCAGCGCGGCCCCGTGGAACGTGAAGCTGTGGCCATTGCTCACTTGGTCCATGTAGAGCTGGAACAGACCCTGCCACAAATACTTCTTGGCCAAATCACCCGTGGCTCCCAGCAGGACCACGGAGATGTGGCCCTGGGACGCCTTAGCCAGGGACTGCAAGGCTCCCACGAACAACGCTGCACACAGGACCCTTCCCAGCATCTTGGGAGAGAAGGGGCAGACCCAGGAACACTAGGAGACAAGAATAGAAAAGAAAACGTGTCAATCCATGTTATAACTCTGCAAAACACAAAGCAAGGTACCTGCTTTCACATGGCTGAAGAGTCAGGGACTTCTGCCTGCACCCTCCACCCAACAGCCCCTCCTCCCCTCCGTGATTTGGGTTCTTGAAGAGCCTCCTCATGCACACCAAGAAGTGGAAGGCAGTGTGTGCCCAAGGTCTTTGGGTAGCATGTGCATTGTTCCCACAGCTGAGTTAATGCAGGGGTGTCAGTGTCTTTAGACTGTGAAACTGGAGCCCATTTTAACACAAATTTCAGAGCTGGCTACAAAGGAACACATGTGCCTGCACACTGAACACACGTGCCTGCACATTAAGCCCTGCTTTCAACAGCCTCCTGACTTTGCTCAAATAGTGTTATTCTGCCTTGGCATGGCTTCAAGTCAATATTGTGAGAGCAGCTCAGAGGCAAACACGACCACTGGCAGTCCCAGTGCACAGGCTCCTCTTTAGGACACCCTTTAATGACTCATGTGCACAAGCACCCTTGGGAACAGAGCTGAACTGGGTTCTGAGGAGCAGCTGGGAGACTGGTGTGATAAAGCAACACAGGGGAAGAAGTTTAGTCCTTAAACTGAGTCTAGACATGAGCCAGTCTAGATGGTGCATGATGGCCGTGTATGTGGCCAGGGGAGAATGTGGGGTTTGTGTTCTGCCTCCCTCAACCTCCCATCACTGAAGAGTAGGTCAGCACCTTCTCCACTCAGCCCCCATTCAAACCCCTGCAGACAGGGACAGCTGGAATCCCTGACCAAAAAGCCCCTTTGCTCACTCTTACTTATTCAAAATAAAGCTGCTTTTAAGAGAAAAGAAACATTTAGTTCTTATACCTAGAAACATGGCAATGAATTTACATCTCATGAGAGATAATCTGGAATGAGTGACTAAACCACTGTGCAGTTTTTATTCCATCAGATGTTATTTCAGAAGCTCTTATGGATTTCTCACTCCCTTAGTTTCACTTTCTGTTTAGTTGGAGCAAAGCCTTCAGAGCACACAAGATAATTAACTTCTTTAAAAACTTTTGGTTCTGGTCAATAAATATATATCTTTTAATTTTACCTGTGTAGGAAAACCAGCCCTATTTTGAAAGTAAGAGGCTTTTATGTGCTGGTGCAGTTGCAGTCTCACTACTAGGCTTTGCACTGGGGAAGGATTACACCATTTTAAAATGGTAGTTTCTTGACCACACCACTGAGAAATGGATCTTGGGTATGAGAATGAACCTTCTGCAGGCAGATATGACTCTGAAAAGTGTCTCATCAGATTCACACATTCACAGTCAGCAAGAAAAACATCCCTGGCTCCATTGCTCCAGTTACAGCTGCACAGATGCCCCAGAACCAAAAGCTCTTTGCTTTTATCTGCCCAGGCTCACTCAGGATTGTCTTTCCTAGCCTGGATCAAAAGGCCTGGTCCTTGCTCCCCCTGAATGGCAGAGGGATGAAGCACAGATGTCTGAGCTCTTCACTGGTTTTCCCCATGGAAAGCTCCCAGAAAATCCACTGTTTCATCACTGAAGCAACACAGGATCCAAAGCAGCTAAAGGACCTAAATTAGCTAAAGGATTAGCTAAAGGATAACTAAATAATAACAAGGAACATCTGAACATCTCTCCCTGTCTGCAGCTTGAACTGGTCTGTATAAATCTTGTGCTTCTCTCCCCAGCAGACTCACCTGTAACACAGGAGCTTCAGAGACCACAGTGGCAAGAGGAGCTGGAAATGTGTCTTCTCCCCAGTGCAGATCTCTCTCCTGCAGGGACTGGTGTGTGGCAGAGTCTCTGACCAGTGGGTGGGTGAGCAAGAGAGATAAGGCAGGTTGCTCCCTTTCTGGTAAATGGGAGGAAAGACCTGATTACAGCAGAGAAAAAACGAATTGTGCCTGAGCCAGCAATGTCCCAGCACACCCCAGCTCTCAGCCCATCCACGCTGGCTGGGCCAAACCTCCTGGATGCTGTTTGTGAGCTGGCAAAACACGGGCACACGTGGCAATTCCTGCTCCCAGAGTCTCTTCCTGACTCCTCACCTTTGCACCTGAGCTCAGCTGGGTGCTGCAGGTCTCCAGCTGATCCCAGTGAGCCTTTCTGGGAACAATCCCCCGGTCCAACTCTCAGAAGGAACAGTCCCAACACAACCCCGTGGCAGCAGGAAAGGGCATCTTAGTGAGCCCTCCTAGGACAGCAGGACAGCTCTTGTGCAGTGCTGAGCCTTCTGGGCACCCCGGCTTCTCTCTGTTTGCATAAAAATTCCTTTGGCTTTTCCTTCCCTGTTTCCTGCACGGAAACAGGGCAGCTGAGCATCACTTTAGCTGACAACTGCAGCCCACTGTGCAAGGAAACAGCCTCAGTGATGCCCACAGGCACATCAGTCCCTCAGGAGACAGCCCAGTAGCCACTGCTCTCCTCCAGAGAGCTTCAACAAGGTACACTGGGGGCTGTAAATTTAACTCATATCAGCTCTCCCCAGCCTTCTGCTGCCTCCCCTACTTCCCTCCCTTCTCCACGTGCTCTTTAAGCCCCATGAACTCACTTGAGGAATCCAGCAAACAGTACTGGCAGTTGCAGAGGGGCAGAAATGTGGCTCCTAAGGTTTTGCCTGCAGCATAAATAACTATTTGGTTTTCCTTCCCCTGCTGTGGGGTTACAATTCAGGTGGCAACGTTTCTCAGGGCAGTGGGGCAGTATTTACACTTGTTTGAGCAACCTGTGTTCCAGGAAGCAGGGGCATGTGACACAGTGCCCATTGCACCCTGGCAGGCTGCAGTCCCTGAGATGCTGCACGAGACCTCAGGAGGTCCCACGGTGGAGTGGGAAGGGTTTGGGTGGGTCAGGCTTTTCCAAAGTGCAGGAGTGAATTAGCCAAGTAACTTCCTGGCAGATTCAGTCACATGTCCTTCCAAGCCAACTGAAAGCCAGTTTCACAACACTCCCAGTTGCAAAATATTGAGCTACGCTGCCCAGAAAAAGCACAGCAAACCCAGCAATGTTTGTTTACTGCTTTCATATCAGCTAATCACCACTGCTCACATTAAAAAATAATACTCAAAAAATCCCCCCCGCCGGCCAGAACAAAGTTGCTCAGTCAGGCTTCAGGAAAAGACTCCTGGGCCTTATCCATATAAAACATGTGGGAGCTTAACCCAGCAGTTTGACTGTGCATTTCCTCCAGTTTGACAGGAGCTCAGTTCAGATCTTGTACGGGGAAAAAAAAAGAAAAAGATGCTTTGTTACTGTTGCATCCCCACTGAAAAATAATTAACAGATGCAGAGCCAAAAGAGCTGGACTTTGATGATCCTTTTGGGTCCCTTCCGACTCAGGGAAGGTGGTTCTATGATACAAGCAGTGTGGCTGGGCTCCTAAAAGGCCATGCAGGAAAGAGTTATGGGGATACTTTGAGAATCAGGAAAACCATATTGGCCTTCTGTATATTCCAACGTTAGAGCAGGAATGGCCTCACCATCAGCTCCTGGAAAGGTCAGAGGCTTAACGTGGAGACTCACATTAAAAGCAAGCCGGGCGATGCAGGAATTAGTGTTTGGCCCTTCTGGTTCTGGCACAGCCCCACTCCAGGTGCCCTGGTCCCAGCACCGGGACGGCAGCTCAGCGTCCGGAGCCCTGGAAAAGCAGGACAGGGTTACGGTGACAAAACGCGCTGGGACCCGAGGGACGAGCTCACCTGTGACAGGTGCGTGTCACATCCCCCCGCACCGCCCGCCGGAGCTTCCCCGGGACACGCAGGGACCGGCAGGGCCAGCGGGAGCCGGGCAGGGCTGAGCGCGGCGGGGACGCGGGTCCCGCGGGTGCGGGGCAGGAGAACGTGCGGTGCCCACGCGGGGCGGGGACGGACCGGGGGTCCCGCAAACCCCTCTGCCCGCCGGGGAACCCCGGGGACGGGACGGGGGTCGGCGGGGACCGGGAGCATCCCTGCATCCGCCTATCCCTGCATCCCCCTATCCCTGCATCCCTCCATCCCCGCATCTCTCCCTCCCTCCCGCAGCCATGCGCGGCTCTCCGGCCGCCCACGCGGTGCCGGAGCGGGGCGATGCCGCTGCCCGGCGGCACAGGGCAGCGCAGAGAGCCGGGATCAGCCCGTCCGTGCCGGGGGTCCCACCCCCGTCCCGCCCCCGGCGCCCCCCGACCCCCGGCCCGGCCCCGCTCACCTCCCGCCCGCCCGCGCCGCGCCGGCGGGCCCGACACACAGCGCCCCGCCCGCCGCGCGCTCCGCCCACCCGCCGCACAGTCTTGTGGTTGGCGTCGGGTCTCGCCGCGCGGCGCCGCGCGAGAGGGGGGAAAATCTCAGCGTTAAGGAGGGGGCTCTGGGGGCGCAGCCCCCGCTCGGGTGGGACACGAACACCCTCGGCCAGCCCCTGCTGGGCACTGGGCACTGGGCATCGCACCCTTTCCGCGCCTGGGCGCTGCGTCAGGCGTGTCCCTATGGGGGGGGAGGGGGTGTGCATTAGCTTGTAGTTCCCTTTCTGGATGGAGATGCTCTCGCTGCACCATCAGACCAAAGCCTTGACCAAAGGCGGGAGGTTTGGTAGGAGTTTTGGTAACCTTCAAGGGCAGGTTGGATGGGGAATTGAGCAACCTGGTCTAGTGGAAGGTGTCCCTGCCCATGGCAGGGATGAACTTTAAGGTCCCTTCCAGCCCAAACCATCCTTAATTCTGTGATTCATTCTAAAAGAAAAAGTATCTCTTTTCCCCAGTTGCATTGGTTGTCTAATTTTATATATACATATATATACACACAGGTAGGTATATGTGTCCTCAGACCTTGCACTGCTATATATATGTCTAATTTTATATATATACATATATATATACACACACACAGGTAGGTGTATTTGTCTACAGACCTTGCACTGCTTTGTGTCCTGAAATGACTGTGACCCCAGCACACCCCCTCCTCACCACACATGTGCCCCCACAACTCCAGTCCTGTGTTTTCTAAACAATAAAAAGTACCTTGTGACCCTCCTGGTGTGCGATTCAGCTCAGCCTGATGCTGCTTTTAGACACATCAAGTTTTGGGGAGGCAGGTGGAGTGATGAGAGGCAGAAGAAGGGAAAAAAGTGTCTTTGCAAATGTGTATGGCAGCAGCAGGGAGTTGTGAAGCAGACTTAGACTGCTAAACAGCTATAACTGCATCCCATAATACATGGCATTACATTATATGGCAAGACTACACACCATTCCTGTTGTCTTTGTCACTCAAAGGTCTCAAATTATTTTACACAAGCAGAGACACTTTACCACCACCACTTTACAGGTGGGGAAAGGGAGTCACACTGGCAGAACTGAGCACAGAATTGGGGTACCTTGCTGCTCAGGCTGGTAACCTAGAAATGAAATCATACATAAGGCAAGCCTTGCATATATTTGTGATAGATGTATATATAGATACATATAGATAGATAGATAGATAGATAGATGTATATTGAGCAATCTAGTCTGGTGGAAGTTGTGTGTGCCCAGGGCAGGGGGGTGGAGCAAGATGGTCTTTAAGGTCCCTTCCAACCCAAGCCATTCTATGGTTCTATGATCCAACTTTGAATCATATTTACTGTATCATTCCTTTATTCCATGCCCTGCTCTGGAGGTTATTCCACCAGCCTGCTCTCACAGAGACCCTGTAAGGTGTTGCAAAGGTGCCACAGTGACACGGTGTCAGCACCCAGGTTTGTCTGCAAGGATGTGGATCCAAATTTGGGAGGAGGGAGACTGCAGTGTGCCCTGCCTCGCATTGCACAGTGCTTTGTGATTCCAGCCATGTTGCTAATGCAGCTCTGGGCTGGGTGAGGCTCAGTGCCTGTGATTCTGAACGGCTCCAGTCCCAAAACCCAGCACAGGGCACATCACAAACGGCGGAATGTAGCAAATTAGACTTGCTGAGGGGGTAAATAACTCATCTGAAAGGGCCAGCTGGACAAACAATCCAGCAGGAGATCTCCCTTTCCTGCTCCCTGTGATGTTACTACACAGTACATTTAGCAAGGAGCTTCGGGGGAAGCAGTGCTACATCCCACAGCTCTGGGTTTAACCCCTCAGCACCCTGATGGCAAAGCTTGCTGAGCTCGCAGAAGTTAATCTGGGTCTGTTTGGGTACATGGGAGTCCCCTTCTGCAATTTGTGTTCTGTTCTGGGAGGAAAAGGGGAGTTTGCCACCTACTTTAGCAGAAATCATTAAAGTGCAAGTCTCCCTGCTGCGTATTTCTGGCAGGTGGAATGAGATGAACAGCTGAGGCCTTGGTCACTTCAGCCTGTTATTATCATGGATAGATTTCAAAGTTGGGAGTAGCAGCAGTTGTTTAACATCTTTTGTTGAGAGACCATGTTTTCAGCTAGTTATATGATGCCAAACTTTAAACACTGAGGCTGAAATTGTAGGGGGGGGTTCATTTTATGCAGTCATTTTTTGGAAGACTGGAAAAAAAAAAAATAGTGCAGCTATTTCTGAGCTGAAGGTCAGGAGACAAAATAGGTTTTTTGACCGTGTTAAAAATACCTCAGCTGTTTCATTAAGGAGCTCTAACATCTCATAATTTGGGGCAACTAAGATTTTATCAGGATGATGGTTTGGATCAGAATGTGCTTCTGTCAGAGCCTTTTTCAGACTTCCTCAGTTGCATGTGCCTTTAAGGGAAAAAGGTCCAGTGTGACAGATGAGACATGTGATGCCAATAAAGGAATAAAAGGTAGTTAGCAAGGGAAGGGGCATTAAGGAGACAGATGTTCTACAAGCAAATAAAAGCTCTATAGGAAAAGTAGCTGTTCTGGGTGGTGTTTAAAGATGGTGTTTCAGAGGAGGAAGCATTAAGCTGAAAGGAAGCAGCTTATCCATGGAGAGACTCTATAAACCCTGGATAAAGGCTGTGTTTTGGCATAGGAGTTGAAAGCTGTTCCATTGAAAGTGGTTCTTTATTTAGGAGTGGGAAAAACAAAGTAAAAGGTGAGCTTGATGTAGCTTTGTTGCCCTTTGGTGCTGCAGTTGCAGGTTAGATCAAGGTGTTGAGAGGTGAAACTGGGGCAGGAAGGGGTTTGTAGTGCTCTGAAGAGGTAAAATGTGCTTCTGTAGGGCAAGCTTTGGATGAAGTAATCTTAGAGGAAACTTGCCTGACATCTGCTGAATTTATCAGCCTCTGCAAAGGCATCTGCTGCCAGTGAACTGTAGATGTGGCTGTACATGACTGAGTCATTTCTGTGGGTGCCTCACCACTCCTTGGTTCCCGTGTGTTGTTCCAGGGGTGAGGGCCCTGTTTGGTCCTGCTGCTGCAGAGCTGGGGGAGCTCAGTCAGTGGCTGTGCTGGGGGGAAAAAGCTTCCAGGAAAGCTCTCAAGTTCTAGGTTATCAAGGCCACGTGGTTTTGGATAAGGCCGTTAAGTTCTGCCGTGAAGCAATAAAGAACAGCTGTACAGCAGCTGGGGGCTCTTAGAAAATCAGATTACTGTCTTGTGGCTTCTCGAAAAACAGACTGTAAAAGTCATAACAGCAGTTCTTAAACTGGTGTGGGAGAGAACAAGAAAGAGGGGCTTTGGTTATGGTTATTGGGGTAAGTCAGTGACTTACCTGCTTAATGAGTTCTGGAGCTGCAGTTGTGCTTGAAGTTGGTTTGTGGTTGAGGGTGCTCCCCTACAGCCTTGAATGGGCCTGAACAGGGAGAAATCTCCAATCCAGCTGAAGAAGTTAGGATTTAAATATTTAGGTCCTCTTGGTATTAAACAATTCCACCTCTGTGCATCCAGACAAACTGTTTAAAGGCTGGAAAGCTGATCCCAAAGCAGAGTCCTGTGGCAGCAACGTTCCCAAGTCCCCACAGCTCTGGTGTTCTGCCTGGACAGCTTGGCTCTTAAAGAGCTTAGCATCAAAGTACAGCTGAGACACTCCAAGGTGAGAGAGTATTAGAGTAATACTGCCTCTAAAGAGCTTTTGTTTCTATTGTTTGTTGATTTTCCTTTTGGAACTGTCGCTTTCAAGCTACAGAAATCGTGCCCAGGGAATGCCTCTCAGGTGTGCAGCTGGAGTGGGGAGGAAAAGTGTCTTAACACAGCTGCCCTGCTGTGAAGCTCGAGTGCATGGCATTCCTGGCTAATTGCATTACCTCTCTGCTGCTATCCCAGTCATGGGATTAAAACGGGATTTAATGCCCGCTGTGAAATCCTGTCGGCAGGAGCAGGTGAGCCCTTCCCTGCACTGCTGCAGTGGGGATGCAGCTCTGCCACCCCGCAGCAACCAGGACCTGCAACGCTCCAGAAAAGCAGGGGCAAGGGGAAAGGAGCCTCGGGGTGGGAGGAGGAGGAGGAGAGCTAATCTTCACCAAGTGCTCTGCTTGAATGAAGCAGAGCTGATCAATCGAGTAAGCCGTGCCTGCTCTCTGCCTTTTGTTCTAAGGGAGTGATGCTCTCACCGGCTGCATCAGCAGATTAAAGATAAAGTGCTGGCATCTTCCCCAGGTATTCCTGCACTGGGACAAGCTGCCTTCAGTCTCCTTTTCAGTTTGGGGCTAGGTGAAGATGAAAATAGAGGTTATAGGCTAAACATACAGTTTCTTCACCGTCCAATAGGGAAGTATTCTCTTCCTCTTGACGTGGGCACAGAGGAAGCCAGGCAGCTTTGCTTGGCTTTAGGGAGCCAAAGACATTACTGTGCCTCCTGTGCTCTCAGAGCATTAACCAACAGAGTAAGTTGTACCTATCCTAGCTGAGAAAAAACACTCATAAAGCAACGACTGATTCCCATTGTTGTGGATAAAATGCGTAGAAACGGACTAAAATCTGCTTGCTCAAGATAAGCAAAGGTACTTCAGATGAAGGGATTGTCTCCTCTCTGCCCAGGGTGTTAAGAATAAACATCTTTCCTTGTTAGTTCTCCAACATGAACTGCTTGCAGCGTGGTCCAGGCTGATTCAGAGCTTCAGCAGCTTTGGGTCTGTGTCACAGTCTGTTGATTTACTTCAGAAAGAAGCACAAGGTGGGTAACTCGTGTTGCTGCCTGGCTGGCTCTGGCAGCTTTTGACAGAAGTTACTTTTCTTGGGTTGTGATGTAAAAGGTGGACAGAAGACGGGCATGTAGCGAGTACTGTCATCGCTGAGTTACTTGAGGTTCCCCCAGAATGTACTTGGTTAGAGTTTAATAGTTACTGTATCTTAGATAAATATTGACTGATGAAGATTGACACACTGCACTGCTGAATTTAATGGGCGTTGTTGTGCTGATAATCAGTTTCCTGATTACTAATTAATATTGGATATACTGTCCTAAATACAAAAAAAACCCAACAACAACTAAATAAACCAACAACATTAAAAAATTAGTTGTATATAAGTAGCACACCTGTAAGAAAAAACCTTCAAATACATGGAGGCTTCCTAGTCTAGAAATGTCTTAGTTCTTGCTTTGGCTTTCACACCCTCAGTCCAAGGTTTTTATCAGTGCAATCCTGGTTGCCAGTGTCCACTTTTATATTGAATTCTTGTTAAGGGATGCAGGTTTAACAGTGGCAGTTGGGTTATTTTTGTTACCCGAGAAGTTTTGAAAACTCTAATAAAAGTAAAACCAGCATCTACCAACCCCCTCCATGTTCTAATATAAATAGAGGTTTAGGCAGTATCTGGTGGTGTAATACTGCAGGAGAGCTGTGTTGAACTCCATGTCAGAAAGCTGCTGCACTCCAGAGCATTAATGCAGCTGAGGAAAGCCAAAGGTTTTCTCTGAGCATCCCACGGCTGAATGGGAAGGCAAAGCTGCAAAGAGACCCCTCTGCTCCTATCTTGGTGTTATATTGAGCTCAGACTGCTTGACAAAGCTTAAACCCCAAACCCTACACAGTAACATCTTTGTTCTCCTATAACAAAGCGAAATGCACCAAAATGCAAAACCATGTTACTATAAATGGACTGTGGTGCAGCAGGGAATTGGTGCAGAGTTTGGGATGGAACGTGTTGTTCGGTGCATTCCTTGGCATCCTGCACACAGGCTGTGCTCTGGAGCTCCCCAGCACTCCAGTGGTGCTTTTCCTCATCTTGTCTAACACAGATTAACTACGTGTTTCTGGTTTATGGAGTGAGTGGCCTCAAAATATTGTGAAACACTTCAGTAAATCAATGTTTCCCAAGCCTTGGCAAAGATACGTGAAATTTCACTGAAATATTTTGACGTTCAGGGGAGTCTCTTGCTGCTGCTTTCAGCCCACTTTCAGGTGTCACTGAAGGCTCGCAGGGGTGCTGGGCTGAGAACATCCTGCCTGTGAAGGCTCACTCTGCCATGCAGCAGCTCCAGCAGCACAACGCTGCTGGGAAGGCACAGGTAACTATAAATACAATGCTGAGAACCCGGTTTTGTCTCTCTGTGCTCTTCTGTGGTGGCACAAACCCAGAATTATTGAGCATGTTGCCCTGTGCAACAGGTACAGAGAAGTAAAAACCGACCCAGACCCCTGAATCCCAAGGCCAGACCTCTGCAGGGTGGGTGGTGATGACTGGAGTGCTGGATGCAGATCTCCATCTCCATCTCACCAGGCAAAGAACAGGTATCCTCGTGCATTTTGGGTTGTGCAACTGATGGGCAGGTGCAAGCGGTCCAGTCAAAAAACTAATCTCCAAATGGAAAAGCAATGAAGGTGAAAGGGAAGAAAAGGCTTCCCAGGCAGCACCAGGGCTCTCCCACCTGCAGATAATCAGCGTATCTGAAAGCTGTCAAGGGTGGTACCGAAAGGCAATGATAAATTTAGATTGACCCTGATGCACACTTGGTATTTTGCTGTGGTGCATTGGAGTGTGTGGATGAAAAATTAACATGTTTCAAAGCTTTGCAACTGTTGGTTCCAGAGCCAGCTCCTTGCAGAGCTCTCGTCCAAGTGTTTTAAATTCTGTGTGCCCCTGGAGATGTCCTTCAGTAACCTTGAGCTTAAAGAGGTTCCCCCTTCCTCAGTCTCAGTGAAGATTAGAACAACGGGGCCAGAAATCACTAAAAACTAGTGGTTCTGGGGTGTAAAGTCAAATCTCTTCTCTGGACACTTGTTCCATGGTGCTGATTCCCACTTCCATGAGACAGAAGGAAAATGCACCAGTGCCTGTTGTCTGTCATGAAAATGGGCTGAATCCACCCCGAAATACAGGGGTCTGTGCAGCATCACTTGCTGTAGCCTTCCAGTGGCTGAATCCATGGAATAGCTGGGGATAAATTGTGCATTCTGTCAAACTGAGAAGAGGCAGAAATCATATGTACACAGGGCAAAAAGCTTTTTGAGGCCTGAGGTTTAAAACAACACATTTGTTGAAGTTAAATGCAGGTCTTTGGATCAGGCTTTATGCTGTTCTGTGTATCAGGAAAAAAACGGACCTGTCAAATGTCTGGGGGATGTGTGAGCTTTTTGTTCGGGTTGTTTGTCTTATTTTTTCGAATTTATTATTTATACTTGCAGCTTCTGTCTGAATTGCTGATGTGGTTAAGCGTGCTGTTAGCAGTACCATGGAGAATGAGATTTTCCCCCGTTCTTTTTGTCACCCCCTGTCCTCCCTATCAAAGTTAAAGAGTGCATTCCCTGCATCTCCCCGGCTTCTGTTTGCTGGAGAAGCCACTGCTGACTCCTGAATAAGTTCCAGCCTGCTCCCCGAATTTAGACCAGCTCAGGTGGGAGCAGAGCACATTTGAGAGGCTCCTGCAGATTGTCTGATTTGCTTTTCCTCTTTGCTCTTGCAAGAGCCACATCACCAGGTGAGAAAGCCCAGCAGACAATCAAAGAGCTCAGTCTCCACCTTGTCGGGAAATCCGGCTGCACAGGGAGCCAGTGCCGGCTTTTTAGACCCAATCCTATAGGATCAGGGTTCTTGCAGTGTCAGGGATTTAAGACTTTTTAACTCCCCCTCCCCCGTTTGTTTTTTTTTTCCCTTGCCTGTCTGAGCAGCCCTGGGCTCTCCCGGCATCACTTCAGCGCGAGGACCCGTCTGACACTACTTCTGCCAGGTCCTGCCTCCCTCGCAGAGCAGCCGCCTGCAACTTTTGCTGCTCTCGACAACGCTCCATCCCTGAGACAGCAGAGCTCCACGGAGCGGATTTGGGGTAAGAAGAGAGAACTCGGGGAGGGAGGGAGGATTTCCTAACCCGCTTTAATGGAAGCTCTTTCCTTTGCATGCTCTTTTAGGAAGGGAGGCATTTTTAGAGAGGCTGCAGTCCTCCCTCCTGCAGGGTTGTCTTTTATGATGGATAAAAGATTAAAGAGTGCAACTTCTGCCCCTGTGCTTGCTAATTAAACTTCATCCGCTTCGTTTCCTTCCTGCCTTTTAAATTCTCCTTGGGACCAACGTGAGGGAGGCTGAATCAGTGAAGTATTTTTTATTCTGCTCATTTTAAAACAAGTCAACAAATGAAATAAAATTAAAAAAAAACAAAACAAAACAAAACAAAACAAAAAACCCAGCCCAGAACTAAGACCCACTAAAACGCCTGGTCGGTAGCTCTGGTTTGGCGTTATCGCTGGTGCTTTTCCAGGCAGGTGGTGGGTTTTCCCTGCCCGGATGCTGGTGCAGTTGTGCTGCAGTCCGAGCCCTGTGCTGGGCTGCGGAGCTTTGCAGGAGGTGCAGCAGGACGCGCTGCTGCTGCTGCAGCACTCCGGGCACGGAAACTTCCTGCATCTCCCCTCCTTCCCCCTTCCCCTGACACCTCTCAGCTCGTCTCCCCGCTCTCACTCCCTGTCATCCCCAGCCCCAAGAACCCGGGGGTTGTGTGGCAGGAGAGGGGAGGACGAAGGAGAAATTGGGCGCTGCAGCTTTAAGAGTGCAGCAGTGCCAGAGCTTTTCTCCTTCAAGTGATCTGCAAAGCAGCAGCCTCAGCCAGGGATTCCCCTTTTCCGTGCTCGTCCGGAGCTGCCAGATGGAATCAGGGTTTTTGCAGCCCCAACTGACTTGCTTTTACCTCTGATTTCTAAGCAGTCAGTCAAAAAAAAAAAAAAAAAAAAAAAGCTGTTGTCTCCTGGAACATCCAGCCCCAGACCTCAGCTTCAGCACCCTTCTCCCAACAGATCCTGTCCTTGTACCTGCTGAACTGAGCTTTAAAAGTGTGTTTGATGAACCCGAGAAAAGTGTTCTCATGACCTCCAAGCTTTAGTACCTTTCTACAGTCTTCAAAAGTTGAATTTGTATGGCAATGTGCCAGCACAGCCTCTTACTGCAGAAGTTTAACTTGCATTTTCTGGAGACGTGTGCAGTCTGATTTGTTAATGGCATAGGGACTGATTTGTTTGGGTTTTTTTTTTTTAAACTATAAAGCAAAAAAATTTCACTTGGACATAAATGCCTGTTAGCAGCTTGCATTTTCCTGGTATAAAAATATCTATATTAATTGAAATGTAGCTTCCTTGCAATTCCAGAGCCTTGGGAACTGTATGAACGAATGGGGCAAGGGGAAAAATGCAGTTTGAGCAATTATCAGTTCTGTTGAAATAGCAGTGAAGTCAGCTGTGCTGAAATCCCTGCAGATATGGATTTCATCTTCTGTGTCTGGGGGTAGGGGGAGAAGCTACTCAGCAGTCAGTTGTAACAGCACATACCGAGTTAGACCCTGGCTGCTGCTGTGGACTTGATGCTGGGTGACATTTGCAGCATCTGAAATGACTAAATATTTGACTTTCCCTTTTTTAGTGATGTCTCTTGACACCAGGCAGGGTGTTCTTGTCCCCACCGAGGCCGAGGCAATTACTTGTGTCTGTGGCTTTATTTGAGAGTAGTGGTGCATGTTTACATTGATTAGATCTGTAATTGTGGTGGGGGTTTTTTTTGGTTTATTGCACAAGGGCTAAGAGAAGTCAGTCAGATCTGTAGGGAAGGTGAGTGTTATCCTCATCACAGAGGAGCTGGGGCTGAAGTGTGATCTCTCAAGGTCACCCAGTGCCAGCTGATGGCAGAGGCAAGCCCTGGGCACCCTCAGCTCCCAGTCTTCCTTTAAATTCAATGAAACTTTCATGCCTTCCACCAGAGATATCTCTGGCTCCAGGTCAGAAGGCACAAGGGCAGTCACAGATTTAAGGGTGAAACCCTGAATTCTGTATGACTTAGTGCAGACTTTATGTAGCCCACTAATGCTGTGTTGCTTCTGTTCCTTTACATCATCATATCAATGAGCAAAGAAACTCAAATCCATTTGTAAAGCGCAAATGTAGTGAGTCTGTGGCACTTATGAAGAACAAATCTAATTGGCAGAATAGGAACAAAATAAAAGTAACTGAGTTAACAGCAGGCTTGATGTAAATCACCGAGGGATAATGAAGTAACAGGGTGTTCCAACAGATGGGCATTGTGGAAGGGTAATCAGTGTAAAAGAATATTGGTCTCTGCCTTAAGAAAAAAACCCCACAACTGCTGTAAATTTGAACAGAAGAACAGACTCACCAAGGGTGGTACAAGTGGTGGGAGCACTGGGGAACTGCAGGGAAGCAGCCTCATTCCCTGGAGCTCTGCTCTCCAGAAGTGGGCATGAGAGCCTCCTGGGAGGGTTCTCCTCATGTCTCCTTGAAAACCTGGCGTGGTGACTGCCCAACAGGCAGAGAAAATGAGAGTGACTGAGCCCAGTCCAAGACTTGGTGGTTCAGGTAGTCCCTGCATTGAAGTGTCATCGTGCTGGGAGTCTGTCAGGTGACGGATCCATGTTACTGTGAGGACATTAATGGCAAAGAGCCTTTCAGTGCTGAGCAATGGGAGGAAGAGTCCCAAAAGGCAAAATAAACCAGAGTGCAAGGGCTGGGGAGACAGGATGTACCTCATGCTGTTTATCCTCTTACATCCTCTGCTGCCCCAGCAGTCCTTGCTTTGCACACCTGGGAAGGCATCCTGAGTGCACATTAAATCTTAACAAGAATTCATAGCACCTCCAGTGCCACCTTAAACTTCTGTGCTGTGCCTCCAGCAACCCAACGTGATAAATATCCAGACAGTGTGAATATAACATAAGCCAGGTACTGAAAAGCCTGAGTGCAGAGATTCAGTGCCTCTGACATCCCAACTTTGCTGTGCCTGATGAAAAGCCATATTTCAGCTGATTTCTTCCTTTAATGCCAGTCTCTGATCCGGGAAGCAGTGATCTTTCCCTGATGCCTTGCTGATTTTTAGAGTGAGTTTTAGCATTTTGGGCTGCCTGGGGTATTTGCTCCCACTAAAGTCTTTTATTTTAATGAGAGCAAGGTGTCTTGAGAAAGTACTGGCTTTATAAAACATGAGGTTTATTCCTAGTGCCTGCTCTTGGGGCTCATGAGCTGGCACAGAGAGGTGGCACGTGAAATTCTCTGTGGTTACAGCCAGCACTGCTACCAGAGCCTCAGATGAGTCTGTTTTCACCGTGTGTTTAAGGAGTGGGACTTAAATAATGGTTTGCTTGTTGCTACTTGACTTTTCAGTTTCTGTTTCCAGTGGCTAGTACAGAAATGTTTAAGGCAGATGGGGTCAAGTGACAGCCTGCACATTTGGGGGGAAGGTCATGGATTCTGTGCCTGCTGCCCCACTGCCAAAGCCAGACATCCATTAAAAACCTGGGTATGTCTACAGTTAGTTTTCACTCTTGCCTTTGGTGCTGCTGAGGCAAATGCAGTGTAGTGCAGCAGCAGCTGCTTGGCTGGAGGGATGCAGCTTATTCTCAAGCCAAGATGTGCTGCTTCTTCCCCCTCTTAATTTACGACGGGCTCTGTGGGTAGTGACGAGCACTGCAGCAAACCCACGTGCTCCAAGTTTCTCCCTTCCAAGAGGTCTGGTGTTACGAGGCAAGAAAGGCAGAAGTGATGTGAGGAAGGGTCTGTAACACAGAGTGGAATTTAAAAACTGCTGCTGGAGCCCAGAGGAGGGTCACTGGTGACACCTGCTCCCGTGGGCAGCCGGGAAAATGCGCTTTTCCCTCCTGAGTCACCTAAGGCAGCTTTGTCCACTTTTCTGCAGACCTGAAACATTTAGGCTGGGGCAAGGAGAGAGGCTGCTTCTTGAAAAACCCCTGCAGATTCTTCCAGTTGGCTTTTCCACTGCGGGATCAGAGTGATCAGAAGTGTGAGGGGCAGGGGGATTTGTTGGCTCCCTCGTGGGATGTGATGCACCAATGTATTTAAAAAGCCTCACCAGCTGCTGTAAATTGCTTTCTGCCCATCCCTGTCTGACACGTGAACACAAGAATTCCCATGTGCTGGGAGCCTTAATTTTTTTTTTCTCCTACCCCACAAATGTCCTTAAGGTGTAATTTTTCCAGCTCAGCCTTCAGAATTTCTAATTATGCTGGGAGAGCTAAGCTGCAGCAGGAATGCCATCCTGCTGCCCTTGTGCCTTTTCTCCTGCTTCTCAGACAACTGACCTTTTGAGAAGGGAGAGTCCTTGCTGCTGAGTGGAGAGCTACAATTTGGCAAAACTAAATGAGTTTTAATTTGCGTCAAAACTCTGCAGCCAGTAACTTTGTACAGTGGTAAACAGAGGGCAAACTTACCTCATTTTAAGAGCCTCCTTGTGATGAGTAGCAAGTACTCTGCTCTTGTCTTAAAGAAGAAAATTCAGTGAGGGTAGTGCTTATGGAAGAGGCCTTTCACTTGGTGTAGCAGCAGAAGTTGTGTTGAATCCTCTGGAAACAAAATAAGGTCCCTGCCCCAGAAAGCTCAGAGACAAGAGACTATTACATTCAAGAAAAGCGTGGAAATGGCCTTGAACTAGCTGTTGACCTTGAGTTGTTGGTGAAATTTTTAGGTTTAAAATATTGGTGTATTGTAATTGAGCATCTGTCATAAGTCACTCTGCCAGCCCTGTCCTACACAAAAAGGTTGGGGGATTAAGTACCTTTTGATTAAACAAAGGGCAGTGATGTGGAGAGCCATTTTCAACTTTGAAGGTCACTGTCAGGCTGGGCAGAGCCAGGGAGAGGGTTGCTGGTTGAGGTCACACCTCATGTGCTGTGTTTTGGCTCCCATGGAGCTCCCAGGCTCTGAAACACTTCCCCAGGTGCCTTCTCCCAGGGGACACCTGAACATGCCTTTGCATATAGCCAAGAACATACATTTTTTTTGACAGAAGTCATTGTGCTAATGCAGGGGCACTGTCAGTGGCAGGACATGTGACTTCACCTGTGTCCCTTGTTTGCAGAAGTGCTGCTGTGCTTCAGAGAGCAGCCTTTGATGTGCTCTAGGCAAAGAGGGGCCTGAAAGAAAGGTCCTTGAAGAGAAGGGCAGGAGAAACTGGTCACTGAAGGCTTTTTTGGAACTAACCTGGGCAGTGGAAAACTGTGTCAGTTAGAACACTGGGCTACAGTCCTAAGGAGACAGGCCTTGGGCTGAACACCAGGAAATATTCCAAGCTCCAAGCCTGCCTTGCCTATGGAGCTGGTAAATCCACGTGAATGAGGGTAGAGGCAAAAGTGCTCTGCAGAGGAACTGTGTGAGTGTGGTTATGGCACACAGAGGGTTGTGGTTGTGGCACACAGAGGGTTTTGGTTATGGCACACAGAGAGTTGTGGTTGTGGAACACAGAGGGTTTTAGTTATGGCACAGAGAATGCTTTGGTTATGGCACATAGAGGGTTTTGGCCATGGCAAACAGAGAGTTTTGGTCGTAGCATGCAGAGGGCTTTGGTGGTGGCACACAGAGAGTTTTGGTTATGGCACACAGAGAGTTTTGGTTATGGCACACAGAGAGTTTTGGTTATGGCACACAGAGGGTAAACCAGAGCAGGATTCTTGTGTACTCCCAGAAGAGTTTAAAGGAGGGGTGGTGCAAACCAGACCTGCTCCTCCTTGAAGGCTCAGTCCTGTGGGCAGGCTGGGCAGTCCCTCCGTGTCTGATTACTGAGTACCAGCTCCTGTGCCCGGGATGCAGGGGGAGAGCAGGGCACACTTTGTGGTCTGCTGGCAAGTCACCCGCTCTTTGATGCACTGCAGCAAAAGCCCTGTCTGAAAACTCTTCAGCAAAGAAGGACATTGCAGGGAAAGGGGAGGGGGGGACGATGGACGCACAGGACTCAAAGATGCTGCTGCAAGCGCCGTGGCAGCCAACCCTGGGCTGGGCTGCTTCCCCCGCAGTCATTCCCTGAGAGTTGGCCAAGTCCACTGCCTTGTGTCTGTGACAGGAATGCAGTGTCCTTTCCCTGGATGCCCTTCACTTGCAACGAGGGTGCAGCCACGTCCCCAGGGGCTCGTTGTAGCGGTTCAGGTGCCACCGGGATGAGGCTCCAGGAGGCGGAATGGACTTGGGTGAGGAGCCACCACTGCAGCACCCGCTCTGCAGTGGCCCCAGCCAGGAGGCTGTGGTGTTCCGGGGACTGAAATGACAGATGTAGCGCATTATGTAGCAGCAGTGCTGATGGGGAGGAAGTTGGAGAGCAAAGGGGTGGCTCACTGCTGATGCAGTGCAGGTGAGCCTGGGCTCCGGGTTGCAGCACGCGCAGGGTACCCGGGCTGTGCCACGGGGCAGGCAGGCACACACAGGGCACTTCATGCATCTTACCTATTGGGGATTAAAGCTCTTCAGTTGGGAACAGCCCTTTGGGGCCCCCAACAAATATACTGTTGCTGCAGAGAAAGACTGCAACCCGCGGGCTGCCCTGTCAGGTGATGGGTTCTGCCCCTCTCGGGGGAATAACACCCACAGTGGCAACAAGGACTGGAAGAAGACCCCACTGACCTATAGGGCAGGGGCAGGGCTGCTGGCCACAGTCTGCCAAGGACTCAGAGGAGTGCTCAGAAAGGTGGGCATCTTGCTACGCTGCTTCCAGGCTGGATCTCTTGGCAGCACAACCCGCTAGCCAGGGCAGGATTTGGCCACCTTGCTGTGGAAGGAGTTGCAAGAGCGTGGTAAGGCTTTTTACCTTGGTGTCTCAAAATTAACCTGTTATCTTAACTCTTTATACTACCATCAAAATACTGAGTTAGAGAAGAGGGGACACTTGCTTTTATTACCTGATATGCAATTTCTTCTGGTGCCAGTGAACTGAGAGTTCAACATGGAAGAAGTAAAGTTTGCAGATCTTGGATGCAGAAAAAACTTGCAGGGGTCAATTGTTTCTATTCTGACAGTTTCTCTATAACACACCAATTGCAATGAATGTATTTCTGTTGGTAGGTAGCATCCATAGCATTCATGTTCAGCTGATGTTTATTTTCAGACTCTGTTTTAAGAAAGTGACTCAAATTTACACGTGATGAGTGTTTCTGGTAACAAAGCTCTCCACTTGGAGCACATTAGTGGTGATGTTGGCGTGTTTTGTTGTATAAACTTGTGTGACCAAACATCTAAACCAGCCACTTGAGCTGAACATGGAACTGGCACTTGTGTGCTGTTGCAGGTTGATTTAAAGGTGGCCTTTCTTGCCATGTTCTCCTCATGCCCTGGAGAGCTGCAGCAGCAGCCAGGGGAGATGTGGAGATCTTTACATGTGTGTTTTCCAAAGCTTTGAGTTCCTGATGTTCCTGATGCCTGCTCTGTGCAGTGCCACCTCAGCTGGCCCAAAGCTGCTTTTCACTAGGTAGCTTTGGAGAAGGATGGATTAGGAAAAGTATTTCTTTCCCTGGCTGTCATTCCAGGAGGAATCAAGGTGTTGCAGTGGCAGTGGAGGAAGTGTGGCCAGGCAAACAGAGCTGTCAGTTTTCTGCTGGCCTTGCACTGTCCCTGGGTGCAAAGGCAGATGCTGCTGCACAGCCTTCCCTCCCTGAGCACCTCTGCGTGTGAGGAACTGAACTTGACCCCTGCTCTTGCTGAAAACTCTGCTTGTTCTGCAGATGTGAAGCACGCAAGGAAATAAAAATACCTGCAGTCTGCTGGGGATGGGGGGAGGAAACAGCTGCCAGCAAAAAGCCCAGTTTTCTTACACTGATTCTCAAAGAACTAGTCCTCCACCTGTGAACTAGCAGGGGAAAATGTGATGGGCTTCTCCCAGATGGCTCTGAGGGAGACTCTCCCATCTGTGCCCCTCCTACCTGCTGCAGCCCCGTCACCCTGGGTGCCTGCAGAGGCCCTTGGGGGATGTCCCCACTAGGCTAGAGGAGGACAGGCCACCCCGTTCCCAGGACAAGGTGTCCCCTCTGCCTGGCTCCCAGCAGAGGGAGGCAGCAGCACACCAACCTCAGCTCCTCTGCTCTCTTCCAGCCTCCGTCGCTAAAAACGAGCAAACAAAACCCCACAACACCTCGCCCAGTAAAGATTAATTTCTCTTGCTGCTCAACGATAAAGCCCTTGAGTAGCAGGGAACTGCTACCTGTAATTGCACCAGCTAATCCTACCAGCAAGCTCTGTCCTTCACCTCAGGTGCTATTCTTAGTTCAGTCCCTGCTGGATTCCTGACAGAGCAAGTGCTGAGCTTGGTGTGTGCCTTTGGAGAGATCAGTTGAGTGAGTGAATTGGGAGGCATCTTCTTTTCTTAAATCATGCAAGAGATTAATGGAGACCCTGCTTTTCCGAGGGAGATAAGTCCAGTCCTGATGGAAATGCTAAGAAAGTGATGGAAACGCTGATGGATGAACTTGGTGGACTGTAGCTGGCCCTAACTCAGCCTGAGGGAGCAGGTTGAATGACTTGAGTTTCTTGTGACTCTTTGCTCGGACGACCTTAGTCCAAAAATCTCTCTTTTGTCCTTTTGCCTTTTCTGATCTGCAGCTGGGTCTCCAGCTTGCTGCTGTCCATTTGTCCCACCAGCTAAGAGGCAGAATCCCTGTGCCATCCAAGCCCTGCTCCTGTGTCTGTGACCCTGGGGAGGAGTGATGCAGCCCAGGAGGAGGAGATCAGCTCTTTGAAGGGCTGTCTGCTTCCTAGAGCAGTAACGTGCTGCCATGTCCTCAGTGGCATTTTTTCCCCCCTCTGAGACTACAGGACAGGTTTTTACACTGAACAAACTCTATTCCTTTTCTGCAAAGTGCCTCAGCTTCGGGCTGTTGCAGCCCAGGGAACTTTGATGTGTCTCAGTCCCTCTCTAAGTCTGTTCTAACAGGGCAGGAACAAGTCATGCCCATGTGTTGAGCTGTCCCTGTACCTGGCAGCTATTGCTGGATGCCACCTCCTGTGCAGCATGAGGGTCTGGGGTCGGAGTGTGTCCTTGTACCTAATTCTATCTGATCAGGAGGGAGGGAGAATCTTCCCTAAGAATCAAAAATCCTCATCTTGAAGCTGGCACATGTCTGAGCAAGACCAGACTATCAGAGTGAAGGAGGCACTTGAGTCTGAGCAGTCGGATGTTTCAGTGTCGCTGGGAACACGCTCAGCTGTCTGGAACGTCACCCCTTGCTCTGTGCTTGAATTAGTTCAGTTCCTCATGGTGCTTGCTCTGCTTCTGTTCCCTGTTTCTGCAGAAAGGGGAAACGTTCACAGGCTGTTCTACCCACAGAGTGTTTGGGGAAAGCATTTGCCAGTGGTGCTGGAGCTCACTGATGCTGCTCTGTGCTTACACCCATGCAACCGAAGAGACTGTGTGCCCATCTCATTAGCTGTAATTAGCCTCTACAAAGTGTGCTTGTACAGGCATGTCTGTCTGCAGCCAGATGACAGTGGAGGGAGAAGGTTTCTGCAGAGGAGCTGAGGAGAGCTGGGCCTGTATTTGAGTTTTCAAGTCATTGAGTTCACGACAGCTCATGTTCCTCTAGCAGCCTGAGAACTTCTCCTGTGCTGATGTTCAAGTTCCACCTGGTTAATGTGTCTTAGTCACCAGCCCTTGTCCATCTCGTTGCTGCAAGTAAAAGCTTCAGCAGAGAGCCAGCTGCAGGAGGGGAGCAATGACAGGCTTAGACACCAAGTGGTGTTGTTTCAAGATGAGTCAGTAGGTGAAATGTGCCTCTGTGCTCTTACACCATGGCTGCTGATGGAGGCAAATATTCCCTCAGTGTGAGCTGGTATTTGTGGTGTTAACTCCTGTTAACACAGGCTGTGAGCCTGCACACACAGCCAGTGAATCCAGCCCTGCTGGAGCGTGGCACTGCTCCCAGCTCAGCTCGGGGAACTCGTTCAAACATATGGCACTGCAGTTGGATGCCCTCCACACTCACTTGCTGCTCAAGTTTCCCAACTTGGGTGCCACCCGAGCTGCTTCTGTAGTGGAAGATGCAAAACAGGTTATTGAGGTTTGTCAGGTTTGTGTGAAGACCTCGGGCTATGCTTCAGCCAGCTTTTACTTGGCCTCTGAGAAACACTCATCACACAAAGTGAAAGGGCCTGTTGAGCAGGCACCAAGCCATTGGTGTCATAAATACAACCATAAACACAGGAACTGGTGTTGTGCAGACAATATTTCTGTTCATTCTTACCAGGCCACTTTGCTGTAATTAAGGTACCTGGATCCTCTGCTCATTCCAGGTGCACAGATGCAAAGTCCTCAGCTTGTCTGCCCTTACAAAGGAGGTTTGGAGACATGGACTTTGGGCAAAGCCTGATTATTTTTTTTCCCTCGTGTTTATCAAGAATTTTGTCATTTATATATTTAAATGATGGTTTTTGAGGGGAGAGAAGTCATATATTAGTGACTTGTTTGACAGTTTGCATGAGTGTACACGAATCTACCTCCAGAGTGGTACCATGGAGGGATCAAAGTTGGAATGGATGAGGAGGAGTTGGGAACTTAAAGGAGACACTGAAATTGCTGTTTTCCTCCACATTATGTGGGAACACTCTTTCACCCTTGGTGGGTGCAGTGGAAACTTGGTGTTAAACTCTATTAATGTTTACATTAAGGGGTGGGAGTTGTGAGGGGTGCTGGGAGGGGAAATGGTGGGATGTTCTGGGCTGCAGAGGGCTCTCTGCTGTCTCACACGGAAAAGAAAGGCTGTTCAGAAGTTGGGGGTTCTGGTTTTTATTGTTTTATTTGGGAGCTGTCAGTTTAGAAGTTCAAGGAAGGTGGAAACCTCAGTTTGAGGTGGGAGAGCCCTGATGAATTACATGAACAAGTGCAGAATTGGCCCTTTTTGCTGCCTGTTGCTGTTAACACTGTTCAATACCTCTCACTCCTTTCCAGGAGGACTCTGCTCTTCATCCTTCCCACATGGGATGAAGGGAGAGAAGGACTCATCCCCTCATAGTTCAAGCTCGGGGAAGTCTGTGCATAAGGCTAGTTTATTTTTAAAATAAGTTTGTAGAAATGCTTTTTTATTTAAAAAAAAAAAAAAAAAAAAGAATGCTTTGGAGCTGTTGGATATCCCACTCACCCCTGTCACACCACGAATCCTGAGCCCCTCTTCTTCCCCCAGCTGCATCTTCACGTGATGGGGGGGAAGCAAGGGTACCTGGAGGTGATCATGGAGTCACCCACTGGTGCTGTGCTGAAATCTGAATCTGGCCCTGCAGCTTCCTTAAGAAAAGTAAATGTGGCCACTCACTGATTACAAAGGAGAGGAAAAATATCTGCATTGTGTGCGGGGAGGAGGCTGCTGCAGCTCTGCCTCTGAAGGGCTCGTTGTTAATTAGCTGTGTGCACACCAAGGGCTTCTCTGGAGGATGAGGAGGGAGGCGAAGGCACCTTGTCCAACCTGCCATTTGTAGCAATAAGTGTTGGGGGAACAGATCTGGGAGATGGGTGTCCTCAGGCTGCAGGAGGAAATCCATCCCCCAGAGCCCGTGGGGTGAGTTTGGGGTGTGAGTGTGGGGTGTGAGTGTGGGGGGTGAGTTTGGGGGGTGAGTTTGGGGGGTGAGTTTGGGGGGTGAGTTTGGGGTGTGCATTCCACACCCGGGTCCTGCAGCCCCGGGGCTTCGCTGTCCTCGCTGCCCTGTGGCTCTGGGCTCCCGGCTCCCTTTTTCCACTCCCTGAAGCCTCTGGTGGGATTGCAAAGCTGTGAGTTACGTTCCTTTGCCAGGAAGGATCCCGGAGAAATCCCACATTCTTCCTGGAGTGGGCTCTTTCAGGGGAGTGGGTTCGGTTCAGCCCCGGCACAAGCCCGCAGAAGTTGCAGCACTCCCGTGTTTCAGCCTCCCTGGAATCAGTGATGTTGGAATTGGGTCCTGTGTCACGGGCCATGTGTGCCGGGCTCTCCCCGGGCTGCAGGAGGTACCTCGCTGTGACACCCGGAGGGCTGGCTTTGCCTCTGACCGGGCAGGCTCAGGAAGAGGCTTTATCTGGGCTTGTCTGGGCTTGTTCAGGCCTGAGCCTGCCTTTGTCTCTGCGATCCCAGGGATCGGAGTGGATCAGGGAGGATCTGCCTCTGCGGTTTGCAGCTGCTTTGGATCCCCCTTGAGAGCCCCCGGCAGAACCTGCTGACCTGGAGCCTCTGTGACCCTGCCCGTGCCCAGGTAAGCGCAGCCTGGGTGTGTTTGCCCTCCTGCCTGCACATGTCCTGTGTGTATCTGCCCATTTTACACCCCCTGCCAGCTTCCTGCAGAGCCTGGGGGTGTCTGGGGGGCTCTGGAGGGTGGTGGTGGTCTGTGCAGATGTACACCTCGGGTAGGCTTTTAGAGGTCTTGAAATCATGTAGGGGAATGTTACAGTAACTGCCCCCTCCAGCCTGTCATGTTGGGACAAAGAATGCTTCCTTTTCTTTTTTTTCTCCCCCCCCCCTTCCTCTTCTGAACCCCCCTTCCTTCAAGCCCTTCGTACACAAATGCACTTTAGAGTCGGGGGTGAACGTCTCATTTTTGAGGGATCCCGGGAGGTCACAGCACCCAGAAAGCAGCCGTGTGGTCACATCCCAACGTGCTGCAGCCGCTCGGGGAGAGCTGAGGATGCCCCAGGAGCAGTCAGGGATCCGGAGGAGCTGCTCGTCTGGCTGCTACATCCAGGAGACGAGGCACCTAAACTGATGTTAGGAATTAGCGACTCTGTGATTCACTGTCATGTCAAGCGTTTACATGGGGGGGAACACAAAGCTGGATGCTTAATTATGTGCAAAGAGCTGGCAGCTCTTCCCCTCTTCTGCCACACTTGGCACAAACTGTCCTCTCCATCCTCTTTCCAGGGCTGTTACCGGGCTCAACATGTTGCCTTTGTAATGGGAAGGATAAATAATCCAGTTCAAACGCTCACACGGGGGAGGGAAGCTCTGTTGTGCCGTGTTTGGCTTTGTTCCCCACTGCCCTGTTCAGTCTTCCTGAACACTGGCAGAGAGGAGCTGGGCTGTACCCTGGCACACCTGTACACCTGGTGCCCTGGGCATCACTCACCTGCTCAGCAGACGGTTCCAGGTGTCTGCAAATGCCAGTGGGATTATCTGTGTGACTGTAACATCACATAACAGAGGGGCCTTTCCATGACTTAGGGCTGCCTCGGGTAAGAGCTGGAAAAGACACGAGGATTCATTCCAGAGGTAAATACCAGTCCATCAGAGCTAATTGTCAGCAGCAGCACGGATCCAGCCTCGGGGTTTGGTGTTATTTCCCCTCTCACCTTTCAGGTGCATCTCACAGAAGGTGGGGTGTTTTGCCTATATGCTTTATATCTCTGAAATAAAATATATTAAATTACAATTTAATATATAACAATTTGATATATATTTAATTGTATAGAATTATTTATATTTATTTTATTATTTTTATTTATTTTATTATATTATTTTATCATTATATAGTGTCTATATTATTATGTATTTTTATTTATTATATTTATAATATTATATTATATTATGTATTTAAAATATATTATATATTTTATATATTTAATTTATATATATTTTATATATTTAATTTATATATTTAAATATACATACATTAAATATACATTTATATATTTAAATATACAATTTAATATATATATTACAATTTAATATAGTTTATATCAGAGATATAAATCAACCTAATATAATCAACCTGCCTCTCATCTGTACAGTCTGATATTTTATTAGCTGTATATACACCAGAGGGGTTTGGAGTTCCCACATACCGAGGGTGAGTTTGTTTGGTTGTTATTTGCTTTATAATTTTCAAGTGCTGGGAGGTGCTTTTTTGGTTTAGTTTGCTAGACTAGAGATGTTAAGGGATTTTTACTATTTTTTTTTCTAGGATTTGAAAGTAAAGATGTAACATTTGGTTCTGATGAATTCTGCTCTCTTCTAGTGAACACTTTGCATCTACCACTGATGGTTTTGCAGCCAGTAATGTTTGAGCTGCACCATTCCAGCAAGGCTCTGGTGGTGCATGAATTCCCATTTGCACACATCTGCAGGGAGTTTCAGGCTGGGCTTTAACCCTGTCCCACTGGCAGCTCCAGTGGGCACACTGGGCACACTGGGCACACTGCAGCTCTTCTGTTCCCTGGAAAATCACCCCCTGCCAGAATCATGGACCTCGGGGATGGGGTTGCACCCAGGGCTCTGCTCCAGGCCTGAGGAGTGCAGCAAAGCCTTGGGCACAGTGGAATCCTGGGCTCTGTGAAATGACCTGCTCAGCCTGAATTCCAAACAGGGCAAGAGGGGCAAAGGATTCTTCCATAATGAGGCTCCTTTTTTCCTTCTCTTCCACTTCCTGCCCTCTGCACCCAACCCAAGGATGCTGAGTACAGGCAGTTCTGGTGGCCACACTTCTGTCTGGTCGTCTCACACTGGGTTTTGTGCCCTGAGAAAGTTCACTGACCTATTTTAAGCAGCTTCAGAAAACTGAGGCACACAAAAAAAAATATTTTGGGTATACAATGAAACTTATTAGTCCCTTTTGTAGGGCACTCTGTGCTTCCCTGTGTTCTGAAGGTAAAACACCAGTAATCTTGCAGTGACTGGTACAGATCATCTCTTAATGCAAATGGAGAGAAGTTAATAACACATGAGCCATTGTTTTGTTTCCAGAGAGAGGCTCAGCTGAAGGGGCTTATTACAACTGTGGGACTCGAAGTCAAGTTTTCACTTTTTTATGTATTTTTTTTGTTTGTTTTCATCTGACTGTATTGTAGGAGAAGTGACCAGGCATCCAACCTATGCCCAGCCTGTCTGAAGCTGCCTTCTCCCTGAAACAAGAATCCTGCACCCACTGGACAAGCCAAGGCTTTGGTAAGATGAAATAGAGTAAAAAAAAACAACTTTATAGTACTGAAAATGGAGTTTGAACCTTTTCTCTAGAGCCTTTCTGTAAATGTTCTCCCCAGTGATGGGTGTCTGCTGTTATAGCCCTGCACAAGGGAAGCAGCTGATGTGCAAGACCCTGACCTTGTCTAGAATATTGCAGTGCCCTCGTGATGAACTCATCAAATGCATCTTACAAGGCATGACAGCCCCTTCTGTTGTGTCAGTAGGTACAGCCCATGGCAGGCTGGGGAGGAAGATGCACTTTTGGGGAGCATCCAAGGGTAACAAATGTACAAATGAGTGGGTCTGGCCTTGGAAAAGAAGGAGAAGGCATGTCCTGAAGGAGGTTCTATAAAGCTCCTTCAAAGCCCTGATGGAGGAGGAGCCTGAGATGAACAAGGAAGAAAGGACAGAACTGCTGGGACCATAAAATCTCTGCTCTGGATCAGCTGTGACCATAAAATCTCTGGCAGCATCTTCTGTCCCAGCAGCCTCACCTGGGGGGCCAGGTTGGGAACTTCTTGAGTTGGACAAAGTTGTCTTTCTCAGCTTTACCCAGGCTGTAAACCCACAGGTTTCTGTTTGGCCTGAGGGGCTGGAGCAGGGATGAGGCTCCTTGCAGCTCTGCTGGGTTTATGATCGATGAGTAATTCCTGCGCATTGCCGGGCTAATGAGTCACGGGCTGACGTGTGGCTCAGTCCTCCCAGCTCTGCAATGCCCTGGACTCTGCCCAGGCCTCTCCCAAGGTACTGAATCAGCAGAATCCCCGAGTCTGGTGTCCTCAGCTTGCACTGGCTGCTGCAGAGTGGAGCTGGCTGGGAAAAGGGGCAGCCCTGCTTCCAGGAGCTCTGGCAGCACCGCAGCCTTGGATGGGGCCATCACCAGGCTTCACTGCACAACTCCTTGCTGGGAAGTAATTTTGTCTGAGGCAATTCTACACAGAAATTCATGGCACTGACTCAGCTGCTGGTAGAGCTGTGAGCTGTTTGTGCAAGCTCCAAAATGGCAATTCCTCAAAGACCCTCTCTAGGTGCTGTAGGGGGAGAACTGGTGTTTATGGTATTTGACAAATGACCACAGAGCAGGTTTAACAGAACATTTTGGCTTCTGCTTAAACCTTTGGGTTCAGTCTGTGTGTTTTATTTCAGTTAGATAAGGTATGGGGAGGGAATTGGGCAGAGGAAAGGGGTAACATGCAGCAAGTTTGATGTGTGAACTACAACAGTGGGTAACACAAGTGCAGGTGTTCTTCTGGCCACTGAGACTGGGCTGCTGTAAAGAGCTTGCAGTCCAAGTTTAAGATGTTCCTGCTGGACATCTCTGCTCTCACTTGGGAGAACGGGGTGGAAAAAGGCAATGAAAGCTCTGTTACTTGTTGTTGCTGCAAAGGGAAGAGCAGGATTTCCTCGAGTGCAGAAAGCAGAGGGCTTTTTTTGTTTGTCTTCGTGCAAAAAGGAAAAGGAAATCTAAAAGAAGGGAAGAAGTTGCCCTGAGTCTGGCAAAGAACGAATTGTTTAACTCTGCTGTGGGAGAAGGCCCAAGTCTGGTGTGCTGTGTGAGCATGTTCCCCCCAGCAGGGCACGTGGAGAAATTCAGTAAGTGATGTTTGTATTGATTCCATGGCTTCATCTTGTTTGGATGTGGGGGTTTAATATTGCCTAAGCCAGTGATATTAGTCAGGCTCAGTGAGATCCCAAATGAGGATTCACTTGGGTGGGAGCTGATAGATTTTCAATATGATGCCTTTCAAGGGGTGGGAGGAGACTGTTGCTCTAGATTTTCCTCACAGTATCTTTAACTGGACCATGTCTTTTGTGCCTGTATTTCCTGGAGTGGGTGCTGCAGTGACAGACACAGCTGTCCTGCAGATCTTGGGTAATGGCACAACCTGAGCTCCTTTCTGGGTGTTCCCTCTTGTATCTGAGAGCTTTTGAGCTTCTCAGAGCACAGGAAAGTTTGTGGGAAGAGGCTACTGGGGGCAGATCTGGCTTCCATCAGCAATATCACCCCAGAGGCTACAAAACTGCTGCTGCTTTTTTCTCCTGTCACCTGCAGTAAGACAGGGCAGCCTGTTGCCCAAAGGGGCCCATGTCCCTCTGAGCTGAGGGGCCAGCTGGAAACCAGCCAGGTTTGGAATGCAGGTCCTAAAGGTAGAAATGGTCACACAGGACTCATTTCCCTTGTCCTTCTGTCACCTGTCCTGGGTGATTTTTGCTTTCTGTGAAACACAGCGGGGCAGTTGCTGGTCCTGGCTGTGCTTTTCTCAGTTCTGCTTCATTTTCAGCAGCCTGTGACTCAATGCAAAGGTATTGTCCCATTTCCTCCCCAGCCTGAGCTTGGCCCATGGGAGTGGTGGCCGTGTGTGTGTGGGGAGGAGTCCTGGCTCTGTCCAGAAAGCCGGAACTGTCTGGGTTTGCTGCGAGTCTGGAGCAGGTGTCTGCACCTCTCTGGAGCCTCTGCTCACCTTCCCTGGGCTGTGTCAGGCCAAGGAGCAGGAAGATGGGATCACCTGGGTGCTCAGATGGACCTCAGCGGGATCAGCTCCCACCAAGGAACTGGTAAATCTCTTTCCTGTCTGGGGACGTGTCAGCTCATCTCGTAAGCAAAGCTTCTGCTGTGTGATTAATTAAGAAAAGGCAAACAGGAGTTGTTAAGCAGCTTGTGTCCTGTATTTGGGGAATTAGGATGCTACAGGGACTTTGGAGGAGAAGAGAACGGCAGGAAAAAATATGATAATAACAGTGCTTAATGAGCATTGCCAAGAGTCACAGCCCAGAACCATCTTCTGGGTGACTCAGCAGGTTGCAGGAGTTGCAGTAGAAGGTGGGATAGTACAGCACTAGCCTGGAAACTTTTGGGGACACTAACCCAAAACTCAGGATCCCACATATCGTGGGATTTCTGTCAAATCAATCAGAATATATCAAATGTATTCTCATCTGAAAAGGGAAAGCCTGTCTGTGAGGTTGAAAGTCAGGAACACTGACTGTGTTTGGAGGAGCAAGACCTTTCCTCCACTGCCTGAAGGTTCATAATAGGAAAGACTGACACCTTCTTTGGGAAAAAGGAGAAAATTTGTTCTCATTCTGCAACCACCACTAGTGGTTTGGTTTGGAATCATGGAATTGCTTAGGTTTAAGATCATTTTTCTCTGGGGTGACAGTTCATCCTAGTGAGCATATTAGACTCAGATAGACATCCTCTCTAATTCTATGGTTTAGAAAGAGACTGGGCTGATTAAAACAGCCCATATCAAAGATACTGAGCATCCTGAGGTAGTTTTGAAGTCAGCCTTGTTTGGAATGGGCAGTTGAACCAGCTGATATCCAGGAGTCTCCTCCAACCTAAATCTTCCTGAAATGTGAGAACTGTTGCTTCATCTTTTTCATTCAGACTTTCTTTCTCCTGTTGCTGGGTTTCCATCCACAAATTTCACAGATGAGAATTCAGCCTTGCCTGGCCTTATGACAGGAATTAGCTGAAGAGGCAGAGGATCTGTTTACCTCAGGCTTTCAGCAGGAATTGCTCAAACCTTTAGTGAAACTCTGCAATGCTTCAGTTCCCAGCTCATGACTAGGTCAGTCGTAGCACAAAACTGCACTGGTTGGCAAGAGCAGGGTGACACAGTGTTGGGAATGAACCTGAAACAAATGTGATTAATTAAATGAAGCTTGTGGTATCACATAGTTCAGTGCTGATGAAGTGATTGCTGAGGATCTCGCCTGACAAGGGTTTTTTACCTTTCTTGGAATGCAGTATTTCTGTAACAGGAGAGTATTTCCACCTTCCACACCCCTCAGCTTGTTGGTTTACAGTGGTGATTTCTCCACAGGCTGATTCCTTGGGCTGTTACATGATCCACCAAGCAGCTTTTCCCTGCTGCTTTGTCACCCATTCTGTGAGATTTAGCTCAGGTTTGGCCTCCAGCCCCTTAACCCAGCACAGGATCAGGGTGAGTTGGTGGGATTTGTGCAGGCTGGGACACCTCTCTGCAGGTAAAGCACCTCAACAGCCAAAGTGAAGTGAAACAGGTCACGAGTTATCTTTTATCTAAAGGGAAAGTTGCCTTTTTGGGGCAAACTGAGCCCTTAACTGGAAAACTCAACTCCATGTGCATGTTCCCAAGTTAATCATCCATGGAAATAGAGCTTCTGACCATTTAGACATAAGAACCAACTATAAAGCTGGATAAATTTTCTAGGATTGCAAGTGCTTGCTTTTCCTTCAGCCACAGCAGTGAATAGTCAGGTCAGTGGTTCCAGCTCTCTGCAGAGGGAAAGCTCTTCTGTCCCTTGGCTTTTGCTGCAGAGTTTTCAAACTGGGCTTGTAAAACTTGAAGGATCCTTGCCTGGCTGCCAGCTCCTTTGGGCTGATGGTAAATCCCATTCGCATCTGTGGAAGAGGCTTGGGAATTTCTTGTTTGTGGGGAAAATACCCCATCTCTATTGCCCCACATCTTTTCCTGGCCCTGTGGTCCTTGATTTTTAGTGGCTCAAAGGGAAGTTTTATGGTTCCCAAATTCTGCAGTCCTGTGTGTCCCCCGAGGAGGATGAAAGATGAAGCAGTATCTTCCTCTTCTGTACCAGATTGTTTTGCTCTCCTATAGCTGTGCTTGTCCCTGACCTGTTAATTGCCTTTGAGATAGTCTGGTTTGTTCTGATCCTGGTGGGAAATGTTGGAGGGATGATTAGGTCATTGTTCAAACAAGACAGCTCCGTTCCAGAGTGGGACACATTTGCAGGGCAAGGAGGTGGGTACTGTTGTCAAGTCTTGATTTTGATGCTTTGGAATTGTTTGCTTTGTCCCTCAGGGTGAAAAGGTACAGTCAAGAAGTGGTTTGTTAATTGATTGGTGCTGTCTCCTGGGACACAGGGAGTGGAGCCCTTGTTCTGTCATCACATACCTGGTGGGTATGACTGTTCTCAGCTGTGCTGCTTGGTTTGACGTGCAGTTACAGCACTTCATTTCACCTTTGTCAGCCTCCTTTGATGTTATACAGAGGGCATGAGCTTTTCCCATCACCTGCACTGCCATCCTGTGTGATGGAAGCCACTGAAATTTGTCATGGCTTAATGCATGCAATAAACCCAACAGGTCAGTCTTGGAGTGCACATCTCTTGTAAGAACTTGCTCCCCAGTGCTGGCCATCCTGGGGACTTGGTGGTAACAGGAGTTTGGGGCTGTAACATCTGCCTTTCAGTCTGAGGTGTGTCCAATCCTTGCCTTTCATGGTGCTCATGCCTTTCTCTGCAGGGAAGGCAGGGCTCTGGTGACTTGTTGGAAGATGAGGTTTAATTTCACTGAGCAAAACAGAGTGAGAGCAAGAAGCAATCAGGGGTCTCAGCTCGCTCTGCCTTGGTGTCAAAACACAAACCAGATTGTGGTGTTTGTGAGTGGTGACCTGGTGCATTAGGAGGGGGAATAGAAGTTTAGAAGTCTCAGAATACACAGATGTAGTGTTGCCAGTGAATCACTGAAAGACATTAGAGGCTGGTGAAAGCCAGGGAGCTCCTTGTCCTGCAGTGTTGGACATTTATGCTCAAGTGTTGCACAAGATGCCCTGGAGCAATAACCTGCTTTTGAGGCTGTGCTGCAAGAGTTAAGGAGCTGCTTTGTCCTGAAGGTGTTTCCAGGAACAGAGGATTGCAGGAATGCCAGATAACACCATTCCTTGTGTCTCTCAGGCTGTTCCACATGTGAAACAGGAAAGTCCAATGGCTTTAGTACAGGTAAGTGTTGGTGCCTTTCTCCTTTGTGTTCCCAGTGAGTTCCCTTTCTGTCTGACATTCCATGTGTGTGACCCCAGACAGAGCTGTGCAGTCAGGTGAACCCACCAACAGCTTTAACAAGTTTGTGTCTTTAAACTGTTTCCAGATGCTTGGTGGTTTTTGTTCCACTGTCTTGCCCGAGTGGTGGTGTGTGAAATGTGGGAACTCATTGCAATAAATATGGATTGCAGGCAAGTAAGCTGGGCTTATCTTGTTAATATTTGTAATTCTCAAAGGCCATAACCCAGATTTGCGGGTAAGGGACAGGAGAACTGTCACTTTATGGGTTTGAGCCTCCCCTCCCTTGAAAGCTGTTTTGTTCAGTACTGCTGCAGCTGCTTCACTGACTCTCTGTTTGTCCCCAGACTCTGCAGATGAGAAGAGGAGGAGTTCAAACGACCTGCCATCCGTGTGTGTGATGCCAGCTGTGAGTGTTTCTTTGGCAGTGTCTTAGCTGGTTGTTGTGAACAATAGTCAAGGAAGCAATCAGCAAGTATACTGCCCTAGAAGTGCTGCACATTGTTGGGCCTGCCTCACCTCCCTGGCTCCAGGTGGATGGGGATCCAGGCTGGGATGCTGCCCAGGGGTTCTGTGCTGAGCTGGAGCTCGGGGTGCTGAGGGAGCAGGAGCTGATGTGAGCAGTGCCACGGGATGTTCGACGTCGCCGCGGCGGAGAGGAGACGAGGGGAAGAGGAGATGAGTGTCTTGCAAGTTTTGTTCTTTCTTTGTCCTTCCCACGTGCCTGTTCCTGGGTGTAAAACGTGTAGAGTGCCAGCTGTGGTTGGTAACACTGCAAAATGCAGCACTAGGCACTGGGGGAATAGGAAGAATCCATCTGAACCCAACCTCAGACAAGTTAACTCGGCTTTGAACCAGCCCTGGGAGCAAGTCCCCTGTGGTCACTGTTTCTCCTGGGTGCTGGTCAGCAGCTTGCACTGCAAATACAGGGGGTCAGGCACCCAAAAACCCAGCTGATTTTTCTGGGAAAGCATCAGGGTTTAATTACACAAAATGAGACATGACTTCTTACTTTGTCTGGGTAAGAGGGAGGCAAGGAGGATTTATGCAAAGGGCAGACCTGCACTGTGCAAGAGCCTCCCAACACTGGGAGAAGGAAAGGCCTTGCCTACATCTTGTTAAATTTTCAGCAATCACATGGAGGATAAGAGCTTACCTTTCATTTACACCAACGAAGCTGGTTTTGCCTTGTCCCTGTCTCTCACTGTGACCATCAGTTCCAGGCTTTTTGTGGGAAGAAAGAGGGTGGGTTGTTATAGGGAATGAGAATGGCTAAAAAAAATCCTTTGTAGACTGCCATGGAGATCACTGCAGAAAATGCCATCGTGTTTTATGTGGAAATGCTCTTTCTAGTGCCCTTTCCCAGCTTGACACTGCTCTGGGCTTGAGTCTGAGCTGGGTGTTGGCTGATTGGAACTGATGCAATCACTGGAATGTGGTTGGGGTGACAAACATGTGGGGCTTGACCTGTCTCACCGTGTGACTGCTGAGCAACTTCACCTGTGTTAATGAAGTCAGTGGGTTTGAGTTCCAGGTTATAAGAGAATGTTCTGCTCTCTGAGTTTCCTGTACAGAGCTTGGCAAAGGGTGAGAAGTGTTTTAAAACCCCTTTTCGGGGTCGTGTTTGGGTTCTGGACTGTAGATGTTGTGTCAATGGAAGGAACAGTCTCCTGGGCTGTGTTACACCCTTTCCCTTCAGTAAAATTATCTGTTTGCTGCTTTGCTCTCCATCTGCTCCAAAGAACTTGTGTGAAATAACCTGAGTGAGGCTTTGAGCTCAGTAACCAGGGAAGCTGATCTGCATCATGACTCCCTCCTTGAGGCTCTCATTATTAGCTTTTATATTCCTGCCTTGTCTGTGTTAAAACCACAGGCTGGAGGCAGCCCTCCCTGCTGCAAAGTGTGCACCTCCAGGTCAATTTACAGTAAAAATTGCACCCCAGAAATCCTACAGTCAGGCCTATTTTCTGACTATTAATTATAATTTACAGTAAAAATTGCACCCCAGATATCCTACAGTCGGGCCTATTTTCTGACTATTAACTGTAAGAGTTGCAGTCCATACATTTCTACTATAAATAGTAGAAATGGTAGTAGAAATGACAGTGGTAGGAAATTAGCATTGAGAGGTTGCCACAGAGATCACTGCAGAGACAGCCCCTTTGTATTCTGTGTAAATCCCCTTTCTAGTGCCCTTTCTAGACCCTTCCCACGCTTGGGTCTGAGCTGGGTGACCTTACAACCAGCTCTGAAATGCAATATCTTTTGCTTGTTCATGGCATGCTCTGTTTCATTATGAATGCACAATAGCAATACCTTCATTTTTCTCCACTCAGCCACGGCATGAAGGAATATCCCGTGTTAATCCCCTAATTTAAATTCGAAATTAAAACCTATCACAACACTTGGAGCATCCTTTAATCCATTGATTGTCACTGGCTTCATTCCAGCACTGTAACTAATTACATTCTGCCTGCAAAAAATTCTCATTGCTGGTGGCTTTTTTATTTGCCTTTTTTTTTTTTTTTTTTTGGAGAGCTGCTGGTTTGAATTCTTGTGCCATCTCTGCAGCCTGACTACACATTTTTATGTTTAAAATGACTAAGCATCTCTGCTTGCTGGAGGGATGCAGCGTAGTGCTCTGCAGTAGGTGATGAGGGTCTCCTGCTCCAGCAGTTGTGTCCAAACACTCTGCTCTGGGGTTTGCTGGAGATGGGAAAGGAAAGACTGGAGCAAATCCCGAGTCATCCCGATCCAGCAGGTTTTTACAGGGTCATGTTTGCCTCGGGGCCACTCTTGTGTCCCCACACTGAGCCTGCCAGCAGTTGAAAATGTGCTGCTCCAACAGTTGTGCTTGTTGGTCTGGTTCAAGGGGACTGTTTCAGCCTCCAAGGAATCCCAAGGAGCCAGGCTGGAGCAGCAGTGAACATGCCCAACTTAGTACTCAGGCCCTGGCAGCAGCTTGGAGGGCACAACCCTGGTACTGCTGAACAGCAGAGGGGTGGGAAGCAGGAGAAGGGGGGTCTTAACCTGCAAGTAGCAGCAGCAGCAGAGAAAGTCAGGGTATTTGGTCTTCATGCAGCATTTGCTAATCCCAGAGGACTTGGAATGAGTTAAAACTAGCTAAAGTGATTTTCAGTTGGTGTCATGGCATGGGGCACCTTGGGTGGTGTTTGTACCCACGGTGACTGTTGTTGTGTGACCCATCTGGTCCCTGGGGGAGAGTGGGAGCTGCTGGTGTTGAGGTTGGGTGTGATGTCTGCACCTTTCTGACTGACTTGTTGCTTGGTGTTCTTGGTAGACATGTAGGGAATGTATTTCCTCGTGGGTTTTTTTACTTGACCCTTCTAAATCTGTGTGAGGAAGGCTGTTGTCTGGAGGGGGCAGCTGATGAGAGGCTGTTATGAAGGCCCTGAGTGATCACTCTGGAATTTTTTGAGCAACCCTCGATGGCTCTCAGCAATGCTGTGTCAAAAGCTGGCTGTGTCAGTGTCTGTCCAAAAATGGAACAGATGGGGTTAATGAAGTCAAGGATTAGGTCCCTAATCTGTGCCAGGACTGCTAGAAATGTAGGGGTTTTTTTTGGTCACATGCTAGAAAAAGCAACAAAGGACAAGCATGAGGATTTTCACCTCTCTCAGAAACCTTCTCTCAACTATGCTTCCCTGGCTTTCCTTTCAGCTGATGCAGTGAACCCAAGGATCAGGTGATGACTTAGAAAAATGGTCCCATTCTCCTGGAAATGAAGAGCTCAGGTGCTGGTAAAACTGTTGGCTGGCTTTTTTTTTTTTTTTCCTTTATGGTTTTACAGTTCCAGAGTGAGGTTCCTCTTTCCAGACTCAGGTTTAACTCTTGGCCAGGTGTTCTCACCCCTGCCCAGTGCCCTGCCTGGGGTCTGTGTCAGGGGCAGGTTGTGCAGGGTGCCTTTAACTTTGCATCCCTCTCAGGAGGGTGGGAGTTGGGTGTCTAATTGCTCCCAGGCTGAGCCCTGAGAAGCTGATGAGTACAAGAAACAGCTGTATTGGCTTCCTGGGTTGGAATGAGCTGTGTGGTGGTTTGAAAACTAAAGCATTCAAGAGTTCTGGTTATTTCAGTACTCATCTACTTTTGTGTGTGTGTGTGTGCAGTGAAACTGGACTCAACCCATTTTTTTCCAGGCTCCTACTTGAAAGTACTGTCTAAGCTGTGGGCAGGGATGGGAAAAGGTGACCAAGGTCCATGTGCTGGTTGGTGTCAGAGCCTTTATGAAGAGCTTGTCAGATCAGGACAGTGGTGATGGGAGAAAACACTCCTGCCTGGACCAGCAGTGACCTCTTGTGGGTAGAGGCTGCTGGGGGTGCTGGGAGCTGCCACTTGCAGTCAGGGGGTGTTATCCTATCTGTGGCCCTAAAGTGGATGTGGTGAAGGGAACTCAGATTCTCTCTTGGCTTAAATGTCAGAAACAAACAGTTGTAAGTGGTGCAAAGTCTCTTTTCTTCCTCACACGTGTGTGCTCTGGGCTGGGCTGGGAAATGGTGTCTTGATGGTTCAGGAGAAGCTCAGGCTCCTCTCCCTGGTGAGCCCAGAGTTGGCCTTTGAGCATTTCAGGGGAGTAAAACAGAGCAAGAGCAGAACTTCTGCTCACGTGCTTTTTCCATGGAGTGTCTTTATCTCTGATAAAAGCTGTCTCACTGATCCTGCACTAAATCCAGGAGATTTCCCAGTGCTGTGAAAGCAGGCCTTTGTCTGTGATGTGCAGAGGTGCTGTGGGGTCTCAGCTCCTAATAATCACTTAAAAGTCCTAAGGCATATGACCAGGTTCCCAGTTAATGGGGAACTGTCTCAGCCCAGCTTCCTACCAGCTGCAGGGGCAGAGCAAAAACTTCTCCTCGAAGCTGGTTTAAAAAAAAAAAGTAATAAAAATTTAAAGGTTATGTCAGTACATTTTGTCTCACAGTGGAGGTAAATTTATGCAGTTACAGCTCAACCAGTGCCTCATAAGATGCAGAGTGTAGCCTGTGTGTCAGAAAGCTCTTTGAGTGGCTGGTGAGATGAATTCAAGTCAGGAAAAAAGATTTTTTTTTTGTCTTTTCACCAAAGACCAGGTTGCTTCACCTCCCTGTGCCTTAAAAACCATCTGAAAGCAAAGTTCTCAAAGGAGATTTTTCATTGTGTCTGTTGCTTTATTACAAGCTACTTGCTTAGATTTTTTTCTACTTCTGAGCTACAGACAATGCTGCCTTTGAGTTGACATGTGTCTTTGGGCAGTTCCCAAATATTTCTGTTCTCTGGACAACTGCAGATTCCTTGGGAGGGAAGGTAGGAACGTGTGTTTGGGCAGAGGCAGCTGCACTGCTCCCCTGCAGCTGGAAGGTAACACCAAAATGCCAGGAATGCCACAGAGATGCTGGATGGCTTGGATGTGGAGATGCCAAGAAAATGAAAGGTGGTGGGAATCCTTGGTAAGAAGTTATTTGCCTTTTATTACTCAGTTTTAAAGCACAAACTCTTTGTGGGTGCCCTGCTGCTGAGTGGTGATTTCTGTGTGTAAACTTACCATATTCCTATTTTAGAGAACAGGGGGAGACCCAGCAGAAAATCCTCTGCCCATCCTATTTCTGATTGCTAAGACAAAGATACATTTGTTTATTTCTGCAACATCTGACGACCCAACAAACTGTTTTTTGAAAGAGAGGAGAAGGGAATATCTGAATTACAGCCCCAGGGAAATGCAAATTCTGGATTTATTTTGATTCACTCTCTGGCAAGGCCTAATTAAGCTGTGTTATGGAGCCACATCCAACACCCAAAATAAAAGCAACACTCAAAAGCCAGGGTGTTTGATAATGTGGTTTGTCTGGTTTGTGATAGTCAGGGGAGTGTCTTGTGCTATAAAAATTGGGGAAAGGAGAAAACAAACAACGAGGAAGAAGCCAAGAATGTGTAAGAACAACAACTGGGAATGCAGCCTTGACAAAGCTTTGTCTCGTGGGGTTTTTTGGGTGGGTCAGATGGTAGCCAAAGAAAGGCTGGAATAATGATAAGTTAAAAAAAGCTATTAGTGTCAAACTGTGTTCAGGGGAAATGCAAGTTGCTGCAACTTCCTTTTCCTATGAAGAACATGCAGAGGGCATCAGGCTCCAAAATAAACTCCTAAAAGTGAAAGCCTGCTCGGCTGAAGTTTAATAACTGAGTGGTAATAAAGGGCAAAAAAAGGTAAGTTGAAAGACAATCTTGTTTCCAGAGGAAGGAATTTTAACAGAACAACTGACTGATGCCCCAAGGTGACCAAGAAGCAGCACACCAGGCCTGGATGTAGCTGGGGACTTAGTGAAGAGAGTTTTAAGAGGCTCTGAAGTTCTATCCAGCAGCTTCTCGGAAAGGTGTTGGTGTGACTTGTCCCTGGAGGTGCCTCTGGAGCAGCAGGATTGGCTTTGGGTGGCACAGGGAAGGCAAGTGTCAGATGGTCTATTTGTGAGGTGCTCTGTGGTCCTGACCCTCGTGCCCCCCTTTTTTGTACTGTGGCAAAACTGATTTAAATCAACCTGATAAAAAGCTCTAAAGGCTTCATTCAGCGCTGGCACCCAACCCAAGGCAGGCAGGGCTGGATGTCACCCAGAAGCTCTTTGTGAACTGGCAGAGTGGGTGTGAAGGCTCATCCTGCCAAACTGATGTGTCCCCCAGGACTTCCAGGATTCATTAGAAAATTGGATTTGAACTTGCAAGTCAAAACCAGATGAAGGTAATAAAAAACTTAAAGGAGGCAGTGGAGCTGCAGGTTTGAGTGCAGCTGTGCAGCAGAGCAGGGGAAGAAGAAATTGCTGCAGTGGAAAAACCCGCTCTTGGAAAAACATGTAAGCAGTGGTGGCCCTCTTATACATCTGAGGGGAGTGTGGGGTTATTTTTTAAGAAGTGGAATTATGTATTTTCCAGTAAAGTTTTAATGGTGCAAAAGCAGAGTTCCATTAAATATTAGTTACCCTGAAAAAGTTACTGGATTGTAAACCGGTGTGTTTTAAATACAAAACTGGTCGAAAGAAGTGATTTAAAATGTTGAGAACTCTCAGTTTGGAAGATGGGAATGTAAAACTGAAAGGACACCGTGGCCAAAAGCGACATGAAGACATGAAATCCTTTGTGGTTTTTTTAAGGTGTTTCCATCAGGTGTGTTTTCTGGGGTGTGTTAGGTGGCTTCGGGGTGCTGGGAGAAGCTTGAGTGGGGACAGCTGGTTTTACAGGTCCCAATAAACCCTGTTAAAAACTGAGTTCAGCAGGGATCCTTCACGGCTGGGAAATGATTAAACTGTTTGAGAGAACGAGACACCTGAGACAGCAACGCCCTTTGAAAATGGAGCACATCTACATCAAAGGTGTAAAGCACGAGCTGTCTGTGTGGAAGCCAGTGAAGGATCAGGCAAACAAGGACATGCTTTCAACCTGTGAGTTCTTTGAAGGGGAGGCAGGGCGGGGGAAAGCTCTTTCTTATCGACAGAACCGTAAAATCCGTTTAGCACGGGAGCGAACGCTCTGTTGTGTCTCCTGAGTCTTTTCCACCCCGCAGGTCGCAGGATGGAGCAGGATGCCGCGAATTAGTGCTGGAATGTGGAAGGTGGAGGTAACACTGGTGTCACCTGGGGAGGGTGAGGGACCGGTGGTGTGTGTTGCTGCTCTGATAAACCTTTTTTCTGGACATCTGAACGTGTTTTTCCAGTGTGCCCCCGAGTGTTCGTATATCTGTGCAAACACCGAGAGATCTGGCTCAGAAGGGGACAGGCGAACTGTGCGCTGTCCTGGGGGAAGAAGGTCCCGATAGCAAAAGTGAGGAGTCAACAGTAAAGATTAGGAAACGACAGTAGAACAGGCGTTCGTTTCTGACCCGTCCTGTCGCGGCGGGGTTTTTTAACCTGGAGAACGGAGGGTTTTCTGTGCCGCGGGACCGCTTCGCTCCCAGCGCTCCGCCGTGCGCGGCTCCCGGCGCCGTCCCCGGGGATTCCCTCGGGATCCAGGGGGGAGCGGGGGGGCCGGGCCGGGCTCACATGACGGCGGGGGCGGGTCGGGTCCCGCCGCTGCCGAGCCGGCCCCGGCTCCTGCCGCTCCTGCCCTCCCCATCCCATCCCATCCCGTCCCGTCCCGTCCCATCCCGGCGCTCCCGCGGAGCGCTCCCGTCCCGCCGCGGCTCCTCCATCCCTCGCCGCTGCCGGGGCCGGTGCGATGCCCGCCCCGCTGCCCCCGACGGAGCTGCTGGGCTCGGAGCGGGCCGTGGTGCTCGTGTCCTGTGTCCTGTCCTGCGTGGGCTCCTCGCTCCTGCTCTGCTCCCACGCGCTGTGGCCGGAGCTGCGGACGCGGCCGCGGCAGCTCCTGCTCTACCTGTCGCTGGCCGACCTGCTCTCGGCGCTCTCCTACTTCTACGGGGTGCTGCAGGACTTCGACGGGACCTCCTGGGACTGCGTCCTGCAGGGCGCCCTGTCCACCTTCGCCAACACCAGCTCCTTCTTCTGGACCATGGCCATCGCCCTCTACCTCTACCTCACCATCGTCAGGGGCTCGCCCACGGGCACGGGCTTGCTGTGCTGCTTCCACGCCGTGAGGTGGGTGCTGCCTGCGGCTCCTGGGAGGTGGGGACCCCCCAACACCCACCCCGTGGCCAGGAGCCCCCCCTGCTCTGTGCCGCGATGGAGCGCTTGGATGGCCGCTGGAATCACCTGTGCTTCTCTCAAGGAGGGTGTCTGTGTCCCCGTCTCAGATTCCTTTTAAACATGGATTTTGCTGTCTTCTAACCAGCCAACCCTGCTGGTTACCCTCCCCCCTCCACCCCCCCCCCCCCCCGCTCCCTTCCCAAGTGAAGAACTGGAGACGTGGAAAAGTAAAAAATGTTTTTGCTCAAGGTCACATAGAAAAATCTCTGGCAAGTTATAACGACTCTAAAAATCCTGCCTTCTGCCCTTACATCCTGGAAATAATATCCTAAAACTCGTGTTTGTGATACCTGTCTGCTGTTGCCAAAACCCCCGTGTTTGGGATCTGTTTCCATGGGTCCCCGACTTCCCTGGTGTGTGGATCCTTCCCCCTCTCCCCGGGCAGGTTGCCGTAATTCAATACCCACAGGAGAATGTCGTCTGCAAGTGATGAGGCTGCTGCTAGAAAAGCATTCTGAAGGTTGTTTTGGCGTGTTTGATTGAAAGCAAGACGAGCCAGACCGCAGTGTAGCTTTATGTCTCACTTGCTGTTATTTAGGGAGCTGATTTTCCACAGCATGTTCAGTAAAAGCTTTCATTATGCAATTGGAGCTTGTGGAATCATGTGCTACGTCCACGCTGAGCAAAACAGTGATCCTTTAGTCCTCCTTGTTGCCAAGCTTTTGCAATAAATTATAAGAAGAATGATCTGGTTTTAAAGGGGGGGGGGGGTCATTGGGACAAACACTGAATTTTCTTTGGTTTCTTAGTCAAATATTTGTCACCTTTTAGTTTCAAACAGCATCAGTTGGGAGATGATTTAATTAGAGTGCAGCCACAGAAAGACTTTGAGGCTGAGTGTGAATCAGGGAGGAACTTCAATTCCTGCCTTACCTGTTCTAATTGCTGCTTGACAGCAAGGTCTGTGTGTGAGGAAGCCTGAGGTGTCTGGAAACACCGGGTTGGTGGTGGTGAAGCTGAAATAAGATGGAGTGAGACAGTGGAGGAGTTTTTTAGATTATTTAATCTCAAGCAAATAGAGAGCTCTGAGAGCTGTGGAGAGGATGGAGCGCCAGTAAAGAGCCACAAGTTGCTTAATGGACAGAAAACAGAAGTCTGACTCCTTCTCATGGCCATGCTGGCTCCATCAGGAGACATCAAAGAGTTGAGGCAAATCTGGTCTAGTTGTAATTTTCTTCTCTGCTAATTGCTTGGGTGGCTTTTGCCTGTCTTTGTTTCTCCATCTGGTTTAACACTCCTCAGCCTCGTGGGCTACAAAGTGCAGAAAGGAACAGAGTGACTGAAATAGGGTTGGCTGTAATCTGTGCACTCTTTCAAAACTGTAAAAGCCCTGAAAGATTGCTCTGCTTTGTGACACAGCTCAAACTGAGCTGCCCTCTGGGCGAATTCGTAAGTTTATTTTCAGTTCTTTACAGCAAAAATAAAATGCCATCCTCTGCCCTTGGTGTGGATCAGCACCACTTGCTCTGTTAAAAGGGTCTGGACAGCACTCACAAAGCACCTGTCATCAGGTGCTGCTTTGTGAATGCCTCCTGCTCTGTGCAGAGCCAGTGGTTAAAGCTGCTTCTGCTTAGGAAAACTCAGAGGAAAACAAGTGAGGACCTGTTCTGTGCCCATCCCCTCGTGACACCTCATCCTGCTTCCCATCCCTGCACTTTGATGGTTACCTGAGAACTCAATCATGACGTGAAATTCGGGATGTAACGCCTGGAGGTGGCTCCCCCTCACCTTTTCCTGTGTTTCAGGGTTCCACTGGAAGTCTGTGGTGCTGGTAGCCTAAAAATCTATTAGAACCACTTCTACCCATGTATGCACTGGTGTCTTTTTGTATATTAGCTGCAGGAGGTAAGTGTGGGAGACCTGTCTAGGGCAAAAAGAAAGGTGACAAAGGCAGGTGATGAAAGTTAAACTTCTTTTTTTTTTTTTTTTTTGTCTAGGCAAGAACCTGAGATTTTTTTGTTTTCCCCCCTCCTTGCTTTGTAGTTTGCCAGCACAGTCATGCAGCGACCATTGTGTGAAGAGTCATTCCAAGACACCTTTGGAAGGGATCCAGGGCAGGATGGAGTTTTGTCAGGCGTGTTTCCCATTCTTCAGGAGCAGCTGCTCACAAGGGGCAAGTGTTTGTAAAGATGAGTGCTTTGTGGATGTGGAGTGCAACCAGAGACTTTATTCTTTAGCTGAGTGGAGCTGACTAAATACATGTTGGGAAGTCAGTACCTGAAAGTCTCCGGAGGGAAATGAGGATGTTACACTGGACCAAACCTGTCAAACAGGTTTGTCCCTCACCATTCCTGTGGTAACACATCCACCTCTTCTGCTGCTGGGCTGGAGAGCTGCAGCCTCTGTTTGGGTTTTAAACTTGCCCAGCTCAGAGGAGCTTTGAAAACAAGCTTACACTCAGCTTTGGAAATATTTACGCCGTTGCAAAATGTGAGTTCTGTCATCCAGGGTGTACAGGACCAGGCTACCTCGTGTTCTGAATTTCTAAATATCTGGTTGGGTAACGTCATCTCTGTTGTGAGAGCAGCTGATCCAAACTCAGGGTGAGGAGTGGACCAGACAGACAGAACCCACCTTGGGATTGTTTTTTTTTTCTTGGCTTTTGACAGCAATTGCTGACAACCTTTGAAGTATTTTTATTTTGTGATCAGGTGATGCATATAAACATATATATGCTTTATTTATAGCATTAATAATTAATACTTAATCATTATAAGCATATGTATGTCTTGTTTATATTTATATATACATATAAATGTGTATTTGTTTATATATACATTTATACCATGCATATGTACATACACATGCATGTCCATGGAGTACTTGAGGTCCTTTCATGTACTGCTGTGCTGTTCATCTCAGTCCTTGCTGGGCTGCCTCATGCAGGCTTAAATTAGGGCAGATTTGCTCTGGAGTTCTGCTTGCAAGGTGTACTCAAAGCTCTTTACCTGGAACATTGGCTGGGATATCCAGAAGACTGATTTTTCCTTCTCTACAGAGGATAAATTCCTGTCCCCAGAAGGAATTGCCTGCAGGCCTGCTGGCAGGATGGCTTGTAGTCTGACCTGTGCAGGCAGGTGACAGCAAATCACCTCTTGTAAGAGCCTCTAGGGAGGGGAAAAAAGCAGCTGTGCAGCATAAATCAGAATGTGGTTCTTAAACAACCTGACCCAGGCACACTGAGGACAAGAAAATCAGGGCAAATCGAGCTGAACGCTGCTGGAGTTTAGGGGTCCTTGTCCTGCCTTGTTGTGGTGTTGATGTGCAAGGATAACAGTAGGTTATATGTTTTTTTAGTAATCCACTGCCAGGAGCTGTATTAGGGGAATAAGAAGTGTTTTGTCTGCCTTAGAGGTGGGATCTCCAGCCGTCCTACAGAGATGCAAGGAGTTGTCACCTTCCCCTTTTCTCCCACCCTGACTGTATTTAGATCCAAGTGTGCTTTGGAGAGGCCCAGCCCACAAAATGGCTCTTGGAGGCTCAGAGGAATATTTCTGCCTGTCTGTTATCCTGGATCCCTTTCATTCCACTCTCTACATACCCCTTGGGTGATGACTCCTGGTTCTTCAGCTGCTCCATTCCTCCAGCTGGGTGCTGGAGGAATGGAGCAGCTGCTTTGCAGTCCTGGTGAACTGTCATTTAGGAGTTCTTAAGAACAACCAAATCACCAGTCTCAGTTCTCCTTTCCACTTTTCTAAAATGGAGCTGAAGTTCACTGAAATGTCTGATTGCTTTCTAGATCCTTTCTGGCTTCACTTTGAAGTGGTGTTTCCGACTTCACTTTGTCCTTGGTGTTGGTCATAAATATCCATCTGATCCCAACACGCTATTCCAGGGAAAATTAACTGCCTGCTGTGCAGCAGTTTTCTTCCACACTCGTCCTTTTCCCACTTATATACTGAAGATTTTTGTAAGTCTCTTGCCTTGGGGTCTGATATTTCCTACTGTGGCTTCTCTGGCTGTGTCTGTGTGGACTTAGCCTGTTTTACATCCACACACAGTAATTTGAGCTGCTTTTATCTTGATTCTCTCTCAGTTTCAGGTCACTGTTCAGATGATTATTTAGAGAAATTAGTTTCTTAGTTCACTTCCTTTTTCTTGGTACTTACATGCCTTAACGTGGTTTGTCTAAGGAAATGCCAGTTCTCTTGAATTCTTTACCTTAGTTCTTCCAAGTGAGCTGAAAATGGAATGTCTTGGCATGTGCAATGGTTTTCAGAGAAATCACCACTTTTACCAAAACGAGCCTTGGATTGTGTGGAAAGTGTCACGGTGGTGGTGACGTTTGGGATGTTTTTAGAAAGCCTGCTCTGATAACAGCGTGGGGAGGGCTTCCTGCAGCACCACTGTCCTTAAATAACAGCACTGGCTTGGGTCAGCACTGCCTGTTCTGAACTGAACACTGAAACAAAGTGTCCTAAACTTGCTGAAGGCTTGACTCTGACATTTTTTACAGTGTTACATTTGCATTTGTTTGTTTTGTGAGCAGGTGAACCTGGACGTTATTTAAAAGTAGGAAATGGGGTATTTTTTGAAATCTAATATCACGGGATTATCTCTGATTCTTCAGTTGGAATTTCAGATAATCTGGTCAAGGCAACTGCTGTTTGCCTACATAGTCTGGTGCCTGTGGAACCCATTTTTGGGTGGAAGATCCTTTCCATGCTCTCTGCAGCTGCTCCAGGCTGTCAGTGGAAGACAGGAGTGAACAAGGAAGGTACCAAGAGCAAGAATTTGTTTTCTCTGCACCTGGGCAGCCCAGGAGGGTTGTGCTGGGAGCTCAGTCTGAGCACTCTCAAGCATTTATGGCATTTATTGAATGTCTCTTGTCCCTCTTCAGGCTCCACAGGGTTTTCCCCTGAGGATGGATGTGGGAAGGGCAGGTGATGCATTCAGCTGGATACAGGGCACTATTTCAGCCCTGGTGTCATTTTTATGTTTCTGTGGGCTCATGGAATTTTTCTCTTCTTCCTCGTGGCTTCTTGTGGGCAGCCCAAGCTGCTGAGTGACAATTCATGTGTGTCACCACAGTTGTTTTTCTTCTAAATGCTTCCTTATATTTGCCTCTGCTGTCAAGAGACAAGCCGAAGTCACAGCTCCAAATTATGTGAATGTGGCTCCTCTTGGCATTTTTAGCTTTCTGCTGTTACTGCCAGCACTTTTCCTTGGGAAGAAACTTGCTCTTTGTCCTTCAGAAATTATGCTTTTGCTCCCAAAATATTTCCTACACCTCCACTTAAAAGCAAAGCAAACCAAACCACTGATGGCATAAAGTTGTGGGTTTCTTTGTGTGCCAGTCCTTTATGTGCCAAGTGTCACTTTGGAATCAGAGTGTGGGATTTGGTTGTTTGTGTTCTGAAAGGCCTGAGTGAGGTGGCTGAGCCCTGCAGGGCAGTCACAATGTGCAGTGCTCTGGACTTGTCGAATCCTCAGCCTCACCTGTATCCAGGGGAGAAGGGGAGTAGGTGGGAGGGTGGGATGTCTCCTCTTCACCCTGAGTGTGCTGTGCAGGCCAGGTCAGAGTGTAGCACATCCTTACACATCTGTCCTTCAAGACTGGGGATCCAAATCCCTATAACGGGTCCTTAGGAGGTGGATTTGCAGTCCACATCCACATGCTGCCTGACTGTCAGCCCCTTCCCTTCAGCCTGATGGTCTGGAACAACACTGGCATCCTGGCTGATGGAGCATCCCTGACCTGCCACCCGTTTCCCTGAGGTGTGGGGGGGCACTAAACTGAGGATGTTCTTGGCTTCACCTTGCTCTCTGTGCTCTCCCCTCAGCTGGGGTGTCCCCCTGGGCATCACGGTGGCGGCTGTGGCTCTGAAGAAGATCGGCTATGACGCCTCCAACGTTTCCGTGGGCTGGTGTTGGGTCAACCTGGACGCCGAGGATCGTGTCCTGTGGATGCTGCTGACGGGGAAAGTTTGGGAGATCCTGGCCTATGTGACCCTGCCAGTGCTCTACATCCTCATCAAGAAGCACATTAACAGAGCAGTGAGTACTGTGCTGTGTTGCAGACTCGCTCTGTGGTTCTGCCCTCCCAGTGCTCTGCAGTTTTTGGGCCACATTTAGCAGCTGCACAGGCAGGAATTGCTTCCCAGCACTGAAATGTCCCCACCCCTGGGAGCAGCAGTGCCCCTGCAGCACCACCACACAGTGGCTTAGCACAGGGATGTAAAACCCTTTTGAGAACATACAGGGGTTATGGAGTGTTCATGAGGGAAATGCTCAGTCCTACAGTAAGAATTGAAACAGGATGTGAAGGACAAAATTCCGCTTTAATCAGTGTTCTGCAGTTCCACTTGTACCCAGCCCGAGACTGGACTTATCTAACCTCAGTCCTTGCAGTATCAGTGAGGATAGTTTGTGTTTATGAATGTTTTGTACTGGCAGCATAAAGCACTGTTTGGGAGTCTGGGCACTACATGGCAACAGGCACCACACACACACTGCACAGGAGACACCCTGGCCCGGCAGGGTTTTGGAAATCAGAGCTTTAGTCGTTGCTGTTCCTTGGGAACACAAAGAATCCAGGCATCTGGGACAACATTTGCATAACAGAGACATCTGGGTTGAGAGTGGCAGAAGGAACTGCATCCAGGGATTCCTTTTTTTCCTCTAAGTTGTATTAGAGTTAAAAAAACCCCTTTCACATGTGGATAGGTGTCCTTCTGGAAAATGCTGCCACTGCACTTGTGTAGCTGTGGCAGTTGTAGTAAGGGATAAAGACCAATCTGGTTAGGGCAGGATCCTGCAGATAAGCTGGAAGAACAGGGTAGTTTCAAGCAGCCCTAAGTGTCCTGGGAAAGGGGAGCTGGGAAGGGTTTGCTCGTGCCTGTCAGCACCACCTGACATAACCCCGACAGGACACCGTGTCCCAGCCGCTGTCAAAGATAGAAGTGTGACCTCCTGGAAACCTGACCAGCCCAAAAGGCTGGGCTGCTGCTCCTGCTCTGCCAGGGATTCCTGGAAACTCTGCTCTCCCTCCCCACTGCAGCTCTGACCCCGTGCTGGGACCAGGGCTGGGGGCAGGCGGCTGTCGCTGCTCTCACATGGGGGTCTGAGGGTCTGCAGCAGCAGCTCGTGGAACCTTCTGGACTGGAGCCCCTCTCCTCATCCCCGGGGAATTTGCCAGGCCTGGAGCTGCTTGCTGAGCTTCTGAAATGGCAGGGAGCCTCCCACTTCCAAGGAAGAGCAATAGGCAACCAGAGCAGGGCTTGGGGCTGTGTTCTGGCTGAAGGGAGTGTGGCAGGAGTGGCTCCTGCACAGTCAGAGGCAGGAGAAATTCTGGCAGTAGCTGTTGTGGGGGACACACACAGGTGTGTGCTGAGGGCTTTCCAAAGGGAAAAGACTGCAGGGAGGTGGGTGGGAAGCTGCACTGAAAGCCCTCAGTGGGACTGGACTCAGCCCACTGTGCAGTGGGGTCACACAGCTCTGTCCTGTTGGGAACAAGGTGTCGGGACTGGCAGGACTGGAGCGAAGGAGAACCCTGAGCATCAAAGCTGTGTGTGCTCAGTAACCCTGATGGCAGGAGGAATAGTTTTCTGCAGGCCAGCTCTCCAGAGATTTAATCTGATCCAGGGCACAGATCCTCTTTTTTTTTTTTTTTCCCTACATGTGCTGGTACAGAGAGAGGTTTGTCCAAATCTACAGAAGCCCGTTGCTGACAGTACATGATCAGAAATCAGGCAGCAGGTTCTACACAAATATATAATACATATATATATTTCCAGATGTGCATATATATTTTTTATAGATATATATGTATGGCAAGAGGCCTTCACAAGGCTGAATTCTTGGCCCCCCATTTGCAAAGTCCTGGCCAGCAGCACCGCCCTGGCAAAACTATTTGGTGGAGCACCATGTTTTTATTTATATTCTTATGATCTGGTCTCTTGGCAACTACCTGGTGATGTGTGCAAGTCTAAAGCTTTAGTGGGACTCTGATAAGGGCTGGACCTCCCTTATTTGCCACTCCCTGGCTCCAGCAGGAATGTTTGTTGCCTGCAAAGGCAGAGTGTGGCCGGTGCTCACAACTGTGCCCCTGTTAAATTCCTGCAGGATGCAGAGAGATTTAATTTGCTCTGGAAAGAATCCCTGGAGCTGAATGTCCAACGTGTGTAGGTTTCTGTTGATGTTTTCTCTCTCTCCCCCTCCCTGGAAGCACGCAGCTCTCTCAGAGTACCGCCCCATCCTCTCGGGAGCACCTGCATTCCAGCCCAGGACTTCCATAGCGGATAAGAAGTTGATTCTCATCCCTGTCATCTTCATCTTCCTCCGCATCTGGAGCACTGTGAGGTTCGTCCTGACCCTCTGCAACTCCCCTGCCGTGCAAAACTCAGCCCTGGTTGTCCTGCATGTGAGTATTCGCCAGGAAATGCCTCGGGAGGGAGGTGAGGTTTTGGTGCTCTCGATATCCCTTCTTTTGGCAGGATGCTGCGTTGGGAGAACACCTGCTCCCTGCTGGCAAGCGCTGCCCGGGATGCTCAGCCACAGCAGTGCTTCCAGCAGGGGCAGTGATTCCAGCAGCAGCTGTTCCAGCAGCATCTAGTGGCTGCAGGATAAAGCTGCAGCGGGGAGGGATGGACAGTGCCAGCTGCCTGTAGAAGCAGCTCAGACCAGGAATGTTGGGTGTTTGTCCTTCAGGAGGGCTCAGCCTGCTGTTGCCCTACACCAGGCTGCAGCAGTGCCAGCCCACAGCAGCTCTCTGCTCTGCTTTTGGGTGCTCTCTCTGGGGAAAAAAAAAAAAAAAAAAAAGAAAAAGAAAAGCTTTATTTTCCTGAATTTGTTTTTCTCGTTGAGGTGAAGTTGGTGACTGTCATGCAGCTGGTCTGTCTGACACGATGTTTTCTCTTCTCTGGGGGGGGGGCAGCACCGGTTCATTCCTTTCTTGCCCTTGCAGGGAATTGGTAACACGTTCCAAGGAGGTGCCAACTGCATCATGTTTGTGCTCTGCACTCGGGTGGTCCGGGCTCGGCTGCTTTCCTTCATCTGCTGCTGCAAACACGACGAGGGGGATTGGCCCTGGCAGAGATCAAACAGCTCCTGGCAGCGCCCAGAACCCCACAAGGACGTGCCAGGCCCTGAGCAGACAAAGCCACTGCTTTCCAGCACCTGAGCTGCCTCCACCTCAGCGTTGAGTCCTTCTTTCATGGTAAAAAAATCCAGTGTGAGTCTTTCCTCCTGCCTTGCCTGTGCTTCATGGTCTGAGGGGTGGGGACAGCTACCAGGGAGCAGCTGGCAGAGGGGGGTTTCTGCTGCTGCTGCTGCTGCTGGGGGGGATTCCCTGTCTGACTTTGCAGGTCCTAAACCATTTATAGAAGTGCTCCACCCCCCTTTCCCCCGAGCTGGGGTGGTGGCTGTTACTCGAGTCTGTAAAATGAGGAACTAGACTGCAGGGCTGTCTGGTCCTCAAGGACAGGACACCAGTGAAAACTGCAGAAGAGGAATTAGTGGCTCTTTTTGATGTAAAATACCACGTGCACACACATTTCATCAGCACTGCACAGTTCAGATGTTTAGTGCCCCGAGTCTTCCTCATGAGGGAACACAATCCCTGCTGCCAGTCACCATGAAAGGGAAAAGGAGGGGAAGTGATTCATCCAAGCCTGCCTAGAAAGTCTCTAGGAGCAAAAATTCGACAGAATCTCTTAGTTTCAGGCACAAGATGGGGCTCTGATGTCCTTGCACTGTTGTGTGAGCACCTGGTTCCTTTGTGCTTGACCTCATGAGTGAGAGCTGCAGAATTTCTAGGGGTGTCAAACAGTCCATTGCAGAGCACTTGGGGCCAGGGTGCTGTGTGGGTCTGTCTGTGAAGCAGGTATTGATAGAGCTCTCTCCAGGAGAGAGAGCAGCTGTCCTGACTGTTCAGATAAATGTGCTGGCATGTGCTGCCTCTTCAGGAAGGGTATGAAACCATCTGTGCTTCTGCAGTTGTACTTTTCCCTGCAGGTCACACTCAGTCCAAAGGGCTGATGCCTGCCTGGGCCATGGGGATGGCAGGGGATGAGCATCCTGGAGGGAAGGGGCTGTGGGGCTCCGAGGGGATCTCTCTTGCACACATCTCTTTCTTCTCCTCCCAGAACCACACAGCCCCAAAAAACCACAAAGGACTCTTTATTTTTAATCAGTTGACATTTTCAATTTGTAGGCCAGGTTTTTGCAAGCAGAACAGGAGCCCTGTGAGCTGCCTGGGGAGGAGGGGCAGCTGGCAGGCTGCTGCTGCTCCGGGCACCCGGCTGCTCCAAAGCTGCTCTCGTTAGTTTATTTTAGTCACCCTAACAGCAAACACAACAGTTACATGATCCAGAGCTCTTAGGGGACTGTAGGCAGAGGCAGGCCCTGTTATTTCCTGAAGCCTTGGCATTAGCTTTATTACTATATTAGTATATTTAAGCCCCGTTGTGCACAGGCTGTGTAAACAAGGGGAGGTGGAGCCCTCAAGAGCTCAGAGCCCATTTAAAGGGGATGTAGAAGGGCTCTGCTCTTACCATCCCTGGAGTCTTTGAAAGGTAGATGAAAACATCTTATCTTTGCCACATATAACTTCAAGAGGTTTTTTTTTTTTTTCCTCCTTTCAAAAGGCTTTTTTAAACTTCTAAAAGCTAAATAGCAACCTGGGTAGCTCAACTTCATGTTGGTCCCACGAGGCCTGGAAAGAGGAGCTGTGTTAAACTTCTTGTAGAAAGGCAGGATAGTAATTTTTGAATTTTATGAGACTTAGTGTTATGCTGTGTTCTGTTTTTTGGACCCAGCCCTGAAGAGAGAAAATAAAATTGTCACCAGCTTAGCTTAAGGGAAAACAAAGCAAAACACACACACATAAACACCCATCACACAAAAAATAATCAAAACAGATTCCATGTTCTCAGTTTGCCTTTTTCCATTACAGAGCTCTGAGAAATGCTTTTGAAGGGAATGTGCAGCTCACCAGATTTACAATTCCAGCTCCAGGGGTTCCGGGGAAGCAAGCTGGGTTGTAAACACCAAAAGTCTGTGACATCTCTGACATCCTCGTGTCAGCAAGGGCAGAGAAGGAAAAACAGCCAACAGAGAGCCTCTTAGAAATGCCTGTGGGTCCTAACACTGAAGTTGAGGGTGGCCTAAATACGAAGGGAGGTGGGATGAGAGGGGAGGTGATGTGTGGAAGTGCCTGGCTGCTCCTGGCAGGTGCCCCTCGGTCTCTGGGTGAGGTGTGAGTGCAGGGCAGGTGCCTCAGCTGGGTGTGGAGATGGCTCTGAACTCTCCCCTGTCAGGCATGGACTGGAGAATTCCAGCTCAGGTGTTCCTGGAGGTGGCTGAGGTTGTGGTGCCAGGGTGTGTTTTAGGAGTGGGTCCATCACGCCTGTTCCAGCTGCTCCAAGGTGACATCCCTGGGGCTCGAGCTGCAGCAAAGCCTCCTGGCTTGGGAAAAACCTGGCACAGGCTGTGCCAGGCTCTGTGCACAGGCTGCAGGGTGGGGGGACAGTCCTGGGTTGTAACTGTGCTTTGTTCTGTGCAGGTGTGGGATCATCCCGGAGTCCCACAGAGGGAGCTAAAGCCCGGGAAACGCGCCGCTGGAGAGGCCGAGCAGATGGAAAAGGTCCCACTCCTCCTTGCCCTCACATACCAAAGGCTTTGGTCTTCAACTTTGCTCAGGATCCTCTGGAAGAGACTGTTTGACTGCGCTCCAGTTTCCTGGATTCCTTCCCTTCTTCCCCTCACCCTCCGCTAAAAGTCTTAGAAATCGGTTTGGGGTTTTGCTTTTCTGTCTGACGAGGCGAATGTGTGGTGAGTTCTGAGGTGAGCAAATATCACAGGGACAGGGAAACTTCAGTAGCTGCTGAGTAGGACTGTGCTGGGCATGGATTTCAGTCCTAGAGTGCCAATCTTCCCGGGAGCTCCAGGCTGGCTCCTGTTCTTCACTTGAACACGGACAACAACGTGCAAACAAACGTCTCTGTTTGGTGGTGGTGGTGGTGGATGGTTCCTCTGGTTGGTTTATTCCTCCTCCTGGATGGCTGAGGGCCTTCATCATCATCAGGGATTGTGGTGGCAGCCCAGGAGCTGCCTCCTGAGGAAATCTGAACTCTGCAGAGTGCCCTGGTGCTCAGGGATGTTCCCCAGAGCCTCCAGCAAGGACAGCCCTCCCAGCAGTGCCCGGCCAGTGCTCTGAGCTCCAGAGCTCCCCTGCTGAAGGCTGCAGTCTGTTCTTGCTTTGGGAGTGTTGCATCAGACCTGGGGAGGGGATGGGGGTTGGTTTGCTTGGTTTACTCTTTGGAGATAATGTTTTACTTTATTTACAGCTCCTCGTTTGCCTGGTGTTAAAATATTTCTCCAACTCGTACAAAATAAAGTTTTGTTTCTTTACCAGGTTGCTGCCCAGCATTGCCTTTGTGCAGAGAAAATAGGGTCTCATTTGCTTCTTAATTCCAGAGCCCCATGTCTGCTGTTCCCTGCAGTGTCCTGGATCCAGCACCCCTTTCCTATTCCTGGGGGATCAGGCTGCCATATCTACCTCTTGCTTACTTGACTGGGAGCCTTTTATGCAGCTGATAAAGCAGTATCTGCATATGACTCATTTCCAGGCAAATAATGTGTTTCTTAAATATGCTTGACCTTGAGGCCCCACTTGTAGCTCAGTGCCTCAGGTTATGCCCAGGACTGCAGATGACACTAAGCCTTGACTGAACATGCAATTCCTTCCCAAAATGCAGGTGGAAAGGCTGCTGATGTCACTCTCTTGGTGTGGGATGTCTCCTAAGGAGCCTCCTCAGGGCAGGCATTGCAGTGAACCCAACCAGCACTTTTCTAGAGCTCACCACTAAACTCCTCCAGCAGATTTCATGTCCTGAAAACTAAGCTTCCCCTCTTAATTTGATTTTTTTTCTCCCCTAAAGATATCAAGGTTTCATAGGATCCAGCTTTTAGCACAGACAATTGGGCTGAGGGTAAATAAATCCCTGCACAAGTGCTTGGGAACTCTTGCCACATGGTGGGCAAGGGCAGAGGAGATCCAGAGTAGAGGTCATGTCTTCAGGCAAACACTCTCTGGGGTGAAGGGCAGATGTAAGAAGCACAACGTGTGCAGCAGCTGAAATTGTAAAATGCTTGTAAAATTGGCTCTTTGCTTCTTCCTGGCTCTGTCCTGTGCCCAAGTCCAACAGGATCTCAAGTGCTGAAGGTGTTACACCCCTGCAATTGCTTTGAAAGTCCATCCATCACCCTGTCTCCCTTCATCAGTCTCTTCCAAGGTCATCCCGGCGCCAGTTACCACCTTAGGGGTGTTGTCAGATTCCTGCTGTGTTTGGTAAATCTTCAAACTGTTCTGCTGCCCTAAGCAAATATTTACTCTGAGGGAGGATTTCTGATGACAAACCTGCATGTTTTCTTTAATTTCTGTATGTGTCAAGATTATTTCTTCAGGAAAGGAATTTAAAGATAGAGAATTCTCTTCCCTTATAATAATTACATCAGAGCAGTTGTCATTCCTCCGAGAGCTCCCAGCAAAATTAGGCTGTCTTTAAAGAACAGTAATTCTGTGAAAGAAAATTGTCCTTTCCTGCAGTTTTCCCACCCCTGAGGCAGAATTTTCCCTCTTGGCTAAAGATCTGTGAAGGGTGAGAACAGCACCAGTTGCTGAGTGAGCTGTGACCTCAGCAGCTGTGACACAGGAGGGTTCTTAAGGTGTGACCCACCATCAGATATCTCGGAGAGCTGTGTCCTTATTGTCATTCACTTGTAACAAAAGCAATAAAAGAGAAATTCCGAGAAGTGTGGGGTCTAAGTTCCACTACTCTAAAAGTGGCAGGGCTCTGCCCCTTCTACCTGGAGGAAGGGAGGCTGCAGCAGTTAAAGAACACATATACAGGACACGTGGAAAAAGAGCTGGTGCTCAAGCCAGCCAGTTAAAGAACACATGCAGGACACGTGGAAAGAGCTGTTGCTCAAGAGGACGTGTTTTTTTTTGAGCTGACTGTTAAAGATAGATGGACTAATAAAGAGGAGGCTGGTTTTCCTCCAGCTGCTGGAGATATCTGTGAACTTTGCATTTCTCTGCTAAACTCTATAAATTGTAGTCGACTATTAACCAAGTGCTGGACTGTTCAGAGCAGTCCCGTAAGGCAGGAGGCTCATACCAAGCCAGCAGCACGTGGTGCCACCTTTTGCATGCAGAGGGAAAGGAACGTAAAAGTGCTGGTGGAAAAAACCTCGTGTGCTGTGGAAACCACAGCCCTGAGAGGATGAACCTGCCCTCTGTGAACCGCAGAAGTGCCTGAGCAAGGTAGGACGAGGAGCAGCGTTTGGGGCCAAGGGCAGGTGCGGTTTGTGGCTGCAGGGGGGGTTAATGCGGTTCACTTGGATTGCTGTGGCAGATGGCAAACACCCTCTCTGCTGCCGGCCCCCCCTCCCCCGTAGAATGCCCTGCTTTTCCCGGAATTCCACAGTTGCTGGGCAGCGTCTCCAGCTGCGCCATCCACAGCTGTCCATGGGCTGCAGGGGGGAAGGAGCGGCGGCTCTGTGCTATAGATTCACCTCGTCCATGTCTATGAACCGGCTCATTTAGCAACTTTTTGCAATAAATCTGCCCCTTCCCGCTGGAGATGAGCCTGTTTCCCCTGTTAACTGGCAGCACCTCTGTTTGAAACAGGATCTGGTGACACAAATCTGCCCCCGCGGCGACAGGCTCGAGCAAGGAAAAGAAACGTTCAGGAAGGGAATGATCAGGCAACAAGGACTTACTCCAGCTGGTAGAGCCTGTCGTTGATCGGATGTGTTTGGAAGAGTCACAGAGGGGGATTTTCTGCGTGGGGCGTTTCCATCCCCTGCCTTGGCTGTTCCATCTGTAAAAACCTGCACTCCACAAACTGCATCTGGGATTCAAACACCAAAAATGAAGCTGAAAGGAGGGGAGCAGGAGAGCTCAGACAGAAGTGAAGGTGCAAAGGGGGTGAGTATGTTGACTCCCTTCTTCCAGCTTGAGCCTCCCAGAGAGACACAGAACGAGCTCTTGGAAATCTCTGGATGCCTGTAGGGAAAGGAGAAGGGCTGGCACGTCCACAGGGAGGGCAGAGGCGAGCATTTCTTGAGCCCTGTTTATGTCTGTCTGCAGTGCAGGGTTGCACTGAGTGCTGTGATTTTCTGTCTGTCTGCAGCTCACCCACCCTGTAACTTCTGTGTGACTTCCCCCTTCTGTGTGTGAGTTTTCTTTCGTATTGTCTAATCAATTTTAGGCTACAGTGTTAGTTTTCTGGGTGGGGCTGCCTTTTACAGCAGCCTTTGGTGGAGTCTTGCGCAACACAACAGCTCGCGTGCGCCAGAGGTTTTCCTAAAATGACTTTATTGCTGTAGCAGCAATGAGATGCATTAGCCAGCTGTAAAAACCAACCAGGCAAAAACCCAACAACCCAGCTCTGTCAACACAGCCCGGGGGCTGAACAGCAACTAAATTGTTGTGAAAGGCAAGTTGTTTGGAGCCCTGGGCACTGTGTACCCACAAACATGGTGTTTGATCCCCCTCCAGATGGCAATTCCACTCGCCTGTTTAACTGCAAAGTGCAGCTCTTGTACCCCACAACCAAGCCCTCGCTGAGCTACTCGGATAAGTTCTAATTGGCTTCAGTGACAATCAGTTAGATCCGTGAAAAGCTTGGTCCCAAAATGTGGGAGGTGGAAAAAATTAACAGGAAAGGGATTTTGCCACCTGATGCAAAATCACTCCTTTTTAAAGCTTTCCTGCGCCAATATCCTGTGTTATTTCCTTACCCAATTTGCAAGTGGGGAAAAGAATAATTGCTTACAACCTTTTTTTCCCTGTGGGGTGGTACTTTAAGGATGATGGCTTCAAAAAAAAATTTAATCATCCCAATGATTCATCAATACCAGCAAAGCACAGAGTGAATTACTGTAATGAGTATGTGCAAATCAAGCAGAACAAAATGAGTCGTAATGAAAACAACCCATTGGGCTTTCATATGCAGTAAAATTAAGGGGAAAAAACACAGAAAACCAAGGCTTGAGGTAATTCTTTATTTTTACTGAATGTGGTTAATGCCTAAGAACCAGACCTGCTTCTAAGGCGGTGTTTGTTTGTTTGTTTTCTTTCCCCTCTACAGAAAATGACCATTTCCCTTGCCCTGGTGGCTCTGATATCTGCCTTTGGATCCTCTTTCCAGTACGGCTACAACGTGTCTGTGATCAACTCTCCAGCCCCGGTAGGTCCAGCTGTGGAGGGGCCCATGACTTGGGAGTGGGTTTGCAAACACTTAGGAGCAGGTTTACAAACCCAGCAAGTGTAACAGTTCACTACAGGGGTTTGTGGGGAGGTGCTTGTGCTCTCCTTGTGCTCAGGAGAGCTGGGCTGTGAGAAATGCCTCCCCCTCTGGGAACCAGGCACATCCTCTAAGTCAGGATAACTTGTAGTAGCAGTTATCTAGTCCAGGCTTCTCTATCCCTCTCTTGTATTTGTTTTCCCACTCACCCACTCTGGTTTTTTATCAAGACATTTGTTTAAAGCTTTATGGCATTTGTTGCTGTTTGGCTTTTACAGCACGAAAACTGTCCTGACTGTGCTAAATGTGCTCTGTGTTTCATTCCAGTACATGCAAGACTTTTACAACCAAACCTACTTGGACAGGACTGGGAAGCCCATGAACAGTGCCTTCCAGACACTGCTCTGGTCTCTTACTGTGTCCATGTTCCCTCTGGGTGGCTTTTTTGGGTCCCTGCTGGTGTATCCTATGGTCAACAATTGTGGCAGGTACGTGACAGCCGTGCCTGAGATCCCTCACCCCAGGGCTCAGATAAGACTTGGCTCACTGGTCACTCCAGCTGGGAGGATGAATTTCCCACACCCACCTTGGCAGTAAAGCACTTGGGATGAGGATGAGTTGCTGGGCTCAGCTACAGGTGTTGTCAGGAATTTATATGGTTTCAGGATGGCCAAGGCCAGGCTGTGTGCTGGGCACTGAGCCAGCCACAGAGCACTGGTGGAAGTGCTGGGCTGAGATCAGGCCCAGCTCCTGCTGCTCAGGGTTCCTGAGAAACTTCAGTTCTTTCTGGAAGCCTTCATTCCCTGCAGGAAAAATGGGACAATTGGCACTTTCATCAGTCTTTGGGATGATGAGTCATTGGGGTTTGGGACAGCATTGCACCCCGGGGGCCTTAGAAAAACCAAGCTGAATGTCTCCTTTCCTGTCACTTTGCAGAAAGGGCACTTTGCTGATAAATAACCTCTTCTCCATCTCTTCTGCAATCCTCATGGGGACCTCAGAGCTAGCAAAAACCTTTGAAGCAATCATCATTTCCCGGTTTATCATGGGAATATATGCTGGTAAGTGGACGGTAAAGGGAGAGCCATAAATATTTTCTTGGCTACATAAGGGTGTTTTATTCTCTCAACAGATGCTCTCACATTTTAGCATCTGCATAACAATGCTGTGCTTTAGCACTGGTCACCTGCATGTTGCAGAAGTACTAAAGATCTCTTGGAGATAAGGGCCCTGAGACTGGAATTTAAGATACATATAAAGGAGGTGTGTGCCTGCAGGTGAACCTCTCCTCTGCAATAAATATCTGCTAGGCACTGCAGCTCCCCCAGCCAGGAAACCTGCTGCTGATAATCTCTTTCCCCAGAGGACTCAAAGCAGGTAGTCTATTTTTTTTTCCTTTTTAACATAATCAGAATAATCCATTAAAGTCGTTGGAGTCAGTGCCAGATCCAATAATCCAGTCCTGGAACTGACTGTTCTTCCTGCAGGAGGAAAGAACTGTTAAAAGGGAGAAAAAAGAGCTCAGAGACACTGGATTTACTGCAAAGATAGTGGGAAGCCAAGGATATAAGTTATTGCTGGTGTAAATGGCTTTTTTAGAGCTGCAGAAACAGGGAACAAACAGAACCCCGGAATTCTGGGTACCCCGTGCAGTGCTGGGCAGAGCCAGGTCTGTAAGGGTCCTAAGAGCATTTAGGCTCAATTAATTGGCCTTGGGCTGGCGAGGCTCACGTGCCCCACGGTTTATTAATGAGTTGGGATATCCTGTAAGGACAAATTTCCTGCCTTAGCTCAGTGACTGTAATTGCTGCACATTACAGATCAAGTTGCTTTCCTCGGGGCAGTTTCTTGTTTTCCAGTTTTATCTACTCCAGTGGTTTTATTTTGGCTTTTGACTGGCCTAAACCTGGCAGCTGCTCTTAGCACTGGAGCTCGGAATAAACGCGGAGGGACCTGTTCAGTGTGATCCCTCTTTCCAGTTATTTATAACCCACAAAGGAATCTGGACTGGCTGTCCTGACTTTGCAGTTTGACCTCACTAGAACTGGGGGCGTTTTTCCTGGGGAGGGAAGCTGCTGATCCCAGCCTGGCTGCCCTGGGATCTGGGAGGATCCAAGTGTCACTCTCCAGGAGGATCCAAATGTCACCCTCCAGCACTGGTTACACTTGTTTCTGTGCCTTTTAGCTTTCATATATCAGCTTGATCACCTCTGTAACCCCGAGCTCCTGAAGCTCAGGACCTCTAGAAATGTCAGATAAGAGCCTCATGTGGTCATTTGACTCCAGGAGTTTGGGTTTTGCGTGCCAGGATTTACAGCGTAAGCAGGGAGCTGGCAGCTCGCTGGGGTTACTGTGGGTAGGCATGTCATGTTCCTTGAAATAACCCATGCCCTTGGTGTCCTGATTGGATTAGAAATCCCTGTTCCAGCATTCCAGCTGCAAGACATCTCAGACCAGCAAAGCTCTCTGCAGAGCGTTACTGAGCAGCGAGTTTTTAAGAGCCAACACGAAGTCATTTCCTTCCACCCTCACACCAGCTTGACTGGATAATAATCCCTTGTTTTAGAGGAAGTTAAAGTTCCTTCCTTACACAGTTTTCCTTTGTGTGTCTTGTGCTGAAGTAGCTGCTGGGAGAAAGCTGCTTTTAGGAAGGTGAACACAGAGCCCTCAAATCATCTGCTGGCTCTGTGGCCAAGACAGGCTCCTGCTCACCCTGTGACTCCTCAAATGCTTTGCAGCTGAGCAGTTAATGATCTCAGCGCTCAGAGCACCAGCAGATGGGCAGGTTGCACTGCAGGGCCAGAGCTTCTGAGGGCAGCAGCTGCAAGGATGGATGTTGTACTTCTCCACATACTGAGTGACCCAGTGCCACGTGCTTTTTGTCCCCTCTTCCACTGAGAGTGAGGAAAACACGCACAGCCTATTCACTGGCCAGAAGGTGACATCAAATCTTCAGCTGGAGCAGAAGGGTTTGAGTGTGGAGTTCCTGCCTGTGCTGTGGTTCATCAGGAATCTCTTTTGCCCCCCATCTCACTGGAGGTTGTGAGTGTGCTGGCACCAGGCATGGCTAACACTGTTCTCTCACTACCAGGTCTGGCTTCCAATGTGGTTCCCATGTTCCTCGGAGAAATGTCCCCCAGAAATCTCAGAGGTGCTATTGGGATAATCCCACAGCTCTTCATCACCATCGGGATCCTTGTAGCTCAGATCCTTGGTCTCAACAGCATCCTGGGGAATGTTGAAGGTAAAGCTCTGCCTGGGGACTTTGCTGGGGGCTCCGTAGGGGGAGGATTTCTCACCCTTGTTGTCCTGTCTCCATGGTTGCAGGCTGGCCTGTGCTGCTGGGGCTCACGGGGGTCCCATCACTGATCCAGCTCCTTACCCTGCCCTTTTTCCCTGAGAGTCCCAGGTACCTGCTGCTCCAAAAGGGCAACGAAGAGCAGGCACGACAAGGTACAGTGTCACCCTTTAATGGAAGGGGAGATGGAAGGGGGTGGATCTGACTGTGGGACACCACTGATGGCAAAGCGTGAAATTCCTCGCTGGTGGTGAAGGTGGAATTCTTGCAGCACTGCTCCTTCCTCTGCATGTGTGAATCCCCAGCTTGCCACCACAGAGGCACTGCTGCCCAGCATTACATGTTGTTCTGTCTTGATTTGAAGCAGGAGAGCTCACTGTAAAACTCACTTTGCTCTCCCAACTAGCCCTGCAGAGGGTGAGAGGCTGCGATGACGTGGATGACGAGATAGAAGAAATGTTCCAAGAGGGCCAGTCAGAAAAGGAGGAAGGGCAGTTCTCTGTGCTCAGCCTGTGCACCTTCAGAGGCCTGAGGTGGCAGCTCATCTCCATCATCATCATGATGATGGGCCAGCAGCTCTCCGGGGTCAATGGGGTGAGTGGAGAGTGGGAAGGGCAGTGGGGTGGAAAGGAAGGGATGGATGAGGTTGATGATGCAGGCCAGTGCTGACCCAGGACACAGGAGTAGCCCTTCATCCAGGACACTGGTTCTTATTGTGGTGGGTTGACCCTGGCCAGTACCAAATCCAGCACAGACAGGTACAGGGGCAGGCTCATATATAGATGCAGGATCAAGCTGTCCTGTTAAGGATAATTTGGATGTTTTTAGAGTGCTTGGGCTCGGATCCAAACAACAGTGTCTTCAGAAATAAAATAGTTCAGTCCTCAGGCTTCGGTGCACCAGTGACAGGATGTAAAGCAGCCAAAATGGGATTCCCACGTTCTGCCCTTGGCCACATACAAACACAGTTGTGGTTTTGCTGCAGGTCTTCTACTACGCAAACAGAATCTTTGAGTCAGCAGGTGTGCAAAGCAGCAGCATCCAGTATGTCACTGTGTCCATAGGGGCCATCAACGTCGTCATGACTTTGCTTGCTGTGAGTTTCTCTTGGGGCTCTCTGAGCTCTGACTTGTCCAGTCTCCCCTGTCTGTGTCTGTTTAATTTATATTCATCAAACCAGAGAATCCCAGAACGATTTGGGTTGGAGGGGACCTAAAAGATCATCTCCTTCCAACTCTCTGCCATGGGCAGGGAAACCTCTCACTAGAATGTAACTCACCCATGGGGTGAGGTGCTTTGCACAAGAGGTGTCCTGTGGTGTCCCTTGGGTGAAGGCACCTGGAACAAAAGACCCCAGGTGTTGGGGGTCTCACCCTCTCCTGTCTCTTTCAGGTTTTCATTGTGGAATCCCTGGGGAGGAGGATCCTTCTCCTCGCTGGCTTTTTGTTGTGCTGTGCTTCCTGTGCGGTGTTAACCTTGGCCCTCAACCTCCAGGTCTGTACAAATGGCTCAGGTGATCCTACCCAAGCATTTCTGGACTTCCCAGGGAGCAGGCCAGGGTTATATTTTGAAGTACCTCTTGAAAAGCTGTGATCCTGCTTGTCTGAATACGACTTCCAGTATGTCACATTCCTAACACCCGTTGCATCCATTTGTTGGCAGCAACAATCATACCCAGGCTGTGAATTGGTGGCTAATTATGGACACATCTGGCACTGGAGGGTGACACTGGCTTTAGAATGCCTTCAAATCTTATTACAAACAGTGCCTTGGACGTGTTGGTGGTGTTCAGATAGGAACCACATCTAACCTGTGATTCAATCCTTCACAGACCACGGTGTCCTGGATGTCCTACCTCAGCATAGCCTGTGTCATTCTCTACATCATTGGGCACGCCATAGGAGCCAGTAAGTATGCACAGCTCGTCCAGTCTGCTCTACAAGCTGGCTAAAGCCAAGTGTTATGTTCCATTTCAACCCATAACCTTTGTGGAGCTCATCCATGGACACTGGATTTCATCTCTGTGTGGCCACGCACCGTGCAAGTCATTTAATTGCCCTGTTTTTTTGTTGGTTTGTTTACTTGTTTTTTTTTTTTATTTAATCCTTATTTAACTTATTGGGTGCTCCTAAACACTTAGGAGTTAGAAACCATTGCCTGCCACTGAAGTGGCTGGAACATTTTTTTTTTTTAACATTTCAACCGTTTGAACAAATGGCTGAAATGAAAAAAACAAACCAGTGTAATCAAGAATTCAGAGTGGAGGAACTGCCCTCGGGGTTTCCAAATGTCCAACTGCCTTCCAGGTCCAGTTCCCTTTGTCATGATCACCGAGATGTTCCTGCAGTCGTCCCGGCCTGCAGCCTTCATGGTGGGAGGGTCTGTGCACTGGCTGAGCAACTTCACCGTGGGGCTCGTGTTCCTCTACATGGAGGTGAGATACAACCCCACAACAGGGCAAGACTTCAGCTTAAAATTAATCCCTTCGCCCCTGTTTAATCCCAAAAGCTGTAAATGCCCCTGGTGGTTCCCAGTACCCGTATGTAGGATTATATGTTAAGGGCAAGAAACTGATGTTAATCAGCATTTTCTTATCACACCTGTCTGCTGCACAGGCTTTAAAAGAAAGCAGCTACTTTGCCAGGTGAATGTCTCATCCTGAACTCAGGAGCATGGAAAAGATGGCAAATTCCCCATCTTTCCCTGTGTTTCTCAGGGAGCCAATTTTACTTTTGATCTCTGGGTCCCCCAGTTCAAACTGATCCCCAGCAGTGACCCACAAACTGCAGCAGGTGCTGATTTTAGCCTGTGCAAAGGGAGCTGGTGAGTTCACTTTGATTTAGTTTGATTTAGCTTGATTCACTCTCCTTTGCCACTAAATTCATGGTGTTCCCAATAAACCCATGGTGGTGGTATGAGAAGACAGAATCTAGAACCACCTCAACTTCTAGTTGTTCAGCTTTAAAATACGTGCACACCACTGTGGCTGCATTTTTTATAGCCAGTGTCCAAGCCATGTACCTGCCCCCCTGGAATGTTTCCCTGATTCCTGCTCTCTCCTGTCCTTGCCCTAGGCTGGGCTGGGGCCCTACAGCTTCCTCATCTTCTGTGCCATCTGCCTGGCCACTGCACTTTACATCTTCTTCATCGTTCCCGAGACTAAGAACAAAACCTTCATGGAAATCAACAGGATCATGGCCAAGAGGAACAAAGTGGAGATTCAGGAAAACAAGGAAGAGCTGAAGGATTTCTGTGCTGTCCCGGGTGGGCTGCAAGAGAGGACGATGAGCTTTAGCAGTCAGCTGTGACACAGCCCAGTGTCTGGCCTGGCAGGGACATCCCTCAGGATCTGTTCAGTGGGAAAACAAATACATTGATTCATCATTTGATACTGCTCAGAGAATCACAGAATCCTTAAGGCTGGAGAAGACCTTTACCATCGAGTCCAAATGCAAACCTAACGCTGCCAGTTCCACCTCTTGTCACCAGGAAAGGACAATGTCCTCAGCCAGCTCAGGTCCTGTGACCAAGTGACCAATGTCCCTGATCTCCTGACTGACACACCTTGGGAGACACAAGCCAGCCCTTGTCTTGTCACAAGCCAGCACCACACTCCTCTGAGGAACTGTCACTCGTGTATTTGAGGGTGTAGCATGGGGAAACTAAATTTAATTTGTTATCTGAGGGTGCTGCCCTCTGTGTTGAAAAAAGCAGAATTGTTGAACAGCCTGGCATGGATTTGGTGGTGTTGATGGAGAGAGTCCTTCACATGGTTTACTTTAACCTTACAAAATTACTTTTATACCTGCCCTCAAATTTGTGATATATGTGTTGAAAAAGAAACTGTTTCATGTTCTGTCTCTACATCCCTTACAGAAAAGAAGGCAAAGGGCTGTGCCTGGCCAGGGCACAAGGATTGCACAGGAGCTGCCTTACATCCCCTTTCCTATGTGATATGTCTGCAGGTGAAGGGTGGTGAGTGGACAGTGATAAACAAAGGAAACACATGTGCAGGGAGGATGGTGAGAAAGCCAGACTGGGTGAAGGATGGGACAGAAATTTTATTTGAGAAAGTGGCTCCTGTGACCAAGGAGAGCAGGTCTTTGGCATGAAGGATCTAGGTAGGGGGATCTAAAATTCCTGTGAGGGGTGTGACAACCCAAGGTGCTGGACTGTGCCTCAAGTTCTGCTGTTCTTTGCCTCTATCCCACTGATGGAGGCCTTTGCTCTCTTGGACAGACACCCTGGAGCAGCAGCAGGGGCACGGTGAGCCCATACAAAGCAGAAGGAGAAACAAGCCAGTAATCTCAATTCTTCTCAGTTCCCCCAGCAAGCAGTTCAGAATCTCCTGATGCCTTAATTAAAAAACCAGCAGCTGGGATCACTGGCAGCTGGTGTCAGCCTCCAGAACCACCCCCCCGAGGAGGGCCATGGGGGTTTGTCCCCAGGCTATGACATCCCCCCTCGGCTGCCCCGGTTTGCACAGCGCGAGCGCCCGAACCTCCGCAGGGCTGAGAACGTGGCTCCACAGGTTCACCTGAGCCAGCCACCCTGCAAAACCGTTGGAGAACGTCCCAAGGAGAGTGTCTCTGTCTTTTCCAAGGACAAGCATCCCTCCAGCCTGGCTCACATACCCCTTCTGGACGCTCGCTGCTTTGCCGGCCGCTCCGTTGAGCCACAGGTTTGCCATTCCCGGCTGGGAGGCCCAGGCCAGGCAGTAGTGCAGCCAGTCCTGTGCCTTGTGGGGCAGGGGGAAGCTGATGGAATGGCCTCCTACCCACAGCCCCACCTCTGTGCCCACGGTCACCAGCAGCTCGTTGTCCCTCTCCCGTGTGGAGTAGGACAGGACGGTCTGGCTCCCGGGGTGCCGGGATCTGGCCCAGAAACACAAGGTGAAGGCTTGGAGGGACATGTCACGGAGGGGATGGACATCCACAAAGCTCTCAATGTTTTCCACAGGGAAGTAGAAAGCTGGAAAAGCGCTGGGTTTAATACCTGAAAGAACCAAAAAGGCACCGGTTACGTTTCCTGCCGTGCCTATAAATAAGCCCAAATCCTGAAGAATTGCACCCATAGTCTGAGCTGTCTTGAGCCACAGTTACTGGTGTGTGTTGTGCCCACAGGGAAGAGGCTTGAAACAATGAAAAACTGAGCTCCCTCACACAACTGTTTGGGAAAATTGCTTTTTTTCCCCTCCTTCTTTCTCTTTTTCTCATACTGCATAAAATAGAGGTGACAATTATTTATCCTGGGGGAACTGTGAGCTTAAATGTTTCACTGCTTGTAAAAATGTGCTCGCATGTTGCAGGAGAAAGCTGCAGTTGCTGTGGGAGTATCTACATTAGGGCTGGCCACAACAATGCTTTAATTGAAGAATTTCCATCAGCAGGCCTAGATATGGGACAAAATTCTGCCTGCATGTGTCAGTACCAAACCTGGCAATGATTTAGGCCATCAAGGTCAGCAGGGCGTGGGCTCTTCACCCTCCCAAGGTAAGCTGGACCCCCCAGCTGTGTGTTTTACCTGCTTGGCTCCCTCCGTTCAGCAACTCTGTCTTCATGTCTTGGAGCTGCGTCTGGATTTGATCCAGTCTGAGGGTGAGTTCTTCTGGATGGCATTGTGCTAGAGCAATCAGACAGGTGAATTTACAGAAGGCCAGGACATCTGCACTACATCTTCTACTAGATCTTCTACACTAGATCTTCTAGTCTGGGGGAAAACCTTTGTTTTAAATCTCAGCATCTCTCCTCCCTGTGGTGCCTGGTCGCTGTCACACCTCACCCAGACACACCCGAGCTGAGGACCCTGCTGTGGTGCCACATAGCACCAGTTACCCTGGAGATGTGTGTGACAGTCAAAACTGCCCCAAACTGTCAAAATACAGGCTGGCACACACCCTGCAGCCACCACTGCACCTTCAGAAGCCAAGTGTGTTGGCAGGGAAAGAGGAGGCGTGTGGGACATCACCCGCGCAGGGACGCTGCTGCTCCTGGGAGAGCTGATCTCCAGCACACCTGAACTCGCAGCTGAACACCTTCCACGAAGGTTTCTTGCCCCTCCCCAGGTAAGCCCAAGTCCTGCCTGCTGAGCCCTTACCTTGGGGGGGTCTGGCTCTGAAGGAGGACTCCACCACCCTCCCGTGGAGGGGCTGGGCGTGCCGGTAGTCGTTGCGCAGGGTCCTGTTCTCCCAGTCCAGCAAGGTGTTCTCCAGGAGGCTGATCTGGCAGGAGCACAGGGCATCTTTAGAAGGGCAGTGGGAACAACTGTTGGGCCCAAAAAGCTCAGGGAAAACCCTGCAGCTCGGGATTAAACCCAACAGCTCCTTCCAGAGGCATCCTCAGGGGTCTCCTCAGGGGTCTCTCGCTGGGCGTTAGCAAGGGAAGGGAACAGAACATGAGGGCTCTTATCAGCTAATTCCTGATAAAGGTATTTTGCCTGAGGGAAGTTCTGAACACCTGATGGTAATGCATGCATGGAAATTTTGCTCCTGTGCTGTAGCTTTCTCATGAGTGCCTTCCAGCCTTCCCCCCTGCCAGAAAGAGTATTTCTTTTCCAGAGGGAACACAGTGATCCTCCACTGCTGTAGTCCCAATTTTATCTTGCTCTTCTCCTAGAAGGAAATGTTTCTGATGCTCCTTTATTAGCTTAAAAGCATTACTTTCAATGTAAGTCTAGGCAGGGAAAAACCCTGATATACTGTATAAAAATGTGGCAACTATTCTGTAATTGTTTTAATGTTATGAATGGCTCTTTTATGGTAGTTTTGGGTTTTTTTGGGGGGACTCTCTTACAGTAGTTTATGCCTTGTTGATTCTGGCTGGTCTCTTCCTTTTTATAGTGCTTCTGGGTGAGCTTAACAGAGCAGAGAGCTTTGTTATCAGTCAGCTGACCTCAGGTAACCTGCTGCTCTACAGCACCTGACCCTTGCTGTGATGTGGCACCACAGTGTCATCACAGCCACCTGTAATTCCAATTGCTTTGGAATCTATCCCAAAAGCTCTGTAGGAGAGATGCCACGTTATCTCATCTGTCAGGCTGTTCCCAAAATCACTGGAGGACAGAAAAGGAAAGGTGAAGCATGGAGGAAAGAGCAGCTGGTGACAGCTACCACTTACCTGTGTGTGTGACAGGACAATTGGGGAGTGGAAGATGGTCCAGATCACACTCTCAGAGCAGGGTGGGGTTGTCAGGGAGCCCTGGTACCTGTAGAAGTGTGAGAGGTTTTCTGGCAGCATGGCTTGGACATCCAGAGAACTCAGCTTTGTGGATTGACCTCAAAAGGGAGCAGAGAGGCAACATCAGCAATTAATGGGGAGTGAGGAGAGATGTGGAAGCTCTGTTAGAGCTGAGGTTGGCAAATCCCTCTGCCCAGAGCACTGGTTTATCAGGCCTTTGGCAGGATGGATGGAGATGGAGAGCAGTGAGTGGCCCTTCCAGTGGGTCTGTGGGTTGTCATTTGGAGGTACCTGGGGGTGGGGGGCACCTGCACCCCAGTGCTCTGCCAGTACCTGCTGGTCCTCCCAGGAGGCAGAGAGTCTCAGTGGGTGTACAGACAGCAGGGAGCTGGTGTTTGGTGCTGCAGGCCTACCAGGAGTCTATTTATTGCTGCCTTGAGCACTTTCTCCCTCACTCTGCTGCTGCTGGAGCCACGTGGGCAGGGATGGTGTGGAGCTGGGCACGGCTGAGGATGCTCAGCCATGGAACTGCCAGCAAAGCAGCAGGAAGAGGTCTGTCCCCAGACCCAGTACCCATGTCCAGGCTTTGAGAATATCAGGGGTGGAGAAAGGCATTCCCAGGTCTTACCTGCAAACCTGATTCTTGCCAGTTTGGAGATGAATTCACTGTAGTAGGTGTTCTCAAAGTGCCCATCCTAAACACAGCACAGAAACCTTGATCAAAAGCTTTGTGACCTGCCTGTCCTTCTGCTCTGCTAATCAGCTCTGGGGACTAATTGATGAACTGGGGGATAAAGAGAACAGATGCTATCACAGATCTGATGGGCTGGACAATGCTGGCCATGACCAGGTGTGTACACAGAGATCTCAGGTAGAACAGGGAACTGTAAGGGTCCTTTTTCACCACTTTTAAATCCACACAAAGTCAAGTGTTCCCACTTGCAAAGCAGAGCAAGGCCTCGGTGCACAGCAGCTCCCACAGCTGATATTCCATCTGCACTGCTTATGGGGCAAACTTTCCTGGGGCTCCCAAAATATATGGGCTGGTGTTGTGTGAACCCCAGATGGCCCCAGGGATAACAGCCCTGCTGCAGCACAGCTCCCTAAACTGGTGGCAGACACCATCTTTTAGGACAGATGTACAAACCCAGCACAGGCTGCTTGTGTCTGGACTGAGATCTTAGCACAGGCCCTGATCCCTGGGCATCAAACCTACCTCGTAGAGGAAGGCCAGCACAGCCAGCCCGTTGGGTTTGTCCTTGGCTTCTTCAAAGCTTGAGTAGTCAGCAGAGTTGTAATGGACAATGTGCAGCTGCCAGGAGAGAGACAAGGTCATTCAGCAACAAGTGATGAGTGGCTTCCTGGGTGCTGCCCAGGGCAGACTGCAAGGAGAGCCACCATCCCAATTCCTGCTGCTTCTGCCTCACAGCATGGCCAAGGAGACCTTTGATTTAACAGGTTTGTGATGAATGTGGGGGAAAATCTCCATGTTAGAAGGACACCAGTGCTCTTGCAATGGCTTTTCTCACAGTCCTGTGCCAGCACCATCGGGCTCAGCCCTTGCACCGCACCAGCCACCTGCACTCCTGGGAGCCCTGTCCTTCCCCCTGGCCTCTGCACTGCTTCCTGCAGGCTCTGTGGGCTGCAGCTGCCAGTTTCCCAGCTGGCAGAGGTGCAGTGCCCCCTCCCTGCAGCCCACCCTGCTCACGTACCTCCGCAAAGTACCTCAGCCCGTCTATGGTGTGCTCGGAGCCACTGGTCTCCAGGTCCAGGCCACCCCAGTGCAGGTGCATCTGGACAGCTGTGTAGAGGCCTGGGAGCCCTCTGGAGATGTTCATGGTGGGTGGCAAATCGATCTGAACTGGAAAAAAAAAACCACCAGGATTGGAGACAGCGCCGGGTGCAGCCAACTCATTCCTGTGGATCCCCTCACAGTGGCTGCTGCTCCCTCTGGAATGAGCAGGGACACCTCGGGAACCGACCCCAGCGTGGAAGGGAAAACACTGAGCCTAAAGCTGGATGTGCTTAAAATCCTTCCTGGCCTCAGGCTTGTGCCCCACACAGCTCCCACCAGGGGCAGTAGCTGTGCCTGCAAACTCTTCCTCCGTCTGAGCAGCTCCGGGTTTGTCATTAGGCACTAATTAAAGTGCTTTAGTGATCAGCTCTTGCACAGCACATCGCTCCTCGCCGGGCTCTGCATAAATTTAACTACTTCCTTTCCCAGGAAGAAAAGGGGAATATAGAAATCAACGAAGTGATTGGCCTCATCTAACCTGTTGTCATAATTTCCAGCATTCTGGACTCTGCATTTTCTAGGAACAGGCATTCTGGGGGAGCCCTGTACGTTTGAAAAGGCTGTTTATTTCTTGAAGGATTTATGGAGACAAATCTCCTTTCCTTCTCCTTACTCACAAAGAAGCTACAAACCATTTGTCTTCCTGCTAATTCACTGCCACAAATCATGTCTCATGTTAATAAATATGCCAAATCTAGACGTGAAAATGGAAGATTTGCCTCATGCAAATAAAAGCCCACAGCGTATCATAAAAACTGGCAACTATCCTTGCAAAATGCAGCATGCCATATTAGTCAGTAGTCATAGTTTGGGTTTCTGAGAAGTTTCTTTTGTTTGTGAACTGTTTACAGATGGACAAGATGAAGACATGTTTCCTTGTAATATCCCAAAGGGATAGATAGAGTGGAGGGGGGAAAAAAATCTGCCTTTTTTCATGAGATCCCTGCTGCCTGCCTTCCATAATGAGGGTTATTTACCTCAAGTACCTCACTGGGGTTTCTACTTTCCAGAGCTGTGCTTGCCTTCACTACCTGCCAGACAACCAGTCCTCTTTAAAACAAAAAGAAAGGTCCAAATGCAAAAGGTTTCATTAACCCAAGGTTATCTGTGTGAGTGTGTCTGCACACAGAGTCTGCACTACTGCAAACAGGCCTTATCAGGTGGGATTTAGCCTGATAATAATACAGCTACAGAGAAAATGTGTCTGGTTTCTTAGGTGAGACATTAGGGTTTGGCTCCTGAGAGCCCGTAAGGAGAGTCCTGCTGATAAATCCATCTTTCAGATCTGCTGAGTGTTTTCCCTGAGGGATTCTGCTGCCCTGTCCCCTCTCACTGAAGCCAGTAGAAAATCCCAGCCTGACTCACAGGAGCTGTGAATGGGCTCAGCCCGTTTGTCCCTGTGCTTTAGGAAACTGCCCTGCACCGGAAAATCATTGTTGGGAAGTTAACAAAAGAACAGGCAGACACACACGTGCAGTCAGAAAAGCTAAACCTGCAAGAATTAATGTCTAGGCAGGCAGGGCAGCAGTGCTGACACGAGCTGAACGCCGAGCTTGTGTGGGCCACAAACAGGAGGCACAATTTTCAGACACACAATCCTCCTCTGAAGGCACTTTGTCTCTCATCACTTCATCTCCTTGCTCTCACCCCATATTTCCCCTCTCTCTGTTACAGAGGGGAAGAAAGGACTGTCATGCAGGATTAAAGAGCTCAGAGTTTTATGTTCTGAGCACCTCCCCAAAACCACTTGTTCTCTCCCCACTGCAGCCATCAGAAAATCCTCTCATTGCTCATCTGTAGTCCAAAAGCATTATCCCAACAGTACCAGCTGATGAATTATTTAGGCAATGAATTACAGATTGCAGCAGGAGAGTCTGGGATCTCCTAAATTACAAGCCCCGCCCTGAAACTGTGTGGCCAAAGGCCAGGGTTTAACCTGTGCTGTGCTTCATTTTCCCTTCCTGAGACCCAAGATACCCATCCTCTGGCTGTGAGGGAGGGATCCTCTGCCTTGTACTTTGTGTGACCTACATCTAAATGAACCTGGGATGCAAAGGTTTCCATTCCTGTCACTTCCTACTAACACACAGGGCCAAAAGATGCATTTTTTTTTAATGCAGAGAGGAGTCAGTATGCCCCAAATACCACACACTGCTGTAGTCCTGTTGTCTTGTAGCACGTTAAAAGAAAGGGTCAATCTAGGATGCTCTGGCTGCCTTTTATCCCCTTTTCAGGTCTGACAGAGAAAATATCTTGCAAAAACTTATCTGCCCTTTATTTATCTGGTTTATAGATGTATTTCTGGAGAGCTTTCCTGGGTGATTGGGGGGAAAACAGCAAAACAAGGGGAGGGGAACCAAGTGAGATGGCAAAGTAAGATGAGTTAAAACAATAAATAAATAAATAAATAAATAGGGCATTGTCTGTGAATAGCACTTCCATCAGTTAAAATGAGAAGTGTTCCTGAGCCTGACACCCCCCCAGCCTTACCAGAGTGACCATTGTTGGTCATCTTGAAATCCCCCTGCAAAGGCCCATCGTAACCATTCAGCTCCAGCTCCAGCAGCAGGGGGTTGTACCTCACTTTTTTCCTCTGGATGTCAACTGGAGATTGGCTCTTGCCAGCACAGTCTGGAAAGTGCTTCCCCCAGTGCTCTTCATCCAGCTCTCCTTCTGTGAGGAGGGGAAGCAAGGCAAGGTTACAGGGGTGTGGTGAGGAGTGCTGTTGGTCGGGAGTGGGAGAACTCCCCTCGTTTGCCAGCAGGAAATGTTGATCTAATTACTGGAACACCAGGAGATGCAGCCATAAAAGGTTGCTTTGCCTTCCCTAGAGCGAAAATACACATTATTCTGTCTGCAGGACAACTGTGCTGCAAAGTGAGAAACCTGCATTGCAGCAGCAGCTTAATGATGGCTGGAGACTGAGCCTCCACCAAAAGGGGAGCAGTGTTTGCATGGAAATGGGGATTTAAATGGGGCTCAACTGCCAAAGGTGTGGAATTCGGTTCTCAACCAGTGGGAGTGAATAGGATCAGGGCAATAGGCAGGAAGACTCTACTTGGGATCAGGAACTGGCACCAATTTGCTTTTTTTAACTGGGGAAAGAGCAATTGCAATATTGCAACTATTCAACAACGTCCTTTGTTTTAGCTGGATTGATTACCAGCCCACCGAAGATCATAAAAGGATTAACATTTACTTCAGTGAGCCCTGCAATCAACTCCCTGAAACAAATGCAGCTGTGAAAAAATTTCACGAAAAAAAATATAAATGCCCAAATAAGGACTTCTTAGTGCTCTGTACTGCCTGGAACGTGACAATAAAATAAGAAGTAGGCCGTATTTAAAGCTTTTCCTTCCAGGATCATCCAAAGGGCAGCTTTTCTTCTAACACAAGTAAAGATATCCCCTATTGTTTGAACCTCGTTGTGCTGCCAACCCTGACAACGTGTCCTAACCACACAAAGGAGTAAAAAGGGGTGACATTGAAGAGAATCACTTTCAAGACACAGAGGCATCGATAAAGTGGAATAAATTAGCTGCTCTGTGTTCTTTCGCTGAGGGAGAGCCAAGCTGAGTGTTGCTTCTGCAGCACAGAAGGGAAGGGAGTGTCTTCAGCAGCAGAGCCCCCAAACCAGCCTTGTTTTTCATTACCTTTGTAAGTCCAGTGCACCAGGTGAGAGCAGCTCAGGGGCAGCAGGAGCAGGTGGAAGAAGGCAGCTCGGAGCCACATGTCCCTGGCTGTACCTGCAGTGACACCCAAGGTGGGGAGAGCTTTAAAAACCCTCAGGAGGTGAAAATACCCATTTCCTGCAGGTCTGGCCTCTCCAACACCCACCCTGCCCTTCTCCTCACCCAGCCAAAACAACAACAGCAAACAGCACCACGGAGATAATATATTTGGACAGTCAGCTTTATTGACCCTCTTAACTAAGCTGTGCCTGCAAACAGGACAGGTTCCCCCCCTCCATGGCCAACGCTGATCTGAGTCGCTGTCTGACCACTTTTCCTGCCCATTCATCCATGGGTTGAGAAGCTTCGTTGCAAGTATTGGTAAAAGACTGCTCTGTAAGCAAAAATACCCAGCACAGACCTCAAACACTGCCCTGAGACAGCCAACTGTTTCCTCCTCACACAGAGGCAGAAGGCATTAAGGGAGCATTCACAATCTTATTAGAAATCAAAACTGTAGACACTTGGCCCCTGTGAAAATCAGACTTTTGAGGCCAGGTTTAAAACCACTCCACGCCCCCAAGCCTTTAGAATTTAAAGCACTTTGCTTTCGACACCTTCCCTCCTCACTGCAAATCTAGTTTTGAATGGGAGGGGTTTGCAACCTTTGAAAAATTCAGAGCTCCCAAAAAAAAAAAAAAAATTTAGACTGTTGAAAGTTACAGGTGTGATAGGAGAGACTGAAACCCTGATGGCTTTCTAAAAAACAGAGGGAAATTCAAATAAAAACCAGCAGGTGACAGATGTCTAAATGCTCTCGTGGACTTCAGCAGCTGCTCTGTGCATCTTCAGACATTTGATTTCCTTAAAAACGTTGTCCCAAGCAAACACAGTCCAGTAAAAAAGCCACTTGGCAGAACTGGGGAACAGCCCGTGGATCCTCCTCCTGCCTTTTTGTATCCTGTTACCAAGCAAATGCCATTCCCTCCGAAAAACCTTCTCTTCCCTCCAGGAATGACCTGGACCAACAGCCCTTCCTGCCCAGCAGTGCCCCCCAGCCCATGGCTTTACACCAGAAGGGGAGCAGAAATCTCCTCCCTGGGGGATGGAATTTTCACCTGGCACTGAGAAGAGCTACAGCCTCCCCCAAAGAGAGGCAGCAACACCAAACATCTGGCAGGAAAGCAAACTCAGGTCAGTGCCACCTCAGCACTGCTGTTCACAACGTCCCTGCCACTTGCAATAAGATTTGCAATTATTTTCAGGAACAAGGGGGGGGATTTTCAGGAGTAAGGGGATTTTCAGTCGGTCAGAGGCGGCAGCAGTGAGGGAATTCCAGGGCTGAGGCTCAGACTGAGCTGTACAGGGGGGACCCTGAGCTCAGAGGCAGCTGGGTGGCAGTTTGGGTGGCAGTTTGGGCAGGTAGGGCGCGGAGGTGCTGCAGGTGCTCAGCTGCTGGTCGTTACACTTGCTAAGAGAGCTCAAACTGTGCCTGTCCCCAGCGTGGGGACAAGGCCTCTAAACTCATCCAAAAAGATGTGGTGACCCAAACAGAGCTTCCAGAAAAAAAACCCCAAAAACATGCAAAAATCCCCGTGTAGCTGTCCAGGCTTGGGGCTGTAGGGACTGCTCGAGCTTCCCAGTGGGTTTATGAGAAATAAAAATATGGTTTTATAGGAGTATCGCGAAGTTGTAAGATATCCAAGTCCCAGACTGTCAGGGTCTTTTTCGGCTGGATAAGTGAAATATAAAAATTCCTAAAAATTAAAATCTTTCAGGGCCACGTGAGGATTTTGTGCACAGGGGTTTCTCTTCTCTCTCTGGGCTAAGAACAAAGGAAGATCCATCATTTTTGCCCAATGGCCCATTGGAAAGAAGGGAAAGCCCCTTTTTGAGAGAAAAGAAACCTTTTTAGGCAAAAATGAATATATTAAGCCCTAAGAGGGCATCCACAACTTCCCTGGGCAACCTGTGCCAGCACCTCACCACCCTCCCAGGACCAGCCACAATTAAAGATCAAGGGAATCATCCATCCATCCATCCCCCAACAAGGAGCAATTCAACAGTAAGAGCCACAGTGAGTTACAGATTGCACGGGAACTCAGATTTCCGGGATTAAGCAGATCTGAAGGACAGAAGCAGGATTTTTATTCATCTTTGTCAGTGTTAAAAGGCCTTTCCTGGTCTGCTGGTTTGTGCAGTGCATGTTTAATCTTTGGGAACTGCTGTAATATTGAGTTGATTAACCAAATGTGGTTTTTTTCCCCGTTCTCCTCTGAAGAAATCATTTATTCTGACAGTTGCACTGAACTGTGTAAGGACTAAACTAAGCAAACATGCCCTGCAATGCACTTCTTAATCCTTGTGTATCCAGTTGGGTAAATAGGCTTTGAAATTAGCTGAGGGAGAAATTTTGGGGGTTTATACCTCTTTACACTTCAGGATTCCACACAGCAGCAGAGGAGGGTGCGAGGAAGAGTCAAGCACAGGAGGTCACCTCTGCACTGAAGCATCCCTCCTGTCACCTCCCTGTGTTCACCAGGAGAGTGGAAATGGATGGCACAGAGTGACAAGCTGTTTCCCTTGCCTGTGCTTTATTGATCAGCCAGCCCAGCCTGCACAAAGGATTTGGAATGAAGCCCATTCGGGAAGGTACCGGTGCCAGGAAACTGGAGACGACAGTGAATTAATTTTTAATGGAGCTTTTGCAACATTGGTGACATTTCACTTGACATCAGCAGGAGCTGTGGGTGCTCAGCACATCCTAAACCCACATGTCTGTTAGCTTGAGTTAGCTTCCCCTAAATTAGTGCCTGCTTTGGAAGGCCAGGTTGGATGGGACCCTGAGAAACCTGGTCTAGTGGAAGGTGTCCCTGCTCATGGCAGGGGATTGGAATTGGATGATCTTTAGGTCCCTTCCAACCCAAACCATTCCATGATCTTCTGAAGGCACAGCAACCCGGGGAGAGGATTTGCTAAGGGCACAAAGTATGAATTTGTTTTGGGGTTAGGACAGAGAAATGATTTTAATTAAGTTCTTCGAATGTATTTGGATATTCATCTTCTAAGTACAAGCTGAATATTATGGAAGTCCTCCCCCTGTATAAAGTATTGCACACATCATCCACTGCTTATTGGTTCTTGGAGCCTTTTTAGTGTGTGTGGAATTAAACCTGGCTGGGCTGAGGCTCTTTTGCTACCCCAAAATAATTGCTAGGGAGAAGTATGGACACAGTGCTCAGGAACTCCAGTTAGCACAGCAGGACTGGAGATAAACTGGTGGTTCACAGGTGAGGACTGTGGGTCTAACAGGATTTATCCAGTGAGAAAATCTAAAGCTGTGTAGCTCAGCCATGAATATTCCTGGCACTGTTTCTTCCCAAGGGCAGGCTGCTTTCACACAGACTTCAGCCTCCCCCCTCCCGCCTCACTACAGTAGGAAATAAGCCTTTTATCCCACATCATTGGCTTCCATGCACTTCACTTTTATCTCCACAGTTTTCCCTGACTCTTTGCCATCTTTTAAATCCTGCTTCTCCCGGGCTATTCTCCTCGCTGGCCTAAAGCTCGGCTCAAGTCTGACATTCTGAGTATTGGGAGACACATTAAAACCTTGACATGGCATTGAAGTAGCTGGCTCAAAACCTCAGTGCTCCTCTGACCCAGAACTTGAAAGGGTTAACTCCTCTCCCTCTGAATCAGCAGGAATTTGGTCAGGAATTGCAGTAATAGCTGCATCACTCCCCAGTCCAGCAAACATTTGAGCAGGCACAGGCTGTTTGATGTGAGATGGACAGATTGCCTTCAATCAGGCTATCTGGCTTTTCCTGAGTGAGTCTAAAGCCTCTTCAAACAGAGATCTGTCTGCTGAGGTCGTGCTGGGTCAGTGAAAGTATCCACAAGTTTTATGAAAGACCAAAATCAGCCAGTGCAGGCAGGCCCAGAGCCATGAGTAAAGCTGGCAATAGCTGCACAGATTGAAACAGGGGATTCTTTTATGCAGCAAATCCTGTAATGTTTTCACATCTTCCTTCCAAAACTTGCCCTCATTTCTTTGAAATTTCGCACGTGGTTTTTTTTCCCCCCCTCTTTTTACCCCCCCCTGGTTTTCAAGTACGTACAGAGATCACAAGAGGTAGAAAAGTGCTGGAATTCATTCCTCCAGTTCACACAATCCCCTCAGACCTCCTTCATCCTATATAATATTTTGATGTGTTTGACTAAATTTAATCACAGAATCACGGAATGGTTAGGGTTGGAAGGGACCTTAAAGATCACCCAGTCCAACCCTCTGCCGTGGGCAGGGACACCTTCTTACCTTCTACTGCTGCAAATTCTGACACACACACTGATCCTACTGAAGCTTTGTGGTAGAAATGGGCTTTGAGGCAGTCAGAGGCAGACACCAGAGATTTACACCAGTGTTCCTAAAAGCAGGATTTGCCCATTTTGAAGCAGAGAGGTTCCCTCTGCGGATTCCATTTCACGGTCTAACAGATCTCAGCATTATCCACCTGCAGTTCACTGTCAACCTAAATTTTCTTTTGCTCAGTTTCAGCCAATTACTCTTAGTTATAGCTATAACCCTTGGATTATTTTGAAATAGTTTTCCCTTTTTAATGTTCACATCACTTCTGGGGTGGTTATCACCTCACTGCTCCGTGGGCACGAGCAGCTTTTCACTCACTGTTTCCCCAAGGTGGAGAAAAGGACAGTGTGATGCCATAAAAAGCAGAGAACATGGTCAAATAATCCCTCTTCGTTTTCATTTCCAGGAAATGTAGTTACAGTTCCTGTAATGTCTCTGTAGGGCTGCTCTGTGGACTTTGCTGAAAGTGGCTTCACGTTCTGGATCTCTGCTTGAGACTTTGAAAAAAAACCAAAAGGTGAAGGGAGTGTTAGGAAGGGGGAGGTCAAACTTCCCTCTGCATTTAGTGTGAGGAACACAGGAATGTGGCCTGAACGTGGGGATTGAAGGAGTGCTGTAGAGAGGAGGCCTTGAGGAAATTTTTCCATCATTCCAGGGCTCTGTGCTGTGCACTGGATGGTGGTGGGATGGAAAGGGAATAATTCAGTGAAAAAGCAGCTTGTCAGCCTGTGCAAATACCTGTTCACCTTCCCTGTGCTGTTGGTGTTTTATACATAAAAACCCTCATTTTGCTCCTGACCTCCCAGTGTAATGACAGGCACAGGAAGCACAGTTGCTGCTCAATCTCTCTGAAAACCAACATTTAGCAGGGCACAAACAGAGGAGAAGCCCTCCAGCCCCTTGACAAACAGAGGCTGTGCACAGAACAAGGAAAGGCTCTGGAAGTTGCTGTTGCCCATTGCTGGGTAAGCACTTTTCCTTTCTGCTTTCAGCTGCATTGTGTGTTGAGCAGCTGTGACATCCAGTGGCCAAACACAATACGGTTGGGTCTGGTACAGACCTCTTCATACATGGTAACAATAACAGAGCCCTGCCATGGCACTTTTCATCTTCAAAGAGCTGCATAAGCAGGAATTCATTAACCCCTACGTGGCTCAGCGGGGCAGAGCAATGCAGTGATCCCAAAAGTGCACGTAAGAGGGGGATATCACTCCCCAGGCTCTCCAAAAGCACAGGAATCAGCTCTCTAGGGAGGTGGAGAGCCTGCTGTAGGAGCAGAGTGCAGGACCTTCACCCAGCAGTGCAAAGAGAAGCTGCTGAGAGAGAAGGGATCAGAAAGGTGCAACTCCTTCAGCACCTGATGAGGAGGCCACACCCGAGGGGAGGGTTGTGCTCATTTTCCCCAAGAGCAAGAAAATCCATGGTAAGGGAGTGGGGAAAGCTGGATGAGGGGACACAGGAGCAGGGCTGGTTTGGAAGAGATCCTTTGTTAAGAGGCCTGGCCTGAGGAAAAAGCTTCTGCAGAGATTTTCTGAACGTGTCAGAGCACTTTGCTGATAGATGTGGAAGGTGGGGAAGGCAGCACTAACGTGGATTTGGATTAAGAAATGTGGCTGTAGGGAGATCCCAGCAGTTAACTGTGACTCCTGTCGTGTCAGGTAAACTGGAAGATAGAGAAACCAAGAAAAAAAAAATCATGGAAAAGAGGAGCTGGGTCTCACCCATGGAACAGGGCATCCCAGGTTGGTGTTAGCAACATCTGTTCCACAGAGAAAGACAAAAATGGACCAAGAGATGGGTTTTCCTGGCCCATGTTTAGGGAGGAGCAGTGGGTACAAAGCCTCTGACAGGTTTAATGGTAGCCTTTGGCGCATCTGTTGCATTTCAGACTCTGCTCAACCCTTTGCCTGTTTGAGGCATGTGCTGAGTGGCTGGGCCAGGGCGTTTGCTGAGCTGCTCACAGCCTTCAGTGAGGGACAGAAGTGCAATCACTCCATAGCCCAAAGCGTGTAAGCTCCAAGAAGACATGTAAAAGTTCTAGTCTAGGTGCAAGTTTGCCACCTTAAGCTTCCCTTCTACCCCGTGCTGACAAACAGCCTTTTCACAAATGCTGTTTCACACAGGTGTCCTTGACTTCAACCCAGACGTGCCTGTTTCCTTTGGATTATAAAAGCAGACTTGAATGACTCAGAGATCCAAAGTAGGGACAGATGCATCCAGTTTCAGAGATCAAGAAACCAGTCCTTGCTTTCCTCAGGGTCCTCAGTGCCCCAGTGTTTGCTGGCTCAGCCCTGCAGTGGTTTTTTCCTGCAGGCAAGGTCCTTGCAGGGACACTCAGCAGGAGCAAAGTGCCCACAGTCCCTCCTCTCCCAGTGGCTCCTCACCAGTGCACTCTGCCAGTTCAGAAGAGGAGGAAGATGACAGGAGCTTAAAGTGATGATGGGAGCTAGAAGTCATTCCCACGAGAATGAGGTCCATTTTCAAGACAACATGAAGGAGATTTAAATCCTACTGTCTGTGTTGTACCTGTTCTGTGGCAAGAGAATCCTGCCTGATAACTCCTGTGCTTTACATAAGTATTTTGCACTCGTTAAGAAAACAAATGAGTTGTTATTGGGTTACTCATGCTGGATTTTTTTCAGGTTTCCATTAAAAAAACACCCCAACCCTAAATACCAAATATAATTTCTTAATGGCTAATCAATTCCAAGCATACTTTCCCCTTTATAGCAGAATATATCTCAAAGAGAGAGGGAGGGCCCTGCTGAGCAAGGAGCCTCAAACACCCTGTAAGAGGCAGTGCAAGGCTTGCACACTGGCCTCTATAGAGGATGTTACTTAATGGTTTCACCGTGGTTGGAACAAGCAGCTCTGGCCTTTGCATCCACAATTCCTGGCAATTAATATCCAGCTGGTTTAAAAGCTTTCAGTCTCACTTCAAATCACCATATCAGCTGCTGGGAAGTGTGCTCTCTGGTATTAGCACTGATTTGTGCATTGGTTCCCTTCCAAATAACCCTTCCCCATCACCTGGAAACAGATGTAGTGGCTGTATATGTAGGTTGGAATTTACAGCAGTTAAAAAGCAGTATATATTTTTCCTATTTGAGCCATCTTATCTGCTCTTCTTTTGTTGTTGTTGTCATGGTTGTTGTGCATGGATGTTCCATTTTAAATAAAACATGTTCAAAATATTCTGCCCAGTGTCTAACACAGCCCTTATTTACTCATGGAGGTTGAGGATTGACCCGTGCTCCATATTCATAGCTGCACACAGACCACAGTGTGCCACAGTGTCACCTCTCAGAAATGGACTAACCAGTCCATCTCTAAAACCCTGGGAGAGGTCAGTAGAATTAAGAAAATAAAGAAATTAAAAGCATTAAGAAAGACATCGGGTCTGTCACCTGCAGTCATTTCACTATTCATGTGCCTAAAGCCCGTGGTGTAAGACAAGGGCATGACAGAAAAGGGGGATGAGAAGAGAGAGAGAAGGATGTAAAATCAGAGGAAGTTTTGAATGCCTGGAAGAAAACCTCTTAAACAGTCAGAAAACCTCTTAAACAGTCATTCAGCAATTTAACAGACACGCAGAAACAGCATCAGTCAGACTCTGCCGTTACCTTTCCAATGGATGCTCCTTAAAACAGCAGGATCTGCAGAGTCAACGAGGAGGAGAAATCTGAGTGACAGAGTGCTGAGTTCTGCATCCGATGGCTTTCCCCTGGAGATCTCCACTTGGCTGTGGTGATGTGGGAAGCCTCGTTCCCTGAGAGGCAGGGCTGCTCTTCCTCAGGATCCTGATCCAAACCCCAACAGGCTGGCACTCGTCGGGTGCAGCGGGCGAGGGTGGTGCACAGGCAGCGACCCAGACACATGTTCTTCAGGTGTTCTGCGAGGCACTGGGGGGAAAGAGGAGTCCCTGAGTATTCAGGAAGTGCTTTCAAGGTGCTACAAAAGCTCACGCCCTGGAATGCGCCCTGCACTGCTAATGGGCATTAAGCACATTAATGCACCGGCAAACAAGTCCTGATCTGCGGTGGTTCTGCTCCCTGCCTTGGCATCCTCAGCTGCCTGAACCAGTGATTTCACACTCTGCAAAGCTCACAGCCTGCTTTAACCAGGGAAGGCAAAGCCTGGCCCAGTCAGCTGCTGTGCTCACCAGCGTGTTGCGAGCAATCAAAAAACTTACACAATCCCACTTGGAATTTTACCTGTGAAGCACAAGGAATGACCAGGCCTCGCAGCGGAGGGGACTCTGATCATGAGAGTTGTTCTCCATCTCTGGGTGGTGGATGCCTGTAAGCCAGGCCTGTGTCAGTGTTTTCCCTCCATCTGCTCCATCAGCAGTTACGCTGCTGTGTTGGTGTCCCTGTGTGGGCTGTCAAATGGGATCTCTGGCTTTATGTTTCCCAAAATTCTCTATTCCCAGTGTCCACCCCATCAGCCATACATCCCCCTTCCCAACCATGAAAAAAATATTATAAAAGAGTGCCCTGAGTATTTGATTAACTGGTAACAAGCTTGGATTCCCACAGAAACTCATGCTTCCTAGATATCTCATAGCCTTAGGAATGCTCTTTATGAAGGAAGAGAAAAAGAAAAATCAGACAGGATACATGACTGAGCAGCGGCATTTTTTTAATATCAGCTCTGATTTTCATTTTAATATTTATGGTACAGTGCAATTTTAAATCTGCTGATCCAGAAAAATATTATACCAACACCTGAACAGTGCCAGCCTTCTGATCATGGATGCCTGACCACTGCTGCCTCCAGCTACTGCAGTCCCAGTGGCTCCAGCTGTGCCTCCCTCATGGACACACGAGCCAGTGGAGCAGACACAGCTCTTGGCACGGTGTCCATGGCCAGGACCGAGTCCTGCCTGCTGGGGATGGGGAGTGCAGGTTCTCAGCACACAGCTCGTCGCTCACACTCCAACGGAGGAGAATTCGCTTTGTGCTGGTTTTGTGGTCCCAAGGAAAGGAGAACCCAGACAAGGGACAAGTTCTAAACTCTTCCTCACAAGGAAGGTCTTCTACAGCCAGACCTCTCCCATAGCTTTGGTTTGGCTGAGCAGGAACAGGGACCTGCAAGAGGCTCGGTGCTCCAGGCCAGAGGGTTTGCTTTACACTCCACTTCTGCCTGCCACCAAGCTAATTATGACCTCTCCTAATACATCTTGTATTCCCAAAGAGCACCCTATTTTACTTGAGCATCAGCCTTTGCTCAGCTACTACAATGTTTAATTTCCCTCTGCCTTAGGCTTTCCTGTGCTCCATTTTCTTTAGCTCATTATGAGACTCGGCACCTCTGCGTGATTTTCCTGCACGGCAATCAAGGGACTTTTACCAAGTGCAAAGATGGTGAGGCATCTCTAATCCAGCAGTTAACCAGTATAAAAATCCAGTTTTGTGATTTCCAGCATCTGGAACGTGTTTTTGAAGGGAATGTTCCCCTCCTGTGCCCTCACACCAGGAAGGGTAAGGCTGCAGGAAGGTCAGTAATGCCAAGTACACAGCTCTAAGGGGTATAATGTGGAGTGTTGGGGAGGGTGGCACTGCAAAAAATCATCTACCTAGAAGTGACAGTTTAATCCCAAGCTTAATTAATTAATTAATCTACCCCTAAGTGGCAGTTTAATTCCTTTTCCTGGCCAACATCGCTTTGTCTCAGCTGTGTGCAACCCAGCAGCATTTCAGCCTGGTTCACAGCTGTCCCACATGAACCTGCATAAAAAGCACAAACCCCAGCACACAGTGTCGCTGTGGGCACGTGGGACACGTCACACTGTCCCAAACCAGCTTGGATTTCACAGGGCTTCTCCCTGCTGGGAGCCTGGGGGGTCACACAAGGGGGCCCGTGGGGCACTGTGGCACCCACAGTGCTGGGGGAAGGAGGTCAGTTCAGCAGGTTCCCTTTGCTTTTTATTAGACTTAAAGCTTGCCCCGAGGGGATGTTCTCAGGAAGGAAAGAAAAATGTGCCCAGAAGAAATAATCAGTCATAGGCTGGCAGGGCGAGGCAGGGCTGGAGAGAGCACAAACATCACCGACTCTGGGAGCGAGGAAGCGGCTCTGTCTGGAGCAGTCGGGGTGAACTGGGCACAGAATCACCTCACAGAATGGTTTGGGTTGGAAGGGACCTTAAAGATCATCCTGTTCCAGCCCCCTGTCATGGCCAAGGACACCTTCCACTACACCAGGTTGCTCCTTGGACACTTCCAGGGATGGGGCAGCCGCAGCTTCTCTGGGCAAACCTGTGCCAGGGCCTCCCCACCCTCACAGGGAAGAATTTCTTCCTAATATCCAATCTGAACCTACTCTGAGGTCTGTCAGGACCTTGGAGCCCCTAGACCCCAACTCCAGGATTGATGAAAACAGGTTTGAAGGGGGTTTTTTGATGGTGAGGGAGGGAGGGAGGCATGGCCCCCCCACCAGCACCACAGTGCAGCATTCCAGCATTCAGGAGATGGAGCAGGGCCTTGCCAAGGTGGTCCCAGGGAACAGCTGGTGGGGAGATTTGGATAAATACGGAAGGAACAGGAATCCCTGGGCAGTGCCACAGCAGGAACAATTCATGTGAGGGGTCATGTTCTTATTAAACACCAGGACACGAGGTCAGCGCCGAGTCCACAGACAGCTGAGTGTTACTTTCCAGGGATGGAGGGTTTGCTGATCACAGAGCTCCCAGCTCAGCCAGTGGCTCATACCTCACCACAGCACAGCAGACTGAATAATTATCAATGAATAATTGGATGTTTTTACAGCATCCACAGAGGGGTTGGAGCTTTTCAGGAGCAAAGATCACTCCATTTTGGCAAAGTCCTTAATTCTGTGGCTGGTTCTGAGCTGTGTTCTGCTCTGGTTTTTTTTGTAACAACATAGTTTTCAAACATGTGTCTTGGGGAATCAGATCCAGGCAGAACACTTGGAAAAGTTTTTGTTGCTGCTGGCACACTGATATGGGGTGTCATAACCCATCAACATAAGTGCTCCTTCTCCACCCTGGGAAGTGTGGAGAAGGACTCACTTAAAAATCAAAGTAAATATTTATTGTAATTAACCTTTTCCTAGAATTAATACAAACACACACGCACCACCCCTTCCAGCCTTCCTCTTTCTGGGTTTAGTTGCCATTCCCACACAGAATTATTGGGACGTCTGGAGATCATCCAGCCCAACCCCTCTTCCCAGGCAGGGTCACCTGGAACGGGTGACACAGGAATGTGCCCAGGTGGATTTGGAATATCTCCAGGAAGGGAAACTCCACACCCTCCCTGGGCAGCTGTTCCAGGGCTCTGCTGCCCTCATGCTCTTCCTCGTGTTGAGGTGAAACTTCTCGTGTTTTAGTTTGTGGCCGTTGTTCCTTTTCCTGTCGCCGGCACCATCCTCTGAGATATTTATATGCATTAATAAGGTTTCCTCTCAGTCTTCTCCAGACTAACCAGGCCCAGCTCCCGTGGTCTCTCCTCCTGAAAGAGATGTTCCAGCCCCCAAATCATCCTTATGGCCTCCACTGGACCCTCTCCAGTAGCTCCTCTGGTGCTGAGGAGCCCAGAGCTGGACCCAGCTCCCCAGACAGACACAATTGTGAGGAAAGGCTGAGAGAACTGGGCCTGTTCAGCCTGGAGAGAAGCTTCAGGGTGACCTAATTGCGGCCTTCCAGTGCCTGAGGGGAACTTACAGCGATGATGGGGCAAGTTACAGGAGCATGCATTGACAGGGGGATGGGTTCAAACTGAAGGAGAGGAGGTTTAGATGGGATATTGGGAAGGAATTTCTCGCTGTGAGGGTGGTTAGGCCCTGGCACGGGCTGCCCAGAGAAACTGTGGCTGCCTCATCCCTGGGAGTGTCCAGGGCCAGGCTGGAGCAACTTGCTGCAGTGGAAGGTGTCCCTGCTTATGTAAGGGGTTTGGAACTGGATGATCTTTAAGGTCCCTTCCAACCCAAACCATTCCACGACTCCACGATGGTCCCTCGCGCGGACTCGGCTCCCCCCGCTCCCCCCGTCACATGGTCCCGTCCTCTTCCCGCCCCCCCCGCTCCCCCCGCCCGCATGGGCCGCTCTGGCCCCGCCCCCCACGCGCGCGCACTGTGCACGCGGCGCCGGCCGGCTCTCGGCGGCACGTAGCGCACGCACCCCAGCCCGCCTCTGGCGCGAGGCGCCGGCAGCCAATCGGAGCGCGGCGCGGGGCCGACCCGGCCAATGGGAGCGGCCGGGGGGCGGGCGCTGAGCGCGAGGGCGGCTATAGGCGGGCGGGCGCGCGGCCGCTCGCCCTCAGTCAGAGCCGGGGAGGCGAGATCGGCGGAGCTGCGCAGCGGGTTTGCCGGCACAGCGGTGAGTGCGCCGGCACCGCTCGGCCTCGGCGCCCCGCGGGCACCGGGGACGCGCTTCAGACTCCCCGCGTGGCAGCGGCGGAGTCCTGGCCGCCCCCGTGGGATGGGGCCGTGCCGCCGGGCTGTGCCGAGGCTCGGTGGTCCCTGAGGGGTGCAGGCCGCTGAGGGCGGTTCGCGCAGCACCAGTGGGGGTTGGGGGGTCTGGGCGGCCTGAACCCCGCCAACGTGTGGGACTAGAGGGCGAAATCAGGGGGGTGTGAGGGTCAAGGCGCGGGCAAAATCGGGGGAATATGATGGGTCATATGAGTCAAGGCGGGGACACAATCGGGGAGATATGGTAGGTCAAGGCTGGGCCAGACTTTGGGGGATATGTTGGGTCGAGGCATCCTCAAAGGCAGAGTTTAACCTCTCCCTCTTAGTCATTAACAATCGCGCTCGGATTGCCTGCGGTGATTCGGACTTTCCCCCTCTTTAGTGGATGTCCTTCAGCTGCCCGTCTCAAATATTTAACCTTTGCCGTCGGCGCTCCAATCCGTGCCTGAGGTCTCTTAGCGGGTGGTTGAGCGCTGGTTATCCCAAGGCAGCAGCGCGTGGATGTGCATCCCTGGATGTTGAGGTGTGCAGAAAGAATTGAAGAATTGCGTGTTAACCCTCTCGCCTCGTGCAGGGACTGCCGGAGAGGATCCTGGGCTTCCTCCTGTTCCGTTACTCGCCTGCTGAGTCACAGGGTAGGGCTGTGACTGTCTGAGCCTGGCAGGAAGTACTGAAGTTTGTCATCCAAACCCACGGGCTGAGGCAGTGCAGGTTCAGGCCTCCATCTTGTTAAACACCGAGAGAGAAAGTGGTTCTACACGTCTGCGATTTACTCCCTGCCGGGCATTGTTTAGAACCCGTAGTATCATGTTACAGAGATAGAGGTGAATTTAAACCCCGTGGAATGCAGAGCAGTAGGGTTGGAAGGTGCACATTTGCCCTTTTCAGGAGTGCTTTAGCAGTGGATTTGATGTGTTGAATCCAAAGGTCTAATGGGCAGTAAACTATATTCAGGGTGGTAATGGTATGAGAGTTGTGGTCATACAGGACATTTAAATGTCATGCAAAGCTAGTAAGTGGCAGTTCTGTAATAAGACTCTAGGGTAGTTCTTCCTTAAGACCAGACTTTAGTGTTGCTTTTTAAATCTCCATTCAGATGCTTGCAGTGCTCAGCTTGTAACCCTGTCTTGACTTTACAGATATGTGGCTGCAAAACAGCTCACAAGGACAGGCTTTGATGATAAAGTTGGCTGTAAATAAAATCTTTAGAAATAATTTTCAGTTGGAGTAGTCCCCACTGGTGTGAGAATACTGCATTTCCTGGGCAGAGCAGAGAATCAGATGGGGAATAAGTGGTGGTTTCTTGGACTTCAGGTGACAGTGGAGTGAGTACTCAGAGCTGGCAGAGGGTTGTGACTTAGCTTTGAGTAGGTGCTGACACGTGTGTTCCTGGGAAGGCCAGGAAAGCTGGTGTGTGTGGCTTCTCCCCTGCAGGCAGACAGTGACCTTGTCAGCAGATTATGCTACAGAAAAAGGTTTAAGGCAATGTGTGTGTTAAATACCACTGTGGTATTTGCGTGTTGGGCTGATTCCAGGGCTCAGGACAAAGGTCTGGAGCAGACAGTGCTGCTGGTGACCTCTCCTGCCTTCAGTCAGCATTTCCACAGTTAAACCTGTGCTCAGGCTGCCCCTCCTGTTCGAGATGAGTTGATTGAATTGATTGAGGCAGGATTCATAGTGCTGAGCTTGTGGGGAGCTAAACAGCTTCAGTTTTACCCTATAGCTCAGTGGGAGAACTGTTCCTTGAGCACGGGAGTGAGGGGGTTTGCAAAATGAGCAAGAAAAAAGTGTGAAGGATTTCTGGAGTGGTGCTGTGAAATGGCTCTTTGTGCAGGAAAGGGAGGGACTTCTGGAGAGGTCAAGGATGCTCAGTAGCTCAGACCTGGCAGACATTCCCAGTGGAAGCTCTTGGAGTGTGTATTCCTGAAGTGCCTCCTTTGTGGAGGTCAACAAACAGTTCTTGCATTGTGCTAAGACTTCCTGTGAGCTGGCTGTGCTTTCAAAGAATAAGGCACCTAAAGTTTTGTGACAGAGCCACAGCTCTCAAAATGAAAGTGCCAGCCTAATAAACTCTCTCTGGATAAATGGAGACTCTTGCTGGTAGCCATTGCTCAGTGCACCTGCAGAGAGATAAGTGTTAGTGTGGGTGGGACTGATAACTGGGGAGTTGCAGGGATTTATGTCTAGCTTGTGTGTTATTCACTGGTTGAAGCTCAGTAGTGGCAGTGTGAAGGTCAACTCCAAGTAAGTTGTGTTGCTTCCTAGATTAGTCATATCATCTGTCAGTGTGTGGGTCTGACTCTGAACAGGCACTTGGAAATGTTAGAGGTTATACAACATGCAGGGGCAGGACAGCTGGAAGGGACGTTTGAAAGCCAAGAGGACAAGGCAAATGGCTGCCTGTGTTTTTAACTTCAGGGGGAGGAATTTGCTGTGGAGGAAGGACTGAGTGTGTGAAGTGACTCCTCACACAGACTCAGAACAAACAGCAGCATTTCTAAGGTCGTGTTTTCTTAACTTTGCAGTAACTGTGGATTCATGACCATTTCTGTAAACAGAGTTGCCACCCACACTGGCTTGCCAAAAAGCCAGATTCCAGATAGTTCTGCTTCTGAGGCTGAGCTTTATTCTCTGCAGATGGGCTGGGTTTGGTGCCAGTGAGTGGCTTACAAGCATGTGTATGACTTGGTTTTTAAAATCTAGCCAAGCTTACGTAAGAGTTTTCTTATGTGTGTAGAAGTGAGAAGGGGGAAAAGGAAGTATTCAGAACAGTGTGGTGAATTTTCTTCCTTTTAAGAGGAAAAGTTAAAAGGAAAAACTCTTCCTGTAAATACTCAACAGGGTGTAACTATTAATGCAAGCCCTTAATTAGAGCTGTGGCTGTTTCTATTTCGACACAGGCTCTGTTTGGCTCTGAGCAGCTGCTGTGCATACTAAGAGCTGGTGCACTTCAGACTCGTTATCAAAAAGAACTCTAACTGGTAGCAGAGATTTCCTGTATTAGGATTGCTTGCCTGCTCTTATGTGGTGAGAGATCTCTCTCTGAAACCAGCCTTCTGGGTTTAGACTGTTCTTCCCATCTAAGTTGAGACTTCTCCCAACATTTGACTCTGAACTCCCACCAAGTTTAAGAAGTTTTCCTGCAGTGTGATGTTTTTGAACTGGTCTCGTGCCTGCAGGTATTATGACAGGATATAAAATTCAAGCTGATGCTTGCAGCAGTTGCTGCCTGCTTAGAGCAGTGCAAGGCCTGTGAGGTCCCTGGGCAGGGGGCCTGAGGGGGTTTCTGTGTCCCTGGCACCCCTGGGCTGTGTGGGAGAGGGCCTGGGACAGGCCTGGTGAGAGTTGGGTGGTGCTGGTTGTGCCTGTGGCCAGCTGAAGCTGCTAAAAGTCACACACAACCAGCCTCTGGGGAGCCCGAGGAGCTGGGGAGTGGCACTGGCAGGTTGTGGTGGGAAGGGTGTGGGATGGGGCTCTGCCTGCTCTGCTCACCTGCAGCTTAGGCTGCAACATGATGGTCACCCCAACTCAGTGGTGACTGTGCAGAGCCTACCCAGAGACCTGGGGACTCCTGGGAATTAGGAAGATGCCATATTTCAAAGGAATTACCACTTTATAACTGTGAGGACACTGTGACCTGACACCAGAAAGGCATGTCTGGTGTTGTTAATTAGAGATTCCTCCCTTCCCTGCTGAAGCTCCCATTTTCCATTCAGACAATTTCTCTAAGAAGTTTGCTGCCTACCAGGAGCTTGCATTCACATCATCTGCTCCTACTGTGCAGGGTCTCATGATACTGCAATGAGGTCACTTAAAAACATCAAAAGAGACTCTCCCTTGGATATAGGGAAGAGGCTTTTTAAATGATAAAGGTGATGGCACTGGCACAGGTTGCCCAGAGAAGCTGTGGCTGCCCCATCCCTGGAAGTTGGGGATGGTTGGACAGGGCTTGGAGCAACCTGGTCTGGTGGAAGGTGTCCCTGCCCATGGCAGGGGGTGGAACGAGATGATCAGAAGGAAACTTCCAACCCATTCCATGAGTAAAGCTAAAATCTTCTTCTTTTCAGGTATTAAAGATGTCCATCACCAAGATCCACGCCCGTGAAATCTTTGACTCTCGTGGGAATCCCACTGTTGAGGTAGACCTCTACACCAACAAAGGTGAGTCCTCAGCTGTGGGGGTTCATTCCTTTCTTGTATCTGATGGAACAAATGATCCCATTCTAGCCTTGCAATTGTGCTTACTTTTTCTTCCATACATAGAACTTGTTGAGACTGGCAGGAAAAACCTCTGCCTCATTCTCCTGGGATGAGTTTGCTGAGCTCAAGTTCCTGGCCTAGACAATGCAGGGCTTTTTGAAGTGTGCTGCTTCTTACAGTCTAAATTGTGCCAGTGCAGTTCCAAACCTGCCTTCCCCTGCCCCAAGCATAAACTGGGTAGCACTTGCAAACTAAAGTTAAGGCCTTTGTTCCTGTCCTCGAGCAGCTGCTGATGGTCCTGGTGGTCAGTGCTCCCCAAACTCTGGGTGACTGCACTTGGTCTGGCAGTCACTTGCTGTAATGAAAGTCTTCTGCTGCAGAGGTGAATTTTGAGTAATGGTTTCTTCTCTCTGTGAGAACTCAGGCGTGACTAAAGAACTTGTCTAATTGGGCCTTCACATATAACATCTTATATTTTTAATTATTGTAGGACTTTCCCTTGGTTTGTGAGTTGTTCATTCCACATCTGATAGGATCTGACAAAGGCATTGTGCAGACTCATACCAACGTGCTTTGGTGGAATGAGCAAACACAATGCCTTTAATACACTGACTAAAGAGCTGATCTTTCTGCCTCAAAGGATTAATGCAGTCATTTAATGAGACTGCCCCCACTAAGCTCTTTGATTTAGTGGGATAAGGGAAAGACTGGAGGCTGAAGCTGGCATCTTGAACCACAGGCAGAACAGACTCCAGTGTGCAGATTTGCTCCAAGTTCAGCATCCTTGGCTGGAGGAATGAGCTGTCTGGGTGGCTCTGCTGTTGTCAGAAGAGCTCAGAACTCACATTAACAAAATAGACCTCTTAATTGTCCCCTTTATGCCATATCTTAGAATTTAAGAGCTTGCCTGCCAGACTGAGCTCAAAAGTAGATCCAGTGAATAAAGCTGCCTTTTTGGAAAAAGAATGGATGGTTTTGTAACTTAAACACTTGAAATGCACAGTGGAAGAGAAGGAGTCAGTGTGAGGGAAACACTGATAAACTGGTGATGCTGTAAAGGAGCAGACAACCCTCTTAGAATCATTGTACACGTGAGCAGAGATGTGGTTTAGAGACTTCCTCTCCCATCTCCAGGGCTGGAAGTATGGGCAGGTTGGGATGGTTTATGGGTGTGGGATGTTTTGTGGGTTTGAACGTGCCAAGACATTTCATTTTTGTGTTGTGCACAGGTCTGTTCAGAGCTGCTGTTCCCAGTGGTGCCTCAACTGGAATCTATGAAGCTCTGGAGCTTCGTGACAATGACAAGACACGCTACCTGGGCAAAGGTAACCCTGAGTGTGGGTCCCCAGAGAGCCCTGGCAGAAGGGCTGTATCCCTGCAGGTGCTGCTGCTGCACTGTAGCAGAGGCCACCAGGGCTCCTGTGCTGCTGTCTGTGTTCTGTACAAGGCATGGCAAGTGAGCAGGGCCAGTGGAGATGGGCAGGGAGGGGACAGCTGTGGGTTGGGGCACAGGGAAAGCAGAGGCTGCTGGGCTGGTTCTCTGGGGATGATGTGCAGGGTGACTCTGCCTCCAGCAGTGCAGCTGCCTCATGCTGGAGGTCACTGTACCTGCACAGGTGGGTCTGTGGAGCTTGGACAGGCCAGGCAGGTGCCAGTGTCTCTGTACAGTGTGCCCAAATGTCCTCTGTTATGCTGCTCCCCTTGCCCTGTGTGTGTGTCAGAGTACAGAGTGCATCAGCAGGTGTCATGAGGACATCCACACTGCCTCCTCCAGAAGGCTTGGAGCCACTCACAAGGTCTTTCCATGGGCCAAATTCTCAAAGAACCCTTAAATCTCTCAGCTCTGTCACTGTAGACTCCTTAGATCCCTGCATGTTAAATCCTGAACCTGAGGTTTTATGCCAGCTGCTGTCCACAGCTAATGTGCAGCTCTGCACTGGTAATCCTGGAGGAGGCTTCTATTTCAGGGTGCACAGCAGTTAAAGCCACTCTCAATTCTGTCTGTCATTACAGGTAGCCAGGATACTTAGGTTTGTGTTAATGGTGTTAATATTTTACTTGTCTGGGGACTGACTGTGTGCTCTGAAAGGAAATTAAACACAGCAGTCACCAGGCTGGCTGGGGAACAAGTATGGGTGAGAATGAAAAGCTGCAAACAAGATGTCATTACCTAATACACATCCTAATTGTAGTTCTTATGACCATTCTGAGAGCTTGGACAGTCAGGGCTCCTTTCTAACTTGCTGCTCTAAAAGCATTGGTGATGCCTTCCAAGTATAAGCAATCATCCTGACTTTTGGCTGGGAGAGGGAATTAATTTCAGACTCTTTTGCCAGTCAGGTGAAAGGAAGCTGAAATATTTTTTTGCCTATTAAGAAAGAGCAATTAGAGTGGGTAACTACTGAATTAACTTGGAGAGCCTTGTCTTAGAAGATTCATGGTTGTTAATGCTTTTAATGCAGAATAAACTCCTGGATGACTGAATATCCCAAAAAGCTGAAGAGCTTATGCTGTTTACCCAGGGCACCACTTCTTGAGAAGAGTAAATGTGTACTTACCTCACTGTGCTAAATGTGTGTGTGCTTAGACCTGTTAAGTCTGATCCTACAGGCAGTTCTTAATGGCATCTAACTAGACAGTGGTTAACAGGCTGTGGCAGCTGAAGGGCTTTGTCAGCTGGGAGATAACAGGAGTTGTGAAAAAATAATCACCAAATGGGATGAGTTTCAGATAACTGGTAGGCCTTTTGTAATATAAATCTGCAGACTTAGACTATTTGGAAAAGCAATTAATGTGGTTTAGGGTGCAGTTAATTAGCATTCACTGTTCTGAACATGGGGGTTTTTGGAAATGTTTAAACACTGCACAGTAAAACATGTGCTAGGGTGATGCTTTAGCAAAGTTACAAAATGATAGCAGATGGTGAAATGCCTGAGCTGCTGCATACCTTAACTTCTGGGGAAACCTTTTCCTTTCCCCCTTCTCATAGATTCTATGAGTAGCCCATCCTAAAACCTTCTGTAAATGCTGTCGTTCAGCCACTTGAGGTTTGGGTCCAAAGTGCTGTTGGCAGAATTATGGAGACCTGGGTGGAAAACTGAAATACAGCCTTGCACAATTTCCTTTGCTCTTTGAACCTTTTGTTTCTGGTCCACTGCTCAGTGTCAGGCTCTTGCTGGCTGGTGGGTCTCTTCAGCTGTGTGTGTCCTTTCTCTTGCATGCCTGTGGGGTTGGCTGTGAGTCTTCCTGTCCCTCTTGATTCTGTTGTCCTGTTTGGCTTCTGTCAGGTGTCTCCAGAGCTGTTAAGTATGTTAACGAGTTCCTGGGGACAGCCCTGTGCACACAGGTAATGGATGTGCTTTCAGTGCAGCCCTGTCACTTGGCTGAGCTCTGCAGTGCATGGCCTTGCAGACTAACCCTGCACAGGCATTCCTGGCAGTGTGTCCTTCAGTCGAGGTGACCTCCCTGTGAGCTCAGGTTGGATTGGGGCTGGAGTAGCATGAGGTGGTATTCCTGAGATGTTACTGCTCCTGAGATCCCTACTAACACCTGCATAACCTGTGTGGTTGACCAGTGTCTGATCTGCTTGTTCCTTCCAGGTGTCTCAAAAGCTGTTGAGCACGTCAATAAAACGATTGCACCTGCACTGGTTAGCAAGGTAGGAGCAATCTGCCTTTCCCTAACCTCACCTAAAGCCAGGCAGTGTGGCCAAACCACCCCTCAGGGTGGTTGGAGGAACTGTGTGACATGGGGGGTGTTAGTGGATTGGGGTGCATGTGAACAAACTGACTACAGCAATTGTTTTACTTAATTTACTTAATGAATGCATATCTAATACATGATCAAACCATCTCTGGCAGCCTGGTGGTGCAGTGTGTAGGAACACAAGCACCTGGGAGCTGCAGTGGTGTGCTTTACACTTGAGTGGCTGAATGATGAGGAGAGGCTGGGTTTCAGCCAAACTGGGTAATTTGGAAGGGAATCTGAGGGATCTAGAAAAGTCTGCTTGTGTGAGATTCCTGAGTTCTTTGTGGGCTCCAAGCCCTGCTTACAAAGGATGGTGCAAAACTAGGTAATGTGTGAAGTGATTGCACATCCAGCTTGCCTGTCAGCCTTGGTCTGCTGCAAGAGGCCAGAGGTTCTGCTGTGTGATGATGGCGAGTTTTGGTGCCTGCCCAGGGGTGTGGATGCAGTGGGGGGTCGGTGAGAGTTTGTGGATGTGTGTTTGGTGTCAAACAGTGGTTTTTGCTTGCTTCTCTCTGCAGAATGTCAGCGTTGTGGAGCAAGAAAAGATTGACAAACTGATGCTGGAAATGGATGGGACTGAGAATAAATGTAAGTGTTGTCCCGAGGGGGTGCAAAGGTTAAGAAGGGTTTATAGAATTCTAACTTACTTTATCAGAAATGGGTAGTGTGTGGCATGTGCTGTGCACTGCCATAATTAAAACTGTGGGGCTGGCATTGCTGAGTGTCTTTATAAAGACATTTCCATCAACAATTCCTTCTCTTTCAGCCAAATTTGGTGCCAATGCCATCTTGGGTGTATCTCTGGCTGTGTGCAAAGCTGGTGCTGCTGAGAAGGGTGTCCCCTTGTACCGTCACATCGCTGACCTTGCTGGAAACGCAGAAGTCATTCTCCCAGTTCCTGTGAGTCTCTTGGTGGGGCTGAAGCCTTGGTCTGACCAGGTGCCTCATGGGCATAAATGCTGTTATCAAGTTCCCCTGAAACGTTCTAACTTGGCTTTTTTTGGTTGCTCCAAGGCTTTCAACGTGATCAACGGTGGCTCCCACGCCGGCAATAAGCTGGCCATGCAGGAGTTCATGATCCTCCCCGTGGGTGCCGAGAGCTTCAAGGAGGCCATGCGCATCGGGGCAGAGGTCTACCACAACCTCAAGAACGTCATCAAGGAGAAGTATGGCAAGGATGCCACCAACGTGGGGGATGAGGGTGGCTTTGCCCCCAACATCCTGGAAAACAAAGAAGGTAAGAATGAGCTAAATGCAGGAGGAGCTGTAACTGAAAGCTGGGGAATTAAGACCGTGCCTGCCCAATATCAATGGAAAGCAGGATCAACAGGTTCAAAGGTGTAGGACTTGCTGCTGTTTCTTGGCTCTGCTTCTTAGCCTGACAGACATCCCGAGATGCTCTACTGATGTGGTCAGGTGTTCCCTTGGACATCAGCTTATGCAGCTTGACAGGGTGGCTTTAACCTCAGTGCCTCATTAGTTCCATTCCCATGGCAGCTTAAGGGAATCTTGTGTCCTTCCAGCTGAAAAGTGATGTGGAAACATCTGTGCACTGCAGGTCTCCCAGAACCAGTAGTCAAAGATCACTGGAGTTGTTTTTCTGCTGACAGGGGAGGAAAACAGTTTATACTCTGCCTGGTCATGTGTGGGAGTGCACAAAGGCTTGCCTGGGAAGTTGAGGCAGTTGCTGCTTCCATGGCCAAACAGTTCTGTTCAGGAACCTGTGGGAGAGGCAGTTTGTCTGTGAGAAGTGAAATACCTGTTCCTACAAAAACTGTGCCAGAGGAGCTGTTTTTCTGCCTCTCACAGAAATGGAGCTGCTAATAAGGCAGTAGAATACTACAACTCTTAAGTTGCTTGTTACTTTACACCTGTTAGTTATGTTGTTGTTCAGGGTGACTTCTAAACTGCACTGCCTTTTCTGACACTGAAGATACTGAGGCAGCACCAGGAATGGGGCCATTTCTGAGTCCCTGTCACATGCAGCTTTGCTGGGTCTGTGCCCTCACAGACCTCAGTGAGGATGACCTTGAATGACCGTTACAGCCCGAGGAATTTCTGTTGCTGGCAGCTGCTTTTGCAGTCTGTGCTACATTAGCATCTTACAAAACCCAACCAAGCCCACAAAAAACCCAAACCAACAAGAAATAAAACCACTTGATCTAAGCTTCCTACTGCAGATAGCCTGGCTGATCCCAGCTGCTTCACTCAGGGGTAATGGGGAGAGTTTTACTGGTTGGATCATACTGAGTTCCCTGGCTTGGGCTCTGCCAAACAGTAGCACAGTGGGCAGTATCCAGAGACTTTTTCCTGAGTGATTCTGTCCCCTCTTCTGCAAATAAATGTGCAAGTGGAGAACAGGTAGATGCCAAGAGGGGTGCCCTGTGCAGAGGCAGGCTGTATCCCCTTTCCTGTCAGGGTTTGGATGCTCACTGCTTCCGTGGGCAGCACTTGATGTGGAGCTAAAAGGGATTAGAGTGCAGCCAGTGCTTCCTGCCCACATGCATAAAGCTGAAGGAGGATGTGGTATCACCTAGCATTAAGCTTTCTGGGCTGACATGTAGTCCTGCCTGAAGAGATTAGGAATCCCATAATGGTGTCTCGAGGGTATTACAAGCTAAAAGCAGTATTAGAGTAATATCTTGTTCCAGTCAGTTCAGAAGTGGGAGAGTTTAAGAACCTTTTCTGTGCAGCCTTTGGGCTTTCCAAAGTGGGTAATGGAGATTCTTTGCCAAGTGAACGTGCTGCTGTTGGGAAATGAGCAGCTTTTGGGTTAGGATGTTTGGCAGGAGCTCAGAGATCCCTGCCTGTGTTCCAGCCCTGGAGCTGCTGAAGACGGCGATCGCCAAGGCCGGGTACACCGACAAGGTGGTCATTGGCATGGACGTGGCTGCCTCAGAGTTCTACCGGGATGGGAAGTATGACCTGGACTTCAAATCCCCTGATGACCCCAGCAGATACATCACTCCTGACCAGCTGGCTGACCTGTACAAGGGCTTTGTCAAGGGCTACCCTGGTGAGTTCTTCATTAACAAGAAGCACGGTAGTGGTGGGTAGGGGTTGATTGCTGAAAGAAAGAGCTGCTGTGCAGCCTCTCTTATAGGAGGGATTGAGAGCTCCTCCCTTGAGCAGCCTCTTAGGGGTCTTAGGAATGTTCTTCAAAGTGGGTAGTGCTTGGCTGCAGCACTTTGGTACCACTGCATTCAAACAAGACCTTTCAGGCTGGCGTTGTCTAAAAGCTGCTGGTGTCCCTCTGCAGTGGTGTCCATTGAAGACCCGTTTGACCAGGATGACTGGGCTGCCTGGAAGAAGTTCACTGGCAGTGCTGGCATCCAGGTGGTTGGTGATGATCTGACTGTGACCAATCCAAAGCGCATTGCCAAGGCTGTGGAGGAGAAAGCCTGCAACTGCCTCCTGCTCAAGGTCAACCAGATCGGCTCCGTGACAGAGTCCCTGCAAGCGTAAGTTCTCCCCCCTTGGCCAGGCCAGGCATGGGGGTTGTTTTAACTGAGGGAGGTGAACATACAGACCAGATCCAGGGGAACAGAAATCTGTTGGTGGAGCATCTGTGAAGGGAGAACAATTATTAACTGAGAGAGGATATTGCAAGTAAACTTGTACCTTCATAGTGTTGGTGTCATGGGGCACACGGAACAACCCCACAGGGTCTGAGCACAACCTCACAGGGTCTGAGGGTGAAAGCAGCTCTCAGTCACCGCCTTGTCACATGATCCTGACCTGTCCCAAAGGGTGGTTCTGTCCTGCCAAAGCCAGGAATGCTGCCACCTGGCACTGACACTAGAGCAAAGGCTGCTGGCCACATGGGCACGGTGTGAACCTAATGAGGTCTTTATCTCTTCCAGCTGCAAGCTGGCCCAGTCCAACGGCTGGGGTGTGATGGTGAGTCACCGCTCTGGAGAGACAGAAGATACCTTCATTGCTGACCTGGTAGTGGGTCTCTGCACTGGTCAGGTTGGTGTCTACCTGTTGCAGTTTGGCTTTTTTGCTTGATGAGCTAATTTGGTGGTGAAGCCAAGGCCATGCTGCACTGCAGCTGGGGGCTGCTCTGCCTTCAGGTGTGCTGTGCCTGTACACAGGGAGCCGATTTGACTCACAGGAGTGTGACAGGAAAATTGTTATCTTCTGCAAACTCACCTTTAACCACCAATTTAAAACACCTTTGTCAGCTCCAGTGGGTGTACTGGGATTTCCTGATCCTGAGGCTGATAGCAAATGAATAATCTTTATTGCTCCCAAACCTCTTGTGTTTGAGTGTTTAGATATTGAGCCTGATGCTCAAATAAAGCTTATCACTAAATTATTATTACATAATTATGCTTGTTTCTCTGAATAGTTTTGTGTTGGCCCCTCTGGCCTGGTTTCTGCTGTAGTTCTTCACTAACTTTGTGATTTCCCTTTCAGATCAAAACTGGTGCCCCTTGCCGATCCGAGCGTTTAGCCAAGTACAACCAGCTGCTGAGGTGAGCCTTGGGAAAGGGGAACAGGGCTGAGCCTGGCATAGAATGAATGCTCCAGTAATGCTTTGGGGGGCACAGCTTGGTCTTCTGCCTCTCAGAAACACCCTGCAGCTGAAGGACATAAAGTGACCCTGGCAGAGGTGCTTTTGGGCCGGTGCTTTGTAGGGGTGGCTGAAGGCTGAGCTGGATGGGTGAGGTCCTTAACAGACACACTGAAGGGAACATCACATAAAGCATCCTGTGATCCTGGATGTGAGATTGTCCTTCTCTCTGCATGGGGCAGTTCCCCTGGGCAAGCATTTAAAATGTTTGGGTTGAGTTCTGCCAGATGGGGGGCACTGACCCGACGGGGCAGTTCTTTGACTGGTGGGAACTGGTTTGTCACTGGCAGTGCCTTCAGCACCACGTAGGTTGAGGGTTTCAGTGTAAGGCCAGTGGCTGTGCTGGTGCAGGAGCTCTGTGCTGTCTGCTGACCCCCAGTGCTCTCTTGCCTCCCCCCAGAATTGAGGAGGAGCTTGGCAGCAAGGCCCGCTTTGCTGGGAGGAACTTCAGGAACCCTCGTGTCAACTAAGTGTGGATCAGTCGACCCCTGTTCTGGCTTTGAGCACCAGTCATTTACTTAGATCACAGTTACCTGTACTAGAAAGTTAAGGGCAGCTGAAGGAAAAGACCAGTCTGCAGGTCCTCTTCCCCCCTAGATGATCCCTTCACCCAGTGTTTTCACCAACTCTGATGTGTTAATTGTAATGCTCTACTGCTTCTGTAGAACAGTCCTCGAGGGTGTTCTGTGTATTTAACACCCTCAGGGATCCTGACATTGTGGTTCTGGGCATCAACACTTTAGTTCCTTTCTCTGCCTGTCAATGTTTGGAGCTGTGTGATTTGCAGTGCAGCAAGAGGTACCTGCAGACAGAGTTAGTAGTGTTTTTACATGTGATAAATAAAAGCATCAAACAACCCAACAACGTGTGGTTTTGAGTTATTTGGAGGAGATGGGGGGCAGGGATACCCACCTCTGCATCATGGAATTATGGAATGGTTTGGGTTGGAAGGGACCTTAAAGCCCATCTTGTTCCACCCCCTGCCATGGGCAGGGACACCTTCCACTAGCCCTGTCCAACCTGGCCTTGGACACTCCCAGGGATGGGGCAGCCACAGCTTCTCTGTGCCAGGGCCTCCCCACCCTCCCATCACATCCTGGTTTAAAGCTGTGCTGGAAGGAGGGAGAGATGAACTGTTCTGTGCCAGGGGCTGGGCTGTTGCTTTGTGACAAGGTGACAACTAGCTCAGGGGAGGTGCCTGTACCAAGCTGGCCTTCAAGGATCTGTTCAGTCACTGGGAAGGGAGACGAAGAATAGGTTTTGAACCCATGGATCAATAGTGATTCTGCAGGGAAGAAGGAAAAGCTCAGATTTCCCTCATGTATCAAAGCTGAGGTGTATCCTGACAGGAGTTGTGACCTTTGCCAGGGCCTGCTGCACATCTTGGCTGGTCAGTCCTGTCAGTGTGGCTGAAACATCCCAGTGACAGCCCTGAGGTGTGAGCTGTGGCACAGAGTTGCTCCTCAGCCCCTGGGCTTTGCTGATGGCACTGACAGAAGGTGTAATTTGGGGTTGACCCCAGAGCTGCACTTTGATTTTTACTCTATGAGTGTCCAGTTACTGCTTTTCCCAGGGGAGAAGGAAAGACTTGAGGGCATTTCCAGCTGTGTGAGAGCAGGGTGAACAAAAGGCTGATGAGCTGATCCTTGTATTTCCAAACCCCTTTGCTCCCTTCAGGCTGTGGCTCTGCTGGTTTGGCTGGGCAGGGCAGGCAGGCAGAGATGGCAAAGCATGTGGCACATCACTGCTCGTGGAGACAAGGAGGAAGAATTCCTTTCTCCCAGGCTTTGCCAAGAGTTTGTTTGGTGTTTCTGTCCCCACGGTGGTTCTGTTGGTCTGTGTGGTCACCATCAGAGCAGCATCCCCAGAACTGGGGATCAGACTCGTGACCTTAAGTCCTTTTCTAGTCAGGAAAAATCAAATTATTACACAACTAAGGAAGGGGTTGTCTAAGCCAGTTCTTGTTTCTTGCTTTCTTTTTTTTTTCTTCTTCTTTTCCATAATGGCAGATTTGTAATAAAAATACTAATTTCCGCTTCACTTAATGACTGTTCCTGGTCTTTCGGTTCCAGGAAAGGGTCCCCCGTGGCTGGAATGTTCATTATCCGTGAGGAGCACAGCGCTGCCCTCCGGTGGGCGCTGCGGGCGTTGCAGTGTAGCGTCACAAACCAGTTTTGTGTGTCTTTTAAATCGCTAAGGTGGAAAACGTTAAAGCCACTGATGCTGCAGGGAACGTGTCATCATCTGCCTTAAACTTAGAGAATATCGTCAGTTCTAGTTTGGGGGAAAAACCAATTTATTTCAGTAGGTGCTGTGAAATGCTGAGGGGCAGGGATGGGGTGTTGTGTCCCTGAACAAACCTGCACAGGGGAGGGCAGAGGCCAGAGCAGAGATGTTGGTGAGCTGCTGGGATGGTTTCCAGCTGCCTGGGACTGGTGTGAGAGCTAGGAAAGGGTTTAGCACCAAGGGCTGGGGGGGAGAAGCCTGGTTGCTGTTGGTCAGTGCTTTTGAACTAGAAAGACTCATCTGCTGTGGCTGGTTCTAAAACACCTCATCTTATGTGAAGATTAAGAAGCTGCAGCACTAAGAATGGTCAACATCCCTCAGGTGGGAAAGGAGGAGTTTCTGGCACCTTCCCTGTCCCTAAACCTGTGGAGGGAGGAAGGTGATGGCTGTTGTGTGTAATTAGTGCTGTAATTAGTGCAAAGGGGAGCTCATTCCTGGGGGAATGTGGCCCCAGGGTGTGGGAAGAACACTGAACTGTCACCTGGGATGTGGGTGTGTTTGGATCCAGTGTCCAAATGCACATGGACCAGCATCCCTTGGGAGTGAGGGGAATTTGGGCCTGGCCACACTTGGGCTTCCCCAGGTCCTGTGGCCAGTTCAGCAGGTGGAGCCTGAGAGCAACTACAGCACAGCTGGTCCCAAAAAAACCTCCCCAGGGTGCCCAGTGCAATGAAAACATCCCTTCCTTGGGCAGCTGGCAACGGTGTCTCCTCAGGAGATTTATCTCCCCTGTCAGGCTCCTCTTAAGAAGAGCTTTGCTATAAATACCAAATTTACCAGCCCCAGCTCAGCACACTAAAAAAGCCTCCTCTCACACTCCTTTGTCCTTTCCCAAGGCCTGGGGCTGGGCTGGTTGCACCCCGTGGCAGATTTGAAGCACAGTGCACTTTTCACACTTAGCTGATCTCTGAATTAGACCTGTTAAATGAATAAACCAGCTAATTACACACAAATCCTATCAGGGGATTTTTCTCCGCTCTAAGAGGGAAGTTTGTAGTGTGTGCAGAATGCTTTGGGAAGGCTTTTTAACAGAGCTGTGTCTCACCTGGTACTTCAGGAAGTAAAGTCCAAATGCTCAACCCACCTTCCCCAGGGCCTCTATTTCCACTCGGTGATTTTCTTTTAATAAGCATCAGAAGGCAAAAAGAGCTGGGAAATCAGGTCACTGGCTGCCACAGATTGACAAAACCCTGAAGGGCACCAAGGCTCTGATGAACTGAGTGACACGAGCAGGGCCTGGCACCTGGGCTGCTGTATTTGTGTGCAGCTCCATCGACCTGGGGGGAAAAGTGAGCTGGAATCCTCCTCTGTTCAGATGAATAGTTCAGTCCCGGCTCTGACAAAAGGCCCTTCCACCTGTGCTGGTTAACGACGCTGCCGGTGGAGCCCGGCGTTAATTCATTATCGTTCACACCTCGTGGAGAGAACGAGCGGTTCCAGGTCAATCACCAGGCGTGTCCTGCCTTAAAATAACCAGGAAATCACATGGAAAATGGCAGGGTCAGAACATTGCTCGGGCTGGAAAGCCCAAAGCTGAAGTCAGACGCTGTTGAACTGCCCGTTCCTCCCTCAGCCGGCGGATCAATCCCGCGGTGTCAGACGCTGTGCTCACCTGTCCCATCAAACCAGTTATGTAAAGCTTTCAAGTTAAATCTCACAGAGTATTTGGGCCAGATCAGCGAGGTGCTTCCAGCTGCAGAGGATTCAGGCTCTACCTAATGAGGCTGCAGCGTTGAAAGGAGTCCCTTGCAAAGGAAGAAAGGAGACCAGAGTGGGTAAGTGCTGGAACGTGGGGCTGGGGTTTGTAGATAAGGATTTTAAGCGTGTTAAGAGAGAAGTGAATGATTGGTAACGCTGTGTGGGTTTGGAGCGAGGGGGGTGAGTGAATAGGGAACAAGATTTGATTGCTGAAAATCAAGACCTAAACCTGCAGTGCTGGAGAGGGGGGAGAGATGTGTCTACTCCTTAATCAGGGCTCGGATCCCGCCGCACAGCTCCTCACCTTTCTGGGCTGTCCCCACGGAGTTGTACTCGAAAGGCTGTGCTTTATAACAGAGAGCAAATGTAGCACAGCCAGTGGCTTTATTACTGTAATAATTTGCAGGGATGGCACTCCTTGGAGCAGGGGAGGCATCAGCTTAGCAAACACGAGCTGGGAGGCTGCTCTGAGAATAGCAGGCTGGCTTAAAAGCAGGGCTGGAGTGGGAAGCGGGAGAAGGGATGACTGATGAGCAGAGGGGAGAGGCAGGTGGTGCTTTCGGGAGCTATTCAGGTAACAGGATTTATAATGGAGTGATGCAAAGGACTGGAATGGGAGAGATCTCTCATTACCCTCTGGCTCTGTTTCTAGGTGTGTAGAGGTGGCTTTTCTGCTTTGAAGCCCAGCCTACTCTGAGCATTAATTTCCTGCTGTTGGTTTCTGGGTCTCGTACAGGGCCTGTCTCAAAGAGTTGGTTCTGGACAGAAAGGAATGTTGCCATCCCTGTGTAATCTTGAGAAACCAAATGATTCAACATTTCTTGCTAGACGTGGGCCCCTGGTATGGAGTGAGCACATCACTCACAACCTTCTCTCTCTGAGGCTGGGGCAGTGCAAGGCACATTTTCCCATCCTTTGGTTTTCCTGGACCACCCCCAGATCCTGCTCCCTCCTTTTCTCATACCATGGGTGCCCCACAGAGCAGGACTGAACCTCCCTGGGTCTGTTTGGTCCAGGTTCCCCCCTGTTCACCTTTCTTCCCTGATTTCTGTGTCGTTCAAAAACAGTCTAAATGATTTTTTTTTGTTGTTCAGATTGTTGATTTTTGAAAAGAAACAGAAGTACCATTGAGCAGTGGATTGACTGTTCCTTGCAGGGGCTGCTCAGCTCAGGGAAATCTTGAGACTTGCCAGGTAGATTTTACTGCCTCTAGCATGGCTCAAAGCTATTTTATACCCAGTGCTTTCTCCCTCCTGATGGCTTATCCTGGGCACAAAGAAGTCACTGTCCCGTTGTGTGCAGGGAGTGAGACCATCCCCGGGCTGCTGTGCCCACTGCTGTCCCCAGGAAGGACATCAGTGTTTCCCTGTCTCTGGAGAGGCAGAGGGGATGAGCCACCTTTCTTGGAAGGGAATTCCTTGGTTTCTGTGCTCCATCAACACCCACTGGCTCATTCCCAGCCAGAACCTGTGTGTGTGTCCCCAGCGCTGGAGGGGAAAAACCCCACAAGGACCAGCAAGAGCAGGGGTAGGGGGGGCAGCTGCTGCCTTTTCCCTGCTGGAAGGGGGATATCTGGCTTTCCTGCAGCTGTGCAGGCTGCAAGGAGACACGAGGGAGGGAGGTGGATGCTGGGGAGAGGATCTGTGCTGGGCAGGCTGCCAGCCCTGCCTGCCCTGCAGCAGCATCTCAGGCTCTGGCCTCATGCTCCCTTTCACAGCAGGATTGAAAGAGCTGTGCCAGGCACCAGCTTGGTCCCACCACTCCCTTGGGAAGCTTTTATTACCTTTTGCTTTGTATTGCAGGGTGAAATGATTTCCTTGTAGATATGGGCTGTGGGTGGGTGTGGGAATGAAATGCCAGAGCCCTGCTCCTCTGAGCACGTGGGAATGTGGCCTCTCCCTGCAGCTCATGCCCGGGGTCACCAGGATGGTGCTTGGGCTGTCCTGGGGAATCCAGGTTGGGTCATTTCCACAGGGAGAGACACCCATTTGTGCTCCCTCTTTCAGCCCCAAAGAGGGAACAAAGTACTGTGAGATCTGACACATTCTGTGCTCCGTGGGTAGATCCAGCCACAGACACTGAAAGTTCAGGGTGTAGAGAAGGGTAAGAAGGAGAGGAAATAAAAGCCAAACCAGCTGCAGCCCTCAGTTCTGCGAGGGAAAAGCTGAAGGGGAAAAAAGAAGGGAAAAAAACCCAAAACCCCACCAGAAATCAAGGAAGAGAACTGAGGCAATGGGGGAAGAAAAAGGGTTGGGCGGAGAACTCGGATGATAAAAATGAGAGATACAAAATAAATTATAAGGAAGAAAATAACCACAAGGCCCAGCTCACTTCCTCGTGCCGCACTTGAAGTGTGTGTGTGGCGAAATCTCCTGCCCAAAGCACAGTGCACAGGCCCAGCTCTGTCTGGAGACACACACCTTTAATCATCCCTGGTGCCAGTTACAGGCTTAAGTTACAGCAGGGAGAAGAAACACAGACTTAGTCCTGCAAAATAAAAAAAAAACCTCGGACAAAGGGAAAAAATGACACCCTGCTGACAGCAGTGTCTGCACAGGAGGCACCGTGACCCTCTGGGAGCATCCCGGGGCTGTCTCCTCCTGCTCCCCCCGGGGCTGTTCAGCCCATCCAGGTTCAGCTGGGGTTCAGCATCTCCCCTTGCTGCCGGTGCCTGTCAGCAGCCACCGACCTGACTGGTGGAACAGGGTGTGGGAGCTTCTCCAGTAACCCGAGAGCCAGGGAGTTCTGTGCCGGGCAGGGAGTGTAGAGTTCCCTCGGAAAACGAGCTGGGAAAGCACCTGGGCTGGTGCAATCCCACAGCGGGACGTGTGGGCTCCTTGCAGGGAGCAGGACAGTGCCAAGGCAGCACCAACCTCTGCTGTGCAGGGAGGGGTTTCTGGAGCAGTGGCTCCTTCTCTGCCAGATGCTTCCCTCAGAGCACTGCAGGTTCCTCACTTCAGACCAGAAGTCTGGGTTTGGTTCCAGACCAAACCCCTGCTGGCAGGGAGGGCTGGGCATCACTTCTGCCCCCCCCCCCCCGAACTGTTCACAAATTTGGCACATTAGTTTTCAGCTCAAAATATGATTTTCAAGACCCTGCACGTTTTAGCGTTCTGAGAGGAAAACACTTTCTCTGATGTTCGTTTTGAAGGGATGTTTCCTTCGAAAAGCCCTTAAGAAAGCTTTGAAAACAAACTCAACAAGGAAAACAAACACCTCCTGCCAGACAAATTTGTGTGGGAACAGGCATCAGGAGTGTGGCTGGGTGGCTGTGAGAACACAGCCCTGCCTGGAACAGGCCCTGCTGAGGGGCTCCAGAGGGACCAGCTGCTGGGGGAATATCGCTGTAGATGGGCTCGGGGGTTTTTGCACCAGAAGCCCGAGGCCACCCGTGCCTCGTTTGTCCCGCGGTGGGTACGTGCAAACTCAAAGAAATGCTGCAAAAAGCAGTGTATGGTAAAGCTCCCCAGCCAGGACTTTGGAGGGGAGGTGACAAACCCCTGACAAAGCCCTGCCTGCTGATCGGAGTGATTGGGGAGGGCAGGTTCCAGGCTGTGCTGCCACCCCCACCCTGGGTTGTTTTCTGGTTTTTCTCCTCTGCCGAGGCAGGGCTGCGAACAAAAGCTGGGCACAAAAGCTGCTGCTCTTCCCTTCCGCTGACTGATCCCTTTTACTGCCCCACTTTAAATAAGCCCTAACCTGTGGTCTTTATTCTCCGGAGCACCCAGGTTCCTCTCTAATCTCTTGCAATAAACAGTGATTGAAAGATGCCTATCGCGGCTTTTATGCTGCCTGTAAAGTCCCTGGAACAGCTGAATTCAGAGCCCAGAAGTCTCCTGGCCCAGCAAAATGCTAAGAGAGGATGTTTCTAGGTCTGAACCTGCTTTAAAGAGGAGAGGTGTGTGGCTTTAGGAAGGCAGGCAGGTTTCCCTATTATTTAACAAACCCCGAAATCCTCTTGCCCAGCTGCTCGTGTTCAGAACAAGCCTGTCCAGAGGGGAGAGTCCCCAGGGAGGTGCTGGGGGTTTGGGAGCCCTCCCCAGCCCTGGACACACTCCCAGACCTTGTCTGTGTTTCATTCCTCTATTGCTCCCTTGTCTCCCCTGTCCCATGGGGTGGCTGACACTTCCCAGTCAGGTGTGGGGGGGGATCCATCCCATTTTGTCCAGTGCTTTGAAGATAACAAAGTGCTGAGAGGGGGAAAAAAGGAGAGAGGAGACGGTGCTTGCAATGGAAATGTTCCCGTTTCTGTCACTCTCTTTTCTCTCCTTTCAGCACAGCTCATTCAGATGTGCCATCAAAGGTTGCCGTGTTGCAACAGCAGGGGAAGAGCAGCTACGAGGGGGGGGGTGGGAGCCAGACATCTCCTCCTGGAGGAGCAGGTTCGTGGTGGGAAGGGCAAAAATGCAAATCTGGCATCGATCCTTCTCTCTCTCCCCGCCTTGAACACTTTGGCCATTTGTAACAGCCTCAAGTGAAGTCAGTCACTTAGGCCAAGAGGAGAGGCTTGTAAATCCATTTACTGCTTTCTGCACTGGAGGAGAAGAGGTGGATTTATAGTGGGAGTGCTGTAAGTGCACAGGTGAGGTGTTCCAGGTTAGCAAGAGAGGACAGCTCAAAAATATCAGAGCAGACCTTTGAACAAGCAGAAAGCACGAGGCCTTGGGACCCAGAGCTGTCAAACAGCTTTTTGGGCTGATCTCCCCTGCCCTCCCCTGCCCCTGGGTTTCCATCAGAGGCACAGAGGTGTCTGTGCCTTTGATCCCATGTGGTTGTGGTCTCGTTGTGGTGGCAGAACAAACTGTGTTGTTGTTGTTCCCCCTGAAACCTTCCCTGCCCTTGTGGGGATGGACAACTGTGCCAAAAAATGAGGGCACTTCCCAGGGCGATGGGATTCAGCCTCCCCAGGCAGCAGGTGACTCTGCTCACAGCAAGGGGGGCTGAATCCCCTCACCCCTTTCTGCTTTAGCAGGAACCCACCCTGTGATTCCAGGGCTCTTCCTGAGCCTGTCCCAGAACCATCCCCTTTTGGAGGGCTGTTGGCAGCCCAGCTCTTAGCTGTTGTCACATTCAGCTGGATTTTACATCCGCTTCTATTCCCAGCAGTCAATTGACAATCAGTGGGTTATGAACAATTTATTGGTATGAACCATAAGGAACGTAGAGATGAGCCAGCTCCGGGCACGTGCCAAGCCTTTGGCTGGCAGCTCCCTGGACAGAATTCCAAGGGTTTAGATTAAATGGGAAACACCCCCACTTGGAGCTGTGTTAGACCCCTGCTGTGCCTTGTCCAGGAGCACCTGCAGGGGATGCAGAGCTTGGGGAAAACTGATTTCCTGTTGGGAAGAAGGTCGATGCAGCTCCAGATTTCGAGTGTGTGGCTGTGGAATGGGATCCAGAGGTGCCTGTGTGGTTCTGTGTGTGAACCTGCACACAGTCACCACTCCATGCCCAGTGGTTCCTCAGACAGGAGCCTGTGAGGCTTCTCACTGAAAAGGTACCAAAATACACAACAAAACCACACCCTAAATCCTCTGGTGCTTGGATCCCTTTGCCAGGATTCCACCTCCAAGGACTGCTGTCCCTTTGTGATGTTACAATCCAAAAGCTGTTTTGGGGTTGAAAGCAACTTTGTTGTGTTTCCTTCCCCGGTGTGTGAATCCCAGACAGAATTCCCGTGTAACCATCCCTGGGTGGGGGCAGGACACAGAGCTGAGCATCCAGGGGTGATGCAATTAATCCCACTCATGAGGAAAGACTCATTAGCCATTTGCAGCTTCAGCACTGGTGGCTTTCAAGGTGCCCAGAGCTCTCGTCAGACACGTCTCCTGTTCTGCAGATGGTCACTTTGTCCTCTCCCTGCACGCACTGGAACATGCCCAAGTACACAAAAATGAGAGGGACGATTGTTAGGGCTGACGTTTTTTTGTTCCCTTTCAATGGTTTGGTTTTTCCCCCCCCCCCCCCCTTTGCATGGCTCACATCCTGGGCTTTGATAAATGAGTCTCTCTAGACACTGTGGTAAGCCAACCTCTGCTAATATTCATTATGCAGAACCCACTAGGAAACGGTCTGAGTCAGGGAAATGGAAAACCTTTAAAAGATAAAAAGGTTTTAAATTCTTTTTTTTTCTTTTTTTTTAAAGAGAGATAATGAGGAAACTAATTCGTAACATTTGGCGCTGCTGGGATGTTTTAGGGATATTAAAAATATTAAAGCCCAGAAATGTCAGGGCTGTGTGTGCCCTGTGTTAGAAACCATGGGAGTGCCCGAGGATGGTCCTTCAGGAAATTAGGGCTTCTCCCCCCAAACCCCCTGGGTATTTGGGAGATGTGTAGGGACAGGGTTTAGTGGTGGACTTGATGATCTCAGAGGGCTTTTCCAAATTATTGATTCCACGATCCGTGTGTTCAAAACCTCACAGCAAAATGTAACGACTGAGCCAAGACAGGGACAAGGCCCTTTTTGGGTCACAGGAAATGCATCCAACAGTGACCTGGGAGCCTGATTTTTAAGGATCTGAAAGAAGCCCCCCAGGTGGAGGCTGGCTGGGCACACGAGTGCCCTGGGCTCCACAGGGGAGTGTTTCCATCCCCCCAAAAATAACCAGGAGCATCTTCCTCTCCCCGTGGAGAGTCTGTTCCACAGTCACCCCCTGACTTGTCAGCTCAGCCTGTCCTGCTGGGAACTTGTTTCTCCAGCCTCTGGGAAGTTGCATCAGGTTAGGGAATAACGTGCTGTGTTTTAACAGCTCCTGCTGAGCCCCTGGAATTTGCTCTGCCCTGGAATGGGTGTGATTATCCCCAAATCGATTTAAATCTTGTTTAAATCGCTTTTGCCTTCATTGCAACCCACACAGCTGCCAGTTTTAAACAGAGGCATCTGTGTCCAGGAGGAGTTCACAAACATCCAGCAGAGCATTGTCCTCCAAGTGGTATGAGGCTTCCAAAAAAAAAAAAAAATAAAATTCTCTGGTAATATCCGTGAAAACGAGATTTTAAAAATTCCTGAGATTTCTATGGCAAAAAAACCCCAACAAAACAAACAAACAAACAAAAAAACCCAAAGCAGAAAACTCCCCAAAGCAAACAGTTTTCAGCTAAAAGGGCTGGTATTCAGATATGACAAAGAGAAGGAAAGAATATAATCCTTTTTGGTGAGTGGAGTTAGGTCATCTGTAAAAGCCTCTCAGAATATTATCTCCCCAGCTAATCGCTGTATTGACATTTGCCTGTTTCATTAGAGCTCAGTTTTTACTGCATTGCTGAGGTTACAACCTGACTCATCCATCATGGGCAAGGACTGGGTTGTAATTTCACGACCGTAGAATGAAATTTAAAAAAAAAAAAAGTCTCCCTTCTTTTAACAGGTTGGGTTGAAATGGTGTTCACAGAATTCTCTGTGTTGGTGGGGGGGATTTTTTCGTAGTTCCTCCTTAGATTTTTTTTTTTTTTCCCCCCTCATAGATTTTTGTGTCACTCTGTTGGCAAATGGACAGATGCTGGAAAAAAAAAAAAGAGCCCTGTGAAAACACATTTGTAAAGAGATGATTTTCAGAAGTTAAATGCACCACCTGCACTGACACACAGAGATGTCAGGCAAAATAGAGGCAAGGGTTAACAAAGGGAGGGAGAGAGAAAGAAAGAAATGTTATCTAAGGCTAGGAAGGAAAAACAGTTCAGGCCAGACCTGAGTCAATCATTGACGGACTGAACCTCCCTCTGCCGAGGGAACAGAGCAGTTCGTGGTCTCTCTGAGCTGCTGACAGCAAACTTTGCAGCCCAGGGGAAGCGTCAGGAGGGTTTTTGGGCAGGAATCACATCAGCAGCTGAAGGGAGGGCACAGAGCCCCGTGCAGAGCCCTCCCTCCCCAGGGGGAGAAGTCTTGCACCACCCCAACAAACCCAGGAACGCTTCGTGCCATTGTCATGCAAATGCTTTTCTTCCCTCCCCGAGCGTTCCCGAGGTTTGCTGGAAGCCCCACAGACTCTTCCCTGCCCACCTGAGGCTTGTCTGGATTTGGCAGCAGAGTTGTCAGGAAATGTTTTGCCTCTGCTCACCGATGACCTGTTCTGTCAGACAGTGGTTTTCCTTCTCCCCTCGGTGCCCATTCCCTAAGTGCTGCTCTGCCACTGTTGGGGTTTTCCCACCCCTGTAATGAAGGAGGGTGTGATTTTTCCCTGACATGATGATAATCACAGGGAACATTGGAAGTTCCTGCTGCGTCTTTTGCCCTCGGTGGGTCGGGGGGTGTGACCAGCAGAACAGGATTGTGGAAGTGAGGGGCCCAAAAGGGACAGAGCAGGGCAGAACAGCCCAGGGCAGGAGGTCTGGGAGGGGGGGAAGTGGCAGGGAAGGCAGGAGCAGTGATGGGAAGGCAGGAGCAGTGATGGGGAGACAGGAGCAGTGATGGGAAGGCAGGAGTAGTGATGGGGAGACAGGAGCAGTGATGGGGAGACAGGAGCATTCCCAGCTGAGAGCAGCAGGGTCTCAGAGCTGGAATTCTCAGCACACGTTGGAAATATCCAGGGATGAAGGGAGGGGAATTTGAGAATTAACATTTTGTGTGTGGACACCTTATGTGGCACGTTGGAATTTAAGGGTCTGTGTGGATTTGGCCAATTAGCCTTTCCCTGCCTCAGCAGTTTTACACCTCCTGGGAGCCCTGGGGGAGAGACACAGGAAACATTGCAGAGATGTCAGCCCCTGCCTGGGCAGAGACCTGCCAGCATCCCCTAGAGCCAATCTGTGTGTACATAAAATATTTCACATGTGGAATATGCCCAGTCATTCCACCATCTATCTCCCTCCACTTGGATGTGAACCACGAAAACCTGCAGTGACCAGACAGGAGGACAAAGATCTCTCTCAGCAGCATTTGGGTGTTCCTTGGTCTTGTGTTGACTAAACCCTGTGGCTTTAGCTGGTGGGAGATGGTGGGAGGAGCTCTGTGGATTTTATTATTATTTATTTGTCACTGGCCAAAGGGAGAGCTGGGTCTCTGCCAAAAAAAAAAAAAAAAAAGACAACCCAAACAAAGAAGGAGCTTCAAGTGCAACTCCTGCAGCAATTCTCTGGCTGAGAGGCAAACTTATAATTGGATCACTTGTTTGTGGTATGAGGATGTGGGTTTGCCTGCTAGAACTGGCTGGGAATAATTTTAGGGGCTAAACAAATGTTTGTTATACAGTTGAATCATAGAATCACTGAATGGTTTGGGTTGGAAGGGACCTTAAAGCTCATCCAGTTCTACTCCCTGCCACGGGCAGGGACACCTTCTACTGTCCCAGGTTGCTCCATGCCCCGTCCAGCCTGGCCTTGGGCACTTCCAGGGATCCAGGGGCAGCCACAGCTTCTCTGGGCAACCTGTGCCAGGGCCACCCCACCCTCCCAGGGAAGAATTTCTCCCCAATATTCCATCTAACCCTCCCCTCTGGCAGTTTGAAGCCGTTCCCCCTTGTCCTGTCCCTACAGGCCTTTGCAAACAGTCTCTCCCCATCTTTCTTGTAGCTCCTTCAGGTCCTGGAAGGCCACAATCAGGTCACCCCAAAGCCTTCTCTTTTCTGGGCTGAACAATCCCAGTTCTCTCAGCCTTTCCTCATGGGAGTGGTGCTCCATCCCTCTGGTCAGTGTGGTGGCCTCCTCTGGACTAGGAGAGAGAGGTGGATGGATTGGATAGATAGATGGATAGATAGATAGATAGACTGATAGATAGATAGACTGATAGATAGATAGATAGATAGATAGATAGATAGATAGATAGATAGATAGATAGATAGATAGATAGATAGATAGATAGATTAGATAGATGTGTATATCTGAGAATATTCACCTCAGCCATGCTAGTTTCTGTTTAACAACAAAACATGACATCAGAATGCCTTGAGCACACACTTGTAATCCTTGTGTGGTGACGTGATCCCCAGGTTTGTAGGAGAAAGAGAGGCTGCTGTGGAGGATTTTCCCCTCACAGAGAAGAGAGAACCAGAGGAAGCTGAAGGCAAACCCTCCGTCGTGGCAGTTCCTGCAGTTTTTAACACTTGCATCCAGAGGCCAAGGAACATGAAATTGTAATTAGCAGAGAAAATAGGAGAGATGGAATCACACTCTATCAAGGACAGCTTAAGTGTAGCCTCTGAAATGGCTGTGTCAGCCACTGAACTGATGTGCGTTTTTAGACGCTTATCTAAATTAGTTATTAGAACACAATCAGCTCCGTGTCTCAACCTCTGGTGGTGATGGCCCCGAAGTTATGCTGGGGATAAATTTGTCCTGTGTGTTCAGGGCAAAGAACCAAATTCCTCTGATGTGCAGAGCTCAGATCTCCTCGTGTGTGCCTTTCTCTGCGGCGAGAGCAGCTCCCACTTCCCCCTTCTAAAGGCAATAACATTTCCAGCCTCCAACTTATCTCTGTGACACGACCAGAACCAGCACTGAAGGCAGTTTACAGAGGCAGCAAACAGTTGGGGTTACACGGGTGTAATTGAGGGCAAAATCTGTCCTGACATCTCCAAGTGCCTTTCCAGAAAGGAGATATAATTCCACATGAAAATTCTCAGATCCCTGGGAAGAGCGTGTGACTTCCTTCACAGCCATGTGATTTATTTTGCTGGCCCCTGCATGAGAGGTGAGGTTAATGTTAAATAACAACTCTGCTCTATTTGCAGCGCCGGTACCTTCACGTTATCTTTGCTAAATACCCGACAGCTCAGAGATGGAGGAGCTTAAAAAAAAATAAAATAAATGTCCTAAGCGACCAAGTATTTTATTAATTGCCCCTTGGTAATTTGGAATTCTGCTGCTGTGTCAACTTCCTCGCTGCACAGAGCAGCAAGAAGCAGCATCAGCTGTTTATCCAGCAAAGCACTTGTGCATAATCTTAACATTCAGTGCAGGGGCAGTAACAGCAGCTTAATGTGACTAAGACGGAGCGTGAGCCTAAAAGGTCTGATGGGCTGGAGCCACAGCGCAGCCAAAAGCTCCTGCCAGAGCCATAAAATTTTGTACCTTGCCTCCCACCGAGGACACTTCCAACACATTTACTGGTAATGCTGATAAACTGTTTAGTTATTCCTGAGAACGAGGGGACTCGGAGGGGACGCGCGAGGCACGTCGGACACGGCCGGAGGGTGGGAGAGATGTGATGCCCAAAGGGAGCAGCACAACGCCAGGGATGCTCTGGGCACTGCCATGGGATGCTGGATAACCCACCTTGTGGCTGCCCCACCCCTGGAAGTGTCCAAGGTGAGGTTGGACAGGGCTTGGAGCAGCCTGGGATAGCGGGAGGTGTCCCTGCCTGTGGAAGATCAGATGAGCTTTAAGGTCCCTCCAAACCAAACCATTCAGTGACTCTGGTTTTTGGTCTCAAGCTGCACCAGGGGAGGGTCAGGTTGGACATCAGAGAGAATTTCCTCATGGAAAGGGTGGTCAGGTGCTGGAAGGGGCTGCCTGGGGAGGTTTGGAGTCCCCACCCCTGGAGGTGTCCAAGAAAGGGCTGGTTGTGGCACTCAGAGCTCTGGGCTGGGGGACAAGGTGGGGGTCGGGCACAGGGTGGACTCAAATCATCCTGGAGGTCTTTTCCAACCTCAGTGATTGTGGGATTTTGTGATTCTGTGCCCAAAATCCGCGGTGCCAGGGCAGGGGCAGGCTGTGCTGGGAGCAGGGGGGACTGGGGGGGCTCACACTCCCATGTCAGGGCAGCAGGGGATGGAGACACCCCAAAAACAACCCCTGTGATGGCTGAGACACTGGAGACATCAAACCCACCCCCTGAACCACTGCGGGGGGAAGAGGGGAAAGGGGTGAGGAAGAGGGGGATGGGGAGGAGGAAGAAGGGGACGGGGAAGAGGAAGAAGGGGATGGGGAGGAGGAAGAGAAGGGAGGGGGGAAAAGGAGAGGAGAAGAAGGGGATGGAGAAGGATGGAAAGGGGGGTGAAGGGAGTGGGGAAGAGGAAGATGGGGAAGAAGGGGAAGGGGGAGAAGGGGTGGGGAAAAGGGCGATGGCAAAGAGGAAGAAGGGGATGGGGGGAGAGAAAGGGGAGGAAGGGAATGGGGGAAGGAGGGATGGGGAAAAGGGGGATGGGGAAGACGGGAAAGAAAGTGAAGAAGAGGTGGAGAAAAGGCCCATAGGGAAGGGAAAGGGGTTGAGGAAGGGGGAAGAGATGGGGGGAAAGAAGGGGGAAGAGAAGGGGATAGGAACGAGGGTGAGGAAGGGGGTTGGAAGAGGCGGAAGGGGAAGGGAGAAGGGGCTGTGGGTATGAGGGGGCCGCGGGGAGGGCAGGGGGGACACCCCCCGTGTCCGGGCGCCGCCGCCTTTGTGCCCGCGCCCCGCTCCGCCTTCGCCCCGCTCGCCCGACCCCCTTCCATCGGCCGCCGCCATTGGCCCGCCCCGCCCTCCGCGGCGCGCGGCGCGGCGCCTCCTCCAATGGCGCGCGGCGTTACTGCGGGGCCGGCGCGTGCCGCCGGCGGCGCTGGCCGTGCCCGGCCCGTGCGTGCCGTGCGTGAGGGCAGGGCCGGGCGGGGGCAGCGCGGGGGGCCCGCACCGGCCGCTCCTCCTCCTCCTCCTCCTCCTCCTCCTCCTCCTCCTCCTCCTCCATCCCCTCCTTGTTCCCCGGGAAGATGCCCCTGGGCTGCCGCTGCTGAGCGCCGCTCGCTCGCCGTCCCCCCCTTGTTCTCCGCCGCCGCTTTGTCCCGGCAGCGCCCCGGAGCCGCCGCGGATGGTGTAGAGCCCGCAGAGGTGGGTGGTGGGAGGGGGGCTCCGAGGGGTTTTGTTGTGCCGGGCTCTGAGGCCCTTCCCTGTTATCCAGGGAATCCAGGGCTTGGAGCCGTGGGGAGTGCGGGAGGCGAGGGGAGGGAGCGCTGGGAGAGGGAACTCCGCCGGGAATTCGGGGGGATTCGTGTGTGTGTGTGTGTGTTTGGGGGGATTTGGGGGGGTGAGAAAGTCCCTCGTCGGAGTTCTGGGTGCTGGGTCTGGCTGTGTTTGGTCTGTGTGTGTGTTTGGCTTTTTATTTATTTAATTATGAATTTATTTCTTTATCTGTGAATTTATTTCTTTATTTTACCTCTTTATTTCTTGCAATTCTTTATTTCTTCATTTGTTTCTTCGTTTCTTTATTTTATTTCTTTCAATTATTTTTTCCTTATTTTATTTCTTTATTTTTCTTCATTTTACTTTATTTCTTTATTTCTTTATTTTTTTTCTTCGCTTTGTCTCTTTATTTCTGTGTTTGATTTCTTTATTTCTTTATTTTATTCATTTATTTCATTTATTTTATTTCGGAGGTTTTGTTTGTTTGTTTGTTTATTTCTTTATTGCTGCCGTGTCGTGCCTGCCCTGATGCTCAATAGAGAGATAATGCTCTCGGAGAAAGGTTTTTAACTTGTGAACCTTCTAAATGAAAGGGATATATGACTTAAATATATATGATTTAGGGAAAAATCGAGTGAGCTGTTCAAAAGACACACACTTGTTTTCGTGTGTGTGTGCGGGTTCAGAATTGTGAAATGAAGATTTTATGCAAATGGATTTAATCACAACATTTTCAGTAGCATAGGAAGGGGTGGGGTTTTTTTTCTTTCTTTCCTTTTTTTTTTTTCTTTATGTGTGTGTGTGTGTGTTTGTTTTGTTCGGTTCCCATTTTCTCCTTCCTAAAGCGTGAAAAGAAGATGCCCAGGATCAGAAAAAAGTAGTAGGAGGTAGAAAACATTGGAGGCTTCATTGGCTGCTGGAGAAATTGCTGGGAAGGAAACAATATGATTCATTGTCGAGGTGCCTTTGCCCCTTAGATTTATTTTTACGGGCTGCTTGCAGTTATTTTGGGTTGCTGGCTTCTTATGCTGAGTTTTTCCTCGAAGCAGTGGCGTTCTTGGAAGATTGGGAGCTCGGGAGGTTTTTTGTGCTGCTGTTTGATGGCTGTTTACTCCCGGGTTACCTTGGCCGGGTATGGAAATCAAAGATATTTATTTTGCTCGTGCTCTGATGTCGCTGAGTTGAGGAGCCTCTCAGCCGCTGGTTCTTACTGCTCAAATGTCATAAAAATGCTTTTTTTTGGAGCAAACCCGAAGTGGTACAATTCAGGCAGCGTGTCTGCTCTTAAATGTGGGTTTTAACCAGATAAAAATGAACACTGTGTCAAAAGAAGTAGTCGTGGGTTGTAAAAGGCACACGCCACGTTTTTGAATAATGTGCAACGTACAACGGGATTTTTTTTTTTTTCCTGTCGTTCTGGGATTGCCAGGCAAACATTTTGGTGGGTTTTTTTTGTTTTGGTGGGTTTGGTTCTTTTTTTGTACCCAGCTCCCTCAGAACTGAGAAATCCATGGTGGTGGTTGAGAGGCGTGGAAGCGTTTCTCTAATAATAAAAGCACTCCTGGTAAATACGCCTCATCTCGGCTTTTACTCCTCCGGTTCGTCCCATAAATCGCGGAGTGGGGTTGATTTCGGTGGCCTGGGTGGGGGGACGAGTGATTTTTGGGGATTTGCGTGATGGTTGCCGAGGTGTGGAGGGACGGGCGGGAGGTGGATGCACACAATGCCCAGGCTGGGAGCTCATTGTTCTCCGAACGCTCCGCTGTGTTTGGGACCGGGCTCTCTCGCTCACACACGGCCTCTTTTTCCCTCGGAGCACTGAAAGATCGGGACCGAGAAGCGCTGGCTGCCTTTTCCTCCTTCCCCAGAGCGGCCTTTTGGTCCCTCGGCAAAAAAGAAAATAGTAAATTAGAAGCTAAAGGGCGCCAAAACATTGTGTATGTTCTCTCCTCCTCCCCTCCCTCTGCTCGGTGTCTGGGAGTGAATGTGGAGAGGGAGCACATGAGGTGAGACTCGGAAGTGCACTCCATTGAACCCCTCGCAACTTTCTTTCGTGTTCCACCTTCTCCACCCCCCCCAAAATGAAAAAAAAAACAAAACAAAAAAACCCAAATTGGTGCCCTTCAGGTCTGTGTGTTGGCTTTGGGTTGTTTGGTCCGGAGGTGTGTGTGTGTTTGTGCGGGGAAAACTGCTGCCAAGGGGGGGGGGCAGGTCAGATGAGTGCGTGGGGTGGCAAAAGGAAATGTGCAGAGTTGGCTTCGGTGTGTCCATGGTTTCCTTTCCCGGGGACTGTTGATGGCTTTTGTTTTTACAGCAGCAGCTTGGAAAAGGCCAAAACGGGTTGTAGGATATGTGGAGTTGGAGTGGCCCCATAAAGACCATGGAGCCCTTGCAGGACTGGGACTGTGTGTGGGGGGGTGTTGAGGCTGTGAAAGGGCAACTGCTGCACGAGGGGTTGAGATTTTTGGGTTGTTGGCTTGTTGGGGGGGTGGTAAAATCTCAGTCAGCTCACTGGTGACTTCAGCTGGCTGGTGATACAGAGGTCTGCAGGAGTGGGTGAAAAGATAACATGTGGGTGTTGAGGAAAAGTTGCCAGTGTGCTGGATCCTGTGGAAAATAGGAAACAGTGACTGTCATGGTTTAATCATGAGGCCTCCTGGTTTTGTTTTTGACTCTTCAGCTGACTTCAGTGTGCAATTGGGGTAAATGACTTCATTTTCCTTTTACCTGAATAACTCGTGGTGGTTGCCTCTGGGTTGAGGACACTTTTTTGGGGTATTTTTCTCCCACTCCCATGGCTTTGGTGTGGCCAGTGGTAATGTCCCTGTGGGCTATTGTCTGCAGGAATGCTGTGCTGTGAGTTCAGAGAGGTGCAGTGAAATACTTGTGCTGCCTCTCTGTGGCTCAGAGATTCCTGTGCCCTGGGAATTTGTGCTGTGGAGTGACAGAGAGAGGGATAACTCTCCATCTGGACAAAGCTTTTCAAAATAGGAGGCATTCCTAGGGCAGAAGAGGTGAGTGCAACTGGGAGAGACAGACCTGCCTTAACCAGTAATTAAGTAGCTGGATTAAAAACCAGTGATTTCTTTGCATCCAGGGATTTGTTTTACCTTAGGGTGGGAGTTGTTTGCATGCAGAGTCCTTCCTGGGGAGCTGTGGGTATGGATTCAGTGCTGCCACAGCAAAAGGCAAATAACCAACAGTGTTCAGGAGCATAAAGAGATATGGTGGGTACAGTTTGTGAAGCTGTGAATTAATGAAGCTGTGCCAGGGCAGGGTCGGGTTGGATCTCAGGCAAAGGTTCTTCCCCCAGAGGGTTTTTGGGCACTGCCCAGGCTCCCCAGGGTTTGGGCACAGCCCCGAGGCTGCCAGAGCTCCAGGAGGGTTTGGACAACGCTCTGAGGGACAGGGTGGGATTGTTGGGGTGTCTGTGCAGGGCCAGGGGTTGGACTGGATGATCCTTGTGTGCCCCTTCCAGATCTGTGATTCCATAATTATTAATGCAGATTGCAGCTTAGGTGAGAAAAACCCGGCATTCTGACATTGCAGTTCAATAACTGGCTGGTTTAATAACACTCTGTTTGTAAATTTACCATCACAGCTGCAAAATGCATCTCTCAGTCCTAGCCGTGTTTGGCCCATAAAGAAGTTATTTCACTTTTGGGAGTGGGAGGGAAGCAAGTGTGCTCTGAGCATGCAGAATTCAGCAGGGCTGTGTTAGTGGCCATGTAATGGCACAGCAGAAGGTGTGTTGTCCTCTCTGCACTGCTGTTCGTGCACTGAGATGGCCTGAGGGGAGCTTTGATTTCATTATGAGCCATATTTAAGGACACTGTAAGCTCCAGGAACATCACACTCTCTGTTGTTGGTGTATGAGTACAGTGCTCGAATTGTGATTAATTTCTGGTTTAAAAAAAAAAAATAATGACAATTGGAAAACAATTAGTTATTATGTGATCCTGAAATGAGATGAGGGAGTGACTACATAAATTAAAAAGGGGTGGTTGGGGTCAGAGTTAACTATTAAAAAAACCCCAAACAAGCTTGAAACAACCAGCTCTTAAGTTTCTAATGTAGAGGTTGGTGTGTTTTTTTAGGATGGTGTATGAGTACAGTGCTCGAATTGTGATTAATTTCTAGTTGTAAAAACAAAAAAAGAGACAATTGGAAAACAATTAGTTATTATGTGATCCTGAAATGAGATGAGGGAGGGACTACATAAATTAACTCCAACCCCAACCACCCCTTTTTAACTACAAAAAAACCCAAACAAGCTCGAAACAACCAACTCTTAAGTTTCTAATGTGCAGGTTGGTGTGTTTTTTTAGGATGGTGTCCTGGCTGGACTAACTATTTTTAATGTTCAGCTATTTTTCACTCTGGTTTTGCTATATATTGCAGTTGTTACAGTTGCATGAAGCCTGAACAAATCATCCAGTTTGCCTTAAAGGGATGCATACTCTGTGATTTTAGCTCAGGGCTTAAAGTTCAATCAATAGGCTTAAAATACTGTGTATTTCAAGAGAAACCCATCTTTGAACCACAACAGAACAAAACCCCCTATTGACCGGAGACCTGTTTATTGAAGGTGGTTGTTTTAAAAGCTTTGCAGGGCACTGATGTGGAGGGGGGGAAGCTGGGAGGGGGGTGAGGCTGGCACAGCTGGCACAGCTGGCACGGGGAGGTGAGTGCCATCAGCTGCCCTTTGGAAACGGCTTTTCCAGCGGGGAAAATCCAAGCAATCCTGGGAGCCAGGGAGGTGCTGGGAGGGGGATCCCCGAGGATCCACAAGGCTGCATTGTGGCTTTGCCAGCAGCCTTTTGCACCAGCTCTGCTCGTGTTGGTGGCTGTGCCCAACTGCTCCTTTCAGAGAGGCTGAGGGGGGAACAAAGGAGCAAACAAGAGCTGAATGCTGCCCTGGCTCCCTCTGCTTTCCAGGGCTGCAGGGGCAAGGGATTGCTGGAAGGGACTGAAAAACACACACAGATGGAAATATTAGCTGGCTGTTCCCGCTTCAAAAGGTGTTGGGGGTTGGTTTTGTTTTGGGTTTTGGGGGTTTTTTGATGCAAATGTCTGTTAGTTTGGAATTGTAGGCTGACCTGGAGAAAAGTGAGACTGGCTTGGATGCAAACATCACTTTCCCCTCTAGGCCCAGTGGGGATAATAATCACCTTTTTCTTTGGAATTCTTAGGAATGTGTCCACGGAATGCAGCTGTCAAAGCTGATGGTGTTCCTCTGAGTTCGAGACATGAAGGATTTATTTGTCTTTGGCATCTTAATTCTGTCAGAGGTGCAACTCTGAAAATTCAATCAGTTTAGGTATTGCCTAGATTTGATAGATTAAAAAGTAAATTTTGAGGATTGAGTTATTGAAAAATGGGCAATTCTTTGAACGTGTTGATTGTCTTTTTTGTTCTTCCTACAGAACACAGATGAGAGGTTAGTTCACTGTTATAAGATTCAGGGTAAGTGGAAGAAAATGAGTGCTCATTAATTTTGAGGTCTTAGTTGATCTACATATTTAATCTGTAATAAAAAATCCCTTACCATGGTATTATTAATCCCTGGTACTGAGAGTCAGCATTGGCCTGTTTCAAATATGGAACAGGATTTCTGTTTTATGGTGATGGATGTTGCCTGATCTTTTCTAGTGAAGGCTGTAGTGTAAATTTATTTTCATAACCAGCAGGAATAATGAAATTTCTGTTTTAGTGTTTCTGCTGAGGGAACAGGAGCTTGTAAGTCCTGAAATTTGCCCCCTTCATCCCTGTTGCCAGTTAAATCCTCTTTTTTTTCCCCCCCCTATTCTTCCTGACAGTGGAGGGGACGAGTAACATGGCTGTGGCTGCCAAGCAAAACTCCAAAGGCTGGTTTGTGTCTGGCCATGCCTTGCTGGGGATGTAATTAATTAGGGAGTTTTTTCCTATCCATCTGCTGGCTTGCACAAAACTTTCAGGAATGCTGGGATGAATGTGGCTGGTTGGAGATTCATTACTGGCACGGAATGAGAGGAGAAGGGAATTGGGGAGGAGGGGAAAGGGGGAGTGAGGTGAATTAGGGAAGTTTGTTTTCTCTGAGAAACTGGGTGAAAGAAGGAGAAAGGAAGTGGTGTCATCCAGTGCTAATAAATATTTCTGTGTGTGGATGATGAGCAGTGTCTCCTTTGTGTTGGTCCTTTTCATGTGGTCAGCGGGTTTGGGGTGCAACAGGCAATTATTGGGCACTTGGCCCATCTTCCTGCAGATATTCCTTCCTTTTTTTGGAGCATTGTGAGTGTCAGCTGGTCTGGGAGCAGGCATATATAAAGGGGAAACATTCCTGTTGCATATTATACTGAAAACAAATAAAAACATTAAGGAGCAGAATTTCTCCTTGGCGAGAAATCACCTTTAACATTTTTCATCAGGCTTTTGTTTGGTTTGACACCAATCTGTGTGTGTGTGTTCACACCAGTTCTCCCACAAATGGATCTTCATCTAGAGTTTGCCTAATTCATTTTAGGGGACTAAAAAAATGCAGAAGTGGATGTTCACCTAGAGTTTGCCTGATTTATTTTAGGGGACTAAAACACAATGGATCTTGTTTGATCTCAGATACCTTGCAAGTGCTGTATATTAGATTCTTAGGCAGGTATTGGTTGTTAAACTCTGGATCTTACAGTTGGAATTCTGTACATGGAATCATGGGAGTGGGAATGTGTGTAGGGGAGTGGATGGGGGAACCTACCTGGGGGGATTGTTGGGGATGTACATTGGGACACACATCACCTATACATATATATATATATATTTGGTTAGACTGCACCATGTTTTAAACCTCCAATGATTACATGGGAGCAGGAGGGTGGAGACTTGAGTGTTTTGGGGTGGTGGACTAGAGAATTAAACCAGACTGTGATGGTTTCTGTCAAAGCTCACTATTTTGGCAACCAGTTTATTCCCTGGTTTGAAGAAAATGGCAAATTCAGTTAGTAATTAACTATGTATTACAGGATGTTAGGGGATCAGCAGCTTTGTGCTAAATATCAAAGCTATTAAATATATGTGTTTAAGGATTATGAATCTTCTTGAACAAGTGTGGATGTGACAGTAGTCTGCTGATGCCAACGTCCACAAGGGACTGGAATACATGGTGTTGATGCTAAAATGCCTCTTTATCTTCTCCTTGATTTAGGAGTCTTCATTCATGCATGTTAAAATGAAAAGTGTCATGAATATGGAAGAAGAAAGTGCTGCACATCCCGGAATTCCAGTGCTTTAAGGGTTGCATTTCCCTGAGAAATACCCAGTAAAAAAATCAGGGTGTCCAGGCAATCAGGACCTTCAGATTGGCTTGGAATTCAGAAAAAGGACTTGATGTGTGGGGAGGTTCTTCAGAGCAGTTGTTTCCTGCTTGAGGTGAATAAAACACACCCAATTTGACAGCAGTTGTGTGTCCTGGTACCTGCTGTGGCTGTGCCAGGGTGGTACCTTTTGTCTCAGAAGGGATGTCTCCATTAAAGAGCTTCTAATGAGGTCGGTGCAGGAGACTTTTAAACACTTAATCCTCATTTTTACAAACTGGGAGCGAGGTGCAGGAAATCTAATTTATGTCTCTGAGGTCATTCATTTTCATGAAACTTAATAGACCTGCCTCTGACTGCTCCTTAAACCACTGAATTATGTTCCTTGCCTTCTAATGTGAACCCTTAAGATGGCAAAACTTTCCTCAGTGATTCAACAAACTTACTTCTCTGTACACTGAAAGGTTTCTGTGAATCAAATGCCCAGCTAGTAAGTCATCAGGGGGTAAACTGGCTTACCCTAAGGCTAATTTAGGCTGAGCATTTCATTTCTAATGTATTTAATTTGTAATTCGACTTAACCTGTAGGTTTATTGTTGTGTCACACGCAGGTTTATTTGCTGTCACTGGGAACAAAATTGAAATGGGCACGTTTTGAGTGAAGTAAAATTCATTTTGTTTTCTTTTTTGGAGATCCTGCTGTGATTTGCCCCTTGTATCTGTGGTTAATCAGGGAAACCTTCCTCTTGAAAGGAAACTTAGGCAGAATCCGAGTTCTCTTCCGAGCTGCCCTGGTTGCTGTTTGAATTCTTCATCAGAGTTTGGAGATATTGGAGGGCAGTAGGTGAAAGGGTAGTGGTGCAGGTAGTCTGGTAATCTTAAGCTTTATTTCTTTATTTTTTTATTGTGGTCATTCTTAGGGAGGTGCTCAATTTATCAGTGGCACCCTGTTACATCTCACACGTCCTTTAGCAGGGCAGCACAAATGTAACACGTTTATTTTATGCCTCTGCTTAGATTTTTTTTCATAATTATACCCATTTCCCTCCTGCAGACTTTGAGATTCCACCTGCTCTGCTTTTCTGATGATTAATCTGAGTGTTTGAGGATATATTTCTTTCTCTGAGTCTCAGCCACTGTCACAGCTCACCTTCCAGGGCCAGCTTTGTTAAACAGCCTGTAAACAGCATATCTGCTCGTTCTTCTGGCTGGAAAAAGTCATTTGATTCTTATTTCCTGCTTGTCTTCATGTTGAATGGCCTCTGCCTTTTATTGTTGGGCTTTATTGTGTAAGTGCATGCTTCTCTTTCCACGGCTGGAATGTGTGAGGAATGAAACCGGCCCTGCCCGTGTTCCGTGGCTGCAGCCCTGCTGCAATTAATGTTCTCTTTCCCTGCACTAATTATTCATCAAATGACTCCTTCCACAGCTTTTCTCCCAAAGTAGGAGTTTAGCAAGATGTGGGAAGTAATTACTTTTGCTTGTGTGTTCAGTCAAGTCTTCGGAGTCCCCGTGAGTTCCGGTGACACTTCTCCTGGCTGGGACTTCTCGGAGCCCTCGTGCACGTGTTGGATGTTCTTGGGTAGAAAGAAGGGATTATTAACCAGTGAGGCCTCTTGTTTATGACATTCTCTTTGAAACCCAGCGTGTTTCCTGTGTTAAATCCCAAAGATCCCATAATTAGGTCATGTCTTTAATTCCTGGAGATGATAAAGGGTCACGCTACACGCACACAGCGAGAGAGGCTGCAAGGGCTGCACGTTGTTCATTCCTAACAAGAATTTACATTTTGGTATCACAATATTTGGATTGTGCTCCAGACACTTAAAAACCCTCCCCAAAAAACATGTTGCCTGACCTTGAGCTGAATAACTCACTGCAGTTGTGTTTTCTGTGCTGATGAAATAGGTGTGAGGGTGCTTTGCCATCGTTATCAGGAAGTTTTATAGTTGTTAAGCAATCAGAAAGTGCCAATTTTCTATATCTGTTTACTTTGCTAATCTGAAAATGTGTGTTTAACTCAGTTAAACGTGCCACGTTTCCTTTTGCAGGGATCATGAAATAGGTAGTTAATGCTTTAAAAACACAAATAATGGCATATTTGCATCCAGGTCCATGTGAGTGCAGATCAGCCCTTTCTCACTGTACCTTTTAATTTAAGACATGGTTGCTCTTCTTTTACTTCAAAGGCTAATTCTGCTGGCAACTTTCTGTTGTATCTTTGCATCTGTTATTTGTCTGGATGTATCAGCAGCATCTATTTGGTATTGCTTGTCCATGGCAGAGTAGTTAAGGATCTTCTGGTAGCAGCAGCTGTAGAAAATATCTAATTCTTTGGTATTGAATGGAAATTATTCTTATTGTTTTTTAAATGCCTGTTCTGTTAGCTGTCAAATTTGAGTTATATTGATTTTTTTTTTTCCCCTTGAAGTTTTAGAATCAATTTCTGGCTCGCTGTTTTCCTTGGCTCTCAGAACCGTTTCATGCTCTAATTCTTGTTCTAAATCAAGTTTGCCTTTAAAATAAGCTTTGTAGGAATAACTAACTGTAACTTCTTGCCCCTGATTTACTTCCTTGTGCTTTCAGCAGAAGAGATATGTCTTTATGTGGGTGATAGCAGGGTGATTTTGGGGGTTACTGATGGAGAGTTCCTGTATTTGGTGTCCCTCCTGTTCCTAATTGACTGCTCAGTCAGGGCACAGTTCTCAATCAATACTGGAAATTCATTCTGAGTAATGTTCCCTCTTCCTCCTTCCAGTGAATGAAATTGGGATTTTGCTTTCAAATGCACAAAGGTGGAGTTATAAATGTTGAATGAGCCTCTTAAGATGGACAGAGGTGTCACCCATTAGGAAGCTCAGGAAAGCCAGAAGGTTGTTTCTCAGGTATTTCTGTTTCTACACTTTCTCAGGTATTTCTATTTCTCCACTTTCTCAGGTATTTCTGTTTCTCCACTTTCTCAGGTATTTCTGTTTCTACACTTTCTCAAGTATTTCTGTTTCTACACTTTCTCAGGTATTTCTATTTCTCCACTTTCTCAGGTATTTCTATTTCTGCACTTTCTCAGGTATTTCTGTTTCTACACTTTCTCAGGTATTTCTGTTTCTCCACTTTCTCAGGTATTTCTATTTCTACGTGTTTGGTTTTAATAAAAATCTGTTCTTTAGGATCTAGTTCAGTAGGAACATGATTTGAACTTCATTTAAATATGGTTCTTTAGAATCAGGCTGTGGTCCAGTGGGTGGATGAGGAATAAAATCCGTGTTCTCACTGAGCTCTCTCACTGTCCCTGGTGAGAGGAAGGGTGGGCTCCAGGGAAGAAATGAGGCAGAAGTGATTAATCCTTGCAGCAAACACTGATACCTGTGTGATGTGAAGTCTCTGAAGTCCAGGCAGGTCTGTTCTCTCTGGGGCTGGATGGTTTGTGAGTTGCACCTTTCTGTCTGTGATCAGAAGAGGTGGTGGATGTGGTGAGAGACCAAAATGTTCTTTACACTTTAAAATAAAACATACAAACAACTCTCAGGGAGCATGTCTGGGGAGAAGAGGATTTCCTTGTTTTATGAGTGGACTTAGGCATGTGTATGAGTGTGCTGGAGTTGTTGAATGGGACTTATTTTTTCCCCTGCTAATTGTTTTTTTTTTTTTTTTTGAGAGAAAATGAAGGCAGGGTCCACTGCTTTCATATTCCACATTATGATGATACAGAAGGACACCAGACTTAAAAGGGACCTTAGAAGCACCCTTTCAATGCAGCAGCAAAGCCCTTGTCTTCAGTGTTTAAGTTCAGTGCTAAAAAATATTTAAGTTTTGAAAGTAAAGTGGGTTTGTTTGTTTTTTTTTGTTTTCTGGTGGGCAGAAGCTATTTGGGAGCATCACTTAAACACCCCTTTGAGATCTCTGCTGCTTAGTTCCTTGATGTTAACAGTTCTCAGGTCATCAGTTCCTAGGCCTTGAGGGGCCAGTTGTCCCTAGCCCGGTGTGACTGGTGCAGCTGGGCAGGACTGTGGCCTTCCCAGAGCCTGCAGATGGGAAGTGTTTGGCAGGAGGAACTCTGGGCTTGCTCTGCTGACTTGATTAGCTATGAATTTGGGCTGCAGATGAATTGGCTGTCAGGGAGGGCTGGAGGTGTTGTCTCTATAGCACAGCACAATTTTTAGGTTTGATTTTTTCCGTCGTCGTTTTGGTTTTTGTGGGTTTTTTCTTTTTTTTTTTTAAAGCACTGGTATCAAAACAAACCTTGAGTGCTCTGGGGACTGAACTGGAAGCTTCACATCAGTGAGAAACTGTTTAGAGATGAAGAGTGTGCAGAAATTCTGACATTTGGGGGTAGCCCTGGGTAATAAAATGCATCACATCGTTTAAGAGGAGGGAGCTGTAAACGCTGTTACATCTAAAGGAGCTGCTTTCCAAATGTGAGAGAACTTCCTATGAGCAATAGCACCAGTCCCTGATCCCTCCAGGAACTGGATATCCATCTGAATTACATTTGTCTGCTAGGATTAGCCCAGTATATTCCTGAAAAGACAAAGCCTTTGTATAGTCTGGCTTCTTTTGATGATCCTGAGCTTGAGGAAACCCACATTTCTCTGTAGTGGTAACTCATTCAGCTGTGTCTAAAATTTGATGCTCTCTTGTTGGAGGCAAAAATATTTGCTGTGCCTTTAGTTCTCAGGGAAGTGTCAGAGCTGAAACATGTTTGAAGGAATCTGTGTTAGATCACAAGGTTTAATTTTGCTTGCTTGTGCACTTTTTTTTTTGTCTCCAGTGTGGGATTTCTTGCTATTTTCTTGGTGTGAAAAGAGCCCATACCCTGCCTTTCCCCCTGGCATAGTCCCATCCAAAAGAAAGGTGGGGAAAAAAATATGGAAAACTTGCTGGTTTGGGGAATGTGCTTCTCCACAAGAATGTCACAGCTCACCTACACATCCCTTCATTGTGTGTGTGTCAGGGGAGTTATTTTAGAGCTCATTAGAGATCTGTTTACTCCTATATGTTACAGACAGTTCCTTTGGGGACTTGGAGGAACTCGGGATGACCCAGCTGGTGTTTGAGGTGAGAAGGTGGTTTGAAGGTTTGGGATCTGGGCAGGTGCCACTCCTGTGTTTGTGACAGGTTTGACTCTTGGCACCACGTGGCAGAGGAAGATTTTGGACTTCATTCTTCTCAGTCAGGGCAGTGAAGGGTTGGAGACACCCACAACCTCTGGAGTGTCCACTGAGTGGCCAGCATGGACCTGCCTGGGCTGGTTCTCACTGGCCACAGGTAGGAGGCAGTGGCTGTGCTCAGGGTCAGCAGAAAAAGCTTTCTGGAGGCTTTCAGGCACTTTAAAATGTTTCTGACTGGGTTTAGAAGAAGAGCTGGGAAAGAGCTGTGGAGATGATTACTAGGGGAGCTGGGGAGTGCAAACTGTATTTATTGGAAAGGGGCCAAGCCTTAAACAGAACTGTAAAGACCCGTCTCCTGATCAGCTTTTGAATGTGAGAAGAGCTCCCCAGTCTGAATTACAGGGCTCTGCTTAAATGATTACATGAGGTATGGTTAAAAATAGCAAATGTCTTTTATGTCCAGTCAAATAAGGCTCTTGGCAGTCAAATGAAATCTGTGTTGACTTCCATCTGACAGCCAAGTGACTCAAATTCTGTGTTTCTTGAAGGAAAATGGCTTTTTATTTTTTTGTTTCTGATGAATTCCATTGTAGCCTGTAACAATGAATAATTTTGGACTGGATTTCCTTTATAAGAGTAGGATCCATAACTGCAAGCAAGCTTTAGTTCAGCTATTTAAAATAGGTTTGGCTTTTTTTTTTTAATTTATTTTTAATGCTGTGCTAAGGCAAGTTAGAATTTGTGAGGACTGTTTTTTTTTCAGTGTGAAATGGCCTGTTGGATGCTTCTTTAGCCTGTTTCTGTGCACTTCAGTTTGCCAGATTAACAGAGCTATTAATAATAGCCACTCTTGCTCTTCCAGCGTGAAGGAGTTGGTGAGCATGGAGCTATATGTAGTTTGTAGTTTTAATTAAACTTGTACTGGGATTATCTTGTATTACCAGCTACCTTCTAGAAGATTATGTTCATAAAAGGTTCATGAGTTGTTAAGTGGAAGAGATTAAAGTGATTGTTGGCATGTTAGTAGAATTATTTGTTGCCTACGCAGCATTTGTTCATAGCTTTAATTTGCCAGTAATGGCAGACAAGTAAAATGCAACCATCTGAATTTTAAAACCTCCACTGGCTGACAAAACCAGGCTGTATTTCAGAGGGATTGTCTTTTTCAGTATTATTATTATTTTAATGTGATGTTTAGTTGTTTAGAAGCACCGAGGGGAAGAACGGGTCTTTTCTCAGTGTTTCTGCCCTGATGAGACTCTTTAATGGTGTGACCAGAAACGTCTTTTTATTAAAAAACGGAAACCCACTTAAAGCGTGGAGGGCACAAATGAGCACCAAGGGCTGATGAGCGGATTCTGCAGAGAAGGAGATGGTTCCTATTAGAGTGGCCTTGTAAATCCTTGCTGTGCCGGTCATTTAATCAATATGGGAGAGGTGGGGAAGGGATCCCGGGCTCAGATAGATAATGTGTTTAAATACAGTGCTTAGGAGGATTTTATGTATCCAAATGCGTTTGGAATGAGCAGTGCAATGGTAATGAAGGACACGGGGGGTGTCTCTGCTGTTATCAAAACCCATTAGCAAGTTGTGCTGTGCTTCAATGCCCCTCATTGTCCCTCTCCGGGTTCATCCCCGAGCACTGGCAGGCACTGGCCTCTATTCTGGGCCGGTATAAACAGCCCCAATGTGCTTCCCCCAGTGTGAATAAACATCTGTTTAGCTTTTAATAATGGATACCAGGCAGGTTGTGGAACTTAAAGCTGCGTTTGGATGTGTGTTTTTAGCTGCAGCAACTTCAAACAAATGAAGGGGGTGATATGGCAAGCTGACGTGGTGTGGTCATGCACGGTGGAAACGTGATTTATTCTATTGACAGGTGATCAGTGGGATGAATTTGTGTGTGGAATGTGTTCCTGGATGGAGTCAAATCAGTTTGCAGCACAGTCAGTGATGCTGCACAAACGTGTTGCACTTATTCAGCTCCGTGTGTTTTGTAAGACAAATATTTTCCCCTCCCGTTTTTAACAAGGACTTCCCTTGTAGTTCTTTGACTTCGTGTGGGCTGGGGGAGAAGGAGTGGATTGGAGCTGTGCATCATCCCAGGCTTTGCCAGCACTGCAGTCCCAGGGCTGATCCCACTGCTGCTCCAGCTGCCTGTGGAGCCCTGACATTCCCAGCGGCTCCCCCACGTGCTGATGCACTCATCTCCATGTGGAGATGGTCGAGATGATTAAGAATTCTAATGTTAATTGCTCTTTGCTTGCCAAAAATGTTTGCTGTTGCCAATCTGTGCAGTTTATCTCCCTGTGTGCCGTGGCTGTGCTCTCTGTAAACGTGGGCCTGGCTGGTATGAGGGGATGGCCTTTAGGGGTCAGGTCAGATGGGTGTGAATTTAATTTAAAAGCTTATAAAGCACTGCCCACTCGGAGGGTGCTGTTAAAACACAAACCCTGCCCGGAGCAACCTGCAAAAACCAGGCTTTCAGTGCCAAACTGGTGAGAAAGTGTGTTTTGAAATGTAACTCCTTGGTTTCTTAATGTTCTCCCAGATAGGCAGTGTAGACATGAGAGCTCTTCACCACGTGGTGGCAATTTTTCTCATGGAAAGGAATTTGTGTGGCTAGAAAGCCTGAACTTTCCTTGCTCAAACATGAAGAATGCAAGCATGCTTTAGGTTAGGCACGAGAATTACACTGATCCCTCTCTTTTCCAGATGTGCCGAGGTTGGGAAGGGGTGTAGATCACAAGAGACTATCAGTGATAAAAATCAACATTCACTCTGTCCTTGAATTTAGTATTTCACACATGTCTAGTCTGTAAAATGCTAAATGCAGTTTTTTCAATTATAAAGGCTTAGCGAGGCTTAGAGACGATTCTCTGAGATTGTAAAATATGTACTATTTAATACATAATGCAAAAGGAAAAGCTGGTTTCTTAATGTAAGAACACGAAAATGGAAGCAGCTGCAACGTTATGCCACCCTGATGCAGCTTTGATGCTACACTTTTAGCAGTGGATTAAATATTGATACCTCTTTCTGCCCCCTCACCTCCCAGACACTCCTAAAGCTCTTGCAGTTGTTTGTAAGTGTTTATAGAAGAGCTGGTCAAGTTTCTCTGGGTTTTTCCACTGCTTTTTTGTGAATTATTAAGAGTTTAGGGGGACAAAATGTGTGAGCAATTTTCTTCTATAAATACACGAATGTGTTGGCGAACAAGAAAACTGCAGAACTATTTAAGCTCCAATGAAACATGTTCCTGTTGGTAACGAGGTCTGTGATGTCCCTTGGCTGCAGCAAGATCAGACCCAAGATCAAGTAAACAGTGTATGAAGCGAAACTCTAAAATGGGAAATAAATGTGTAATTATATCCCAAATGAAAGGCAGATGTCAGGAACCCGGGGATTACAAGGGCTGGGATGAAAACCAGGCAACAATCTGCTGCTTGTTGGACCCACATGTCACCCTCGAGTGGGAGTTACCACAGAAAGCAGGACAGTGGGGAAAAGTCCTTGTGCTGCTGAGGATTAGGAAAGGAGGGAGGTTAAGAGGAGATTTACAGGGCTGGCAGAATGTTCTGCTGGGACTGGAAAGGCTGGAGTTCAGTAGGACAAGGAGCTGCCTCCTCCAGCAATCCCTCGGCTCCCGGGGCAGGGTGTGCAGGTCTGTTCACAGCAGGAGCAGGGTCAGGGAGAGTTCTCCCTGTGTCACTCTTGGCTCCTGACTCTAAGCAGCTTCCTGCAGCTCTTGGATTTAGTTTAGCCCATCCCCACGTATCTCAGCATCTCTAACTTGTGGTTATGACACAGATTCACTGAATGATCTTTCCTTACTGTCAAAGAAGCTGGAATTTCCCAATCCTTAGCAGAATCCTTGGAGTGAGCTAAAGGTGGCACTGTGCAGCGTTCAAGTGGAGCTGGAGGATCACTGAAAATGATTTTAGGTTCAACTCTGAGCTCTGTAAAACACTTAGTCTGCTAAATTCTGATGTGTCTATTCAGTCCTCACTGTGGTGGAAGTGAATTCAGTGGGAGATGTTGCAGGACTGGTCTGTACTGACCCACATATCAGCAAACTACATTTATTTTTGTTTTCAATTTCCATATATTGCCTTGCCTTGCTTCTTTTATTTCTTTATTTATTTATTTTGGTGCTGTAGCAAACTGACTACTGGAGTTGTCAACCTCGGGCTGAACAAAGACGTGCTCAGCTGACATGAGTGAAAGGCTGTGCTTTCCCTGCTGATGGATTGTTTGGCTCCCCTGTAGGGGTGTGTTTGCAGCTTTATCACTCAGTGAATAGTCAGAGGTTCAAGGTTTCCAAGCCACACAGATCCCTCATTCTCTGTGTGTTTTTAGCTTATTGTGGCTCGGTGGCAACGTTGAATTGAGTGCTGGCAGAAGTTGTTGTGAAAATATTTTCCCTCTGTACTTGCACCTCATCTTGCAGTGGGGAAGGCAGGTGTTGGGGAGCACCTGAAATTTAACTCCAGTTAAATGACAGAGCAATAAAACAAACCAGTGGTGGTGCTTGAAGTCTTGAGGGAACCAAAAAATATAAATCCTCTTGTTCTTGGAGGGTAATCAATTTTATTTTTTTTTTAAATTCTGGGAGGAGAATTAGAGGGCAGTTTTTGATCCTGTCAGTGGGTTGGTTTTCAGCAGCAGCAGGTCTATGGGAGTGATCAGCCTGTCTTCATATGGGATAACTGGACCAGGGAGTTATGTTGGAGAGGTGTGAGAGAGCACAATATTTGAGTAACACTGAGCTTGTTTGTAGAAACTGATGCTCTCAGCTGTGTTTCCTCTGAGCGTGGCTTGTTTGTTTTTAAAGGATTTTAAAGGAAAGAAAATGTGTGGGGACACCTCGCAAGTATCCGGAGGTAGAAGCAAAGACTTGGTTGTGATTGTGCCTAAAAAGAACCTCCCTTTCCCCCTCTAATCACACTCAAAAGTCTCTCAGAAGGTGCTTGTGTTTGTTGCTCACACAACTGCTAATTTTTGTTCCTTTGGGGATGCTGTGGCTTCCTGGGAAAGAACATTGCCTGAGGGGTTTGTAGGGACCAGACAGCCCCACTTTTTGATGTTTGCTGGAGGTGGAGTAAAGAACCCTTTGAGTTCCATCCAGTTGTGCTGAGCCTGTTCAGGCTTTCCCAAACAGCTGCTCTGAAGCTTCTGTAGCCACACCATGAACTCAGCAGCTGCTGGGGGTGGAAGCTGGGCCTGACTTGCCCTGAGGGATCAGGTCATCGCCATTCCGGGCACAGAACGCAGTCGATATTCCCCAATCCTAATAAAACCCGGCAGCTCTCCCAGCGCCAGCCCAGGATCGTGCCTGGAGACTCTCCCATTCCCAGCCTTGCCAGCAATAAGTCTTGTGGCCTTGTTTTTCTGAAGGCCCATAAGCACTGGGGTGATGCTGGGGGTGGTTTCTGGGAGACAGGTCGTTCATCTCCAACCGGCTCCTCGGACGTTCTGACTGGAACAGCGGGAAACACTTTTTGGGGTTCCCCAGGTTTTTGCCTGGAATCTGCTGCGTGTTGGGGTGTGTGAAGTGGATGGATTTGCATCTTGCTCTGCTCTGGGACAGGGGAGGAGGGTGGTGGGTGTGAGAAGCCGCCGCTGCAGAGCTGCTGTGGGAGACAGGGGAGGCAATAAATGTGCCGAGTGCTCCGTTCTGAAAAGCAGCGTGAGCAGAGAAGAGTCATATTCTGTGACAGCACAATCAATAGGGGCCTCTGTGGAAACAAATGAGAGTTTTATCTCTCGAGGCTATTGTGGAGGGCAGACTGAGGCAAATGTTTAATGGGTTCATGCTTTGGAAATCATTCTGTAACTGTAAGGGAGAGGAACGGGCTTTTAAAAATTGAGTGAGCAATTATGAAAAGGAGGTTGGTCCCTCTCCTGGAAATGGCTCGTTTTGTCAGCGTCGAGTCGGTGTTTGAACAAGCACTGGGGAGTCAGCAGGCAGAGCAGTCACACAGTGCTGTTTGTGTATTTATTTGGTGTGAGTTGATTTTCATACCTGTAAAATATCTGAAATATATAAAATGTGGATGTGTGTCCTGGGGAAAGCTGAGCGTGTGTGGATAGAGGCAGAACATCTGGTTTCCAAGGGAATACCCCTGCAAATATAACTTCAGAGAAATATGATTATACACCAGCATCCCTTTCATTCTGGAGTTTTGGCATCTGGCTCGTCCCACAGGATGGCTCTGAGAAGCCTGTTATTCTCAAAGTGCTGATCAGCACTGCAGAATGTGCTGCTCTCCAACTCTGCAATCAAGAGCCCATTATTGACTGCAAAAGTGTTCATAAATATTTGGGAACAGTAATGGTAACATGGATTACCCGGTAAGAACTCAGTGCTTACATGGCAGCAGTGAGAAATGGGCTGTTCTAAATCTTCCAACCTGTTTTTCCTGGTGTGAAGCAAATGAGAGTAACAAATGATCCAGGAATAAAACACTCACAGGCACAAAGTGTTACCATAAGCTGTCCTTGGATATTGGAAAAACCGAGAGACTTCTGCCAACTCATGAGGCTCTTGGGTTGTGGGTTTTTTTAGTACAAAACTTGGGAATGTGTGGATGTTGGGTTTGCTTTTTTTGACAGAATAACTGCATAATGTGGTGTTTTGGCCGGGCTCGCTTCAGCTTCGGAAGGAAGAGGGAGAAATTCCAGCTGGAATTTCTTGTTTATACAACACATGTGCTGAAGCTCCTGCTCCCTCCTTCATACATGTATATATCTGCATATATATGTGTATATTTATATATATAGCTGTGGTACTTATGCAAACAAGGGGAGATGAGCCCTCACTGGATTGCCAGGGTTGTTTGAGCAGCAGCAATTTATTCAAACTGACTAATTTTATTTAAGCTGGGAGGTGTTTACTTAGGTCACTTGCCAAGTTTAATACTTTCTTCTTTTGGTTTTTAAAACACTTGGAGAGCCAAAAGCCTTTGTTACTTTGCTCCCAGTCACTTCAGTGACTGCAGTGAGAACCAGGGAAGAAAAATGCCTTTTTTTTTTTTTTCTTCTGAATGAAAGAATAGCCTGAGTTTCAGAAATACTGAGCTGAAGTGATTTTTTTCCCCCCTTTACCTTGTCAAATTAACATGATTGCGTGTTTCACTTTTTATGCTAAAGAGTTCCTGATCTTCAAAGCCAACTTTCAAACAGACACTCTTGGTTCAAGCCAAGGAGACTAATATTTTAGAAGGAATATTACCAGTAATAAAAAAGACAGAGTTATGATAGTTTGCATTAATTTTAATAACTTTTTGTACAGCTCTTGAGTCAAGATGTGAGAAATTAAAGGTTCTTGGCTGGCCTGCAGTGTATTTATTCCTGCTGGCAGGCATTATCTCATGCAGCCATGGGAAGAGCCTTGTTTTGGGGCTGCACCAGGGCTGGCAGTTCACTTTCTAATCTCTGGTTTTAGGAGTGGCCACGACCCTGTGTCCATATTGCCCCTTCCTTGTGATCTCTGCCCTTCAGATGGGACAAAATGCTGTCAAATCATCTCGGCTTTCAGCAGCGTTTGTTTAGTAGAGGGTAAAAAAAAACAACGTGGGCGGCTGTGCTTAAATTCTCAATGTTTGTAATTAACTGGGCGAGTTGAGTCCTTCACAATGGGAGGGTCAAAAATATCACACAATGGGTGTTTCCCAAAAAAAGATGTGAAATGAGAAATAAATGGAGGTGTCTGGCCTGGCAGGCCGGGGTGTGAGGGGACCTCTAACGAGTTGCTGTGCAGTGTCCAACCTCATTTATCACGGGCCCCATCAATAATGCACCAGCTGTTTTGACTGCTCTGGGGTTTGTATTAAATTAAACACAGGCAGGGGTGCACAAAGTTCATTGTTAACGCTGCCAAAGCTGGTGCTGTGACAACCACTCTGTGTTCTGATTTGTTTGGGTTTTTTAATTTTATTTTATTTCGATGTTGCTTTTAACTGTTTGTGTGTTTGTGGGCGTCTTCATAGTAAAGAACTCGCTCTAAAATTAGCTGCCTTCATTCAGCTGAGCTTATTCTCTCAAGTTAAAACTGCTTTTGGACAATTTTCTCCTTCCACCCTGCCAGTCAAGCCTCACATTGTGAGTTTAGTAAAGCAATTCCATTCACTGTTTGCATTCTGCTGGCTGAGATGGAGGCAGGGTTGTAAGTGGTAATAATTAGCTATAATACCTCTGTTGTAAGGCAAGCAGAAAACTTCAGCGGGGGGGGGGTTGTGTCTTGTGCTTAACAACACCTTTGTGGGGAATGCAACCCCCAGGGATGTGTCGTGTGTGAGTGGGAACTGAGGCACTTGGTGTTTTTACTGAGAGCTGCTCCCAGCTCCCCCCTGGCTGCCGAGTGCAGCAGGGCATCTGCAGCGGGGTTTTTTAGCAGTGTGTGGTGGCAGGAGGGTAATTAAGATGGCAAACCTCGGAGATGTAACGTTCCCTCCCTCTTTCCTTAGAAAATCAGCTCCATCATTGAAACGAGACTTGAAAAGCCTGCTCTGAAGCCAGAATAAACACCCTGAAATTTTTATCATAATGTTGCTTTTAAAAGTCCTAAATGTCCTCTATTTAAAATGAAATTCTTTTGTATTAACCTGCTTTCATATGCTGGCTTTCACCAGACTGCAGAATTGCCTGATTTGACTTTCTAATGTAACTGTAATGAATCTTCTGGGAAATGGAGCGATTGAATGCATAGACTGTGCAACTCCATTGTGAAATATTCTGTTAGATCTGCTATATTTCTGATTTTATTTATTTTTATATTTTTTTTAGGGGTGGGGTGTCCCTGTCAGGTATGAAAAACCTAAACCAAATGTGTTCTCTGGGGAGCTCAGCCACTCCAGTGTGTAATATCTCCTTGATTAAATATGTTTTGAGCATCACACACATAAATATGCTGGGTACAGTCAGATTAAATTCAAAGGCGTGCATTTGGAGAGAAAAAGAATAAAGATGGAATTTATTGGCAGATAGCTGTGTAGCTCCTTTGAGTAGCTACAGGACAGATTATTTTAAAAAATATATCAAAGTGCTCACAAACCTCTACACAGAGAGGATGTTTTTGTGTTGAAATGCTGCCTTATTCTGCAGCTGTACTTGCACAGTGTCTGACTGGTGAACAAAACGAGCCTTTGAAGAATATTGCATCTCTGATATGTGGGAGGGAGGGGGAAATCCGAGTATCCAGTGCTCAGCTTGGCACCCAGCAGCCATTCCTTTCATACTTGGATTTCAGGGCTGAACTGCCCATTATTTGCACTCTTTAAACCTTCTGCCAGGGAAGGCCAGACCCAAATACTCCTGTGTATTTACCTTGTAAAGTGATAGGTGTAGTCTTGCTCGGTTTTGGTTCCTGGATCTTTGGGCTTTCTCTTTCTCTTTGCTGTTGTTTTTTTTTAACGAGCTGCACTGATTTAAAACCATTTCCAGAAATTCTGCTGTGCCTTTCAGCAGCAACATTTGTGCCTCCCACAGCTGAAGTCTGAGGCATTTTCTCCCTCCCTCGTACACAAAATAGTGGAGTATCACTCAGATCTGGTCCTTAAAAAGGCCATATTTGAGAAAAAACCTGACTCTCCATGACTGGCTTGTTGGTTGTTTCAGAGGTGACTCATGGAAATCACGTTTCCAGAGTAATCACCAAACCTCCTGTGGTGTCCTGAGGAACGGGGTCATGAGACATCCTTGGACAGAGAGGGCAGGAAATGTTGGCACTTAGGAATTTAATAATTGAAGGAAATTATCTGGAAGTGCCAACTCCCACCTCGGTGGCTCGGAGAACTTCTCCTGGGAGGTCAGTTCTGCTTGGAGAAGGATTTCCCCACCAGCACATTGACCTGGGAAGGCTCCAGCTGCTCTGTTCCTTCAGAACAGTTCTGCATGGTGCCTTTTTCCTGAAAGTAATGAAAATTGCCATGAATAAAACTAGACATAGTTGATATATCTGTGGGGAGGGGGAAAAAAAAAATCAATATTTTCTTTGGGATCTGCTGTTGAGTCCCATGGCCAAAGGGCAGGTTTAAACTGAAATCTGTTTAACTTTAAAATGCAGGTAGTATATTGTAAGATGAAGACAGATAAGTACAAAGCAGGTTCTCAAGCCTTGGAGAATGTTAAAATTCCTATATTTTTTCCTGTAGATAACCTTTTTCCTGTGTCACTTGAGTCGGGCAATTGAAATAAAGGCTGGTGTCGCACAGAAAAGATGTTCTGTGGGCTTATCTCCAAATTGTGTCAGTGTTTTCTCCTCCTCCCCCCCCTCCCCACCTTCCCCTGTCTCTGGCTTCCTTCTCCATAAAATTGAATTCTTTAAATCCCTTGTAGTAGATTGACTTGAAAGGAGTTATGTACAACCCAGCCTTTTGTCAGGGCATTTGACAAAAAAAAAAAAAGGGGAGGGGGGGTAAAAAAAAAAGCAGTTTACATCTGGAGCCACAGCTTTAAACCCCCGTGTGTGTCTCTCCCTCAGCAGCCAGAATTTATTTCTCCGCGCGCGGGGAGAACGCGTTGGGCTGGAAATGATATTTTTCCTTCCCCCCCCCCCAACCAGTTGTTGCCATTTTGCATTCTGTTTTTGTAATCATCTCCTTCTTAAAATGGCTTTATTGTTGGCTGCTCAGGTGTATCCTGCCAGGGCTGAAGCAGGGGCGGTAATTGGCTGTGACAGGTTTTCCTCTCCCCGGCGTCGCGGCTCCGCCGGGCGCGGGAGGCACGAGGAGCCCCCGGCCTCCCTCCCCGGGGTAATTGGCTTTGACGGCTCCTGGTTGCTGCAATAATCCTGATCCATGAGCTTGTGTGAGCTGCATAATGCCTGGAGGATTTTGTACCCATCAATATGTCCTCGGCTCCAATCGTTTTGTTGGGTTTTTTTTTCCCCCCTCGCTTTTGCCGTGGCAGTTTATTAAAAGGAACGCGTGCTGCAGTTACTGCCTGTTTGGTGTCTGCACAGCCCCAGCTGTCATGGCAGATGAAAACACCATCCTGCCGTGCTGGCCAAACACTCCTGCTGCTGGAACAAGGAAAATCCTCCTGCAGGCGCCCAAAGGCACTTGCAGTTCGAGCCTCTCACTCCTGTAGGTGCATCACCCTGTGTAGGTGCATCACCCACCCTGTGTAGGTGCATCACCCACCCTGTGTAGGTGCATCACCCACCCTGTGTAGGTGCATCACTCACCCTGTGTAGGTGCATCACCCACCCTGTGTAGGTGCATCACCCACCCTGTGTAGGTGCATCACCCACCCTGTGTAGGTGCATCACTCACCCTGTGTAGGTGCATCACTCACCCTGTGTAGGTGCCTCCCCTTGTGTGGGTGCCTCCCCTTGTGTGGGTGCATTGATGAGGTTCAACAAGGCCAAGTGCCGGGTCCTGCACTTCGGCCACAACAATCCCCTGCAGCGCTACAGGCTGGGGACAGAGGGGCTGGAGAGCAGCCAGGCAGGAAGGGAGCTGGGAGTGTGGATGGACAGGGAGCTGAACATGAGCCAGAGTGTGCCCAGGGGGCCAAGAAGGCCAATGGATCCTGGCCTGGATCAGGAACAGTGTGGCCAACAGGGCCAGGGAAGTGATTCTGCCCCTGGACTCAGCACTGGTGAGGCCACCCCTGGAGTGCTGGGTCCAGTTCTGGGCCCTCAGCTCAGGAAGGACATGGAGGGGCTGGAGCAGGTCCAGGGAAGAGCAACGAGGCTGGGGAAGGGACTGGAGCACAAGTGCTGTGAGGAGAGGCTGAGGGAGCTGGGGCTGTTCAGCCTGGAGAAGAGGAGGCTCAGGGGAGACCTCCTCACTCTCTGCAACTCCCTGACAGGAGGGGGGAGCCAGGAGGGGGTTGGGCTCTTTTCCCAGGCAACCATCAGCAAGACAAGAGGGCTGGGTCTGCAGCTGTGCCAGGGGAGGGTTAGGTTGGAGATTAGGAAGAATTTCTTTGCAGAGAGGGTGCTCAGCCATTGGAATGGGCTGCCCAGGGAAGTGGGGGATTCTCCATCCCTGGAGGTTTTTAAGAAGAGACTGGATGTGGCATCAGTGCCATGGGCTGGGAACCACAGCGGGGTTGGATCAAGGGTTGGACTGGATGATCTCAGAGGTCCCTTCCAACCCAGCTGATTCTATTACCTTGTGTAGGTGCATCACCCTGTGTAGGTGCATTGATGTTTTGAAAATCACCCATGTGATATTAAAACATGATAATCTGTTGGCAAGAGCACAAAACTGCCTTTGTTTGCAGAACTTAATAAGCTGCGAGCCAAACCCCAAAAATATGCAAAGGCAGAGAACTGGACGTGCTAAAGTGAGGCCTGGCAGTCTCAGTTCCAGCCACAGCTGAGGGTGCACGAACTTGTTTGCTGCCTTAAGTAATAATTCAGGTTTTCTTCTGTGGCGTCTGGTGGAAAAAAAATAAAATAAAATAAATCTTGTGTTGGGTGGTGTTGGATCACATTTGGTCTTATTAGGACGTTCTGAGAAATGTAAAGTGGCAGCAAATCCACCTTGGTTGGATCCTAATCAGCTGCAACACCAAAGTTATTGGGTTCTTAACCGGAATTGGCACACAGAGCTGAAATTCATTAAAAGTAGTTCTTAGAGCGGGATTAGTTTTTCTCGGTTGGAATTACTGCTGGCTCATCACTTAAAGCAGAGTTTTTGTGGGTGAAGTGTTTGCCAGAGTAATTTACCATCTCAACAGTAATTGTGACTGGTTTGGGGAAGGAAGTCTGTATAAATATCCCTGTATAACTTTGTTCTCTGGCAGTTTTAAGGCTCTCTGTTTGGGGAAATCAGTTCTAAAGGATTCCAGCAGCAGTTCAGGAAACACTCCACAGCAGGCCAAGGCTACAATGGCTGAGAAGTACCTGCTCTCAAAAAACATTACTGCTCCCTTCAAATAAGATCTTTTTGGCACACATGGAGCCAACTTGCACCTGCAGTGGAGCTGGAGAGAAATGCATCTTCAGGAACAACAGGGACTCAGGGAAGGGTCAGGGATTTGGTTATGATTCAGTGCCAAACTCTGCTAACTCCTTGGAATTACCTTTTTTTTTTCTAAAACTGACCTGTGCTGATCCTGCCCTGGTTTGTGGCTTTGCAGTCCTGCAGCCCCAGTGAGCTGATGACTCCTCTGGGGAAAGGGCAGAAAAACTCCTGGTGGGATATTCTGCATCTTTTATTTTTAGAAACTAAACCCTTCCCAGAGAAACAACCCCCCTGGTTCAGTTCTGTCGTTATGGGGAGATCTGGCAAGGTTTGATTTCCTCCTTTCATGGACTCAGCTGTGTCTTGACACCAGAAAGTTGTCTTGAATTCCATCCTGCAGTGAGGAGGTTGATGGTCAGTGCCTGGCTGGCTGTTTGCTTTTGGCTTCCAGTTTTCTGTGGCAACAAAAAAAAATGTCTCCTACTTAGCTCCTATTTTATGAGTTCGTTTTTATAACTGTTTGTGTCTTGAATCTTTAGGCAAAACCCTGAAGCAAGGTGTTCCTGTATTGGTGTCTTGAAGGAAAAGGTACTGAAATGTCATTTTTTCCACTAGCTGAGCACACAGTGCAGGTACAATTTCAAAATGGGATTTCCTTTGTTTTTGGTAGTTTATCTCCCCTGGAAATTACAGTAATCATTTGAGTAGGAAGCTTTCAGAGGCAGAAAGAACAGTTTAAGGAGCTCACTTCTGCATTCAGAGGAAATGCTTTCACACCAGAATGTTGTAATGTTTGAATCCCTTTTCTCTTACCCTGTGACCAGCCAGTCCATCCATTTGTACACTGAAGATCATGTTCTGCTTTCCAGGTAAACCTTAATTTGAAAATATAATGATATTTAAAACCATTCCATCTCTTTTGTAGTGTGGGATTGATCACCCCAGGCCAAGAACCAAAACCAGGGAATGTCAGTCTGTCAAATATACCCAGCCAATATACCCAGGGATCAAAACCAGCAAAATGCAATTACAGGCTAATTGATGAATGTAATTACATGTAGATTTGACCAAAACTAGGTTCTGCAACATTAGCAATTTAATTACAAAATGCATTGTGATTGTAAACCTAGCAAAAAATATTTTCCTGGTAGAGGTAGCTGCTATTTCACATCCTGTTTTTCACATAAACTGGTTTTAGTGGCCAGTGTAAGAACAAGTGAAACATCTGAATTTGCATCAGAATGAAGCTTCCTCTGGAAACTTGAACACAGTTTTAAATTTCTCACAAAATTTTAAACTTAAAGTAACTTTAATCCTCACAGCTTTCCACTGTTGCCTGCAAATTGGATTTTAAATCTCTTGTCAAGTGCCAGCCAGTGAGTTCTCTTGGTGGGATGTCATTTGGGAATGTTGAATCCAAGCATTTTGCCTGGTGTGTGTCTTTTCACTCCTGGTGAAAAGTCTCTTCCTTTCCCTGGTGCAGCAGTGTCTGAGTCTCAGCACGAGTTAGTTCAGGTAATTTTTTAAAAGCTATTTCTAATCTCATCTTTATTGGCTTAACTAAAACCCTTGATTTGGAACTCAGATTTCAGCCTTTTTAGGTCTCTACCAGTTGTCTTGGGGGGAGGTTGGTTTTTTAGTTTATTATCAATATTTTGAAACAGCCCCTCTTGGCTCTGTCTTTTATGGCACAATAAAGGCTGCTGAGGTGAGAGGGGTTTTCTGGAGAATCCTGGGGTTTTTTTGTGGTGAGCTGCTGCTGCACAGGCAGCACAAATCATCTCTGGGCCTGATCCAGGGGTTTTTGATGCAAGAAACAGGTGGTGACAGGGCAGTGGCAGCTAATCCGGGTGGGATGTGCTCGGGAGAGCAGGAATGTGGGGGATGGCTGCCCTGCCATGGCTGGCACTGGTTTTGGAAGAGCTGGCAGGAGAGGTCACAGTCCTGCTGATCCAACGGGAAAGCCACACAACCTCCTTAGCAGGTCCTGCCCCACCCCAAAGGGGATTACAGGGCAAGAACAGCCCATCGTGGGTGTCCCTTCCTTGCTCTCCAAAGGAGATTGATTTATTTTGCAGGTGTGTGAATGACAAAAGACAAAACTCGAGTTAACTGCTTTTCTTCACAAAACGTCCCCTTCATGTAACACTTGAGCTGTGCTTTTCTAAGTAACCTCCTAATGATCCACAAGCTTGCCTTTGGCTTAAGAAGATTAAGGAATTAATGTCAAATTACAGACATAACTGCAAATAGTATTTACTGTGTTCAGCATGCAAGGAGAGGCAGCCAGTTGACAAACATGAAATATATTTTTTAAGAGCTTTTTTCTTTTTTTTTCCCTTAAAGGAAGGATCACAACTCCAACAATGTCAGTGTGTTGTGTGTGTATGTGAGAAGATGCCTTGGCCAGAGAGAGGTGGTTGTTTTGTGAGGTTTGGCTGAGAGGATACAGGCAAGGAATTGGAGGTGTCACTTTAATTCTGCATCAGACAGTTGTTCTGTGTCAGCAAAGGCTGGGAGATCATGGTTTTCAGGCAAAGTGTACGTGTGTGCAGGGGGTTAGTTGGGGGTGAGACAATGATAAAATGCCTAAGAAGATTGTCTGTTACATAATGCTAATGGAATTATGGCTGGATAAACACATTAATATGAGGGAGGGAGGGAGGGAGGGAGGGAGGGAAATGCCCAGCCTGCAGCTGTGGGAGGCACAAACGTTGCTGCTGAAAGCCAGGGCAGCATTTCTAGGGATGGGGTTAAATTCGGTGGAGCTCGTTAAAAATAACACACAAATGTCTTCCGAGCTGTGAATGGCTCACCTTAATCTCTCTATTGTGGTCGAGGGAAAGGGAAATGAGGGCTGAGGAAATGCTCTTTAGCAAAAGATGGGAAAGCCACCAAGGTTGCTCATCTGTGAGGAACTGCAGGTGATGTCTTTGTGTGTGCACAGCAGTTGGGTAATTTTCAGTCAGAGCAGCAGTGGGTTTACAGAAGGAGCAGGTTCTGCTAAAACAGGGGCTGGACTATTGATCCCTTTGGAGGAAAAGATCTGTATTGAGATGTAAAGATTTGTAGTTGTCAGAGGTTCAGATTTGTCTTTAAATAGATGCTGTTTTTAGCTGCTGCTCTTAATTCTTTGTCAGTGTTGATGTTCAGAGGAAAATAAACATGTGAGAAGGGGAGGTTAAAACTTCCCATGCCTGTGAGCTGGAACAAGTGTTGGAAAACTGCAGACTTGGGATGTGCAGAAGGGCAGAGCTGTGAGCAGGAGGTCTGGGAGATACTTTGCCTGTCTGTGACACTTAATTTAGACCTTCAAAGCTGTGATTCTCTTGCAGCAAATCTCTCTAAGGAAGACAATTTGTGATGGGATTGTCTTCTATCCTTTCTGCAGGATGGGGTTTCTGCCTGCTCACATTGCCAAAAACTGTTCTGACCTCCTTTTCCAAGTCTTTATTTTGCTGGCAGTGACTTAGTGTGTTGAAGAGACAAATGATTTTCTTCTGCCTCTCTGGCTTTATGTTGAGCTTGTTTAAAAATATATAAAAAACCCCCCACTTTTATTTTAACTCCTCATTTCTCCCATGATTTACTTTTAAGGGAAAGGGTGGTTTGGAGATAGCTCTGAATTCTTAAGGCCCTTAGAGTTCTTGCAGGGTCCAAAGGAAGGTCCTCAGGAGATCTCTCTGAATCCCCTTAGATGAAGGATGAGTGTCCTCGTCCAGAAAGATTAGAAGGATAATCAGAGATTTTGTGAAACAGAAGACAGGTCTCCAGGATGAGATGTGTGAGTGAAGCTCAGGAGCCTGACCTTGTGTGTTTACCTGCTTATCTGGCCTAGAACATGAGGCCCTTGGGCTGGGGGATGAAGAGGAGGGTGGGGGGGTGAAGGAAAAACCCTCCCTCCTGATTTTGAGCCTTAAATTGTCTGCAGAGCTCCGTAGGAATTGCTGGCATTGTGTGACTTGTTCTCTCCTCACTCATCACTCCTGAGCCCCTTTAATTCCCAGGATAAAACCAAAATGACATCATTCAATTCTGCAGTCTGGTTTTTCTTTGGGTTTTCTTTTTTTTTTTTTTTTTTTTTTTCCTCCTCTTAAGGGCTCAGATTTGGGGGAAAAAAGTGAAACCCTAAGAATTGAATTGATGAAGTTACTGCTTAGATTCTCTCCTTTCTGGTGTCACTGTTATCTTTTGCAAAAAGTTTCCAATCAATGAGTGAGAATTGAATGATGTATTTTCACGTGGCAGTAACCAACTCTCATTTGGGATTGAAATAGGTCTTTTAATAGTAGTTTGATAACTAAGTGGATTTTTAATCAACTGAAATTCCATGCCTTAACATCTTTCTCTTACGAATAATAATTAAAAACTCCGGTTCTTAGGATGGCTGATGTTCAAACAGATCAAGAGTGGCTCCTGCAATCCATCCTCAGCCTGTTTGAAAAAAATCTGGGAGACAGCAGCTTCCTTTTTCCCTTCAGTGAAAGGTGCACATGAAGTCTTGGAAAACAAAGCTCAGCCTTTATTCAGGATGAGCTGGTTAATTCTTCTTCAAAGTGCCAGAGAAGTAGCAATGGTTTTTAATAGCTTTGTACTTTAATCAGAGGTTGGGTCTTCTTTTGTTAGGAGCACACTGACAGCACAGATCAGGGAGGATATTTATGGGTGTAAATTTAGAAAATACATTTATCTCCTGAGGGCAGAAAAACGCTGCTGGTTTTACCGACTGTCACCATTTTTTGGGTCAAACCCTGCTGGTTTGGGGGTTGTGGCACAGCAGTGGTGTGGGTTTGAGTGGAGAAGGACATTGGGGTGATGTCACTGATGAGGAGTTGGCTCTAGAGGGTGCTCTGAACCAAGGCAGCGTCTCCTTCCCCTCTTTAACATGCACAGATGAGGTTTGGCTGAAGAAAAACAATAAAAATCTCCCTGTTTTCCCCCTGCCTTTCTCCCCCACCACACGGGCTCTCACTGCCTTGGAAACCTCAGCCTTGCTTTGGCCTGGAGAGTTTGTCTGGAAGATGCTGCTTAATTATTTAGCTCTGGGGGGATTCCTGCACTGTGAGCTTTAACATCCTTCCCAGTGTTTTCATGCTGACTTAAATAATTTGGATGTTTGAAGTATCTTTGGAGGCCTTTATAGAGCATAAATAAAAGCATGAGGGCTTCAAATTGGATGGCATTTTCTCCCTTTCTTGGACAAGAGGTAAATTACTGCATTTTTGCCTCAATATATTAATGGAGAAAGAAACAGTGTCTTGACCTGCTGTGATTTTTAATATCCCTCTCTAGCAGCTGGTAATAACTGGTAATAAAACATGTAATAATGTACAAATTCCACACTGAGATTTCACAGAGGGATTTTTTTTTTTCCTGTTGGCTGTAACCGTCCAGGTAACACTTTCTTCTTTTTCTTCCATTTAAATAGTCTTTGCCACCCTTTCCCAAATGTTCCTGGGGAGGGAATTTCCTGGTTGCAAACTGGAAAGCCTCAAAGTGCTGATGGTTTTTAAGTCACAGAGTAGGGGGGGAGAGTCACCACCTGAATGAAAAGCTGAACTCCTTTTAACAAGTAATTTAAAACATGAAAACACAGCACTGGCATTCATTGCACAGATATAGACTGGACTTCCAGCTCTCTTCATTCAGGGAGCTTTTTAGTAGATTTTTTTGCTCTGAGCTTGGGGAATTGTTTCCCTGATGACAGGGAAAAAATCCCTGTGTTGTTTAAGGTCTGTGGTGAAGCTGCAGATCAAGTTTTTGGCCAGGGAATATTTACACCTGCAAGTGTGGTGTCTGCTCACATTTTTTTTGCTGCATTTTTGGCAGGGATGTTGTTGCATTTCTCTCACAGCTTAAAAGAAAGTCTTGCTCTGGGACTGTGATTGTGCTCCCCTCTTTTGTCTCGCTGACTGTACTTTGTCTTTGCAAAAATGTGACTGTTTCCCCCTGAATATACAATCAGGTAATAGAAATCTCGTAATTTTTACCTCTGACTCGAGTGGTTATGAGGACAGTAATTGTTTCAGCCTGATGGAGATTAAAACTTGTCTCCCATGTCAGTTATTAAATGTGGAAATAGCTGCAGGCTGTGGAATAAAACATTTGATTTATTTTGCAACCCCGTGAAAGGCCATAATGCAAGAACTGTATGGATTTGTTTGGTATAAAGGCTTAATTTAAGAGGAGAAGCAGCAGCAGCAGCAGCCTACTAGAGCATTTCTGGCTGTGATTTCTATTTTAGGAGGCTGGAGCCCAACGTGGTGATTTGTGTGGTGTAATGACGGTAATTCCGAGCTGGAGTTGTCTGTAATTCTGAGCCTCTCTCAGTGTTACAGCTCCTTATCAGCAGAGTTAACACGAGGTGAACTGTCTGTAATACATGGAGTTTTCCTCCTTTCCTCAAGTTAAAGGTTAAAGTTATTACAAGCATGTGTGCTGGCTTTTGTTGGCATTGAGGAGTGCTCTGCTTGCTTGCACATTATTGCTCTGGACATATTTTTCTACTTAACGTGGCGAGCAGTTGTTTAATTGCAAAAGCTGTTACTTCTCTTGATCCCGACCAGAGTAAAAAATCAATGTCCTCTCTGCAGTCTGAACTAATAGGAATCAAACTCATTGAAGGATGAAAATGGTTTAATCAACAGAGAGCTGTCTTAGAGGTTATTTTAAAAAAAACAAACCAGCCAACAAACCCCCCCCAACCAACCAAAGCCCCCCAGCCCAGCTCTGGAACTAATGAGCAGAGCTCGGTGCTGCTTCCTCCCTGCAGCTGGGCTAATGAAGGGAAGGTAAGGCCAGGTTTTAATCTGCCAGGGAGAGAGTGAGATTCTTGGGGGCTGTTTGATTTCAAAGGCTTTCCTTTTAACCACCACTTCTTGTCTCTGTCTTCAGCCTTTGTAGGAGCTGACAAAAATGAGGGCTAATGATGGGTCTCTTTGTAGTGGAAGCCATGAAAGGCACTTGGGCTTTTCATTCCAAGGACTGAATCCAGCACAATTGTCTCCCTTGTTCTTGACCTCCTTTGTCCAGTGAGCCCTGCTTATTCCAGATCCATCCATGGCACCTCTGGTTGTTGGGACCCCAAAGTGTAGATTTCCCTGGGCAGTCCCGAGGGGAATGACAGCTTGGTTGGCCATTCCTTTGGGAAAACGTAGGTGGGGTTGGAATTGTTGCCTTGTAACCCTGTAAATGGGGGAGTGGACTAAGCAGGCACTGCTTGGGGGGCTGTGGAATCAACTTGGTGTTGCTTCCTTGAAATCACTGTTAAATTTAAGCCCTTTTAACAGCTGGGCTTTGCAGGCGAGCCTGGAAATACAGGTTGGAGACAGTTCTCCTGTTCCCCCTCTTTCCCCCCTCCCCAATTTTATTTCCTCCTGACATGCCCTGCTTAATCTATTTTACCTGTGCTACCCACTGGCATCCTCGTGGAAGTCAGGCAGGTGCAGTGGGACATTTTTGGCTGGTGTTCAGGGGGAGAGCACAAGTTCTTGCTGTGTGTGGTTCCCCCAGTGTGAACTTCCATGTGCTTATTGTGATTTCAAGGTTTTCCTTCTGGAACTTGATGGCTGAAGGGAATGAAGAATGAAGTGGATCTGTGACTGCTCAGTGATGATTCTGTGAAACTGAAACAAAGTCTTTAAATTCTGTTTTCACCTCTTGATGTGCCGCCCTGACACGTTCAGATCCCAAAAAAAACCCACAAAGCAGCAGATTTTATTTCAGGAGGAATTTGCCTGCCAAGCTGTAATAAAATGGATTGTTAATGAACTCATGAGGTGACATGTATGCTTTTTTCCTGATGAAACATTAGCATGAAAATCCAGCAGTTCCTGTCAGTCTCCTTGTCAAAACCCAGACAGGGCGTTCAGAGGGAATGAGACAACAGCACATGGAGCTGGGAAGGTGCACTTTATGTTTGCTCTGGGAATCCCACAGCCTGCCTGTGCTTTTCTGGATTACTGAGCACTTTGCACACCCGTTTTGTTGTTTGTTAGTTCATGTTCTGGTTAATGAGATGATTTATCAGCTGGAGGGGGAGCCAAGCCCAGCAAAGAGCTTCTGGGATGGTGCTTAACTTGGTGCTGTCTGGGTTTGCCCTCCTTGCCCTCGGCTGGGCCCTTGGCAGCACTTGGGGGGGGAAAACTTGAAGTTTTCAGCTGCAAAGTCAAGTCTCTTGGTGGGCTTCGTGACTTGACTTGAGTTCCCGGTGTTTTGGTGGGTTTTGTAGCGTTTTTTGGAGGCTGACACTAGGTGGCAATGCTGCAGCTGGGCCCTGCCACCTCCCTGGCAACTGGGCACAGTTTGCTCTCTGTTGAAAGAGGATTTTTCTGTCTCTCTGCAGTGGCTTTCAGGCTGGTTTTGTCAGGACGTTGGAAACTTGCCTCACGTCCTCCCAAACTCCTGAGTTCCTTTCGTCCAGCAGTGTTTGCTTCTCCTGTAAATTTAATGTAGGACGTAGAAATACTTCCTTAAATGAATGTTTGTTTGCTGGAATTGTCCCTTTGTGGCTGTGTTTCAGGTCTCCATTTGCAACCTGCAGGCAGTTATTCCACCAGAGAGGTGACACAATGCCTGGGACACGATTTAGGATGGCAGGGGGTGGTACTCTGGCATTTTACAGTTTTCTGCAAGTGCTTTCAAGAAATTCCATGGATACCTCTCCCATAACCTTATTGCTGTGATGCCTTGCAATTATTTGGCTGCTCAGTTCTGATGGGGATTTTCTCTTTTAAGTTTTTCTGTCTTATTTTGTGGGGATTACAAGAAAAGACAACTAAACAGAAGATCTGGGATGCCTTTTATGTTGAATTCTCTTAGCAGGCCACTGAAGGAGCAGTGGAAGGGAAAAGCTGGTGTGTTGCAGGTGTAGCCTTCTTAAAAATACTAATTTTCCCTGTTCCTGTAGCTGCATAACCCGTGAAACCAACAGGAATGTAGATAAAACCAGTGTGTGTTCTGCTTGAGGATTCTGCAGGAAGTTCAGAGTCAGGATGCAGTCACGTGAGTGGGAGTTTTAAGCCCTTGGTGTGATTTTATGTTGTTTTATGTTAAACACCGACAGGAAAACGTGCATTGTATCGACAAGCAGCACTGATTTATGTTAAAATATACAGCGGGATCCTTTTCTTTCGAGGGAGTTGTTTGATGAGTTGGTGTAAGCCGCGTTTAAGTGTTGCCACCTCCTCAATCTGCAGCGTGAGAAACATCGTGAAACTGGCTCTGAAAGGCTTTTGTGGCTGTTAATTGGTTGATAACAGCTATCAAAAATCGGCTGCTTCCTTTCAGGTGACTAAAAGTCCCTGTGTAGGTGGTTGAAGACTCACTGCTGTGTGAAAATGTGCACCAGTGAATCCCTGCCTGCCTGAGAACAGCAACTCAAAATAAGCAGAGTCCAGCAAACTGCTCAGATAATTCGTGTGATTTAAGGGTTTCAGCACAGTTCTGAATTGATCTCTCTATCGAGTCTTGCAAAGTGTAAAGAGACCTTTCTCAGAAGGATTAAAGTTATATTTAAGTAATTGGCTGTAGCATGGCCAAGGCAGACACCCCCCAGTGCTTGGGTGCAATTCTTACCCTGCTTTATTTTTTTTTTTTTAAGGCTCTTAAGAAATGTGGGGAAATATCCATTTTTTAAAAGAAACCACTATTTCTTTCCTGTGAGAGGGCAGCTGTCTTGTTTACTTACTCTTATGAATCTGTAGGGGTGAAAAAAGAAGAGGAATAAATTGAGAACCTTCACATTATTCCATGTTTTTGGGGGTATCTCGTCCTATAGTTTTGGAAAGCCAAGAATTTCTTCCCGGTGTAACCGAACCAGGGTCGTGTGGTTTTAAACTGTTAACATTTCTTCAAGATTAAGAGTAGAAACTTCCTGTTTTTAGAGCTTATCTCCCTGTCTGGAGGGAGAGATTATTATAGGTATGGTCACATCCTGTGGTTGTTGTCACTTAGGGAGGGAGAAAAAAAAAAAGCCTATTGAATTTTCAGAGTCCTTTGAAGGTGCTGAGTGATTACTGCCCCCAAAAACCGAGCTGGAGTCACCATTCCCAGCCCCTCTGGGATCCCAGTGAAAAGCCCTAAATCCACTGCAAATTCCACAGCTCTGTTAGTTCAGTCTGTGTGTGGAGAAAAACCTCCTGGTGAAGGATCTGGCTCACAACCTTCCTTCCAGAGCAAGGGGAGCATTTGGGAGTCATTTCCTTTGGCTGGGAGTCCCAACATGCTTGATGTTAGAATAGTTTAAACACAGGCCACAGGCTCTTGGTGGGGGTATCGAGTTTTCCATTCCCAGAGTTTTAGTTTAAACAGGCAAACTTCCATTGTTTTACAGTTGCTTTGATAGAGTTGGAAAAAGATGCATTTGCTCAGTTCTTCCTCCCCTCCTTTTCTTTAGCTTTACCCCTCCCACACATACTGAAACTATTGAGGGTTTTATTTTGTTTGCTTTATTATATATACAGCTGAGAACAAATAGCTTCCTGTTTGCTTTTTAATGCATGTATTAGATTTTCCAGTATGTAAATTTTCCCCTTTGAAATATGACTTCTTTTCTTGACAAATATTTGGATTTTTTTTCCCCCCCTTGTCCTTCTAAAATAACTTCTGTGCATTCTTTTGTGTTGAATTCAAGAAGCTGCCAAACAGGTTGATGTCTTGCCCTAAGTACCACAAAATCTGGCAGACACACTGGATTTTGTTTTAATATTCTTGGCTTGCAGGTTACCATTCTGTAGTTTGGAGGTTCCCAGGGCAGGGATTTTCCACAAAATCATTTTTGAATTTCACTGTTGGTCCCTACAGAGGAGAAGAAACAAACCAGGAGGGAAATATCAGGGGAAAAAAAGTGATTTCTGTGATGAGCAAGTGAAATTTTTTTGCTTCAATTTGCCTTGCCTGGTTTGTTTTGATTTCCAGCTCTGAGGCTGCACCTGGTTTTGAGCCACTTGTCTCACTTGGTTACAACATCCCAGCTGAGTTTCACACCCATCCTCTCGTACCTATGCACATAACAGCTTTTATTTTAAAATCTCCTGCATTCCTCAGCTTGTTTATCTTTTTTTTGTGTTCTTTCCCTCACCCTTCTCTCTTCCCACCCTGTCTTTTTGGTTGAATTTTGCCCCCTTTGAGGTGCAGCTCCCTCAGCCCAGTGCCCTCCAATGAAGTTTTAACCCTGCCCTGTCCCTCCTCTGCCTCAGGGGTGTTTTTCCTTGGCCTTTTGTTGGGCTCAGGGGGTTCTGGAGCTGCTACAATCGAGTCTCCAGCCTTTGGAGGGGGAGAACAGGGAGCTGTGAACACTCATTTAATTGTGGGAGCAACTCTGAGCTGTTCCTTTTTGGGTTGTGGTTGGTTGGTTGAGGGTTTCCAGTGGTTTTTTTGTTTGTTTGTTTTCCCCAGCACTTCCTAAGCTAGGCCTTCCTGTAAAATCCTGCTTTTTTCACGTGTTAGCATGTGAATTGCCTTAGTCCTCACAGCTCCCCGGGGGAGCCACTCTTGTTTTTTCATCCGTACTGTGCCAGAAACACTGTGTGCATCCAAGACTGTACAAAAATAACCCACCAGATTCCTCCCAAAGACACACAGAAGGGAGCTGTGCAGCCCTTTATCCCGGAATTCCCTATTCCCATTCTTCTGAGTGATGCCCTGACTGTACCAACAGTCTATTTTTTGGCTCTGTCACAGGTTTGAGCCAAATTTGTGGTTTTTACCTCTTAAGAAGCCATTGTTTTAACCAGCACCAAGTGCCACCAGTGCACAGGTCTGGGGAGTGATACACTTTTTTATTTCTCTGGGGGGATTTTTTGTCTGCATTTGTGTGTTGCTCCAGCCTTGTGCCCCTCTTGCCAGTTGGAGTTTGGTACCAAGGTGTTACCTTGCAGGGCTGGCAAAGGGGCAGTTGGTGGCAGTTGCTGGTGACAGTTACAGGAGGTCGTTGTCTGCAATTCTTGGGCCTCAGGGTCGTTAAAAAGGGGCTGAAGTTGCTCAGACTTTTCTGTGCTTGGCAGGGTTTTCCTTCCCCAGGGTATTGATGTGGTGCTAGAATTTAACAGTGACCTGTGAGGAGTTACAGCTTGAGCAGAGGTCATCTGGAATATAAACCTGAACAGCAGGTAAGTACAGGAAAAGAGTCAGAGTTCTTGAACCATAAAATGTGTGATAGTGTCAGTAATTTGGTTTTGCAGGCTCCAGGTTAGATGCTGTGTAACCAGAGGCCTGGGGGGGGAACCCTCACCCCAACCAAAACCAAAAAACCCTACAAAACCCAACAAAACACAGTCTAACCCAACAAAAAAAAAGGCAAACCTCTTAAAGGTCTGTAAAGGGTGGAGATTTGAGAGAGGTTCATCCAAATTTCAGCAGTTCTACTGTAGTTTAAAATAACCCTTCCCATGCTGGTTTTAAGAACTGCTGAGTGTGTAAATGTGGGGCAGAGGAAGCAGCCAGGGCTGTTTAACTGTGTGCAGAGTTTACAGCCTCCTCAGGCTGGGATTAGAGCACCAAATGGCCTTTTGATTCTGTCGAGGCAATAACAACACTGCTCCGAATTTCCTCTCCCAGGTGACATTCCAGGAGTGTGGAAAAGCACCCTGGTGTAACTGTGGAGCGAGTGGTAGCTGGGTCAGTGCTGTGGCTGCCTGGAGCTCAGAGCAGCTCTCCTGTTGGGTCTCTCCCAGACCTACAAGCACAGACAAGACCTTTCCTGCTCGGGGCGGATTCGAAGCCGTTTGTGTGCAGACAGCAGCAACTGTCCTGTCAAGAGCCGAGTATCAGTTCCTCTCAGCTGTGCTTGTAGCAATAAAACAGTGCATTATTTACAGAGGAATAGAAACCTCACCTCTAACCTGACCAAAGGTTTTGTGTTTAGACAGAGCCCAGCTGCTTTGATGTGGAGCTGAAGACAAACAGGACCGGGTAACAAATCTCTGCAGTGAGCGGCCGGGGGTGACCTTTCCTGCTGGCAGCACGGCCGGCGCTTCCCCTGCTCTGCTGAGAAACCTCCAGGTGACCGCTGGCCTCTGGAATTCTCCAGCTAATTCTGGGCTTAAACTGCCCCTCTGCTTCGGGGTTGGTTTTGTTTGGCTGGAGGAATCACCGGTGTTCTGGGGAATGTGTGCACGACAGGGAAAGGGAAACTCGGCCTGAGGAGCGGAGTCGAATGACACGCAAGGAAAACAGGGTTGTGACAATATTAAGCTGTCAGCTTGTTCTCCGTGAACCTGCTCCCTTCCTCTTCCTCCCCTTATCCAAGGCCAAATCCGAGGGGAGGGCTTGATTTACGTGGAGCTCTGAAGACAGTGTTAAATCCCCTTTTAAAAATAGGTTCAGCTTAGCGGGGGGCTGGTGTGTCAGCCTTAGTGCTTGCCTGAGCTGGGAAGTTGTGTTGTACGAGCCTTTAGAAAACACTTGTCATGTTCACATCTCCGTGCGTTCTTAAAAGTAGTTTAAGGCTTCTTTTTGTTCAATTTGTGCAGCTCCAACCTACCTTTTAACAGGACTGGATGAGTGAACTCAGAGTCAGAGGGAGCTGCTTTTAAGCGTTTGTGGGACCTCTTTGTCGTGGGTGTCTCTTGAAAGGAAAAAAAAAGTAATGTACCCATTTAATCTGTATAATCTCATTAAGCCTGTTTACGGTTAGTTTGTGTTTCAAGTGTGTGGATACCTGGGAGACCCGGAATGGCTCCTCTGGAGCAGTTTTTCTAGCGGGTGAGATGTTTATGTGTGCTCGATGGCTAATCCTGTCAGGAGGGGCGGGGAGCGCCGCTGATCGATGGATCCCGGGGCTCGGAGGGCTTTACCTCTTTATTTAATATTCCTCCAAGTTTGCGTGTCCGCGTTTAATATTCCTGGAGCACGGCGGGGTTCTGAATTATTCGCGGCTGTTGTGAGCCGCGTGTCTCGGAAGCGGCGCGTTTGGCGGCCCTTTGAAGGCTCGCTGTCTGTCACTTCTGGGCGCTCAATCCTTCATGAGCTGCGTGGGCAGGGGATACAAAGTGCTACAGGATCCGGGGAAAGCGCTGAAAACACAAACAGGTGCTTCCCAGATTTCAGCAGCAGGCAGGGAAGGTGCGCTGAGCTCTGTGTGTGCAGATGCCTTTAAGCAATGTCAGGAATTACTGACAGCAAGTCAAAGCCTTATTTTTTTATTTTTTTTTTAATTTTTTTTTCAGATTTCCAGCTTCTGTTGTTTATTGTCACGACCTTAATGTTTCTTCAACTAGGTGTTCTATTTAATTACGGTGTTTATAGTAAATATCAGCTCCCTTGGCTGTGTGCTGGGGCCTGCAGCATGCGGAGTGCTTTGCTTGTAACTGCATCCCTTGTCTCAGTTCATTATCTGTTAATGGTACTCGACATGACAGGCTTGTTTTGATAAATGGAGGCTGCCAGGAAAGCTGGGATGGATTTTGCAGGCGGTGGAATTGAGCTTCAGTTCATTGTGTAACACCAGATAACTGTTGCACACCGGACCGAGCACAACAACGTGTCCTGTGAGGGCTGGGGGCACTTGTTCCAACTCCACTCAAACTCTCATTCTCTCCTAACTCATGTGAAGGTAGATTTTACATAGTCTTGTTGGGCTTTGTGTATGTGTAACTCACATTTCCCCTCCCCTCCCCCTTTTCCAGACATCAAGCTTCCAGAAGTGATGTTAAAAGCAAAGCTGTTTGAGTTTATGATGCTGTGAACCAGCAAAGGTGCATTTCATGGCCAAGGAAAGATCTTTTGTGATCCAGTTCCAAAAGGCAAGCTGAAAAGTCCCTGTTGCAAAATGGAGCTCGAGGCTGTACTCTGTGCATGTTTTTCCTTTCAGTCTCTGAAATGGGGGCAGATCTCCATATCTCACAGGAAAGCCAATTAGTGAGAGTTGAGTTGTCTCTGATGTTGGTGATTGAATGCTGTGGCTCTTCTGTTCATTGAAGGATCTCCAGTGTGCTGTGTACAAGCAGATGGGGCTTGGGATGATTTCCCTGCCGTCTCCCACACTGCTGAATTCGGAAGTTGGTTTGTCTTGGATCTGCAAGACAGTGTCTGAGATTCAGGAATAGTCTCCAGTTCTGTTGCTGTGCTCAGACTGCTGGATGCTGTTCCCTGCACTGCTTGAACAACTTCCATCCTCCTGGGATACAAACAATTCTGTACCTTTTAAAATTATCATTATTATTATTATTTGAGTGCGTTTTTCCAATATATTCTGACTTTAAGGATTTGTGGTCCAAGCTGGCTGGGTCATCTGCCCTAAAGGGATGAGGTGGTTTTGAACAAGTACCGTCAAGCAGGGTATTTTTCAACTGATGGAACCTGGCCTGAATTAACTTACTGCTGGAAAGCTCTTTTGGAAGTCATTAGGAGTAAACGCTGATTTAAATACACACTGGAGCAGCAAGTTCCCCTCCACGATTTGCCAGGTGTTGGGCCACATTTGATTAGAAAATTGAAGAGTGAGGATAAATGCAATGTGGTTTCTTTGTGCTGACTGGAGGATTGAATTTCAGCTCTGGCAGGTTTGGAGCTCTCACACGGCTACTTGGTTACAAAGCTTGTTTTGAACCAGGTCTGGCAAAGACAGGCTCCAGCTCGGGAGCTGTTGTACCATGAATATTGCAGGAGCAGAGCTCGTGCCATACACCAGCTTCAATTTGTATTGATCAGAGCAGTCCTGTGATGTGGCAAGGGCATTAGAATTAATCAGCTCCTTCAGCTGGGGCTTGTGGTTTTAGGGAGCTATTTCTAGAAAGCGCAGAATAAATTTCAAAGTTGGGTCTTTGTCTCCTGAAGGACTCCTGGGTTATGGTATGAGACATGGTAGAAATCTGTGTGGGTAAATAGAGGGGAAAATACACAACTACAAATAATTACCAGCATCTGGAAAGATCAACTTGGCAGGCAGGACTTGAGGGTGTCACTCTAATTAACTGGGTCTGTGAACCTTAATGATTATTATTATTATTATTATTATTGCTATTTTTTCTAAATTTTTATTTTATTTTTTTTTAACTTGGCCTTTGTAAAGCCAGCTCTGGGAAGGTGTACTGCCGTATTTATTTTATGGGTAAAATATTACTGCACGCCTAGGAAATGGATTTGCTCGGCAGGGATAAAGTGTACGTTGCCCCGAGGTAATGGATTACATAGATGACTTGTTCTGCGTGTTATTCTGCAAGGGAAATAGCAAAGCTTTGCTCTAAAATTAAGTCGGTACTAGCAGCTGAAAGGTCATGGTTGTGGTGGTGAAGAACAGAGCAAGACATTGTGAGGCTCAGATGAGTTCCAGGTCTGCGTGGAGACGCACAGTGAGATAAATAGTCATTATTTAAAAAAACCCAATTAAACACAATTAAAAGGAACGCGTTCTGCCGAGCAGATGAATTTCTATTTCAAAGAGGGGGGGAAGGAAGGAAGACATGGTAGGAAGGGATTTTAAACAAAATGGCTTACTAATTGAACGCGCTGCAACAAAACCCCCCTCCTGAAGTGTCTCTGAAGGTGGCACTGGCCGGGCATCCCCCCTTCCCCACCTGGGCCGTGTTGGGATCCCCCCGGCCCCCGTTGCAGCCGCATTTCCCCCCCCGTGTCGTGCCGAGCTCGGGGGAGGCCGGGCCATTGATATTCCTGCAGCACCGCGGGCTGGGAGCGCCGAGAGCCCCGGGGGAGATGCTTCGCCTCCCTCCTCCTCCTCCTGCTCCTCCTGCTCCTGCTCCGCCGGCTGCAGATGCCTTTTCTCGCTGACCACGCTATTAAAGCGCTGCCATCAATCACGGGGCTCCCGGTTCCGGCGGGGCCGGGCGGGGAGGAGGAGGAGGAGGAGGCGGGGAAGGAGCCGCGCGTGTGTCCGTGTGTGTTGGAGCTGCCCCCGCCGCGTGGGACCGGGGCCGGTGCGTGGGGACCGGGGGGGGTGAGCGGGGGGGACCCGGGGGGGCTGTGCCGGGAGCGGGGAGGGGGCGGCGGGCCCGGGAGACCCCGCTCGGAGCAGCTGCTCGGCGGCGGCGGAGGGGCCTCCTTTTGTTCACCAGCTGCGCCTCCCGGCCCCGCTTCCTCCGTGCCTGCCCTTCCCGGAGCCCTCCTCCTCCTCCTCCTCTTCTTCCTCCTCCTCTCCTTCCTCCTCCTCCTCCTCTTCTTCCTCCTCCTCTCCTTCCTCCTCCTCCTCCTCCTCCCGGACACCGCGGCTGCCCCCCCCTCTCCCCCCGGCTCCAGAGCACAGCCCCTCCGGGATCGGGGGTATTTTCCCGGGATCGGGGGGTTTGTTTTCCCAGGATCGGGGTGTTTGTTTTCCCGGGATCGGGGGGTTTGTTTTCCCGGGATCGCGGGTGTTTTCCCGGTTCCCCCCCATCCACCCCCGGGGCTGGCGGTGGGTGCCCCCCCGGACCTTCCCCCGGAGTTTGGCCAAGGCGGAGGAAGGGTCTGGGATCCCGCTTGGAAACATCCCTGGAGAAGGTGCCCGACTGGGTGACTCGGTGCCTTTACGTGCACAGGTTGTGCTCCCAAGAGCTGCTTTTCAATTGTTACCTGGCCAAGGATAACCTGGGTGGAGGAAAGGCTTGACTTAATTCTCTTTTCCTCCTTTTGGTTTGTTTTGGTTTTTTTTATTTTTTTATTTTTTTTCCCCAGAAAAAGTTGGATCGAGTCAGTGGGTAGGTTGTTGTTGGCCTGGCAAAGTTCAGAGTGTTCCATAAGGCTGCGGGGTTTTCTTTCCATAACAAACGCTTTACCTCCCTGGTCTAAATATAAACAGTTCAGCCGCTAGTGTTTAATTCTGTTTTTTAAAAGCAAACGAGATAAGGAGATAAGGATTGCGTTTGCCTTATCCTGGAAGAAAGTACTTTTTTTCATTGCTCTTGATACAATGGAATGCCTTTGAAGTACTAATTGGGACAGCGTGTGTGTAACTTTTTTTAACGACGTTTAATGGTGGATAAAGATAGTGACAGGAGACCTGCTCGGCCACTTTGTTTCCTGAGGAAGAAACCAGCTCTGCTTTGTTTTGCAGTTGGTTTTAAGCTCCTCTGAGTCCATGTGGCTTCTCCCTGCATGGGGCATTGTGTGGCTGGATGGCTCCTTCCAGCCATATGGGGCGGCTTTAATTGGAGGGGAGTGAAAATGCCAGTTGACAAGGCCACTGAATTTCTTTTTTTGTTGCTGTTGTTTGTTTTAAACTTAACATTAATGTTGGGGCGTGAAGCAGGAGAAAGTGGAGAACAGAAATCTAGTGAAGTGTAGTTTCAGATGCTCCACAGATATGTGTTTTTTTCTGGGAATCAGTTTAAAGTCAGCTGGATTTCAAACCCTACAGACAGCACTATTCCAACGTAAAGCCGTTAATCTGCAGGCAATTAGTTCCAGACGTGCGACCAACTCCACATTTCTCTCAGTTTTTGTTCCTGCAGGCAGTCGCAGTTTTTTGAGCACTTTTGCCCAGTGACTGTCACAAGACAGAACGTCTGGGACGCCTTTAACAGCGAGCCGAGAACGGTGGAGGAGCAGCAGCATTGAAAAGCTTTTATTTGTTTTTCCAACCCTGTAATTTAGCAGTGTTTAAACTATTTTATAAAGATCTCTGGGACCCGGCGAAAGGTGGTTTGGAGTCCCCGAGCACTCGAGTGCTCGCTGTGCTCTGGCAGGCCGGGTGCTTGGCAGGCACTTGTGGAAATGTTGTTTGATCTGGCAGCAGGAGAGAATTGCCCGGGATTACACGAGTTTTTTCACCCCCCCGTCGCTGTTTCAAAGTGATGCATCAGCGAGTGTTGCTCGAGAGCGGATTTTAGGGCACAGGCTGCCTGTGTTCACTTAAAACATCTTTCCAGAGAGAGGCAGTTGAGAATTCGTCTTGTTTTGCGGTCAGGATTTATGAATTGAGGCAAGGGCTGACGTAATCTCTCCGACCACTTCCTTTGTGTGTGTTTTGGAGTTGATAGTGCTTTGTTTTACTTAAAATAGCCAGGGACTGTTTCTTGAATACTTTTCTATCTCCTCTCGCTGCTGTGGCCTTGAGTCTGAGCAAGACAACTTGTTCCAGTTGTGTGTGATTATGTCCCTTGGAGGAAATGGTTCCTTCCTATTGTCACTAAGGTTCAGTGAATTGCTTGTATGCTAAGCAGATGAGACTTTAATTTTAATTAACATAATGATGTGTACAGCTGTTCTGTCGGAATGCATCGCCTGGCTTTGCCGTTTTACTACAGGTTGTAGAGAATCCCTTGGTGTGTCTCTCAACCCCTCTTCTGCTTGCTTTTATTTATGCAGAGGTGACAAGATGGGGCTTTTATCTCCTGATGTGAGTGGTTAAGAGTTCATTGCCAGAGGGCTTGAGTTTGATTTTTTTTGTGTGTGTGTGGGAAAGAAATAAGCTGTTTATCATTGAACTAATCCTAAACCTCCTTGTCTTTTGGGTTGAGAGGGGTTATGTTGCCTATTGTTTTGCTTAAGAGTAGCCAGAAGGAATCCCGACCTTGCTAATTTTTTAATTCTTTAATGGATGTGCAGCTTTCTAGAGCTGGCTCAGAGTGTTGGGTCAGTGTGCATGTGTTAATCTTTCCTTGTCCTGGGACTTTTTCAAGTGATACAGAGAGATTGTGCTGATACTGTGTGTGCTGAACTAGGAGTAAAACCAGTTTGTAAAACACTGGAGACCAGTATTTCTGTAATTTGTTGATAAATGTGGATAATACAATATTTCTCCTGAGATCCAGTTACTGGTAAAAAAACCAATTGTGAAGGCAATTGCAGAAATAGGGGTATAGTGTGTTTGAGATTGTCATGAAATGCTCTTTTGGCCAAGTGATTTTCAAATGAAGGCTATTCTTTGGAGCACTGGGCTGGGCTCTGGCAGAGGAATGGATTAAAAGGTGTTGACTGGAGCTGTTGGAGTCCCCAGCTCTCGGTTGTGGCGCTCAGGTGGTCACTGTGTGTGTCTAAATCTGGGTGAAGCTTGCCTTTGAACTGCTGCTGGTCTCAACCAGGCTTGTTTAGTTCACCAAATCCTTCTGACTGAGAGGGATGCCCCAGGCAGAACACCAGAGCAGCTCAGGAGCCGGGCTGGGAACTGGGGGGGGACGTTGTTGGGGACTTGGCTCCCAACAGAATATTGGACAGGGCTGTGAGCATTTTCCAGGCATTGGGAGGCAGGAATTCCATGCAGCCTGTGCTGTTTGATGCACATGCTCAGCATTTTCACCTCTCTGAAGGTACAGAGCAGCTCTGGCTCCTTTCCTGAAGCAGTGGCTCAGAGCTGTGAGTGGCCCAACAAGCTGCAGATGAGTTTTATTTGGTTTTGTGACCTGTAATGTCTTGGCCAAGATATCTCCCTCTGCCTTAAAATAACTTCTTTTTTTTTTTGTTTGAACCTTGTGTGTTTAAAGTGCCAGGCTCAGGAAATGACATCTAAGAACCCTGAGTAGTTCTGTTTTGTACTTTCAGGGTAAAGAAGGGAAATGGTGTATAAATCACTGTAGTCCTAGAATAGCAAGTGACCTGATGTGAATCTTTAATATTGACAGTCAAGTGCAGGAATCTTCGAGTTTCTCACCTTTGTGTGCAGAAGACTGAGCATTGCTTCACAAACAGGGTGTCCAAGGGGCAGCAGAGGTGGCTTTGGGTATGAGGGGGAGATTCTTCCATTTTCCTGATCCTGACATATCACTGAACTGCCAGTGGGGTGGATATAAGCATTCAGTGTAATGAAGACTCCCAAAATAAGATGGGAAGGCCTTTTTTGGAGTAATTTCCTAGCTAATAACATGCAGCTTAAGGTGCCAATCTTCTCTAATACCTGTAAAACAAGATGATTTCAGAAGGGGTGTTTAGAGAAGAAGGGCTGTGGCAGGAAAACTGGAATTCCAGCTGGACCTTGCTTAGCCCTGCTCCTTGTTTGGCTGATTCTCAGGTTGGTGTAATTCAGAAGATACACACAGAATAAATTTCTCTATTAGTAAAGGTTGGAAAAGCCACAAGTGATGTAACACAGTCAAGTACTAAAGGAAAGGAGCCATGAAAAACTTGCTCTAAGCTGCCTATGAAAAGTATTCATAAATGAATCAGAGGGAAATCTGCTTGTTATACTCCAGCTTTCTTAGCAGAAGTGAAACTCTTTCCAGGAGAGTGGACAAAAATAGTATTTATTCCAAAGTTTGCCTGGGGTAGTGGTTTGAGTTCTGACCTTTGGATACGAAGTGAGAACAAATAGTGTTGAAAAATGTAAATGATTAAAACAAGCTGGCCTTCTCTAGGAAACATTTGTGACAAGTTTTGCCAAGAAAAGGTCTGGGTGATTGGATTAATGTTTTATTTGAATGGGATTTGATTGTGATGTGTAGATTTTTTAGTGTGTTTTTTATATAATGGCTGTAAATTCAGCATTAACCACGTTGCTGTGCACTTCCCTTGGGAAGTGATGGCAAATTCCAAAAGGAAACTTGATTTAATTATTCCTCTCTGAAAATGGGGATCACTCTCTTTTTCATAGGGTGACAACACAGTGGGAAATAACAAATCTGGACTGTGTGAGGGTTGGTTCCTAAAAGTTTGATACTTGCAGATTTTTCATTCTGTGTTTTCCCCTTTTTTTAAATGAACTGACTGTAAAAAGCTGTGTGCTAGGTAAACCTTCTACTAAAACCAACCACTCTGGGTTTAGGTAATTGCTGCTTCTGTAACACTAATTTTTACATGGAATAAGTTTTGTCTTAAGTGCTGATTTGAATTTTCTTGAAGCTACCAATGAAAATACTTTGGGGTTGGCAGTGTTTTGTTGGGGAACTGGCTTATTTGTAGAGATCAAAATGACTTGTTTTTGAAATAAAACTGAAATTTTGTTAATAGGCAGTAAATGTTTGAGCAGCACCTGGAGTCTGATAAGCTTTTGCTCTGTTTAGATGCTTAAAATTTAAACCACTTGTGGTTGGAATGTCACTGGGGGGTTTGGTGCGAAGGTCACGGCCTTGGCTTTGGTCAGTGGTGGGAAGTGGAGAAAATGCAGAGTTTTGCCATCCCATTTGATCTTTTAATCCAGAGTTCTGTCCCAGTTTTGTCTCTGTGCCTGCCCCTCAGTAAAATTACAGCAGTAAAAGGTTCTAAAACTCAAAGCTGAAGTAGCTTCGGGTTCTTTCTTGGGGAGGATTCAGTGGAAAAAATCTGCCAAGTCAACACATTGACCTCAGCCAGGACAACGTGCCCCTTCCTCTGAGGGGGGAGTTCCCAGCCTTTGTGTCCTTGCCCTGGGTGGGGGTTTTAACCCCAGCACAAGTTGGCAACTCAGTGATTTGTCTTTTTTCACGTGGTGAAGTTTCCTGCATTTACTCAGTGCCTGCTGAGCAGGAGCTGCCCCAGCCAGCACTTCAATTCCAAATTCCAAGGCAGTGTGGAAATGACTGAGCCATAATATGAGTCAACACAATTCAGGCACTTAAGGTTGGGGACTTCTTTTTTTTCTTTTCTTTTTTTTTTTTTTGTGAGTTTGACACAGTCACAGATCCCTATGGAATTTCCCCTTCCAAGCAGTCAAAACACACCGTGCTCACTCCATTTCCTATTGAAATCTAACAAAGCAGCCAAAAATCAGATTTCCATTTCCTGGTAATAAAGCTATTCCTTTGAGATCAGAGCTGGGAATGGATTTATATATATATATATATATATATATATATATATATATAGCAGTTCCTGCTTAATAATTGACTATTCTTTGGTGTCTTGTGTGCTGGGGTGTGAGTGTGAGGCAGAGCACATCTACCCTGGGTGTTCAGTATTAGACTGGTGTAATTGGCTTAAGGTTGTAGCCTAGTAGGGCTTGTGGTTCAGGCTGGTATTAAAGAGTTAAGAGCAGCCCAAGGTTATTAGATCAGCTGGAAACCAACTGCCCTTTCACAGTGTCATAAAGTAATTATGAGTAGTGTATGAAAACGGGGTGCAGTGTGTTCCAACAGCACTGCCTGTCTTTCCCAGGAATTGCCTTGTCCTCCTTTGTGTTGAGCTGAGAATTTGCATATTCAGGGCATGTTTGGTATTTGCCACTTGCAGCTGGAAATGGGAAGTGTGGCATTAAACCCCCCCAGATGATGCCATCTGGTTGTGGAGGTTTTCCATGAGGTTTTTCAGCTCCTGATAACGTTTCACCTCGGGTCTGTTCTCTTTAAACAAGCACATACCCCTGGTGCTGAGGGAATTGGGAGTGTGGTCTGCTTTAAATTGGGAGAGTGCTCTGGTTTAAATTGGAAGAATTCTTTCCTGAATGGATGTAGTAGTTGCAGCTGAGCAGGGCTCTTGCAGCTTCATCTGTTGCTGGGGTGTTTCTGTGCTGTCCTGACAGGAGAAAAAGTGTTGCTTGGAAAAAAAAAATCAGTCCTCATGCTCTGTTTTTAACTCAAGTAGCACGTGATCAAATGCTTCCACAAATTTTTAAGGTTAAAAAATAAGTTTTAGTCTAACTTGCCTTTGTGCACAAATGGGATCTGGGGTTTGAGTGACGTGATTTGTAACTAAAATATTGTTAATGTGGAAGATAAGTACAGCTGGGATGTCTAAATCCAACCAGGAATGATAGTTTTGCTGGAATTCAGCACCATGTCCTGCTTCCAGGTACCACCAAGGGCTTTTTTCCAGTGGGGGGAGAATGAGAGTGGACAAGTGACCTCCCATAGCAGGTCACTGTTGTCTGCTGGTACTTGAGAGTCAGGGGCTGGATTTGAGGGACCAAGAGTCCAAAGTTTGCCCTGGAAAGATGCTTGAGCCCCATGGAGCTGGGAAAAGCACTCCTTGTGGATTTTTAAAGCACAGAGTCAGTCACAGAAATGGGAATGAAGCTCAACATGTACATCTGAACTTCAGAGTTGGACTTTTCTAACAAATGCTGCTGTGTAAAGTTCTGCTTTGGCACAGAACTTTATTGAATCCATGCTTTTGGCTGGGTGCATCCCCTCTGAGGGTGCACTGTGGGATCTGAGGTGCCAAAGGTAAACAGAACTCTCTTGTTCTGTTCCATTCCTGCAGGAGTTCAGGATGGTTTAGGATTTCAGGAGCGTGACAGGATCCCAGACAGTGAAATCTCTGACCATCTTTCAGTTCATTTGGAGCAGAGGGGATTTTGGGGGAGAAATTCTAAGCATTGTGCATCAGGGTGATAAAGCTCTGAGATCATTTTCTGCCCTGTGGATCCCACACTGCCACGTGGGGTTGGTGTGGGTCTCATGGGAGAGCTCTTCCATGGAAGTCCTAAAGTATATTAACAGTTCTTAGGCAGATAAACAAGTGCTTTAGTCCTGCAGATAAGTGTGTGGAGAGATGATGAGTCATAAAACCTTCCCTGGGATTATCTTTAGGAGGCAGCTGAAACTTTTCCTGCCTCTTCCAGCCTAAATTGTGCATGTGATGACTGTTTTGGTTTTGAAGCTCAATGTGTGAGCAAGGCAGTGGTTGTGTTTGGGATTTTTGTTTTTTTTTTTTTTTGTCTAGGTTTATACAGGGATCTTTTTCTTAGAACTCTTGCTGTGGTTTTTGCTTTGTTTGGGGTTTTTGCTTTGCTTTGATGTGTTGTTTTTCGAGGGTTTCGGCTTGGTGCCTTTTTTTTCCTTCCCCTCTCCAAGAAGGCTTTTAGTTTGTGGGAGGTTTTTTTTTTTAAACTCTAGAGCAGTGTGAGTGTAGTTCTCCCTGTCTGGGAAGCAGTGGACAAAGAAATAATATGCACAGCACTACTGAAAAATCATGACAAGTTTTTCACTTGGGCTGAGAACTTGAGAAAACCCTTCATACCTTCATGGGAGGTTTGTTTTTTTTTTCCTTCTTGGTCTTATCAATACAATTTGAATAAAAAATAGTACATAATTATTTTGAAATGTCACTTAAACCAAAGTTCCTTCTGATTCAAAGGCCAGATCAGCATATGTTAAGGAGTAGTCAGCAAGTAATAAATCTCCCCCTGGCTGTGTGTGTTATCTCATGGGAGAGGCTGCAGGACTGGAGGAGAAAACAGGGCTAATCCCTCAAGTGCTGGCTGGATTTAATTAGGTCCCAGTTGCTTGGGTAACTGGCACCTGGTGAATTTTCTTCTGTAGTATTTTGAAAAGTAGCTCTTAAGTCAGCTCCTGATTAGGTCTGTGTTGCAGGGAAACACTTGGTGACAGGGCATCCTTCTGAACTCCTGCTCCAGTTAGGGAATGTTCACCTGCTTTAAATGATGGAAACTTCACCCACAGGTGTCCTCAGAGCTGGAAAACTTCAGTGCCCCAGAACAATAACGAGTCATGTCATTTGTTTTGCTGTCTTTGGTTGCTAAAGGATCACCTCAGGTTTTTGTTGGAAAGGACAAGTGAGATATGGTAACGCTGGTCCAGGTTATTGTGGGAATAAAGAAGGTCTTAAAAGACTTTCCTTGGTCACAGCTGGATGAAACACTGCTGGGAACAGCTTCTGGTGCTCTCTTTAGTCTCATGTTTGGACTGACAGGAAGCTGCACATGAGCCAGAGTGTGCCCAGGGGGCCAAGAAGGCCAATGGATCCTGGCCTGGCTCAGGAACAGGGTGGCCAACAGGGCCAGGGAAGGGATTCTGCCCCTGGACTCAGCGCTGGTGAGGCCACCCCTGGAGTGCTGTGTCCAGCTCTGGGCCCTCAGCTCAGGAAGGACATGGAGGGGCTGGAGCAGGTCCAGAGAAGAGCAACAAGGCTGGGGAAGGGACTGGAGCACAAGTGCTGTGAGGAGAGGCTGAGGGAGCTGGGGCTGTTCAGCCTGGAGAAGAGGAGGCTCAGGGGAGACCTCCTCACTCTCTGCAACTCCCTGACAGGAGGGGGGAGCCAGGGGGTCTCTTTTCCCAGGCAACCATCAGCAAGACAAGAGGGCTGGGTCTGCAGCTGTGCCAGGGGAGGGTTAGGTTGGATATTGGGAAGAATTTCTTTCCAGAAAGAAATGCTGCTCAGCCATTGGAATGGGCTGCCCAGGGAAGTGGGGGATTCTCCATCCCTGGAGGTTTTTAAGCTGAGACTGGATGTGGCATCAGTGCCATGGGCTGGGAACCACAGCGGGGTTGGATCAAGGGTTGGACTGGATGATCTCGGAGGTCCCTTCCAACCCAGCTGATTCTGGGATTCTGTGTCTTGTTCACTACAGACTCCAAGTAGCTTTATTAAATATTTAATGTTCTTTCAGAGCTTCTACTGGTGTCTAACCTTAAACCTTCACCTTGAAAACAGAGTTAGGAACCTCATAGTGCTTCCTTTAGGGAAAGGACCCTCCATTTGGAAGGTATTTTCAGTAGGATACATGGCTTGTGTGATCCTAATTTGCATGTCATGGAGTATTAGCATGTAATTATGAAAGCTAAGGAGGTTTTACTTCTTCTTTTTCTTTTTTTTTTTTTCTTTCCCATGTGCTCATTTTTGTCCACACGTGTTTCAGGTCTCTTATTTCTGTGGGAATGTGTCAGTCAGCACACAAAGGACAAGCAAGGCCCAAAGCCACCAAACTGCTGCCACTGTCCCTGTGTCACCTCCTGGTTTTGCTGGTGGCAGGTGAGGGGACGTGACAGTGTCACAGGTGTGAACGAGGCCACTAAAAATTTTTCAAAAAATAAAAACAATAAAATTTTTATTAAAAAAATTAAAATTTTTAAATTTTTTCAAAATAAAAGCGATAAGATTTTTATTAAAAATTTTTAAAATAATTTTTAAAATAAAAGCAATACATTTTTTATTAAAAAATAAATTTTTTTAAAATAATTTTTTTAAAAAAGCAATAAAATTTTTATTAAAAAAATTAAAACTTTTAAATTTTTTCAAAATAAAAGCAATAAGATTTTTATTAAAAATTTTTCATATAATTTTTAAAATAAAATTTTTATTTAAAGAAATAAATTTTTTTATTAATTTTTAAAAAATAAAATAATATTTTTATTTGAAAAAATTTTTAAAATAAAAATTTTATTGCTTTTATTTTATTTTTAAATAATTTTTTAAAGAAGCAATAAAATTTTTATTAAAAAATAAAATTTTCAAATTAAAATTTTATTTTATTTTTAAAAATTATTAAAAAATTTATTTAAATAAAAATTTTATTGCTTTTATTTTAAAAAGTGTTTAAAAAATTTTTAATAAAAATCTTATTGCTTTTATTTTGAAAAAATTTTAAAAATTTTATTTTTTTCATAAAAATTTTATTGCTTTTATTCTATTTTTTTTAACGGCCACGCCACTTCACGTGGAGCTGGATGGTTGTTTGCATTGCTTATTTGATGCTTGATGGCTTATGGTCTTACTCTGCAGCCTTGTTCTCAGCAGCTTAACAAAGATCAGCCCTAAGGATGTGGTGGTGCCTCCCCCTGTTCCATCAGATCCCACTGCTCTGGTCAACCAGGAGTTCAGAGCATGGAGAGTCCTGAAGTGGGAATTCTGTTCATATCTGCAGCCTGACCAGAGCCAGAAGTTATTTCCTGCAGCGTTAAAACATTTCCCTCGCTGTGGATCAGGCTCAGATCAATCACTCTGAGCCTTAATATTCTCCTCTCCTCATGGAAGGTCTTGGGAGGTCCTTTCACTCGGGTTCATTAGCAGCTGAGTGCTGTGGGGTCATTTTGGGGCTGAGAGCTGTTTAAACCCCAGTCTATAGGGTTGAAACTGTGAGACCTGCCAGCTGGGCCTGTTCTTAAAACCAGGGCTTCAAATCTCCTCGGGAACTCAACTGGTTGTTGCCCAGGAGCAGTAACAGGACTACAGAGGAGGGGAATTTTTCAGTTATCTTTGGAACTATGCACTGGTTTGGTTTTTGGGGGGTTTTTTTGAGAGTAACTTCTCTGACTTTCAGAGGAGTGAAGCAGACCCGAGGGGAGGAAAAGATGTGGAGGTTTGTGCAGTGAGGAGTCACCGGGCAGCTGAGAGAGGCTGGGGTTGGTGTGCAGTACAAAACCAACCAGGAAAGTGGGGTAGGATCCTGGGGGAAGTTCACCTGGGGCAACTGTGCTGCCTTCAGGGAGGTGGAAAGGACACCTGGCTGTATTTTTGGGATGAAAAGATGTTAGAAGGCAACTGCCAGCATTGACAGCTTTGGTTTCCATCACTCGAGGTCAGGCAGGAGATCATGAGATCCCTTGAAACACAGACCCCTCTTTGCAAAGACCTTTTAGCACGTGTTTTGGGATCTTTAGCGAGAGCACCGAGGGATAATGAGCTGTTGGAGGTTGGCTGCAAACTCCTTTTTGAGCAGCACACCTCTGTCTCACGGCTCTGTGCTTTCATTCTTTGCCTTGCCCGCAGTATTTTGTTTGCTTTTCAGATAATATTCCTCCTGCCTCGTGTGGCACTGTCAGGATCAAAGGTCATCCTTGCACTAGTAGGGTTTTACCACTTTAAATACGAAGTATTTATTGCTGTTTTCTCTAAGTGCAGTAAAGGAAGTGAGATGTAATTGAAGCCATTTCAGTTGTTAAGTGTTATGAAATGATGAGGAATATGCTGACCATTTGCTGCAGACAGTCTCTAATAGGAGACAGGGCTCAAGCCTGCATTTCACACATGAATAAGCACAGTTAATCTCCTGATTACAACAGCCCTGCCCGGCCGGGAAGGGAGGCTTGGGGGGGAAGGAAATTCTGACGTCTGCTCTGTCATTAACTGAAATAAGCTGCTCCTCAGAGAAAATGAGACCCGGGCCTGAAATTCAAGGCAGTTTCTCAAGACAGGGTGGTGGTTTGAAAAACACAGGGGTTTCCAAAAGGCCGGTTTAAAGGGGTCGTTACAACTTGTTCTAATGTGAAAGGGAAGAAGTTTTCAGACACATTCAACTTGTAATATTTCCCTTCCCCTAATACCAAGTTTATTTACATACATACATATATATATATATAACAACTTAATTTTTTTTTACAGTAAAACAATATATTACATTAGGTTAAGTCCCTCCTTTTTTCCAAAAAAGAGTCCAGGAGAAAAAGGAGAAGTTGTCTTTTTTTTCTTTTTACTTTCAAGCTACAGTTCTTCTAAAGTAATTTCTTTTAGCACTGTTAAGTGTCTCTTATCTTGTCTTTATCCCCTGTTTTATCATCTGTCTCTGCTTGTACAGAAAGTGTTTTAAAACAGCGGATGAGAAAAAAATCTGTTTATTCTGATAACATTGTACCTTCTCCCCTCTGACCAAAAGAGGAGAATTTCTTTGTTTCTACTCTTGTGGAATTTTATGGAGCACTTAAGTGCTGCAGCTTTAGTCAGTCTTGTAGATAGTCTCTAAATCTCAGGATGCTGCTTTCTTTGGAGAGGAATTGCTTTAATTACAGCCCTGAATGTCTGGTCAGGGCTCATCCTGGGAGCCCACCCTGCACTTACTCTTCCATTTTGAGGAGCTCAGATCCACAGGCAGTTGTCTGGAGTTTAAATAAAACACTTAATGTGGCTGAAGACCAGAGGTTTTTGCCTTTGCTGCTCCCAAAAATAACCCCCATCTAGTTTTGGTTTGGGTGATTTAAATAACTCCAGTTATTTATTCCAGCTTTTCTGGAAGATGAAAGGTTTGCAGGGGGGGCAGCTGAGCCACTGAGAAATGGAATATCCAGTGGAGAAAAGCACAGCTAAATCCACCCAGGGAGTGACAGTTTGGGGGATATTTGTAGCCATGTGGCAGAGATGGAGGTGCCAAAATAAAATTTAGAATTGGCAGCTGAAATGAGGTGTGGGCAGAGTTTTGGGTGTAGTTGCACTTGGAGTTGCCTGCGAGGCAGCAACGGGCTCGTTCTAATAAACACACACAAGTGGAGGTTTTCAGTATTATACAAAACTCATCTCTGTCTTAAAATAAGTGACTTAGAGGCAAGTGTAGGGATTTGTTTTATTGGTAAAATTGATAAACATCCTGTAAAACCAGGGCTGTTGTAAAAGGGACACAATTCTGTTTCATTGACCCTTATCTTGGTTGTTATTGTGTACCAGCAATCTCTCTTTATGCTTTGATTTCTTTGTTGGTTTTCCCCAGATCTGAATTTACAGCACTTGGCAATGTTTAGATTTTATATATTTTAGTAAACATACTACAGATTTCTCTTTTTATTTGCCACAGACTTGCCTGTCAAGAGATCCATATGCATGCTTTCAACCCTTTTCACTTCTCAAAATCTGTTGTCTTTTTTTTTCTGAAACCTCTATCAACAAATGAGGGGTTTTTTTTACAATACTTGATGATTCCTCAGGGGAAAATGTGATTTATTTGTTGGGGTATGGGTGGTATGGGGTGTTGGGGTATGGGTGGTCCCGTGGCTGATCTGTGGTGGGATGGTGGAATTGCTCCACTGCCTCTGGTTTAGGTTCTCCACCCTAATCTCACTTTTTGTCTCTTTATCTGCATTTTGTTGGCTGGATGGTTATCCTGCCAATCCAGCTGTGCAGGTGTGGTGGCTGGGAGGAAAGCAGAGTGATTGTGCCTGATAAAACCCAGCACAAGGTGGGATTGTTGGGGTGTCCTGTGCAGGGCCAGGGGTTGGACTTTAATGATCCTTCTGGGTCCCTTCCAGCTCAGGATATTCTGTGATCCCGTGATGGAAACTGTTCAAAATAATCTGCTGTATATAACAACGAGGGGTTTTTTCCTGTTTTAAATGTTGTTAAGCAACCTCATAATGCAGATGTTTCCTTGGCTCCCAATGACTCCAAGTTCCCCAGATAACAGTTCTTGTTACAGAAGCAGCTCCTGCAGGTCCCGTGGGCCTGTTCTCCCCTAACAGCCTTTAACAGGAGGGAGTTATCTTGCATTATATGGTCATTTTTTAAAGCTCTGCTTTTTAATGGTGCTATGGGATGACTGCTTTGCATTACTCAGACCTATTTTGTGGTAATCATTGACATTAGCCTGGCTGACTTGAGAGGAGCAGCAGTAAATACACGGCTTCATATTTACTGCCTGTGGATTGCTGTTTGTTCCCGTGTGTGTTATGACTACAGAGGCCATTAAAGCACCTTTTTGAACGACAAGAAGAGTTCTAATAAAGAACTCCCCCTTTAATAGGGTGGATCAATGCCCTGGGCTGGGCTGGGAATTTCTGTGCTCTGCTCACAGCTCTGTACCTTGGTTGCTCTGTGCTTTTGGGGTCACCACTGAACCACTCGACCCTGAAGGTCCTGGGGATGTGTGATGGAGATGAGAAGGGATTTGGGAGAGGCTCCTGCAGTGGTTTGGGTGTCACAGGGCTGGTGACCAGTGTGCAGACAGCCCCAGTGTCCTGCTGTTTGCTGCAGCCCTCACCACACACTGAGAGAACAGAAAGCATAACTCGTTTATCCACTAAATTTGGGAACCCAGAAACTTCCTAAGACTGTATTGATCTTATGTTGCTGCTCTTGAACTAGTGTGAGGAGAAACTGTGGCTTATTTGGAAGGACATTACTTTTCTGGCAGCCTGTGTGTAAAGCTGTGTGAGAGCAGCTGTTCTCTGGGAGCTGCTCTCGGGTCACTGTTGGGAGCGTGGTCCATAAATCGCCCACCCGTTTTTGGAGGAGGCAGGAGCTGAGCTGCTCCCTCCAGATATCAGTCCCAGTGTTCCCTGTGGCCAAAGCTGACTGTCTTAAGTGTTGTTCTTAGTCCTTCCTGAATTTAGGAGCTCTTGCAAGTAAAAGTTGTTCTACTTGTGCTGTGCCAATTTAGAATAACACAAAGGGAAATGTTACTTTGCTGTCTTAGATCCTTCAAAATCCTCACGATTGCCCCATAAACCTGGCGATTTCCTCCTGAAAAATTGACTCTGAAGCCATGCAAAACATCCTGGTGACAAATGCAGAAATATTTTTGCCTTGGGAAATCTGGCTTTGCTGCTTTCCCCCAAGTTCTGTGGCATCAACGCCGTGTTGAAGAGGGATTTGGGATCTTATCTGAGCTGTCACCCTGCACAGCTCGTCTGTCAAACAGCCCCTCGACCTGGATTTGGGGATGATGCCGTGACATCCCAGGTCAGGGGGTCTCAGTGGGAGGGTGGAATGTGCAGTGGGAGGGCAGCACCATAAACTGGGATCTCAGAGCTGGCAGCTGCCAGCGTGGCTGGTGCGAGACCCGGCTCAGAAATGTGAGATCTCCCCTCAGAAATGTGAGATCTTTGCTTTGCTCAGGGCACGGTGGGGAAATAGCAGGGGAAGGAAAAGGTCGGTGTCTGTCCTGGGGAACACCTGGAATTGTGTGCCTGGATTCCAGGGTCACCTCGGGGCTGGGAGATGCTGATGAAGTGGGTGCTTTGTGTCCACCCTGGAGCCATGGGGGTGATTGGCACAGGGCAGTTCTGATGAACAAACACACTTTTAATTGCCTGTTCTTCGAGGGCTTCCAAGGGCTGTAAATGTGTAACTCAGTGACCATTCCTGCCCACAGTGTTCCAGCGGGTGTTTGTGTTACAAACTCCCAGGGAAGGAGATAAGGGAGACAACTGATAAGAGGCACATAAATCATTGGAGAGGCTCCTGAGAGCTTTTTAAGACTTTCAGCAAACTTGCCTCCAGAAGGGTCACACACTTGGCCTCTGAGCATTCAAGGCCAGGCAGCAGGACCCTTCAACACCCACTGCCCCAGCAGGATTGTTCCAGTCCTCACTCCCAGGAGGTGCCCGAGAACAGGGCAGGAAAATTAATGTTTGTGCTGAACATTAATATCCCAGGGAAGAAGCTGGTGTGTGGTTTGTACTCCTGGTGGGGAGAGCTCCGTGTTCTGGCTCTGTGTGTGGGAGTTGGGTGGAAAACACTGCAGGTAAATGCAGCAGGATCTGGAGTATGGAAGTTGGGGTGAGTACCTTCAGCAAAATCTCACTCCAAGCAGTGAAATACTGTCCTAGAGTAATGATAGAAAGCTCTGGCTGGATCTTTCCTTTCTTTTGCTTTCCTTTTTTCCTTTTGCTTTCCTTTTTTCCTTTTGCTTTCCCTTTTTTCCTTTTGCTTTCCCTTTTTTCCTTTTGCTTTCCCTTTTTCTTTTGCTTTCCTTTTTTTTTGCTTTCCCTTTTCCTTTTGCTTTCCCTTTTTTCCTTTTGCTTTCCCTTTTTTCCTTTTGCTTTCCCTTTTTTCCTTTTGCTTTCCCTTTTTTCCTTTTGCTTTCCCTTTTTTCCTTTTGCTTTCCCTTTTTTCCTTTTGCTTTCCCTTTTTCTTTTGCTTTCCTTTTTTCCTTTTACTTTCCTTTTTTCCTTTTGCTTTCCCTTTCCCCCTTTTGCTTTCCCTTTCCCCTTTTGCTTTCCCTTTCCCCCTTTTGCTTTCCCTTTCCCCCTTTTGCTTTCCCTTTCCCCCTTTTGCTTTCCCTTTCCCCCTTTTCCTCCTCTGTGGCTTCCCAGTGCCTGTGCCCTGAGTTTGCAGCCTGTTTGTGTGTTGTGCTGAGCCAAGCTCTCCACTTTGAGATGATGGATGAACCGTGGGGTGGGGAGTATTCCCAGGAATATCCTGCATGAACTCTTAAAGTACTTGATCCCTCTGAATATCTGCAACTCATATTTTCAGTGGCAAATGGATGATAAGGAAAGAATGTGGGAGAAAGCTGATAACAGATGTTCTTAGTCTTTGCTGAAACCTAAAGGTTAAAGGTGTGTGTGGCTCCCCTGCATTTAATGAGCTTTATGGTGGATGTGGATCTTGGGAAGTGGGAGCTGTGTGGAAACTCCTCTCTTGGGTGCTTGGAGCAGGCTGGGAGGATCTGAACCCCAGTCAAATGCTCCACTTGGATACCTGGAGTTTAACTCTTGATTCTGTCTGTGGCACCTGAGATTTCTTCTCCCTTACACTGATTACCAGGGTTATTTTTCACAAACGACCTCGAAGGTTTTCTTGAAGCAGTTCTTCAAACCTTATGAGTTTAGAGGGGGAACCTTTATGGGCTGTTTCCTTTTTTGTTTCTTTTGTAAAAACTTAATCCCTTGCACTGAAACAGAGTTAAAATTCTCCCTTGACATCTAAATTAGAAAAAACTCCGTGGCAGGAACTCCAGCAGTGGCAGCACATACTTCCTTTAATCTGGCATTTGCTGGAAACAGTGCCTTTTTATCTGGCAATATGAGACTAAAAGCTTACAGAAGAATGGTCCTGTTGTGTTTATTAAGGCTGGTAACACATGACCAAACAAATCTTGTTAAAAGATTTATCTGTCTGGCTTAAATAAGAAAAAGGAGCTCTTCTCCATATTTTTAGTTCCCCTCTGATGCCTTCCTGTTACGGTCTCATAGCATTTCTGGTGGACTTGCTTTCACATTATCTTTAAAACCTGACTCTTTAATTCTAGTTAAGAGGTTTAAGTACTTAATGTGGGAAGAGGTGGTATATGTGCCTTTTGCTCTGATAAAGGTCTCCAGGTGCCCAGCTGAGATCCCTGCAGGGCTGTGTGGGACAGGTCACTGCACTTTGGCCATCCCAGAGCTCCCAGATCCCTCTGGAACTCACTTCTCGTGGGAGCAGCACTGCCCTGCTCTCTGGGCTGGGATGGGAGGATGGGAATTCGTGGCTGAACAAATGCTGAAACTTCTAATTTGAACTAGATTTAAAATGCTGGGGAAACACATCCCCCCCGAGCCAAGTGAATGTGGGGTAATAAGTTGAAAATAGGGATTATGAACTTCTGCACTTCAGATTTTTAAATTGAGTTAAAGGTTAAATGGTGCCTGCTTGTTTTCTCCAGAGATACTTTGGCAAGACCATCTTGAAAATGCAGAGGCAGGTCTGGTAATATTCCTTGTGACATCTCTTGTTCTCTGTCTTTGGGAGTGGAACTGAGGTTCAGTGAGAGTCCAGCCTGACACCCGGCTGCTTTTGGGCTTGACTAGAGAAGGACTAGTTGAAAGTGCAGGTGTATCCTGTGCCCTGAGGGGTGGCTGGGAGCTCTGTGTGCTATTTTTGGAGTGATGCTGCTCTGGAGTTGCCTGTCAGAGAGGTGAAGGCTGCAGAGGCCGTGTCAGGAATGCAGGGACCCGGCAGGGCTTTGCTTTCCTCTTCATCGGCGCTCAAGTTTTCCTCCAGAACTGCTGTGGGCAGGGGAGGGATCCTTGGGACTTGTCTGCAGTTGGTTCCACCTTAACTGTTCTGAGAGGCTGCTGTGCAATGTTAAACACCTTTTCTGTACAAAAGGAGTGTTTGCAAGCACTCAGCGTGCTTGGGAAGTCACAGAGCACTGCAGGGGCCAGTTCTGACCTGGTGAAGCACCTGCTTCCACACTTCTCCTGAGACACTCAGTGCCAACTTTCCTCCATCCTGCCTGCCCCAGACTCAAACCCAAGGTTCCTGGTCCCAGTTTGCTCTGTTCCTTCATCACTGAACCTTTTAGCAGGAATCAGCACACTTGAATGTGTCGTGAGGTCATCGATATCTGCATTTTTTTTGCTACTAAGCAGAGAACAGAAAACTTCAGTGAGTGACTCTGCAAACGTGTTGTTGGCTCGTGTTTGATCTCTGAACAATTTCAGATAAAAAAGACCTTTCAAGTCTGGTGGCACACAGGGTGGAGGCAAGGGAAGCTCTCCCACAGTGGATGTAATAAACTTACTGGGAGAAGTGGACATATCCTGAGGCTCTGGTTAAAAAATAATAACAACAACAACCAAGTCTCAGAGTGTGATTGCAGCAGAGTTAACATTTTTCCTCAGGTTTTTCAACTTGCATCGAGCAAATAATGGACAGGGGCTGTTCTCCCCCTCCTTTGCATGCCAGGCTCAGCTATTGTAAAGTGATTGTTCCCCTTTTAGCTCAAATGACTTCTTTCCCAGCTGAATTCCCTACGGAGGGAGCAGTAAACCGGTATCAAAGGCTGTTAATGCCCTTCAGCCCGTGGTGCTTAACCTGAATTTCTCTTCTGTAGTTTAATGACAGAAGCAGCTGCTTTGGTGGTGGTTTGGTACAGGGAGAACGAGGGGCTGCCAGTGAATAAAATTACAGGAAACTCAAACCCCAGAGCTTGCCAAAACCCGGATTTTCAGTGTATTTGCCTCTGCTGTCCTAATCCAGAGTTAAACATCTGTGTGATTGCTGTGTGCTGTATTACCCCAGTTTGCTTTAGAGAACAAAAAAAGAAGGCTCAGAGTATTTTTGTGGGTTTTGTGCTGGTGTTTCCTCGGGTTCCACGTTCATTCAGAATTCCACAAGTGCTGAACCCACCCCAACATCTGGGAGTGAGGAGTGATGCTGAGCCAGCAGATACTTTTTCACAGTATTTCCATTTTGGTCCAGAGCGATTCAGCAACATGTAGAGTCTGTAACATCCTCCTGTTGCAGGGTGGTTGGTGGGCGAGGTGAGAACGTGTGAAACGAAACCCCAACATTGAAGTTTAGATGATGTGTAAGAAACTTTCTGCTCTTCTGCTCGAAGGGATCTTTCCAGATATTGGGTGTGTCCTTTATCTATAAACAGCTCTTTGCTTTTGGTTTCTGGTGGTGGTAAATAAAGAGCAGGGATGCAGCAGGGGACAATGTTGTGTCTCACCATAAAAGCAAAATATATCTTGGAATCTTCAAAACACATTTGGCTCGTTGCTTAAATAATAATGTTTCTTAATCAAATACTTCTTTGTGGTAATAATGGCTTAATCTTAATTAGGTGGCTGCTGATTAAACAGTTTTTCTTTGCTCCTCTGGCAGCCCTGTATTGCTGTTAAACAGTTGAGTTTGTGTAACATTATCTTTTCTCTGTCGTGTTTTTTCTTGGTCCTGTTGCAGCTGAATTTAAGGTTATGGGATTGCTTTATTCTTAGACAGAAGCAGTCTTTGCTTCACGATGATGTTGGTTGAATGCTGCAAAACTTCTGAAATGGAGCATTTGGAGTAAAATAGTCTTGGAAATGGGATGTACTTATGTGAGAGAGTTGAACAGTGCTCGTGCTGAGATTGCATCCCAAGGTAGGGACTGATAAGATGAAGAGGCTGCCTCTGCTGTTCAGAAATACATTGGCTATGGAAATGACTTGTTCTGGAATCTCCTGAAATGGGAGCTGGGAGGAGAGTGGCCATTTGGCTGGGTTTTTTTAGCTGGAAATTTCACAGCTGAACAGACTGACTGTGCTCTACACTAATTATTGCCCAGCCCTCCAGTAAAGGAAATCATTCTGAACGTGGGGTTTAATTATTCAACGTTCCTCCTCTGTGCAAAAAAAAACCCCAAAACACAAAAACCCAGGAAAAAAATCCCCATTAATAATTGGACTTGTAATAAAAACACTGAAGTACTTTGTTTGGATTTAATCTGAGAGCAACAGCAAGGACTTAAAACCTGCAGCTGTGGGGGGGTTAAATCCTGCAGGGTTGGTCCTTGCTCCTGGGGAGAACTGAAATCCATCAGCTGAGGATGTTTGGAGGCTTCTCCTGTGCTCCATGGCAGGGGCTGTGCAGGGGTTTTCTCTCTCCTGGCCAGTTGGTTTTACCTCTGCCCATAAAAAGGGTGGATGGAGACAGAAGAGCAGAGCAAGGGGGGGAAGGTGCATTTGGGGGGTGACTCCTGTAAGTGATTTACCCCCCAGGCACGGGGAGGTCACTGGGGTTGATGTGGTGTTGGCTCTTGAACAGACTCCACTGGTGTAAAATGGTTCACTTGGAATTTGCTTTCCAAATGAAGCTTGGCCAGGAGCAGCCTGCCCTGAGAGCCTGGCTGCTTTTTCCAGGGTTATTTGCACAACTCTGCTTCCTTGAGAGTTGTGGGTGACGAAGAGGAGCTCAGAATGCCTCAGATGCAGATAAAATTAATATGGATGTGTTATCTATCAGTTATTAATGAAGTTCAGTTTATTTTTCCTTCAGACAGGGACTTTAAAATCATTTTTCCTTTATGTTTAGAGCTGTGTGGGGTGGTTGGCACCTTCTTAAGTTTGGGGCTTCAAGGAAAAGCCCTGTAGCTGTCCAGGTTCAAACCTGCTCTTTCTGTTCATGTGCCACCCATCCCCAATAATTCAATACTGTGGTGACTGATGGATGATTATATTTTTTTTTTTATTTGGAAATTATTTAGAGGCTGAAGAGACACATTTTGCACTTGCCAGAGAAAGGTGTTTGTGCTGGGCTCAGCTGTGTGATCCTTTCACCAGAGTGATCTTTATATCAACAGCGAGAGTTAAAAACCCCCCAAGTTTGCTGCTGGGGAATTCCCTAACCTCTGGAAATTTAAGACATTTCTTATTGAATCCCTGTAGAGCTTTGCTCTCACTATTACCTGCAGCTTCTCTGGCAGTTGACAGGTTCATTGTGCTCTTCTCCACTGGAGTTTCATTGGATTCCCCCGGTGTGTTATCAGAGTGATGGCAGCTGCTATAACAGGGAAAGAAAACAGAATCATTTCCTACCTGAGCTGTTCATTCAGGAAATGCCTGAGAGATTCAAGGCACAGCCTGAATTGCATCAGCAAAAGCAATTTGTCTCTCCCTTTTGCTGTTTCCATTGCTGGAGGTGGGAGTCGACAGGGAATGTTGTGGTCTGAGGTTCCTGTCAGGCTGAGGGAATGGCAAGTGCAGGGGATCACTGACTGCTCAGCTGACTTCTTAAAGATGAAAATAGTCCTTTTCCTTCTCTAATGTGGTTTCAAAAGCTTAACACATGAACAATGAATGTTCTCAGGGCCCCAGCCTTTGAGGCTGCAGCTTTCTACACAGTGGGTGAAGTTCTCATTGCACCAAGTAGCAGCTTCCTGAAAAGTTAGGAGTTGGATGTGAGTAAATTGGTGAATCAGGGGGAAAAAAGAGAATTTACCTTTGTGTGTTGGATGCCTCCTTTTTGAAACACTCTCCTTTCAGGAAAGATCCTATTCTTATCTATGGAAAGGCAGCTTTTGTTAGTGCATTTGTAACTCCTGCGGTTTGGTTTGGTTTCAATTAATTAATTCCTGTAATCTGTGGATTACAGGTTGGCTCTATTTTTGGAAAAGCAGGATAGGGGCAGGACTTCCTAACAGATTGCCCTGGAAGTGGCAGATGGCATCCTTTACTCTGTCCCAGCTTTGTAGGGCATCCGTTGTGAGTGCTGTGGGGATGTAAAACAATCCAGCCATTTGCTGAACTCCTTCATTTGCTTCCACTTGAGAGCCAGAGACTCCTCCTTTCTTGCACTTGTCCCTTCCTAAATCTTTTATGGAATTGCTTTTTTTCCTCCCTGTTAGCTGCAGGTATAAAGTGATGTGTGTTCTCAGTGAGCACTTCCCATCCCAGAAGTTGTAGTGAACAGAAGAATTTTTTTTTTTTTTTTTTTTTTAAGGAGCTGTGAGGATCTTTTTGAGGAGGGAAGTGGCTTCAAACATTTTACAGACACTGAAGTTATTATTTCTGTGAAGCCTTCAAAGAGCTGCTTTGTGTTTTACAATTCTGACCGAGTTGCTTTGGGATCGTGGGGGGTTTGAAGTTTTATTTTCGCAGAAATGGCCAGAATTTCGAATATTAACATGGGCTTTTCCCTTCTCTCTTTCCCGTCACCCCTTCAAGAACCTTTTTAAAACGCTGGGGTTGTTGGAGTGGTCGAATTTTTCCTGGATTTGAGTGAGAAATTCAGAAGACTGAAGCCCAGGCTCACTGTCTACCTTTCACGGAGGCCCAGCCGTGAGAGGACAGAAGAAGGCACGTGGCGAATCATGACAGCGGACAAGGAGAAAGACAAAGACAAAGAGAAGGACAGGGACAGAGACCGGGAGAAGGAGCGGGACAAGAGGGACAAGGCGAGGGAGAGCGAGAACTCCCGGCCCCGGCGCAGCTGCACCTTGGAAGGAGGCGCCAAGAATTACGCGGAGAGCGACCACAGCGAGGATGAGGACAACGACAACAACAGTGCCACCACCGAGGAGTCCACCAAGAAGAGCAAAAAGAAACCCCCCAAGAAGAAATCCCGCTACGAGAGGACCGACAACGGGGAGATCACGTCCTTCATCACCGAGGACGACGTGGTGTACAGGCCTGGAGGTAAGAAATCCCTTCCCTGCCTTGTTTCCCTTTGGAAGTTTTGTTTCCCTTTGGAAGTTTTGTTTCCCTTTGGAAGTTTTGTTTCCCTTTGGAAGTTTTGTTTTCCTTTGGAAGTTTTGTTTCCCTTTGGAAGTTTTGTTTCCCTTTGGAAGGCCTTGTGCTGCCAGTTGGTTGCAGCAGCCAGCCCAGTGAGCTCCCTGCTAATTGAAATGATCCTTGTCCTGGGGGCAGGAGGCAGCCTTTCCAAGGAGACAAAGGGGGCTGGGCATGCAAAAGCTTTTCAGTGTGTCTTGTGATGTCTGATTTAGCTCCCCTTCAGGAAAGAGCCACCCCTTTTTGCTTTCTGCTGCCTTAATTATCTGTGTGTCCCGTGGAATCTCTGTCCCTGGGAGATTTGAAACTAAATTGGGTGATGCACTAAAGGCTTTGCTCCCACTTTGGGAACAAACTGATCTGAGCTGGAGGTTTTGACTGGGATGTAGAGTGATCTTCAAAATCTTCAAACCTTTCTGGCAAGTTTGTCTGTGGATCTGTGATTGTTTTCTAAAGCTCCTCTGCTGTCTTCTGTGAAATATAAATCAGGTGACTCCAGATCTCATCCCTGTTGTGCCACTGATTTCACCCCCCTCATTAACAGCTCAGCCTGTGCACAGCAGCTTTAGCAGTGTCAGCACCAGCAAGTGTCTGGGATGTTTTGGGCACAGAACCAGGAGCTTGGGGTGTGCTCTGCATGTCTTGGATGTGCCTCTGAACATCACGTTTTTAGGGTCTCATGTAAGGTTTCAAGGTCTAACCTGTGGCTGCTGCCAGTTAACATTTTCCTCAACCTGTACTTGAAAATGAGATTATTCAGCCCTGCATGTTCCCCACATTTTGGGTACAAACTTCACCTGCACAGCATCTCAGAAGTGTTGATTGCAGTTGGTTGTTCCCCCACAAGCAATAAATAACTGTGTTTGGCTTTAGTGTGGGCTGAAGGGCCCTGGTGGTTTTACATCCCTTTGCTGTGAAATGCTCAGTGTGCCACAGTGAGCAAAACAGAGATGGATCCAAACTGGAAACCTGGGAAACTCAGGAGGTCAAATCTCATTTTTCTGTGAGGTGCTGTGTAATAGCTCAGCTACAGAAATGTCACTGTGTGAGTACTGATGCCTGGAAGAAAACTCAGGGAGAAAAAACTCCCAAGACAACTTAGTTTTGAGGGTGAGATAAGGAAAGGATTTAATTTGTGCCTAGGCATGGGGTTACAAGATGCTACTGTTACAGATGTTATAATTTATAATATTCTCTGTCCAATCCCAGGTTTTTCCACCCCCTGGCTTTTGCTCTGGTCCACCCCCAGTCCCACCCCTGGGGAATTGGGGCTGGGGTCTTTGAGACCCTTTTCTTCATCATCTTCATCTTCTTTGGGGTACAGGGGGCACATGGTTACCCAGGTCTTGACTGTACTCTTGCAGTTCAGGCCAGGATTAGATGTCCTCAAACAGAAGAGGCCTATCCTGAAGAGAGACTAAACATTTCTAATGGAATTCAGGGGTATTGATTTGGGGAATGGGGGTAAAAGGGTTGGAGTTACTGTGCAAAGGGTAAGGGAATAATTGCTGCTGCTTCTAACATCTGCTTCTGCTACATAACTACTTATGAAACTTGGAAAAATTAGAAAAGTCAAAAAACTAGCTGGACCTTAAGGCATCAGTGCAGATGGGAGTGTTTGAAGTGCTGTCCCCAGTTTTGGGGCTGTGGGTGCTCCAGGGTGTGTGGGTCAGCCCAGCCACTGCCCCAGGCAGGAGGTGCTGAATTCCACACTCCTCCTTCCCCCTGCAAGTCCAAGAGGCTGTTTTTCACTGAGCTCTCCCAGCATTAGTCAGAGCAGCTTATCTCTTGAAATGCTTCAGCTTCAATTTGGACTCCTTTCATCCATCACTCCAAACCCTTGCAAAGCTGTTTGTCCCTCGCTCGGGGCTCGCGCCTGGGGAACATTTGTCGCCCGAGCAGTGGCAAGAGGGAGCTGCAGAAGCTCTGGCTCTGGTGACAATCTTATTTTCAGTGTCAGAGGATGAAAAATAATTCAGAATCTGTGGAGAACAGCTGTTGTGTGGGCCCAGGAGTACAATGTGAGACACTGGCTTTATTGCAGAAAGAGCTGGGGCTTGAAATGAAGACGGGAAACCAGTTTGTGATCTCAGTTTTGCCCTGTTGTGGTGGGATGGAGGGGTGGTTGGAGCTGGTGTGGAGGAGGTTATTCAGTGAAAGAACAGGGAAAGCCACAGTCTGGGTGATAATGGGGTATTTGTAACTGTTCTGTCATTTAAGAATCTGCTTATTAAATGTTACACGATTAGTAATAATTAGCGTAAGAGAGGTGCCCCAGCACTGGAACTTTTCTGCTCAGTTTGCTCTTTGTGCTTTTGTAAAACTTTGTCTTGAAAAGTGCTGAGGGTGGTGAGAACAAACATTAGCTCAGTTCTGGAGGGACATGAGCTTAGCTGGAATCTTAACTGAATATACTGATTTTTAAATTCGATTTAAAAGGTAATTTCTCAACAGGATGAGATCTTGAATACACATTCCTGTGCTTAATTTATCCAAAAACCAGGTTTAGCATGTGTTACAGAAGGAGCTCTTACAGCTTGTTACACACAGGAAGATGTATTTGTAGCTCAGGGTGCAAATTACATAAATTTTAAGAGAGATTAGAGAGTTTAAATTAATGAGACACAGCAAGGATTAGAAAGATGAAAATTAAAGGTGTGTGCAATAGGGATAGCTGTCTTCAGCTTACATCTCCTAGGCTTTAAGGAAAGGAAATCCTTTCCAGTCATTTGATTCTGTCCCTTAAATACTCTTATCTGATATGGATGAAAGTTAAAGGTCTGCATTTTCCTCCTGTGAAGTCCTTGCTTAAAATCTCATTCTGTGTTTACCCTGTTGCTGTACAGTACTTAATCCAGCACTTAATGCAGCTTTTTTTTCCATGCTGAGCTCAGCAGCTGTATTGGAGCAATAGAAAACAAACTGTAAATAAATACATAATCAAGATAATTGGAATTTTTCCAAGTGAAAGGTGGCACTACATTGTTACTGTATAAATACTGCTCTTATTAATTTGCATGGATATAATGAATTCATGCACAGCTTTAAACAAGGTATTAAAAAGAACTGAGTAGGGCTTAGACAACACTATGCAATTAATCTTCTCTACTTTGCTGGGAATCACACAGGCCTCTCCTAAAAGCTTGTTGGCCCAGTTCCCCATCTGTCCCCTCAACTCCACAACCTTCCTCCCATTTCCTTCCCCATCTAATCTGGGGGGTTTTCCTGATTTTTACCCCCCCCCACACACAGTTGTAACCTTGCTTTTGTCCAAATGCCTGTTGGAACATGAATTTTGGTTGCACGGGGGCTGTTCAGATTTGCTTTAGGTAATATATTTGCATCTTTCCCCTCCCTCTTCATGAGGGCAACAACAAGCTTAAAATCTTCCAAGAACCTGACATATGGAGGTATTTTTCTCCTGTGTCTTCAGCCTGTCATTGGACATGGAGATTTCCTTTTCAGTAGCCCAATAAATTATGAAGTAAATGGATTAAGATGCCAGCAAAAGTACATAATAGAAATATCTGCCTCAGAATAGTAGCTGGTTCTGTGGATAATGATTGTCTTGTTCTCTGAGCTCTTGAATACCTTTCTTACTTGGAGGAACCTCTGTGTCCCTGTCCCCTTTCACCCTCAGCCTGTTGAACACCTCAGGAAGGGATATTCTCATGTTAAAGTCACAGAATTTAAAACTGAGGGTATTTTCACTGAGCAAACTGCTGTGGTGTCATTGTGGAACTGTAAAACTTGGTTGGATGGAAGTCTGAACTGATTTGGAGCTTGAGGAAAAAACCAGGTGACTTCATGTCCCCTGGAGCTGAGGCCAATATTGTTTGCTTGGCCTACGTAGAAACATTTAAAAGGATCTGCAGGAATTAAAAGGATTTATGAGGATCTGTTTCTCCAGTGACATCAGTAGCTACATAAACAGCACCTGAGCAAGAGGAATCAGCGGGAGGTAACTCAAGGTGAAATGATCCCACTCTGCTGCTCCAGCAAACTGCTCTGGAACAGCTCGTGTGAGAGCCTCGTTGTCCTGGAGCTTTAGGATCCGTGTGAAGCTGGAAGAAGAGGTGCAGGGGGTTAGATATGGGAAGTGCAGTTTGATACAGTGCAGGGAAAGAGGCAGAATGATCAAATGGAGGCTTTTCATCAGACAGAATCACAGGATGGTTTGGGTTGGAAGGGACCTTAAAGATCATCCCATTCCAGCTCCCTGCCATGGCCAGAGATGCCTCCCACTCCTTCTGTGTGGCCTGGAACATGTGGCCTTGTATCTGAAAAATAGGAATGAGCTCCTTTGCCATTTAGAATCATGGAATCAGCTGGGTTGGAAGGGACCTCTGAGATCATCCACTCCAACCCTTGATCCAACCCCGCCGTGGTTCCCAGCCCATGGCACTGATGCCACATCCAGTCTGTTCTTAAAAACCTCCAGGGATGGAGAATCCCCCACTTCCCTGGGCAGCCCATTCCAATGCCTGAGCACCCTCTCTGGAAAGAATTTCTTCCATTCTTTTAGGCTGTTTGGGACAGCTGTTGGACCTTTGGGTTTAGTTGCCTTTTTATTTCTGAGGTGTATGAGGTTGTCACTGGGATGAAAGTGAGATATTGCTACTGGAAAATATAATGAGCTGAGCACTGACTTCTCTGGGTTTAGAGCTCGATGTCACTTCAGAGTTCTGTTGGATTCCTGCTCCTGAGTGTGGCTCAGGAGGCACCACAACCCCTGAGCTGTTCCCTGGGCAGGAGGGGAGAAGGTCAGGACTGGCTCTGCAGGTCAGACACTGGTGTGAAATCCTGCTTTTCTCTGGGATATGTTCTGTTTTAGAGTGGCCACTTTTCCAAGGGAGCACTTCCTCAGCTGTGGAAGAGTCTGCAGGGATGTGGGACCTGCAGGAGTTGGGTTCTTGCTCTGTCACAGTGAGCAAACAGCCAGGGGTGGGGGTCAGGCTGTGTGTGAACCTGCAGGGCTGCAATCGGTGTCCTGGGGAGTCCCAGCCTCAGTGGAACCACAGTTATATTTGCCTCAGATCCAGTCTGGCTGCCTTAAAGTCCCCTGTCAGGTTGCTTATCAAGCAATATAAATTTTAATCTTTAGTTTTTGCTGGTGTAATTAATTGTAAACGTTCCCTTTATTAAAACTCCGTCCGTGTTTTGTATTGTTGTAGCTGAGGAAATTGCTGGAATGGTTGTTTTAATCCATGAACTTTATAAAAATACAAAACCAAGAACCAAATTGAAGTTCTTCCTCCCTCTGTTTATTTGTTGATAATTGGTATGTTGGGATCTGGGCTGAATGAAACAGAAAAACTCTGACAGTGCTTGGCTCGTATTTGACGTTGGCCCATGTGTTTGTCGTTCTTCTGGATGCTTCTGTTAATTCTGACAGCTTTATCAGCTGCAAAAGGGGGCCATGCCAGAATAGAATATAAAAATATATGTAAGGTGAACAGGAATTTTTTTCTATAAGCCTTGAAATTCTGGCAAGTGTATTTTAGGCCGCTGAAGTCGGAAGGAGGAAAGTTCATTGTTTGCTGGGAAGTTGAAATTTGACTTTGGTGCTTGGGCAGAAGGAAGAAATGCAAGGAAATGATATTTTTTTTCAGCTGTACATTTGAATTTGAGGAGGTCTTTGGCCAGCCCCTTGTTTTTTGTGCCTGTTGGGTGGGTCAGGTTTGTCACAGAGATGTGTATTTTCCACGTGTGGTCTCCTGTTCCCTCCGAAGCTCCACAGTTGGATTGAGTGTGTTCCAAAGTGCTGCAGAGCCTGTATTTCCCTTTTCCTTTGAAAATCTGTTACCATTGTGACAGGAGATCATTGCAATAGTTCAGTGCCAGACTTTCAGCTCCTCTGAAGAGGAGTCACCTCAGGAGCTGAGCTGCTTCATGTGGTTAGAAAAGCTCCCTTATTTTTCACACTCCCACCACTGTTTTCAACCCTTCTGCATCTGTGAATAGTGGTGAGAAAAACTAACAATCTTTTTTTTTTTTTATAAGAAAACATTAAGACTTTTTTTGTTTCAGTGGAAACAAACGTGTTCTTTACCCATTTTCCTCCTCGGGTAATTAAAAGAAGGGGAAAAAAATATTAAAGTAGAGGCCTGGATTAGTAGGTGAGTCCTGAATCATGTCAGGAGGGTTAAGAAAATGGGTGAAAACATCCCAGAAGGGTTTTTGATTGGAGTCTGTGTGTAGGAAGAGCCTGTTTGTCTGCAGCTGAAACTCGGGCTGGTTCTGCCCTGTGCTTGGGATATCACAGTGCTCATCATTAATTTTGATTCTCAGCATTGGAGAGTTGGAGAAATGTGGTTTTTAAAGGGAGTAAGTGAATAATATTAAGCACAGAAAGTAATTAAGGCTGTGTGGCAGAGCACACCAGCTCCTTAATGCAGAAAACTGCCTTTCTGTGTGTGCTGGGGGTACCAACAGAGAACAGAAACCAGGCTGGATGGAAAAACAAGATGCAGTTCCTGAGTTCCCATTTACTCTTGCACTGCTCTGCCCATGGACAGCTGCTGGGGCCTGGCAGATGGAGCCTTAAGTGCAGATCAAGGTTGAGCTGGCAAATGGATTCCTCTGGCTTTGTTTGGCCTTTGTGTGGAAATCCTGGAGAGCAGCACTGAGGAGGTGGCTCTGCCCAGGGCTGACCCAACAGCAAGGTTTTATGCTATTATATATCAATATAATACATTAATTATAATATTAAATAAATATATATTAAATATAACAATATATTTATATATTATATAAATTTTTATATATATTTTATATATATATTAATATTGTGCTTTAAAACGAAGGGAAAAAGGTGACATATCATGTGTTAAAGTAAATAACACTTCTGCTGTAAGATCAGCTTTATAGCTGCTGCCTTGATTTGTTCTGTGTGAAAGGCTTCTCAGAGCTCCTTCCAGGGAAAAGAGTTTGCATTTGGGAAAATACAGGTTGATTTTGAGGAATAAAGGTAATTTTTCGGTGCTGCCAGCTGTTTGCAGGAAAGTTAATTGTTTGCTGGGAAGTTGAAATTTGACTTTGGTGCTTGGGCAGAAGGAAGAAATGCAAGGAAATGATATTTTTTTTCAGCTGTACATTTGAATTTGAGGAGATCTTTGGCCAGCCCCTTGTTTTTTGTCTGTGTTGGGTGGGTAATGGGGGGTTCTCATGAGCTCACTCGACAGCAGTGCCAGGATTTGCATCTCCACAGGCTGCACTGTTTGAAATGCAGCACTCTGGGAAAATCATCCTCACTCAAGTGACACATTTAATTTCCCTGCTCTGAACACATGTTTCTGTTCAGGGCTGCACCAACAGCTTAGAAAATGGATTGCTCTGTGTCTAATCAGGAGGATGGAGTGATGGGGTCAGGGATGGCAAATAGGAATGGCTGGGAGTTTGGTTTTTTTTCCAAATAAAGCATTGGAGAAGTGTGGTTTTTAAAGGGAGTAAGTGAATAATATTAAGCACAGGAAATAATTAAGGCTGTGTGGCAGAGCACACCAGCTCCTTAATGCATAAAACTGCCTTTCTGTGTGTGCTGGGGGTACCAACAGAGAACAGAAACCAGGCTGGATGGAAAAACAGGATATCAGGTTTTGATGAGTGTGTTACACTGGAATTATCAAAAAGGTGGCGAAGGGAGAGAAGTTCAGCAGCCATTTGGTGTCTGTGGTGGGCTTGGCAATGGAAGAGTTTTCCAAGCCCTCCTGGTGTGCCTGTTTTCCCTGGCAGAGTGTGGAGTTCCAGTCCTGCATGGACTGTACAAGAGCTCCTTAAAACCACATAAAAATGACAGTTTTTACATCAAGTGCAGCTTCGTGGGCCAACTGTTGACTCTTTATTTCCTCCAGTGTCCCCAGTGACTCACTGCCAAAACTTGGGAAGCACAAGTGAACGGGAAGTGCATGAGGAGAAAACTTCTGTATCTCCCCAATCCCAGTCCTTTGGTCTCTCCACATTTTTGTGTCTTGGCCAGTTGCATTCCCTACTCAAAGACATCGTGGAAAACCGTTGATCCCATGAAATATGTGACAGTTTTCCCCATTTTTAAAGGCTTATTATAATCCCTGTGTTTGAGGTCTGGGAGGAATTACCCAGAGTGAGTTGGGAATTGCACATCGAGGGTTTTTATTAAATAGAAAAGGAAGTTAAGGCTGTGTCAATAAAGTGAGACATTTGTGGTGCTGCTCATCTTTTGTGTCTCCCAGGTTTAGGAAGGAGTGTCTGTGCAGAGCTGTGGAAATGCAGCCAGAGAAGGTTTGGGAGCCAGGTGGCTCCGTGGGTGTGTTTGTGAGAAGCACTGGGAGCAAATGTGGCACCTCCAGCAAAACTTTGCTGCCTTAAAAGACCAGAAAAGACTGTCTGAAATGGCATGTGTGCAGTAAAGCTTATCTGTTGCTAAAGGAGGAGCTCTTAGACTAATTGGTTATTTAATTAATATTTTTTTAGCAGCCTGGATTCTTTATTCCCACCCATCCTCCCTTTTTCCTGTGTTTAATTGAAAAAGAAAAACAATTCCAAGGCAGGAGGATCCCCTTGCAGGGGCTCAGCACCCTTTGCTTTCAGTGTGGCATTTTTTTTTTTGTGACAACTTTCTGTAAGGACATTTTGCTTTGTCTCAGGGTTGTTAATGAAGTATGTCTGAATGCATCTTCCAAGGAGAACTGTGCAGTGTTGTGGACATGCTTGAAAAGTGCAGGAAAATAATTGGTGTGGGAAATGCTGGAGCTGGGGGCCTGAGCTGCAGAACAGTTGCTTTTATGAAATTGGGAGCTGCAGAGTACAATTAGCTGTCATTAATTTTGTTGAATAGAAATATGTTCCATTTATTGTACAATCAGGAGCCAGGCTTGAATGAGTTTAAATAGATGAAATCTAAATTATACTGACAGTCCATTAAACAGCAGCAAAACCCCTTAAAGAAAATGGATTCACTATGATACCAGTTTATAATAAAATCATTTGCCAAATAAGAACTATAGCCCAGGCACTGGGAATACTCCTGTGAGCTTCAAATGAACACAGTAAATTGGTTGAACCATTTATTGCAGAGCAGGGCTGGGGCTCGGCGTTCCCTGACAAGGAGCCAGCAGAGCTGCTGGAAATCTGCTCGGCAGGAGGTGACACTGAAAGATCAGGCTGGCAATTTGTTTGTTGTCAGCCATATGGGGGAGGAGAGAGGAGGCTGCACAGCTCCCTACCTGGCAGTGGGAATGCTGGCCTGGCTCACACCACGTGCTGGGCCTTCCCAGTGCCCTCCTCCCCACATTTCTCTCTGTCACTGAACCATCTTGCCATTTTTTTCCAATTTTTTTCCAATTTTTTTCCAATTTTTTTCCAATTTTTTCCATTTTTTTCCCAATTTTTTTCCAATTTTTTCCAATTTTTTCCAATTTTTTTCAATTTTTTTTCCAATTTTTTCCAATTTTTTCCAATTTTTTCCAATTTTTTCCAATTTTTTCCAATTTTTTCCAATTTTTTCCAATTTTTTCCAATTTTTTCCAATTTTTTCCAACTTTTTCCAATTTTTTTCCAATTTTTTTCCAATTTTTCCCTTTTTTTTATTTTTTCCCCATTTTCCCCCATTTTTTCATTTTTTCATTTTTTCCATTTTTTCCCTTTTTTCAAGTTTTTTCCTTTTTTCCCCATTTTTCCCCATTTTCCCACCATTTTCCCACCATTTTCCCACCATTTTCCCACCATTTTCCCACCATTTTCCCACCATTTTCCCACCATTTTCCCACCATTTTCCCACCACTTTTCCACCATTTTCCCACCACTTTCCCACCACTTTCCCACCATTTTTCCACCATTTCTCCACCATTTCCCCTCCATGTTCCCCTCCATGTTCCCCTCCATGTTCCCCTCCATGTTCCCCTCCATGTTCCCCTCCATGTTCCCCTCCATGTTCCCCTCCATGTTCCCCTCCATGTTCCCCTCCATTTTCCCCCCATTTCCCCCCCCCATTTCCCCCCCCATTTCCCCCCCCATTTTCCCCCCATTTTCCCCCCATTTTTTCCCCATTTTTTCCCCTTTTTTCCTTTTTTCTTCATTGGACACCTCCAGGGCTGGGGACTCCAAACCTCCCTGGGCAGCCCCTTCCAGTGCCTGACAACCCTCTCCAGGAAGAAATTCCTCCTGCTGTCCACCCTGCCCTCCCCTGGCACAGCCTGAGGCTGTTTCCTCTTGTCCTGGCCCTTGTTCCCCGGGAGCAGAAGCATCTCTGGCTCAGAACCTCCAACATCAAATACCTGAAGGAAAAGCAAAATAAGGCAAAGAATCCAACAAAACAGTGGGCTGTCCAACCCGAAATGCTGGATATTGGAGCTCTGGTTGCTCACAGCTGCCCTGGGAAGGCCGAGCTTGTGGCTCCTGAAACCACGACAGGGGCTTGCAGACAATTCCTTGCCAATGACTTTCGAGGAACATGGTCCCTGTGGAAGTGTGGTGCTGTGCAGAGAGCCTGAGGCTTTGTGTCTTGGATGATGCAAGTGTTGACTCATTAGGTAAAACATAAAAGCATTCTAATTTTGAAGGCAGTTCCCACAAAACCCCCAACCCTTCAGCTGCTCGAGGTTCAGAAAATGGAGGTGGTTGGATTTGGGGTTTTTTTCCCCCCAAAAGATCTTTACGTCCACGTATGGAAGCTCTAATTTTAAAAGCAGCTTTTAGTGTGGGAATATTAATGTAACCCTTCAGAACTAGGGCACATCTGGTGAATATCACAAGCCCAAAGGCATAATGACTCTGTACCATGTGGCAGGGAAAGGCTCCATCTCCAGTGGGACGTTTTACACGGAATGGGAAAGGCAGCAAATGCACTCCCGGCTGGAGACAGGCAGTGAGCCCAAGAGCAGTGCAGGGAACTTATTCCTTTACTCTGTTTTGCCATTGGAGTGGCAAAGGTTATGGAAAAGCCCTTTTATTTTTATTTTTTGTCGATTATTTTTCTTTTCTTTGCCGGTTTGTTCAGCAGGGAACTCTGTGGTTTGCTCTGCATGTCTTGGATGTGCCTCTGAACATCAAGTTTTTAGGGTCTCATGTAAGGTTTCAAGGTCTAACCTGTGGCTGCTGCCAGTTAACATTTTCCTCAACCTGTAGTTGAAAATGAGATTATTCAGCCCTGCGTGTTCCCCACATTTTGAGTACAAACCTCAGGTGTTTGGAGTTGTCCAAGGTGGCCCTGGGCTGAGATCTCGCTGTGTGGATTTGTAGCACACACATTTCCCGTGGGGTTACTTGCTCTTACCTCCTGGTGAGCACAGGATGATGTGAGGACAACTATCCTTCAGCAGAATAAATCAAATTATACTTGGCTGAAGTTGTCTGTGCTGAGATTGTTCCCCAGGTCCGTGGTCAGTGGGGGTGACAAAAAAAGGGTGAGACAGCCCATTGCAGTGTGCTGAGGGTGAGGATGGGGCTGTGCTGCAGTTTTCAGTGGCATAAATCTTATTGCATTATAAAAATTCTTTCCTTGGATCCACTTGGAAGCTGGTTGGGTTTCTGGTAAAGGGCAGGAATTGCTCTTTACAGCGAGTTTCGGGTGGTTGATGTGAACCCATCCATCAGTGTTCTCCTTTTTTGGGGGGGCATTTTTCATTCAGGACGTTGCTTTGCACCTGGATAAACTTGTTTCCTTCTCAGTGTGGCCTCTGTTGCTTCAGAGATGTCTGAAGTGGGTGTCATCCTTGTTTTAAGGCTTGGCAGGCAGCCAGCAGTGCCTCCCTTAAATGCAACACAGAGAGAGGCAACTCCTTTGCTTTATCCACAGGAGATGCCACATTCCCTGATTTTTTTTGTGCTGTTTTGTTCAGCTGTTTGTTCTGCCTGCTGTGTGATAACACTGGAGATGAGGCTTGTAAAACTGAGATATTAAGGGGGGGGGGAAAGGAAAAAGAAAATAAAAATCTTGGAAGTTGTGGTGTTTTCTGTATCTGTGATCTCGTGGCTTTTCCTGCACGTTCCCCAATGAATCCTGAGAAAACTTCCAGCACGTGAGAGGAGGTGGGACATGATGGAAATAAATGGATGGTTCATCTGGGGTGCTGAGCAGTTGGTTGGAGTGAGTGGAGGTTTGTCCAAATGGAATGATTAGCCAGGGAAGTCTGGGATAACACACAGGGGCTTTGATGTGGTTAAATTGCCACAGCTCCCAAATCAGCTGGATTGAATCAAACTGCATCCAGGTGTGTTATAAAACTCTTGAGATTTTGAAGTTTTTCTGTAGAAATATAAAAAAAAAATCATGGAAACCCATTCATAGGATAATGGTGGGGTTTGTATCTTCTGTGGTTTGAATATAATTTATTTAAATGTGTATAAAAAGGGACACAGTGACTGTCCCTAGAGATTTGTTTCGCTTAAACTCTGAGCCCTGGAGTTTTTCTGTAGAAATGTAAAAAAAAAATCATAGAAACCCATTCATAGGATAATGGTGTTTTCTGTATCTTCTGGGGTTTGGATATCATTTATTTCTATGTATATAAAAAGGGACACAATGCCTGTCCTTAGGTACTTGTTTGGCTTTGGGAGCAGCATCTTTGTTGTTTAGCAGGCTTTGTGTGAGTTTTCTGATTTCTAAGGTCATTATCATTAATCAGGCACTTGGTTCCCATCCCTGCAGTAATTCTATTCCAAAGGCACTGCTTTTGTTGTAGTTATTGCCAAGCCTGTTTTTAATACAACAGCCCTTATGTTCCAGCAACCTCGGAGGGTCCAGTTGTCAAAAGCAAACAAAAATAATTACTGTGTCTCTGTCATGTCAAATGTAACTGGAGAAAGCCCAGGCCTTCCCTGAGGTAAATCTAATTTACTTGGCTGTGTTTCATCTGGGATTGGTTGCCTTGGTTTTCTTCACAATTAGAAGAGAAAATATGTTAGTGCTGGGTTTTTAATGGCAAACTGACCACACCAGATCTGATTAGTTCCCTCTCTTATTTTGATCTGGTTCATGGGCTGTGACCTGGTCATTGTTATTAACTCAATCCAGAGTGGGCTTTCAACGACTTTCTTTTTGGTTTTGTTGCTTTTTTTCCCAGCAAAATGTCTATTCAAATCAAAGTTAATTTTTCTGCAGTTAATTCCCTTATTTATCATCATAAATAGTTTCTATTCTTAGACCTTGCTCAGCATAAATTACACGTTCATGCAAATGAAATGGTGGGTCTTTCAAAAGCTTAGGCTGTGTTTCAGTTTTATCCTGTTTTTATGTCCTTTCTTGGAGGTGCAGAAGTTAATTCCCCTTATTTTTAAAATCTTGTTTCTTTCAAGATTGCGTTTACATCGAGAGCCGCCGGCCCAACACCCCCTATTTCATCTGCAGCATTCAAGACTTCAAACTGGTAAGGAAACATTTTCACATCTCCTTTTTTCCCCTGCCCTGCTCCCCAGTGAGGTGCTGATATTTCTTAGCCTGTATCTCTTCCTGCAGCTCCTCCTGAGGAATCTTTCCCTTCTGGAACAGGAGCTGTTCTGCTCTTAGGACAGCGACCTGCCTTTGCTTTAGGCTCAGTTTAACTGTGCAGCTCAAACTCTGCTCTGTGCCAGTTTTAGCTTAGCAGAAATGTTAACTCTGAGCTGAGTGTTCTGGGGAAGCTGTGGCTCAGTAAGTTAAATTTTTTCCTGGGAAGTTAAGTTTGGCTGTGGCTCTTTCCTCTGGCTGCCTGTGAGACTGGGAACACTGGGAACACTGGGCTGGCCTGGGGCAGCCTCTGCATCTCAGCTGCTCCTGGACTCACTGGGAGACCAGACCCAGTGACCAGTTTGATTGGGAAAAAATACAAAATAACATCCAAGAACACTTTAGCACTTTATTTTTTAAGCCTGCAAAGTGAAGGACCTGTGTGAGAACAGATCAGAGTTGTGGTTTGCCCCTTTGTGTCTGAATTTGCACATTTAAAAGGTTCACTGTGTTCCTTTTCACCTGCTGGAGCTGCACAGAAAAGCACCTAGTGCAGGGCAGGAGCTGCTGCCTGGTCACAGCCCAGGGCTGGGGTTGGATTTGCAGAGCTTTGCAAGCAGGATCTTTGAAAAGGGAACTGTTCCTGCTCCTCCTTGTGCTGCTTGTTGGTGCTTTATTCAAGCTCTGAATAAATAATAAACTGTCCTTCTTACCAGTGCATTGTCTGCAGACACAGATCACCCAGATCTGTTGCTCTGAGCTGTATCTAACTTTCTTCCAAGCTTTTCCAAGTTTATTCTGTGAGACCACAGTGAAGGAGAACTTTGCTCAGTGGTGATGTCGTGGCAGGGACTTGGTTCTCTCTTCTCTCCCCCTTTGTTTCTGGACTTGGTGGATTTGTTGGATTCTGGAGCTGTTGGATTTGTGGTTCTCAGGTTCTGCCAGCGGGAGAACTTGTCCCAGTCCTGCCCATCAGATGCTTTGGTGTCTCCCTGGAATTCCAGGGGGAGAGTTGCCATTCTGGGCAATGAGCTCCTGCTGAGTTGCATTAATTGTTCAGGATATTAACAACAAAAGCTGAAGCTTCTCTTGTCAGCACTGGGCTTGTCCCACCAGTTGAAGCTGTTTGCAGAGCTGTGGGAAGTGCATTGCACTGGGTTGCAGTACCTTTACATTTTTGTGGAGTGGTTTCTCTTTACTCCTGTTTTCAACTTGACGTGAGGTTTGCTGGCAGTTTTGAATACTTGACATGGAAATAGTGTCCCTGGTTTATATTTATTTTTGCTTGCTCAGAGTTCTTTAATTTCTCTGTTAGATTTTTTTTTCCCCTCTTACTGCCATAGTGCATAAAAATGACAAAACCAAAAACTCTTGACGCTGATAAAAGCAGAAAAATGGATCTCCAGTGTGTGTGTGACCCTTGATTTTACTGTTGGGGGAAAAGGAAAGATGTACAGTGCAAAGGACACTTGATTTCTCTTCCAGTGTGAGATACCAACAGGAAAACAGTCTTGTTTTGCCTTCAGCTAAATATGTCAAGTGAAGCAGAGAAGTTAAAGTCAACAGCTTTGAAATGTCGCCTGCTAATTAAATACATTATTGTGCTGGTTGTCAGAAAATGAAAGTTTTTGGCTGAGTGTTTGAGCTTGAGCCTGTGCTTCCTGTGGTTCTGGGTGCTGCTCAGGTGCACCAGCTGAGGGTGATGTTCTAGAACCAAAAGATGTAAAAAATTTAAAAATAAAAAGAGCAGTCAGTGAAAAATGGCACAGCCTGATGCACTTGTGTGCTGTCCTGCAGGGTAAAAGGTCCTGAGGATGATTTTGGGGATGAGACTGGAGCACCATTCAGCTCCATTCTTGAAGTAAACTGAGGTTTAACTTGCTTTTCACAGGAATATCATAAATAATAATAATTAGATGTGATTTTATTCCAGAACTAAAAACTGGTTCTGTGAAGTTTGGCGGTTTCTTCCAGCTGAGATTTCCAGATTCCTCATAGCCTGGTGCAGTCACACAGCTCCAGAAGCAGATGGTACAAACAATTGCAGAGCAGTTGTGTTTCAGTGTTTCAACCCTGTGCCTTGGAGAAAGCAGGAATTGTTCTTCTCTGCCTGCTCTTGGCAGTTGCAGCAGTTCTGGCAGGTGCAGTGCTGTCTTTGGATGCATTAGTTTCTCCTTCTGTCACGAGTTTCTCTTGACATTAAGATGAATCAGTTCTATTAAAAATTATATTAGAGGAGTAGCTCTTTGCCTTTCCTGGAGAACAATTCCACTTCACCAACAGCCCTAAAATCCTCGTGAGGAAACTTCACTGACTCCTAATTTCTCTTTAAACTGTCTCTGTTGCCATCCTGTGTTCTGCCCGTGTTGCAGAGCTTGGCTTTTCCCTCTGAGTTGTATTAATTATTGTTTTAGGACAGGTATTAGTCATTGTTTTAGGACAGGTATTATTGTTTTAGGACAGGTATTAGTCATTGTTTTAGGACAGGTATTAGTTTTTGCATTAGGACAGGTATTAGTTGTTTTAGGACAGATATTTGTTGTTCTAGGACAGGTATTAGGTTTTGCTTTAGGACAGATATTAGTTGTTTTAGGACAGGTATTAGTTGTTGCTTTAAGACAGGTATTAGTAGTTGTTTTAGGACAGGTATTAGTTTTTGGTTTAGGACAGGGCAGCAGGAGCAGCAGATGTGGTTCCTGAGCACTGAGGGCAGCTGGAGGAGCATATCCAGCTTTCTGGGTCTGTCTCTTTGAGCCCAAAAAACAAATGATGCCTTCAGGTTGTGTGAGAAGCTGTGAAATTATCTGATCAATCCACCTGAACTGTGTTGGGACTGTCCTGGATAACATTCACCTCCTCTGTCTGTACTGTTCCTGTGGTCCCACATTCCTTCAGGCTTTCAGGGACTCATGGAAGTGGAGTTGAGGAGTAAAACCTGATTGCTGTGTTGTGTCTTAGGGAAGCTGTCAGCACAAAGGACACTTTAGTTGTCGGGTCCTTTCTGCTCTGCTGTTGCTTCAGAACTTCCATAACTCAGCTTTCACTGCAGGGTTAACAACAGCTCCAGAATCACCTCCAAGAACGTGTTGGGAGTCTCAGGTGTTTTCTGGGAACACCAGCACCGAGAGAACCGCTCTGCCCTGGGAATTAGGAAAAACCCCTTGGAAAAAGCACAGTTTTCCCACCTGAGGGAGCCTCCCAGAACTCTGCTGCCCTGGGGGCAGTGACCTGGTTGGGTGACCCACTGGTGTGGAAGGGAAACAGCAGGAACTGGTGGGAAAGAACTGAAAGATGGTCCTGGAGAGTGATTCCTGTGAATCCTGTCTTGCTGAGACAAGGATCATTTTTTTCCCAGCTGCCTCCAGAGACAGGTTGCTTAAACAAAAACGCCACAGCACTAGAGCAGGCACGTTCTCCAGAGGAAAAAGGATGAGTGGGGCTTGGAGTGAACATCAGTTTTCTTGGCAGTGGAGGGTTGTGCTGTCCTGCCCTGGGCAGGGTGGGGTTGCTGCACTTTTGTGTTTCTTCTCACTGGAGAAACAAGGGGATGCTCTGCTGTCCAGGCTGGATCACTGGGGGTCCCTGTTCTTCTCCAGAGCCTCAGGTGTTCCCTCAGGGGAAGGGATGCATCAAAGGTGTAAAAATACAGAATAATGGTTCAGTAGCTCTCATGCTGTTGTGAGTTGTGATGGTTTATGCAGAACACTGATAAGTGTGTTCTTGGGAAATCCTCTGGTTTATTTTTGCCCTCAAATACTGAAATGTTTGTGAATGTTGACCCTTGGAAGCAGAACTTCTGTTTCTTCCCCTTATGGAAAACGTTGGGGTGGCAGGTCACGTGAAAAGGTGTAATGTGCCATAAATGCCTTTTCTTTGTTTGCTTCACTTCCCAGTTTTTGAATTACTGATACATTTTAAAAGTGAAATTGCCATAACCTGTCAGAAGAGTATGAGATGGTTGTCTGTATGTAAAAAAAACCCACAACAACCAGGAAGTTCCTAGATTATTCCTTCCCTGCTGATTGGGGTTTGTGCTGTCTGTGTCCCAGAACATTTTATTAATCTCTCTTTAGTGCTAATTCATTTTCTCTGGATTAATACTATCCTCTTTCAGGATTCAAGGCCAGATTATTCTTAAGGACTTTGATTAGGAACAAACTGTGGTGAAGCAATGTTTAAATCTGTGCTGGCTTTATTGCCTTCCATGTTCTTGTTGGTTCTCAGTTCCTTCTCTCATTGCTGGCACTCAATATTTGCTCTCAGTTGTGTTGTAGGATGTGCTCTCCCTCCTCCCTGGGGCAGCTGAAGGGGTGGTTGGGTTCAGGTGTAAATCTGGATTTTGCAAGGTCATGAGTAGCTTTAGAGCAACTTTTCTACCCTTGTTTTTCCCTCAGGAAGCACTTCTTTCCCTAATTTCAGCCTGTGTTATCCAGCTTACAATGTCAGTCACTTTAAAAATATTGTTTTCAGAAAAAAGAAACAGCAAAACATAACTGGAAAAAGCTGGAAGGTGTGGATAAAGGCTGTAATAAGAGGGCACAGGAATGTGCCTTTAATACTTCCTTGACATTGCTGAGCAAATGTAAGAATGAGGAAAAGGGTGTTCCATGGGGGAGCAGAACTGGGATCATTAACATGTGGTTCAGGGTTTGCTTACTGGGGAGTTTTCTGTTCCAGAACAATCTCCCAGCGTCGGGATTTAAATTACACGGGCGAGTCAATAAAATGAAAGCAGTTAATGCTTGGCTGCATTAAAAAAACATCAGTTTCTCTGATTGTTGGTTGGGTTGGTTTTTTTTTCTGTGAGAAAACGTTCAGCTTGTTTACATCAGGAGTTGTCTCCTGGCTGTCAATCTGCTGCTTTTCCCCTTCCTTCTGCAATAAAACCAGTGCATTTTTTAACAATGCAGTTGTTCCCACCTGTCAGAAATGCAAATTTTCCTAGTCATCAGGAAGTTAGGGAAGCATACTTTTTTGTTCATTGTCATTTGGCACGAGTCAAAACATCTTAAAAAAAAATCTCCAGGCTTCCTGAAGTATTCCTTAAATACTCTTTGGTGCTACAAATCCCCTGATCAAAGCACAGCCGGCAGAGGAGCGATGACTGAGTCATGTTTGGGTTGGCAGTGGAGAGGGAGTGAACAGGGGTGAATTGTCTGCAGACCTCCAGCTCTGAACTGCAATAATCCTGAAATAACTAACAGGGAATCCAATGCTGCTTCACTCCCCCCCACCCTCAGTGCTAATTTTTCCAGGTTTGATCCTATCTCCCCTCATTCCTTCAGAGCAGAGCCTGGCTCTGGTTATTTATCCTGTTATTGTGGGCTCTGAATTGCAGCTCTGAGCTCTTGCTAAGAATAAATCAAACCTGGCCAAAATGGCTTTGATCTCCCGAGTTTCTGGCAGAAGGAAATGGATCTGGAATTTCTGGAGGAAATAGCAAAGGATCTGCTCAGCCAGTCGTGTTTTAGCACTCACACCCCAGCACTTTGTGCTGCCTCATTCCACCCCCCAAAAAGAAAACAAGTCCTTTTTTTATCCCCCTTTTTTTAATTGAAGAATGCCATGTTTTGAAGCTGGAAGGTTTCACTGCATTTCTTTTTGGATCAAGCCACTTGAAACAGATTTTTATTCCCTTCGCTCTGAGGATGTTGTTTCATAGCTATAAGGTTTTTTTTTTTTATTAAACAGTAGTATTTAATGGTTTTCTTTTGTAGTTGAAGCCTTGACAGATCCTTTGCATTACAATCAGTGTGTTATAAACACTGAAGTTTCCCTTTATCTCTTTGTTAATGGTTAACAAGTCCTAAAACTCAGTCCATTCTCTTTATCTTAATTAAAATGTTGATTGTGGTTACTTCCAGATGATGAAAATACACGATTAAAACTGAGCTTGACTGACTTGGATGAGGAAAAACCCAATTACCATGCAGCAGTTCAGTTCAAATGTGTGCCCAGTGGTCACTGGGGTGGTTCTGATGCTCCTTTGCTTTGGACCCCACTGCCCTGGAAGGGAAGGGCAGCCTGGGAAGCAGGGAATCAGCCAGGCTGCAGGACTGGGATACTGGGGGCATGGAGGGAAAAGCAGCTCAGATAATTTGTCATTTGTGCTCAGTGGCCCCACCAGAGAGGCACAGGGAGGTGTTTGAGGGATTCTTCAGGATATATTTAATTTAACATGGAAACCTCTGAACCTGCTGGTGTGGACAGGGATCTGTCACCAGCCAAACACTGCCTTGGTGAAGTGCTGGTAATGATAATATTCCAATAAAACTCTTCTCCTCACCTTAAATAGCCAGCTGCTGGCTTAAATATGTGATGCAACAGCAGTAATTGCATTTCAGATAGGAATATATTAATTATGTAGTGCATCTAAACCCCTGCGTATCCAGCTTTGATTACACGTCTCCATTTAAATATCAAAAGTGGTGCAGAGCCAGGGCTGCTGGAAAAGGGTTTATCTGTATGCAGAGATCATAAAGTAAAATAAGATGACTGAATATTAGTGTTTGGGGAAAAAGAAACAAAGCACAAGTGTGGAACTTGGCCTAAGTCTGAACTTCCATCCCAAGGAGGGAGGAATGGGAGGTTTGGAAACATCACAGTGTGAGTGTGAAGTGGTGATTAATTGACTGAAACCAAGGCACTTCCAGCTTGACTTCTAAGCTGAAAGGGGAAAACAAACCCATCCAAAATGAAAGGGAATGGGGAACAACTCATCCTGGAAGTTTATGTGTGTTTTCTCTGGGATAACAAGGAGAGGTGAAGGGAGAAGCAAAGAAAACAGGAACAATAAAACCACTGCCAGCTCTGGTAACAACAGGATGACTCTGACCATGGGATGAGCTAATTTATACAAATAAACCAGGTCCTGCAAATCCACCCTCTAATCCTGACGTTCCAACCTTTCTTGGGATGAATTTCCAGCTCGGATAAATGAAGTCCAAACTGCCTTTTTGAAGGTTTTCCTGTTTTCCAGAGCCCGACCAGGAGATGGATTTCAGCAGCTTCTGCTTTCTCATATTCTGCTTTAATTTGATGCCACATTTAAAATGCTAATGGCCACACTTTTTTGAATCTGAGCATCAGAGAGGAACTTTTGAAGGCAGGAAAAGGCTGGATTTGCCTGCACAAAAGCAAACATCATTCACTGTGATGCCTCTGCCCTGTGTTTATTTGACTGGAGCATCTCGGCTGTGGAGCTTTCTCCTTGAAGCCTGATTTGAATGGAGTACACAGCTGGATTGCCCCAGGGCCTTGTAACAATTTATAGTCTGGATGGAAAGGCAGAAGTGCATAAAAAGACAGTTGTGAAACGCTGCCAGTGCCCTGTAATAGAAAATCTGTGTACGGTGACCTTGTCTGGGTGGGCCTGGGGGATCATTTCACTCTGATTAGAAAATGGCAGGGATTGCATCTCACCTGGAATAAAGGGGGGGGGAGGAGAAAAAAATCAAAAGAAATTTGTTTTTCTAAATTATGCAGTATCTGCTTCCTGTCCTTTGCATTCCCCCTGCATCAGGCCTTGCATTTCAGCAAACATGTTACATTTACATCTGTTATTCTCCACGCTCTTACAGGAGCTGCTGGTTTTGAATGCAAATATCTGGGTGAGGTTTCTGTAGCCACAAGCATTTATGTATTTAAAAGCCTCATTCTGTTTGCAGATGAATTGATGTTCTGTTCCTGAACTGCAGCTGAATTAATTTGTGGCAAATTTTTCCTGGCCAGTTCCGAGGCAGGCAGCGTGACCTTTCCTTTTTGGGGTGGAAAAAATGCTGATTAATATAGATTTTTTTTGCTTCTCCAGATTCATTTCTCCTTCTACAGTCAAGGAAAGGCAGAAAGTTGTTTTGTTTGTTGTTTTTTTTTTCCCCTCCAAATCTTTGCTAAACCTTTTCAAGGCCAGGTTGGACGGGGCTTGGAGCGACCTGGTCTAGTGGAAGGTGGCACAGGATGGCCTTTAAGGTCCTTTCCAAGCCAAACCATTCTGTGATTCCATGATTCTGGAAGTGCTCAGCCCTGCCTCAGCACAGCTCATTTTGCTGTTCAAGGGATGGAACAGACTGGCTAATAAGAGCCAGACGAATGAGACGTTTGAAGGAGCCCTGAATTATTTAAAATCAAAAATTTAGCCTGCAAATGAGATTGGCTTTTATGTCTAATGTGGAGCAGATTGAAAGGCTGCTGTGATTACAGTGGGGCACGTGTGGGGTGGGAGATTAGTATGGAAGTGTGGGTCCAGGGGCTTTGAAGGAAGTGGCAGGGAATGATGAAGAATCAGAGGTGACAGTTTAAGGATTGCATGGCAGGAGCTGCACAGTGATTAAATTCACTGATGCTGTCACTGAGCCGTGAGGCTGCAGATAACATTCTCTCCCAGTGCTGAAAACAAGAATCAATACAAACTCCTTGACAGGGGCTAAATTATTAAATAGAGCCTTCCTTACAATGTTTCATTATCTGGGATTTACCTCAGCTGGTGATTTGTCAGCGGCGCAGAGAGATTTGCTGGGCATTTGGTATGAAAATCATTCCCCATGCACATGAATCCAGTTTGATAATTCCCTTCCTTTTTTCCCCTGCTCCTCTGGATGTTTCCTTTGCTTTCCATTGATGCCACTTGGAATCCTCCCACGGATATTAAGCTGTGGCTCACAGTGAGGTTTGGCCCCGTCACATACGTGTAAAAACGAATTATTTTTGGTCTAAGGGCCTGTTCTTTAAGGGCTGAGTTGATTTGCTGCTCTCAGGGTGTTAAATTAGCAGGGCATTTGCCACGGCTCTCAGGTGAGTTCAGCACTGAAGGAAGAGGCACCAGGCTGCTCCCTGGATTTATGGGGATTGGAGTTGCACTGGACTCGCTTGAAAAACAGAGCAACGTTCTCTTTATTTGGTGGTATATCTTGTGGAGGCAGGAGCAGAAACCATCCCTTCTGAGGCAGCTAAAGCAGCATATTTTGCATTCCCAAGGTGCTCAGGGCTGTGTGGAGACACTGCATTCAGAGCTGGCTGATGCTGGCAAAGATCTGTGATTCCATCAGTGTCATTATCTTGTCAATTGAAGAATGTTCAGCGTTTTTGGGACTTGTTTGGGTTCATGTTTGGGTTTTTTTGAGTGGCTTTGATAGTGTCATGCACCAGTGACCTCACTTCATGTCTACAGAGCTGCAATGTTATGTCACAAGTTCCATCCTTGTCTTTTGGGAAAGGGAGAGAGAGGGTTCATGTTTGGAGGGTTAAAAGAGATGGGAGCATTGTTCAGAAGGAGGATTAAACAGCTGGAAGTTAAGACTATATGGTATGTTTTTGAGGGCTCAAAGCCAGCTCTTCCTCCATTTCCTTCCGTATGGCCTGGATGTTTGCAGTTGGAATCCAGACCTTAGAAATTCGGGCTACAAAGAAATACAAACAAACCCCCCACAAACAAACAAAAATACAAACAAACAAAAACCACCCCACAGAATAACCCACTGGGTTTTTGTCTGGGAGGTTTTGGTGCTCTGTTTCCCCTCTTTCCCCCTTTTTCTCTCCCCTTTTTTCTTCCCCCTTTTTTCTTCCCCCCTTTTCTTCCCCCCTTTTCTTCCCCCCTTTTTCTTCCCCCCTTTTTCTTCCCCCCTTTTTCTTCCCCTTTTTTCTTCCCCCCTTTTCTTCCCCCCTTTTCTTCCCCCTTTTTCTTCCCCCCTTTTTCTTCCCCCTTTTTCTTCCCCCCTTTTTCTTACCCCTTTTTCTTTCCCTCTTCTTCTTACCCCCTTCTTCTTACCCCCTTCTTTCCTTTTTTTTCTTTCCTGCTGTGATCCCCTCTTTGTTTTGCCCCACTTGGCAATTCAGAGGCCCAAGCAATCAGAATTTTCATTGCTGGCTTGTTGCCACATGAAAATTGAAGGCCTGTCTGGAGGCTGTTGAGGATTCACCCCCAGGAAAAGACTGGAGCTCCTTCCCTGTCTCCAGCAGGAGCTGCTGGAGCATCCCTGGTGTCCAAGGCCGTGGCAGACAGACCCTTAATCCAAGCTGACCATCCCTGTCAGCTCATCTCACGTCACAAAGCTGCTCCCATTCACTGCAAAGCTGCTTTATTTTGAGGGCCAAACTTGTGTCTAAAAAGGCAAAGGGAGTTTTTTAAGTGCAGCAGGACAGAAATGGGGCTGGCTGTGGAGTCCCAGGCTGGCTCTGCAGAACTGCCAGGGTGTTGTTGTCCCTGGGTTTAGCAGGAGGAAAGCAGGAAGCACAACTGGGAGGAATTTCCTCAGCACAGCACCCGCCCCCTGCTCGACTGGGAGCTGAGGGGGAAGGCAGATGTTGAGCAAACAGGGAAAACCAAGAATATCCCAGTTGTGGAGTGTAACCCCGAGTGCTTTGCTCATGCTGGGTTAGCAGGAGGGATGTGTGGCTTATAAAGCTGTAGATAAGAACACCTTTATTAGCAGTGGATTGATTGCAGATACAGGAACCACAGGGTTCAGTAACACCCCCTGTATATTTGACTTGCCCATATTTACACTTCCCTTAAGCCCTTTGTCACAGCAGCAGAATCTTCACCACCTTTTACCTTTTTTTTTTCTTCCCATTTTTTTCTGTCTTGTTTCCTCCCCCTTTACCCGAAGTAAACCTGTTTACTGCACCTGCTGCTGAGATAATTGACTGCTAAATAAATCATTACACGCCAGCTTGAAAATACGGAGGGGAAGGGGAAAAAAAAATTGTTATTTCTGGCTTTTAGAAGAAAAAGTATCAAATTGTACATTAGCTGCGGTTTTATGTAGCAAGGGAAAATGGAGTTAGAATAAATTTAGCCATGTCCTCTAGTGTTGAATCGTGAGGGCATCTGTCATGTTTAATAATGCTCCTGACCTTTAGGATTATTGAAGTTGAAATTTTCTCTCTGGTCATTTGGGGGTACTTGAGCACTGTCAGATTTCTCGTGTCTCTGCTGAGCCTCCAAAGACACCCTCGTAATGCTTCGTAAGCTGCCGAAGATAATTCATTAAAGAAATTTGTTTTCCCGCTCTCAAAATGGTTTCCTGGAGGAATGGGAAATGTCACCGTGGTCACTGAATTTTAGTGTGTGTGTCCCATCCCTCAGCATTGCTGCAGCCTCACTGCTGGCCTTGGAATCGCTCCAGAGGTAATGCTGATGCTCCTGGGAATATGAAATGCTCAGTGCAGCACCTGGAGGTGCAGGACACAACAAACATCCCCCAAAATGAGCCCTGTGCTGTCCCTGAGCTTGGGGGGGAGCTGGTTTTGGGGTTATTCCAGCTGTGAACTGTCACAGTAACCACAGTGGAGGACAACTGAGATGCAGAAGCATCTTTGCTGAGCTTGTGAGTCCTGGCAGGATGCCACAAACTAAAACCTGGGCAGAAAAGAGTGATGCATAATATGGAAACCAGGCACTTCTGGTTGTTCCAGCTGCACTGGAGGAAGGGCAGTTGAGCTGTAGCATGGTACCCTCTGGAAAACATTCCTAAGACTCCCTGCCTGAAGTGTGTGGGGTGAGATCTCTACAACAGAAGGTGGGAGGTGGCAACTGCCTGCAGTGTTGGCAGCCCTGGTACAGAAACATCTCCACCTGCATCTCTGTGGGCATGTGAGTGTAGTCAGAAGTCTCTGTTCCTCCTTTCCTGCCCCATGTGCAGTTGACTGGACTCTCTCTTCCCATTTTTCCTAGTTTCCTTAAGGTTTCAGGACCTGGGGCCGTGCCAGGCTGTTGGCACACCCCTGTGTTAGGGGGCAGCTGCCCTTGCCTGTGTTCCTTGCCCCTCTGGTGTGCTGCTGCTCCAGCAGGCAGGGACTGGCTGTCCAGAAGGATCAGCCCTCTTTACTACACCATCCCAGGATATCAGAGTTGGGAGGGACCCACAAGGATCCTCCAGTCCTGCACAGGACACCCCAACAATCCCACCCCGCTGGGAGTGTTGGTGCAGTGACAGACAAGGGCAAGGGGTGGATGTTCTGGAATGTCAGTTTGCCTCATTATCCCTGTGGGTGTTTCTTCCCTGCACCACCCCTGCTCTTGCTGTGTGAGTGTTGTGTAGAGCAGTTGTGTTCTGCAAGACAAGGGATTATTTGGCCTGTCCAGTAAATTTGAGGTTTGTGCCCCACTGCATGTCGGGAGGGGTTGATTTTTGTGTAGGTTAAATGCTGGGAAGAGTGTGTGTTCTGCTGGGGAGAGGTACAGAAAGGCTGGCATGTGGAAGGGAAAATAGTGTGGATACTCTCTGAATAGCTTAGATGTGTTCTGAGCTTGAGTGGCAGGAAAGGCAACATCTCCCCTTTTGTGCAGCAGGGACTGATGGAGCCACTTAGGAAAATGCTTCAAGTCAGCTCCACCTTGTGACCGGCCAATAGAGCTTCAGAGCTCCTGCAAATGCTGTTTTCTTCCCTGCAGAAGGCAGGCAGGTCTGTTCAGAGAGCAGGGCTGGGGGTTGGCAGAGCCTCAGAGTCACCTCTGTGTGAAGGAGAGAACCTGTGCTGGTCCCTGACTGGGACTCGGAGGGAGGAAAACGTCAGGATGTGATGGATGTGCATTTTTGACACTGTAGTCACTGAACACTGGTCCATGGAGAATTTGAACTTGTAATTTTGATTAAAGTGATTGATTTTAAATCAGCCTGAGTTCGTTTTGGGCCATTAGAGGGTATTTAAAAGGAAAATAACTTTAATTAAATTAGGAGCGTGTAAGCATCCTGCTCTGCTTTCTAAGCAGAACTTCTGGGGGGGTTTAAAATCTTATTCCCTTCAGTTGTTTGTTGGCACATTTTAAGGTTAAAAGCAATGCAGAATTATTAAAACCAACAAACTTGTTGTAAGCAAACCCTTAAACTTCATTTGAAGTTTTTCCTTTGAGAAAACACCCAGGTTATGTTGCTGTGTAAAGCAGTTCCTGTCCATCCACCTGCCTGTGCTCCTCATCCACCTCCTGTCAGGAAGGCTGCACAAAGTGCTTCCCTTTTATTTGTAAAACATCCTTTTTAGGCTACAAACATGCCTAAAACATTCAGTTTATAGAAAGAATCAAATAAGGAAGATAAAAGGCTCTCTGTGTTTCGCTGCTGTGAAATGGGAAGACATAATTTATGCTCTGGATCTCCCGTCGTCGTGATTAGTGACCTGAGGCTGTTGAACTTCCTCTTTATGGATTGGGAAAATGCTGTGACAGTTTTCAAGGGAATTGCTCTCTTTGAGTTTAAAGAGATGAAAATGGGTCTGCTAACAAGGACCAGCTTCAGTCTGTGCTTTCATATTCTTCACGTTTTTTAAAAAAAAAGAGAGAAAAAGGCAAAAAAAAAGAAAAGGCAATTGGCTGCTTTGATATGTGTGAACCCCAGGACCCTGCCAGGCACAAGCTGCAGAATGTGGAATATCAGACAGTGCTGCAATGGATGGCAAGGGATCTGCAGGAAGGTGTTCCCTTGGATGCTTTTTGGAATGTCTGTTGCCAGAAAAGATTGGGAAATAATGCTTTCCGAAAAGGAAGCTGCTGTTTGCTGTTGGTGTCCCCATTCTGATGTGCTGTGATGGTTCACATACTGAAATCACAAAGCAATTCCTAAACCCAGGAATCATGATGATGATGATGATGGTCACCAGCAGGGACTGTGATTCAGTGTTTCCTTGCCTCAGCTGGGGCAGGTTTGTAAGGAAATACTTGGAAATTGTATCCTGATTTTTGGTGCCCTTCAGTGGGATTTCCTGTACCCTCAATTCATCCCATGTAAACTGCTGGAATTTTGAGGTAGTTTGGACCTTTTAAGCTAAAAACTTCACTCTCCAAAGTGCAAAATTCCCACAAAGTGGTGAAATATCACCAGAACCCTTTATCTGGGGGGGCAGCTGTCGTGGTCTCTGCAGGGTTGGGTGTAACCTGTGCTGCAATCCCTGCTCTCCATCATCCTCCCCGGGCTTTGGGAAGGGCAGGTCTCTGGAACATGCTCCATCCCCCTGGAACATGCTCCATCCCCCTGGAACATGCTCCATCCCCCTGGAACATGCTCCATTCCCACATGTTGGCTGTTCCTGGTGCCAGAGAGCCCTGATGGATCCCTGTCCTTGGTGTTTAATATTGATGCTGAACATGGAGAGGCAATTCAACCCCTGGGCTGTTTGTTACTAAAGACATCAGGCCAGGAAAATAAACAGCTGGGAGCATATCTGGGGCATTCCTGCCTTTGAAAGGCATTAACTGCCCAGTAAATATTTAAATGTGAGCTAATATTGCATTATATTACAGTTTAATTTATTGCTGCACTCATTGGAAAGCACTTGTAGGACAAGTGCTGTAGTTTGCAATAGTTCAAGCGTTGGGAAATGGGTTTGGATTTGTCAGTGTTGCTTGTGCCAGTGCATGAATATTTGATTTTATTTCACTTTGCTAAGGTACTGAACACTCAGTGAGCTCCAGGCCTTTGAGGTCAGGTTCCCAGAGAGATGTTACAGCCAGAACTGAAGACAATTGCACAGGCTTCTCAAATATGTGCTCCAGCACTGCTTTAAACAGGCTTCTGCCTTTAACACGAGTGTCAAAGAGAGGGAGGGCTCCTGATTTTATTACATAATCTCTAACACTTTCATTTTTCCCAAAAGAGACTCCTCCTGCTCAGCACTTTGAAGGACTGAGTTCATGGAGATGTTAAAAACAATCTCCTAACTCCTGCTGAGAAGCTGGCATTTGTTAGGAGGAAGCTAATTGGAATCATGAGCTCCCTCTAAACCAGTCAAACCAAGTTTTATACAAATTTCCTGAATAACTTTTAGTAATTTTTTTTTTTTGTAAGGTACTCTGCCAGCTTCTGCATTTCTGGGTAATGGTTGCACACAGAATTCTCCTGTTCTCAATAAGTGTCTGGAAGAACTGGCTGTGATGATATGCTTGGTAGAAACCCTCGTGCCCAGAACAACAAGGGAAAGGCAAAAACCTTCATTAACATTACACGAGGATTTCAGGGGCAGGAGCCTTTGAATTGGGCAAAAAAATGGGTTCCATCCAATGCCTCCAGTAATAAAGTAAATTAACTTGAGTTCTGCATGAGGACTGAATGGTTTATGGAACTACTGGTTGGTCTCAAAGTTATTCTGCTGCTGGATCCCTGACTGAATTAACACCTTGACTTTTTTAAATGGGAGCTATTAGTGGCTTCATTTGTTAGAGCTGTAATGCTGTGAGATTATATTGCCCAAGACAAACGATTAGCCTTAGAAACTGTGTGTTAGCTTGGCTGGCTGTGTTCCCTTTCATTCCAGCCCGAGTGCAGATGGTGTCCGTGGTCTGGGCTATATGTTTAAAAACTCTATTTCTGTGTTTCACGGCTCCTTTTCTCGTGGATCATCGTAGTTGTCTGGATGTTTATGCTTTCAGTGCCTGAGAAAAGAGGTTTTTTTCCTTTGTGTCTCTCTCTCCCAACTTTTCCTTTGAGCATTTTTCTTTTCTAGCAGGTAAATGGATCCATTTTATTCCCAGTGTAGTTATTTCTGATTTTAGTGGTTTCAATATCTGGCTATTTCCAGATGAATGGAGCCCATCTTTCCAATCTCCGGGTTCAGATTAGATTGCAGCCTGTGGAGCCGGTGTGGGGGATGTTTATTTAGTACTGATTTCCATATAAATACAAAGAAAAAACACAAAGTCTGGTGCTGCTAATTCTAGCTGTGGATATGGGGCATACAGCAACAATCTGTATCAGAAATGTGGGATAAGAGCCAGTTGTATCTCCTACAACTTGACATTATTTTTTTAAGATTCCTGCTTTGTTTTCTTGATTAGCTGCTCTGGTTGTTGCACACTAATTACTGGCAGGGTTTTTATGAAGGCTGTGTCATGCCCCTGTTTATCAGCCAGTGCCTGAACAGCCTCACATGAAGCACGTGTAGAAAGCTGATTTTTTTTTTCCCCCTGCTTTAAAACATTGGCTTGTTCTATAACACACGTTTGGTGCAGATTCTTAGAGGATGTAAACATTGAAGTAACTGACCATTTCATAAGCAAATTACATCCTCCGAGGAGCTGCACAAGGAAACATTTACTTTCCAGGCATTTATTTTCCAAACACACTTTGTTTCCTGGTGGGAACAGCATTGGCTTTTGTGGTGAAATGGCCAAGTCACAGGGTCTGGCTAATCAGCCTTTATTTATTTTTTTTTTCCTTTCCTTTTTATAATTTCAAACCCCAGCCTGTTTGAAGAGGTGCCTTAATTTTGCCTGTCCTAAAATTCCCCTTCCCATGGGGCGATATTTGAACAGCCCTGTGACTGTTCAAACTCTGGGCAGGGTTTGCAGAGCAAACTGTCTCCTGATTGTTTTATCCTCCAGCTCTTGGTATGTCTTTGTTCAAAGGTAAACCCCATGGTGAGATGGTAAAGAAAATGTGGCCTCTTGATATTTAAAAGGTGAGAAATCTATTTAAACTGTATATGATGGCTTGGAACAGCCCCAGTGCTGCTTGTGTTAATAGAAGTGATAAATACTGCAGCTGGTGGGGCTCAGCAATTAGATTGGAGCTGGATATACCATAAATGACATTTAATGGCAAATGCCAGGCACGGCCTGAATGGTGTCTTCATTTCAGTGTTGCACTTCTTCGGGATGATGCTAAAAAAACCTTAATGGAATTTAATTACCAGAGCCTATGTTGGATGGTTAGTTAAGTGCATTTGTGGTACCATTAGTTGGAGGTGGCTGTTTGCTCATGATGCCTGGTTTGCTGGACCCTGTGTGGGCTGAGCCCAGCAGCAGGGATGCTGAGGAGGGTCCCTGTCCCTCCAAATCCCCTTCTGTGGGAAAGGCATAATGGATTTGGGAGAGGGAGCACACATGAACAGGCTGGGGTCAAAAATAGTGCTTGTTGCTTTTTCTTCCAGTGATTTGAGTTACAGCCTGTTCGTGGCTCCTCAGCCCTGTGTCTGCTGTGAAGGGCTTTGTGATATTTGTAGGATCACAGCAGGGATGTGTCACCTCCACAGCTTCCCCTGTGCTTTGCCCCTGGCTGTAACACACACACAAGAGGTGCAGCAGCTCCAGGGGTTGTGAGGGATCTTCACCAACAGCAGGAATCCCAGAAAACCTGGAGATGTGGTTTGCTCAGATAAAAATAGGCTGGACCCCACTGGCTGTGCATCCACTGGCTGTGCATCCGTGCTCTGCTTCCCTCTTGGGAATCTGGGAAGGTAACACCAATTTTATCTCATCAGACACAGCCCCGTTTATCTGCTCCGGATGCAGGGCTGCAGACAGCTGGGGATTGTCCCCAGGAAGGGAGCAGTCAGCTGGGGAGAGCTTTTTGTGGCTCTCAGGGGGAGGAGGAAATGGTTGGACAGGCTGTCTCCAGCCCTGCCAGGCTCCTTCCCGGTGCTCGGCCCCGGCAGTGACTTTGTGCCTCTGGGGTGACTTTGTGCCTCTGGGGTGACTTTGTGCCTCTGGGGTGACTTTGTGCCTCTGGGATGATTTTGTGCCTCTGGGATGATTTTTTGTGCCTCTGGGATGACTCTGTGCCTCTGGGATGATTTTGTGCCTCTGCTCCACGTCACCAACACCGGGAACCACAGATGGGATCCCGGGAACGTCAAAGGGAAACGGAGCAGAAAGATACCACAAAGGGATTAAATGAGCTAGCAGGCAATGACCCATAACCTTCATGGAAGATCTTATCAGAGTTTTTTTTAAGCCAGTCGGGGTTTAAGCATAACTGCCTTTTTTTTTTTTTTTAACAAGATGAAGTTATCTTTTGTCATTTAGGGTTGCACTGAAATTTTAAGGGTGCCTTTGTACTGGGGTGTATTTCACTCAAAATCAAAACAGGTGACTTGCTAATTCTTTTGGCACAGCGAGCAGCTTTGTTTCTAGTAAAGCTGAAAAGTTTATGGAATCAATACTAGGGTTTGTTTTAAATACAGACATCTCTGTTGTCATTACCTGAAATGAGTGATGTTCTTTTTCTCCTTTAAAAACCTGGATGAGGCCGTGTTCAAGGGAAGATACCTGAGTGACACTAAATAAAACTAAGAGCTGGGAGGAAACATCAGATTGGTTGAGTTTTGTAAAAACGTGCTCATTTGGTTGAGCTTTGTCTTAGAAGTGCATCCAGTTGAAGCAAACGAAATTCAGTGCTAACTCCTGATGAGGCAGATTTTGCTGTTGAATTCCCTGAGGTTGAGGCAGCCTTTTAGTGCTGTTTATTGCAGTTTCTGAGGGATCTTTGCCCAGTTCTCAGCTGCCAGAATTATTCTTTGTCTGTCGTGTGTGCCCGTGGAGTTCTTGCCTCGCCCCACCAGAACATCTCGTGCTGGGGAAGGTGGCAGCGTGGCAAGTTTGGGTGGTGCAGTTCTGGGGATCTGAAGGCTGTGTTTTTAAGACAGTCTAGCAGCTCTAATGCCAAACCACCCACACTGGGAGACAACATATGGCAGCCACTCAGCATTAACATGCGGCTGAGTCGCTCCTCACCCACCGCTCTGCGAAAGGCTCCAGCCTTGGGGCTGGGTCTGAGGGTTTGGCTGCCTGGCCACGTCCTGCCAGTGCACAGAACAACCTTGCATGTGATGTGTCGTGATGAGAAACTAATTTTGGCCACGTTTTGCCCTGTTTTAAAGGCGTAGGCAAACAGGTTGTTGTTTTATCCATCACTGTGTGTGTGTAGGCCGAGGTTTGCAGGTACGTTGATGGGACTTTCCCCCCTCCTTCTGTAGGAAACAAGTCTACAAATAACCTGTCTGTGATGTTTGGGTGTGTTTGCCAACAGTGTTGCTTCCAATTCTGTAGAAACTGCAGCAGAGACCGAGAGCAAAGAATATTCTCACCAAAGCAGGTGGCTCTGAGCAAAAGGCCTGTGTATCCTGGAGGTGTCCAAGTGCTCTGTGCACCTGCATCCCAGTGTGAAAGGCTGGGATTTAGGGCAAGGTGTGTGAGTGTGAGGCGTGTTTTACATCTCAGAGTTACTTGTACATGAGGCTGAATTAATTTCCAGCCCCACCGAGGTGACTTTGTGAATTCCAACACGAGTTTTATTTGTGAGTAAAAAGGACACCGGGACCCCGTAAACAGTCACCAAATGTCAAGCGCGAGGCGTGGCGAGAAAAATCCGATCTTGTTTTGTCAATAAATTGTGCTCTCTCCTGCACAGATCACAGAAATGGGCCTTTACCCTGGAAACAGCAATATTTGCTACCCCGGGCAGCTCGTTCCCAGCTCAGCTCCCAGTCGAGCGAAGCCACTGATCGATTCTCCCCGAGCCCTCTCATTTCCTGCCTTCCCTCCCCGCCTCAGTCAGCCCCTGCTCTGTGCCCTGCCTTGTGCCCCAGATCAGCCACCCAGGCGTGTTCCTGTTGGAAAAGCTCTTGGGATGGAACAGTCATTAGATAACAGGTTTAGAGGGGCAGCCTTTGTGTGGGTTCGGGCCCTGCCCGGGCTCTTGTGAGGATTAATCTGCGTTGTTGCCACGTCCTTGCTTTCATTTCCCATTTTTTTTTCATTTCTTGCTGAAGGCTGACAATGCCTCTGTGTTTGCAAGGAGTAATTATGTGTTGCTACGCGGGCGGCTGAATTAAATAATCAAGCTGCAAAAATAACATTCATTTGGAGTAATAAACCTCTGCATTTCCAAGCTGGGTTTGCCTGGCTTACAAACAGCTGATCGGGTTTCCTAATTAATTAGCAAGCAGCCTACAAAAAGATATCCTGAGAATGTGAAATTACATGGGCTGTTGTGGAGGGGGAAGAGAAATAATCCTTGCTGGATCTCTTTAGATCCTGATAGCCGGATAGTTTCATTTATCCCCCCCCTGCTGCTTTTTTTCCCCCTCCCCACTGGTTGAGTGGTCTCTATTTTTCTTTTTCTCTCCTCTGACTATTAGTAAATGTCAAAATTCTAAGTGTAAAAAATAGCTCTGCAGTTGGAGTAGAAATATTGGAAGCAATTCCACATGGCAGGGAAGGGCCAGGAAGGGATGGAGCAAATCAAATGTACCACTGGAGTCAGGCACGTCAGGGAGCATCATTGCAACTGTTTGTGTGAAGTGAAATCTTTATTTTGGGGGGGACAAACAATGCCTCAAAGGAGGAGGTTAATTTCTATTGCTAAAAAAAAACCCCAACCCTTGGCTTTGTGGGGCCAGAGCTGCTTTGCTGGGGCCAGAGCTGCTTTGCTGCTGTGCACAAGATGTTTATTTTTACCCTGTTAAAATATTTAATGTGTCAATTAAAATACTACAGAGAATTTGGTAGCTTAGAATGAATCCCATTATTATTATTTCTTCTCTGAGAGAAAAATTTCGTAGTGAAAAACACGTTGGAAAGGGGGAGATGTTCTTTTCCTTGTTCCTGTTTTGCTGTTTGTGCCTCTGAAAGAGCTGCTCTTCCCCCACTCCCCCGTGCCCATCTGTCATCCCCAGCGTTTGGGATATTGTTTCCAAAGCTAGTTGTGATTTAACATGGATCTAAATAGGGCAAGTAGTGAAGTACACTGATTAAATCCCTCTGGGAGAAGGTGCAGGACATCTGTGGTGGTTTGCACAGTGTGGTTACTCATAACCCTGGAAGGGGAGTGTTGGAACCTCGGGAGCTCTGAGCTGGGATGAGCAGGAACTGTCTTTGGAGCCTGTTCTAAGGAAAACAGGCACCTTGGAATTATCACAGGGGCTGTGGAAATCCCAACATTCCCTACTTTCTTAAAGAGAAACCTGCAAGATTATTTTTTTTTCCTCCCTCCAAGGCAGGGGCTCATTTTAAATCGAAGTTGACCAGATGCTTGTGAGCTGGGGAGGCTTTAATCCAGTTACAGGTTCCATCTCATTCTTGTTCCGTGCCCAAAACTGATTCATGTTGTTTCAAAGGAACAAAACCCGAAATGTCAGCACGAACAAAACCCCCAAGTGAGCACTTTGTGAGTGCTGCAGCAGAAGACAATATTTTCATTTAAGGGGAGAGTGTGGTTTTGTAGCACAGGGGATCGTTTGGAGCCGCCAGAAAGACACTTTGAAATTTAAAAGCACTTGCCACGGCTGCAATTTCTGCCAGGCTGAATTTGGCAGGTGACTGTCTGCGGCTTTTCAGATGTAAAGGTGTAAAAAAAAAAAATTAAAAAAAAAAAAAGTCACACTTCAGGAACTGGGGGACACTTCTTTTGTGTGCACATGGCTCTAAAATAAATAGTCTGCCACAGAAGTTGGCGCCTTGACACCTCTGAGTGTAGTCTGCTTTATAAATGACATACATATTTAGAAAGTTGGCTGACAAAATAGCATGTCTAGGAATTTCTGTGCAGTGAAGGATGTAAATGTGAAAAGGAAGACTCTGACAGACGTTTTATATATTTTTAGGGAGATTGAAGCTTCAGGTTAAAACCCACAAAATCATCCATATTGGAGAGGAAGCACAGAAAATGCTTCTCAGGCTGAAGCTTTTGAATTAATTGGACAAAACTGACCAAACCTGGTAAAAAGAGTGATTTAGGAAGGAGATCACACCTCCCCCTTAAAACAAACAGAAAAACAAACAAAAAAACCCCCCTAAACCCCCCAACCCAACCCAACCAACCCACATCCCAACCCCAACCCCTGCCAGCAGAGCACAAATAGCAGTTTATTAGTACAGTGGCATATTTTTGGTTGCAACCTTATCCAGAGACCTTTCTGTAAAAAAACTGATTAAAAAAGTTGCACATCCCATTGTAAATGATATTTTTGTCCCTGCTTTCTTTACTTGTGGAGGCACTGAGTTATTCCATGGGCAGCATCCCACGATTCCATGACCGAGAGCCAGTCAGCACCGTGGAGCCACGAGTCTGAGACTCTTTAAAGACTGGCCATCCTCATCCATCTTCTCATTTCTAATTCCCTCCAGATGACTTATTTAATAGAACTCAGTGTTCAGAAGTGCAGGGTTGAAGTGGGTGTAGAGTCTGTGTTCATCCCACGCCCTTTGGCCTGGTTGTGTTTTGGTTTTATCACCTGTTCTGGTGCTAATTCTAACTTCATGGTTTTCTCCCTGGTTTTAAAAGATACATTTTTGAACTGTGGTTCTCTGTGTTAGGAACCCCCTGTAATTCCTTTGGCTTTGTCCTGCCCTGTGCCAGCGTTTCCCCCCTGCAGGCTCAGCCTGAGCCATCAGTCCCACTCCTGTTTGGCAGCACAGGGCCATTCATCACCTCCCTAAAAACTCCTTCCATCCAGCCCCGCCTCCTGAAATCCAATCTCCCGGCTGAGAGTCTGATTGCAGGGGAGGAAATGTTGTTGTTCTCCTTCGTGTGCCAGAGAAACCTCGAACCCCCTGGAATAAAGCCCGGGGAGGGGAACAACTGAGGCATTCGGAGGGGTTCCCACTCGGAGTGGGAAGTGAAATATCTCCCCATCAAATTCCAACGCTTCAGCTGGCAGAAAGCTCCAGCCTGTGTGTAGATGTTATCCTTTTTTTTTTTTAAACTGTGGGATTTTTGAGTGATGAGGTGATAAAATGCTGCCAAACACAGTAAATGCTTTGCCTGCCTCCTCTGTGTGTTCATGTGTGAATATTCCTGATGAGCTCCTGGGTAATCCCCTGCTATCCCATTTCTTTAGTGCATGTTGGGGAGCATTGGCAGTGAAGCTTCCAGGGGATGTGGCAGAAAACTTCTCTTTGCTTTGGCTGAACGGCAAAAAAGGGTATTTTGGGAGGAGGGCAGAGGGTGAGGTGGTCCCTTATGGCAGCAAGTGGGAAAACCTCACTTCCAGGCACTGATTTCTTCTCTCCAGAGGATCTGAACGCTTTGGAAGTGCTGACCTTGGCCTCATCCCTGCCCTGCTAAAAGCCCTGTGCTGTTCTAGGGTAGAATTAGAAACAGAGAGAGGGAAGTGGGGTGATGGCATCACCACCTCCTTTAGAGCCTTGGCCTAATTCACAGAAAAGGTGTGACCTCCCAGCTCCCTGTGATGCCAAGGAAGCAGTGAAAACATTTCAGTGTTGATCCTTTCCTTTTTGTTGGAATATCATCCCAGTGTGTGCAGATGTAAAGGATGTGCCTTCACACAGAATTTGTACACCTTCAGAATTCCTTCTGCAAAACTGTCCCCTCTTAGCAGAGTTGCAGCCTTTCATTCATCATTTGCTACCTTTGTCCTCTGCTTTTTTTCCAAAATATAATAATTTACTCTCTTTTCTGGGATACCTCTGTTGGCTGCTTGTTGTTGTGAACAAGACTTGGGATGGTTTGGTTTGTAGGTAACTCTTTGTAAGCACCTTCCATTCCTGATTTCTAGTCCTCCTCCTCCCCCTGGTATCATTTGCTATTCAAAACCACCTCCTCCACCAAATCCCAGAGTGGATTTTTCAGTCCTCCTTCCTGGTTCCCTGTACAGATGCACTTGTGCCTCCTTCCCACTGCTCCTTGGAGGGTTGTCTTATTTGAGAGCCCCCTGGCTTCAGTGGCACAAACCCAGCAAATCAAAGCATTAAGCTGTTATTGCTTGTTGTAAACTGCTCTCATATAAAAGGGAGTGGGGTTTTTGTGCCACAGAGGGATGGTTTGTGTGTTCAGCACAAGAGTGGGGGCTTTCTCCTCCCACCTAAGGAATGCAGAGAGAATTCCCAGAGAAATGCTTGGGTCGTTGGGATGTTTCCCATCCTTTCAAGCAGTGCCTGTTAGCACTTGGTGAGAGGGTAACAGATTATTTCCTTGTACTTACTTTGTCTCCAGGATTCAGGGAGGCTGCTCACAAAAGCTGTGCTGCAGGAGAACAGACGAGTCTGCAACCCCAATTTTGGAACAGCAGGCGCCAGAAATCAGAGCTGCCTCTCACTCCTTGTCCTTTTGATGTTTCCATGCATTAGACAAGCTTGTTGGCTTTGATTGCAGACGTGTTATTTAAAAAAAACAACAAACCAACCCAACAGAGCAGGATCAGGTTTCTCCTGTACAGCCCAAGTGTTGTTCTTGAATGGGCTTTGAGGATTCAAGTGCATCTCGTGTGGAAGTGGTGGATCAGTCACAAACTTTTCTGGCACAATGCTGCCACTGGCAGTGGTTTTCTGGTATTGCACGTGGTTCTCATCAAAGGCTTCACCAAGTGCTTTGAATGGGAAGGGTTTGATGTTGTTTGTGAAGCAGAATCGCTGTAACAACAACAGGAGAGACAACAGGAACCTTCCGGGCCAGTGACCTGTGGTTTGACTTGGAAATGTAAATGTTTTAGGAGCAATCCTAGAAGGGTCTGGAGAATTGTAATCCGGAAAAACACGAACTTGCAGTTGCCTCATGCCAAAAGAATGTTATTTTCCCTTCAGGCTTTTGTTTCTTCAAGTGTTTTGGAACAGCAGAAGGAATTGCTGACCGAGGGGTTCAGAGATAAACTGAAGCAGAGTCTGTAATGACTTGATCTAAAAATTCTCTTTTTAAGTGGTGGTTGTGCTTCAGTTTCCTTCTAAGAAGGAACAAATTGGTGGCTGGAGAGTCTCAATGAAAAAGGAGCATTTGAAGAAGATAGTTTTGTGTAAATTTTGCTGTGAGGTTCATGAGCAGTCAGAGCCTGTAATTATTGTGATTGAAGTGCAGCATCCTATTCTTCTGTGTAATAAAGAACATCTATGATTATGTCTGAATCCATCTGTCCCTGGGGGGGGGGAAATTCTATTATCTCTTAGTTTCAACTATTAAAAAAGAGTTGCATTGAATTATGTTACTATTGGTATTCTTTTTTGCATGTTTGGCCATAAATACTTCATGGTTGTAGAAACAGCAGACTAAGACCACGCTGCATGAGGCCAGAAATTCCAATCCTTTTCTAATCCCTGCCTTTTCTTTTCTTGGGTTAATTAATGTGAGTGAATAGATTAGTGTTTGCTGGTCAGATGCACAGAGAGATACAACTGCAGGAGGTTCTTGTTGCCTTTGAAAATCCATCTGTCCTCAGCACGTTTCTCTGGTTCGGCGTCATGGAAACGCTTTCCTCCTTTTTGGGTTTTTCCTCCTTTTTGGGTTTTTCCTCCTTTTTTGGGTTTTATCTCAGGTTTCAGTGTGGAGAACTTAGAAGGTTGTGTCAGGTGTGGTGTGATTTCCCTTTTTAGTAATGCCTTCAGACCTTGTTTTTCAGAGCAAACGGGACCATCTCCTGATGAACGTCAAGTGGTACTATCGCCAGTCTGAGGTCCCAGACTCTGTCTATCAGCACTTGGTCCAGGACAGGCACAATGAGAATGGTAAGTCAGGCTTCCCAGAGCCAGGCCTGCTTTGCCTTGCTCTCAGTTTGAAGTTTTAACAGAGCAAGAACACTTTTGCAGAGGGGTGTGAAGCAAGGACGGGATGAAAACCATCTATCAGCTGGTGGTGTTTCTGCCCTGCCTCCTTTAACTCCTGTACCCACAGCTGTAATCAGATGCATTTCTGTGATGGATTAAACAGACCCTTAAGAGACAAGATAAAACAAAACCAACACTGAATCCTTTGTAGGCCTTCTGTGCTAATTACTAAGTGAAGACCAAATTATCCAAAGGAATTGTGACTCTCTCCTGATTTTTGTGGAGAACTGGGTGTTTTACTTCTGTTTCCATAAGGTTAGAGCTGTTTTCCTCACCAGTCCATCTCTGACAGGACTTTTTCCATCCTGCATATGGCAAATCCATTGCCACAAATCTCTCCTGATTTTTGTGGAGAACTGGGTGTTTTCCATTCCTGCCCCTCACCCCCGTGACTATTCCCCGTGATTAATATTGCAGGAAGGGATGGAACTGAAACACTCACAGCTCCGTTTCCCCTTCTCTCTTTGCAAAAACAAGTGTGATCTTGGGTTTAACAGAAGCAGAAGAAACTTCAGTGTACATATCCCAGTGCCATTTATCTCTTGCCTCCAGGGAAGACATAACATTTGCTTCTGTTCTTACCAGGGAAGTTCCTTGAGGCAACTGTTCAAAATTCTGAAGATACTCCAAGGTGAACTGTGATGATAAAAGTTGATGATTGAAATATGGAACACAGCAACTTTTCTGGTGCCTGACAGTACAAAGTTGAGCACGAGTTCTCCTTTTAAAGGACATTCTGTGTGTGCTTTTTAGCAAAAGCTCCACAAATCTTAACGTTTCTCTTACTAATTTATTCGAAACTTCTGAGGATGAGATTACAGGCCCAGTGTCAGACAGGGAGCAGTTTTGATAGCATGGCTGCTTTTTTATGCACTCCTGGGCGAGTGTTTTCGTGCTCCTCAAAGGGGTTATGAAGAAGTCAGGGAAAAAGTTGTGTTGTGTTCCAGTTTTTGTTAACACTCAGAATTTTCGGTGTTTCAACATGAATATCAATATTTACCTCAAAAGCCAGAGGACTAAGCAGTTAGTGCTGTCAAGATTTAGTTGAAGATTTGACATTAAATATGCAAAACAGCCCAAACCTTATCCTGGAAAAGTCAGTAACAATTTAATTTCCTTATGTCCTTCCACCTTAATTCCTTCCCCCTAGGAGTGAGTGACAGTTTCCAGTGGTCAGTGGATAAATGTGTCATCCTTTTTCCTTAAAAGCTCTTTCCCTTCCGAAGATTTTTAGCTATGGCAAGGGAGAATTGATGTATAAGAATGGATATGCCATTCTTACACATTAATTCTCATATCCCATCCTTTACAGGCCACCTAAACAGAGTGTTTGTCACCTTAATTAACCTGAGTGTGTTATCTGAGGACCATCCTCACACTTTGACCTGTAAAAACCACCTGCAGACCAGCTAACGAGTTTGGGGGGTTGTGTTTGTGCTTTCTGGCAGACTCTGGACGAGAGCTGGTTATCACAGACCCCGTTATCAAGAACAGAGAGCTCTTCATTTCGGATTACGTGGACACTTACCACGCTGCTGCCCTCAGGTGAGACCCTGCGGGGCTGAGGGGGGTGAGAGAACCCTCAGTGACACCAGAGGGGCTGTGCTGGGTTTGTGTGGGGTCATTAACACCCAGCTCAGCTTTCTCCTCCTCTCCCGCAGTAATTAACTGGCGTTATCTGCTCTCATTCAGCACCGAGCTGTAATTGTGCAGTTTTAATCTCGGTTAATCGATGGTGCTCAGAAGACATTGTTTGCAGTCGTTGCCAGCTGAGGTCATCGCTGGTTCCCTTCCCTGCTCGGGGTTTGATTGCCCTGGTAACGGTGGCATCTCCTGCAGCCCGGACTGCTGGGGTGTTGCCCTGATTAAATTGTGTTAAAAGGCTTTTTCTCCCGGGCCCTTGTCATTGTCACAGCTCAGAGCTCCATTAAACGCTGGCTGCACACCCAGAGGGAGCTGTTCCTGCTCCCTGCACACCCAGAGGGAGCTGTTCCTGCTCCCTGCCCTTCCCTGGGGGCTGCTGCTCCTGCTCACCAGTGTTTGCCTGAGCTGTCCGAGCTGAGGGGGACACGCCACCACTGCCAAATGTTTTCGGAGAAAAACAGCCAGGCGTTATTTTTCAGCTGATTTTCAGCCTGCCAAACATGCCTGGATATTGTCAAAATGCAAATTGAATAATCTCCCTGCTAATAATGCTCAGATGGTGTTTCACCAGAGCCATCTGGAGACATTTTTGTGCTCAGAGTCACTTTGCTGAAGCCACTTTACTTCAAGACAAACTTAGCTCCTGTTCTATTGGGGGGGGGGGGAAGTCTTTGATTTACGTGTTAGACTTCTTTTATAAACTCAGAGCATTCCAGGGGTGTACTACAAGCTCATGGAATTCCACAGTGCCTTTGCAGAGTTACAGGAGGTCGATTTGCAATATTAAATGAGCATTCCCAGAGAGCAGCTAGCAGGAGGTTGGCTGTCCTGATGGAACCAAGCTGGAAATCTGTCTGCTTCAACAGGGAGAAACTCAACTGTGTGTCTGGAATTTTCCCTGGGAGTATTTTACCTTCTCTTCTACATCCTTTCTGGTTTTTTTATTTTATTTTTTTTTTCTTTTTAAAGAAAAGATAGAAATGGAAAGTTAAAAATGGAATTTACATGTATGGCAAACAGACTAGAAAAATAACCTTCTCCCAGTGGACAGGTTGAACATAAGGATAATGGCACGTGGTGTTCTTGCTGAGAACGTGGAGTGGGCAGAGTGTGTCGTGATGCATGAAAGGTTAACATGAAATTCTAATTTATTATAATACCAGATTATTCCTCTGCCCTCTGCAAACAAATGGACACAGGATGAATTGATGACAAACTGGGAAATAAAACCGGTGATTGTAACTACCAATCCTCTGCTCCAACAAGTGGAAAAATTTAACTGGAGCAGAGTTGTAGCTCCCTGTGGAAGTGTGTAATAAAAATGATGTGCTTAATTTTACCTGTATGGTGAATCTTTGTGGTGAGTGCAGCACTCCTTGTGTGAAATGCTGTGAACAAGATGTGCTGCTGCCACTGACACAGATAATGCAGCTTAGCTGGCAAATGCTTATTAACTGTCAGCTGAATTATTGAAAGGAAACTCAATCTCTTTCCCCAGAACGCTTTTAAAATGTGAATTTAATGTGAATTATCAAAACAAATCCCCCTTCTCGTTTTCTGTCGTTCTAAATGACTGAACCAGGAAACCAGCAGCAGCCACCGGGGAGAAAACGGGTGTCAGGGAGGAGTTTGGGTTGAGTGTTTGTGTGGGATGGGTGTTCCACACCTTGCTGATGTTCCATCAGAGCCTGGCACGGCCTGGGCAGTACCCAGTGCTCTCTGTGCTTTGCCAGCAAGGCCATGCACTGGGAATTGGGCAATGCCAGGGGCAGTTCTGCAGGATCCCAGTATCGATTTTGGCTTCAAACAGCAGCAGCTTTATTCCTCCTCCATCCTCCCAGGGGTGTTTCCCTCACCTGCAGCAGGTGAAGTGTTGGAGAGCTCACATTCCCAGGCAGTTCTTAGCTGGCTGTTGACTGGGAAAGCCTTTTTGAAGTGCTTTACCCTGAAAAGATGAGGAAGGGAAGCAAGTCCAGCATTCCAGCTTCCCCCGTGCAGTTGTTCAGGGGTGCAGTTGTTCAGGGATGCAGTCGTTCAGGGATGCAGTCATTCAGGGATGCAGTTGTTCAGGGATACAGTTGTTCAAGGATGAGGTGTTTTCCCAGCTCTGCTGAGCAGCCTGGGCAAAATAATGATTATTGCAGGCAAAAATAATGATTCATCTCAGCGTCCTGGTGGCAAGAGCACTTCTCATTCCATTTGAACCAGGACTGGCAAACCTTTAACAGTGTTAAATAACCCCCATAGCAGCTTATTTATAACAGTGAGTACTGTTCAGTGAATGCAAGGGAGAGGAGATGCTATCAGTCTGCAAAAGAGCCAAGTCTTGTGCTTTGGTTTATTGCCTCGACTCAGGTTTAGATAAAAAGCCCCAGCTCTGGCTCTCTGGCCCATTTGTCTCTGCCTGCTCCTGATGTGATTTACTGAGAGGCAGCAGAGTGGGATGTGCTGCTGCCAGAGCACGAGCAGCTGTGGAACATTAAGAGCCCAACAAACCCTCTAGGAAATGAGAAACAACTTCTTAGAGTCAGTCTGAATGCTCTTCTTAAGGATAATGACTTCATCAGCAAGCTGTATTAAAGAAATTATTAGCAATCTGTGGTGGAACAAGCTAATAAATCCTCAGGTCTCTTTTTTTCCCCCTTCATTTTTTTTAATATGTCTTTGTGTGTTTTACTCTCTTAGGAACAAAAGGAGAAGGGAGAAACTTCTGTCTGTTTGGAATTTGTATTGTTGGGATTGCAGGCTTGCTAAAAACGGCACAGCTTTGCTTTTTGTTTGGAGCTTTTATTAAACTGTGGTTTTATTTAGCTTTCTAAATACAAAGCTGACTTCCCAGTCTGACTCCAGCAATGTGAATAGTACAATTTTGGAAGATTGAAGTGTAATAAGACTGTAAAAGCTTCGAAAATTAGATATTTTCAGGCTTGTATTTCTAGGTATTGTTCATTAGTCTGATTAAATTTGGGCTCCTTGGACTCTGTGCTGGCTAAAGGAGGATTAATGATTGTTTGGAGAACACCATCTGAGACACTGTAACTGGATTTCCTTCCCTTTCCACCGTGGGAAAGAATCCACATGGTTATTTGTTACAACAGGCTGGTATTTATGATGGTTTTGGACATTTATGAGAGCGAGGATGCCTGTGGCTCATCCACAGATTGCAGTGGCACTTAATTAAAATAGCTGTTATTCAAGCAAGAATTCTAATGCCATTTTCCCTCTTTCTTCCAGAGGGAAGTGCAACATCTCCCATTTCTCTGACATTTTTGCTGCTAGAGAGTTCAAAGCCAGAGTGGATTCATTTTTCTACATCCTGGGCTATAATCCAGAGACAAGGTAAGTGAAGTGGCTTTTAAAGGCAACTTTACCACTGACCTGAGCTGGGGTTCAGTCAGAGGTTGGACTTGATGATCTTGGAGGTCTTTTGCAACCTTAATTCTGTGATTCTATGACAACTACTCAAGGGGAGAAAGGTTAAAAATCCAGTGTGATGCTGATTAAAGGGAATGCAAGGGAGAAGCTCCATCTTTCTGCTGGAGTGTGTGTTTATATAGGAGAAAACAGGAGTAGAAAACAAAGGTTTTGCAGTAAATCCTGATATCCAGGTGCATCTCTGGGTAAATAATGTGCTGCTTCCAAACAGCTTCTTAGAAATGTGGAATTTTTTTTGTTGTTTTAAAGGTTGCAGACTTCAGCAGGAGTTCTTTGCTGTCTCATTGGCTGGATGTACACCCCTGAAAATACTTTTTAAAGTACATTTGCATCTCCTAGCAAGCAAAGTTGAAATTTAGACACTTTTAAGAAATCAAATTGGAAGTTTTTAAGTGTGGGAGTTCCTGCTCTCATCCAGGGTCAGCAGCAATTCCTCCTTGATGCTTTGCTGGCCTAGAGAACAAATTAGAGGTACAGAAGGAACTTCTCTTTGGGAGTCAGTACATGTTTGAAGGTGTGTCCAGCTCTTTTATTTCCCAGCTCTTTCAGTCTGCCTGGCATTTCTCCAGCCAGGATTTATCAGCTGTGTTTGGAGTGTACCTTCGTTGGTTTTTGGGTCCAAACCAGGACTTGTATTTTCTTCATTTATGGAATTTTCTAAACCCAGAGAACACCTTACAAACCCCAGCCTTGAGCTGGTTGTGTAGGGGCATATTTGACTGGAGTAAAAGATGAATTGTGTGGAACAAGGGGCCTGTGCCCACTGAAAGGTGCATTGTTCCTTTCAGTGCAGAACATAATTAGCTGTGGACCTTGATTTCTAGAGGCATTGTTTGAAGTGGGGATTAGCTAGGCATATAAACAATAAATATTTGAATTGTTACATGGTAGGTTTGCTGTTCTTGATGCAGATATGGATCTTTCTGCTTCAGGGCAGAGCCAACCACGACCTGCTCGCAGTTAGGAAGAAATTCCCTGGGTGGGCATATTATTATTATTATTATTATGTAATTGCCTATTTATGAGGCTGCCTGCACCTTATTCTGGAGTGTCTTAAACTGTCCTTAACCCTGAGACAGGGGCCTGGAGGAGTGTGAGTTTACACTCAGTGTAAGTCTCCAGGAGGTCTCTTGGTGGTGTGTGGTGCTGAGCTCTGGGAACGGAATATTTTCAAATAAAACATGTTAAAATATGTTTGTATCATCGTTTGTGCATGGAGCAGTCCAGCGAGGCAAGGCATTTGTGAGGTTTTCACGGTCCACCTCTCTGATATTCAGCACCATCCTTGCCCCCTGTATTTGTCACTGTTCTTCAGTCTTGGCATGGAGGTTGAATTCTAAGCGCTGTGTTTGTATTAGTGTTTAATGGATGATTTCTCTTCTGAAATGCCGTTTATGTGAGCTGTCAGGGTAGTTTTAAACCCCCTTTCTGTGTAGAAGTAGCTGCTAATTCTTCCAGCTATTAGAAAATGACTGAGCCTGAAAAGATCAATACAATGACAAAGCTTAGCACTTAGTGATCAGCTAATTACTCAGCCTGGCCAGCTCTGAAAAGTAGCTTTTTCTTCATTTGGTTGCAGCCAGTTCTTTCTTTTTTATTTTTTCACTCTAGCTCGTTGAGTCTGTATTTTGTCTTGGGATGGGGGAGGTTGAGAAAAAGGAGCTAAGTCAAGGTCACTTGATTATTTTTGACCTGTGTGTTTGCTACTGTTTTACAATGCATGTGGCTTCGAGTTCCCAAGGCCAGATTTATTTTGCTTTTGGAAGGAAAAGTATTGTAAGACACGTTTCGGGATGAGCTGTTGGTGGTTTGCCTTTAAAAAAAACAACAACAAAACAAAACAACTTTGTCTTCAGTTTGGTTTGCTTTTCTAAGGCAGTGTTTTATTTCACACGGGGAGGGTGGAAAATGTTCTTGGTAGCCTGAAGTACCAGCGTGTTGTAGATGAGGTTGTGAATGAGTGTGAGCCCCTCAAGTGCCTGGTTGGAATGTGGGATGGGAAACATCTCTGCCCCAACAATCCTGAGCTGTGGGCTGTGTGTGCAGAGCTGGAGTTCCTTTGGAGTGGGTTTGTGTTCAGCATAAACTCATAAACTTCCCCAGGTCTCTCAGATCCAGCTCAGCCTGGTGGGAATCTGCTTTCTGTGTTTTCACGTGTTTGCAGAGCAACTCACAAACATCCCAGACCTCAAAGACATCCCCAGTGCCGGTGGATGTGGAATACGAGGCCTTTTTGTTTCCTTTTGCTCAAGGAAAGTTTGTTTTGTCCTTTTTTTGCTGTTTGAAAACTTGCTGATTGTAGGTTTAGCTGGAGAAATATCAACTGTGATCCTGCTGTTGTTGCTGTTGTCTGGAACTGGTAAAACTGCATTTTGGGATAACTTTTCTTTGCAGTGAGTATCAGGCAGGGTTGGTTTTTTTTTTTCCTCCAGATTTCGACAAAAGACTACTCCCAGTTTCAGTAATTCTCACATCACTAAAAAACCTCTGATTGTGGAATAAAACCCTCAGCTAATCTTAAAGCCAGAGACTGAGTGTTAACACCTTGAGTAGTGTTAATCAAGGCAGTCAGTAGAGCTGAGATGTGTTCCTGGCTCTCCAGGGTGTGGGATGCATCCACTGAGCTCATCCTGCCAGCTGAGAAAGGAAATTCATTTTACGTGGAGTACTTGAAAATAATTAATTTCGTGTCTCTTCAGAGAAGTGACTGCTCTGAACTGACTAATTCCACCAACATGGGATCCCACCACTGCTTCCAGGCCTTCCTTTTGTGCTCTGACATCCTGTATGGACTTGGAGAAAGCTCTTGGAACTGTGGCTGGGGGCTGCAGATGTGCCAGATGCTGCTGGTCTGTGTGATGTGCTGGAGTAAATAAAGACAATATAAAGTTTTGTCTGACACTGACATCTGTAAATATACAGATTGAAAGGCTACTGAATTTTTTACTTGGAACTAGAAATAACCAGGTATTATTCTACAAACAGTTTTCATGGCCATGAATGCAAATTTCTCCTCCTCAATGCTGTTTTGTGTCGTACAACAAAATAATACCAAACATTTTGGAGTACACGTTTTGGGAAGTGTTTGTCTGTGTTTTTATTGCACAACGTTTGCTTTTCCTTTATTTTTAATCCTTTGAAGTGTTCTTGGTGGGTGGTGAGGTGAGTTAAATGAGTACTGGGGTGTCTGAGTGTCCCCAAGAGTGACACTGAAGGGGACTTTGTTCCTTCTTGTTCTTCATTTTACATTCTCTGGACAGGGATTTCTGTTTAAAGTCGGAATTAAGACCCTCTTTTTCCTTTATTATTTTCCCCTCCTTTCAGTGGGAAGCAGGGTGGGTGTTGTCCAAGTTTCAGGTCTAGGAACAGGTGGCAACAGTGGATATTCTTCCGGGAAGCTGTGGAACTGTGTCAGTGGGATTTTCAGAGCTCCCTCTTCATTTGCCCCTGTTTAGAACAAATCTGTGGTTGAATGATCCATTGGTATGTGGAACCCAAATGGGAGCAGAGGCTGGGGAGAGCTGCAGAGCTGGGCTTTGCTGTCATCTTTCTGCTGAATGTTTAGCAGTCAGAATATTTTGATTGTAAGCACATAACAGTGCCTGGGGCAGCGCCAGAGAAATGATCATTATGGGTTTAAATGTATCCATCCTTCTGGCTCAAATCAGAGTTCTTGTTATGCTCATGCTTAGTACAGCACTGACAGTTTCTGCTGTGCTTTGTTTAGATGAGACAATTCCTACAGCGTGTTGCAAGTCCCATTTTTTTTTTTTAAATAAGTTTAACAGTTTTAAACACAACCATGAATCCTCCTGATGGGGGAAACTAGGGCCTGTGTGCATGATGTGCCCCTGTGATGTGGAACAGATGGTTTCTGTAGGTCCTACTGAATTACAGCAAAGTTGTTTTGTGTCACTTGTCTAATAGTGCTCAGAAGGAATTACGGAAGGTGCTGGTTACCCTCACTCCGTATCAGTTGATATTGTTGTGTTGAAGTACCTTGCAGTTGATCCCTTTTAAACAAACAAACAAAAAAACCCTCCCAAAAACTGTGTTTAGAGAAATGGATGAGTAACTTCCTTGGGTTTTTCTCTCTGGCTGATATCAGATTTACTGCTGTCACTGTGACATTATTTCCATGTGTCCATATCTCAATTTATCCCTGAACCAAGGGGAGCATAAAGCAGAGAGCTTGTTCTCAAGTTCACGTGAATTTGAGGGGTCAAAAACCTTAACTGGAACAACAGCAGCAAAAAAATTCAGGAATATATTTCTACTGTAATTGAAGACTGGATACATTTGACCTTACAATTGTAATTACTTAAATCAATCAGCTGGTACAGACTGGGCAGCATATTTGGAGTAGTTGTCTTTTTCTGGTCAGATGGTCTCATTCTGAATGTAATATTATAACAGAAATGAGTTGATGGTGAGTTTATTTGTTTTTCTTAAAAGTTTATAAAACTTCATCGTGTTTCTGGAAGTTTTAAATCCATAACCTAGTATAACTTAGTATTTAAAAAAAGAAAACCAAACCAACCATAGGAACTTTGATTGTGTTAGTTTTGAATTTTTTTACAAGCATGAGCCAGGCTCCTCTATCCTGTATCTTAGGAAATGGCACTGGATAATTTCAGCAGAGCCACAGTAGCTGGAACATTCCATTTACTGAACATTTAAATTATTATGGCACATTCATTGAAGGAGCCAAACTGTTGGTGAAGGTTCTCAAGAAGGGAGTGGGAGGCAGCACAACAAGAAAGTTGTGTATCCACCTATGTTATAACAAATTTTTCTCACTGGACTGTTGTAAGAGAGGAAATCAGGGATTGTTTTGTGGCCTGATCTGTTCTGCTTAATGTGTTTGTCTGTCAAAATTCAAAATCTGAGAAACTCTTTGCCCTTCTTTAGCCTCGTGGTAGCTTCAGGCATCTCAGGTGCCTAAAAACAGAGGTGAGAATCCTAATTAAATCATTGTGTGTGTGCTCCAGGGGAAGGGATGTTACCTTCATGTAAATGGGCACCAAAGAATCTGTTTGAAAATCACATTAATATAAACAGGAAGGCCAAAATTGAAGGGTGAGCCAAGAAGTCAAGCCTGGCTCCTCTTGGGTTCACAATGTGTTCACCCATGTAAATGACCTAATAATAACCCTTAAACGCTCCCATACATTGCAGGTAGAACATTTTGTGTTCACAATAAATGGACTAATGTCCCTTAAATGCTCTCATACACTGCAGGTAAAATAAGTTCATTTAGCTTGTAAATGAACTGATATCCCTTAAATTTTCTCATACATTGCAGGTAGAACATGTGTTCACACGTGCTCATAAATGAACTAATATCCCTTAAGTTTTCTCCTACATTGCAGGTAGAACATGTGTTCACACGTGCTCATATATGAACTGATATCCCTTAAATGCTCTCATACATTCCAGGTAAAATATGTTCATTTAGCTCGTAAATGAAATTATGTTCCTTAAATGCTCTCATACATTGCAGGTAGAATATATTGTGTTCACACGTGCTCATAAATTAAATAATATCCCTTAAATGCCCTCACGCACTGCAGGTAGAACATGTTATGTTCACACGTGCTCATATATGAACTAATATCCCTTAAATGCTCTCATACATTGCAGTAAAATATGTTCATTTAGCTCGTAAATGAAATTATATTCCTTAGATTTTCTCATACACTGCAGGTAAAATAAGTTCATTTAGGTTGTAAATGAACTGGCATCCCTTAAATGCCCTCACAGAACACGGGTATCTTGTGAATCAGCCGCTCCGTTTTCCAACACATAAACTGCACGTGAAAACGCGACGCTTCTCCTTTTGCATCCGAGCCTTTTAATTTCGAAAAGCTGATGACGACCTAGTGAAAGAAAAAAAATATAATAAGAAAAAAGAGGCTTCCAGGAGCGCGTTTGGTTTGGCCTCGGGGAGCGCGGGCGAAGCCGCCGCGGGGGCCGGGGCGGGATCTCCGGCGTTGGCCGTGAGGGATCCCCCAGCCAAGGCCCCACTTCCCTGCACACAAGCTTGGCGTGTGTGTGTGTGTGTGTGTGTGTATCTGTGTGTGTGTGCGGTGTGTGAGGGCTCTGCCGAGCGCTCCGAGCTTTATTTACGGAAACAGCGCGCTGGGATTGATCGCGCCGAGCGGCCGGGCGGCTGAGGGAGGGTCACAGCACATGCTCAGTGCCGGCAGTCCGAGGGCGAAGTTTCTGCGTTCTGCGTGCGGGCTTAGGTCACAGCACAAGCTCAGTGAAAGCTCGCCGAGGTCTCTCAGCCTGCATGTTGCCTCCATTTTGAGTTGGTAGAGTGGAAAAGGCAGAGTTTTTAGCTGTTAACTAGGGGGTTCGGGGATACATCCGAACCCGCAGGCGCCTGTCATAGTCATGGATGATCCATTCAGCCCCTGCAGGTAGGCTACCTCACTCCGGCCTCCCCGAGACAGTGGTGATTTTTGCGGTTGTTTGTGACTTTCTGCAATGTTTATGAAAATCATTCCATTGCTGTTGCATGTTCCTCAGAGCCTTGCGATGAATCTCAGCAGCGTTGCTCGCACGGTGCATGAGGGCACTGCCAGGGGGTTCAAGGGGGGCATGGACTGAAACGCTGGAGCTGTGGGGGCTTATTTTTTGGCGTTTGTTTTGTTTTTTTTCCCCCTTCTCCCCGTGGTGCAGTTGGGATTTCGGTGGTGCTGTGTGCATGCCGGGTCTGGAGGGAGCTGCAGAGGCTCTCCCTGCAGCCGCAGCGCTGCCGAAGCGGGGATTAGGGAATGTTGGGGCCTGGTTTGGATGCTGGCAGAGGAGGGTCGTGCATCGGCAGCACAATCCATTGGTCGCTCCCGGGATGGGTGGTTCTCCCGGTGATGGAGGGGCAGCGATCCCGCTGACACTTGCTCAGGTATTCAGGAGCAGTGCCCAGCCTGGGTCTCTTTGCCCGGCAGTCACATGCAGGTGACACTTGTGCATCTAAATTGCAGCAATATCGCCTCGAGCACTGAGAGCCTGTGCTGTGTCAGGGAGCAGAGCCGTGTCAGCAGCACCCACGGTGGTTTAGCAGGCTGGCAAAACCCCTTTTGAGGCTGGTCAGAATAAAATGTAAGGCTTGGGCTCTGCTCCTAACTGGCTCTGAGGTCCTTGTGGGGCAGCCATCAGTGTCACTGCTAAATATAGATGGGTTTGAGAGGACTTGGGTGTGTTGAGGGGAGTAAACATGATTCTGCAGCGTGTTCTCGTTCAGGAGTGTCTGAACAAAACAGGGCTGTCCTGTTGAGATCCTCTGTCGGCCCCTTGCCCTGCAGAACTGACCTCACCCTGCAGGGGCTGGTGCTGAGGGGAAATCCTTCAACCAGGGCAGCTCGTTTGGGAGTTACTGGAGTGTGTGGATTTAAAGGTGGCAGGAGTGTTTGTGCTGCTCACAGGGCCATCTCTGCAGTTGGAGAGCAGCAGGCTGGTTGGCCTTTAGCCTTGCACACCTTGTCACTCACCTGCACAGTGTGTGTCACTGGGGGGAGAGACTTCTCACATGGGCAGGGGGTGACAGGACAAGGGAGAACAATTTTAAACTAACAGAGCAGAGATTTAGAATAGATATTAGGAAGAAATGCTTCCCTGTGAGGGTGGGCAGGCCCTGGCACAGGTTGTCCAGAGAAGCTGTGGCTGCCCTATCCCTGGGAGTGTTCAAGGCCAGGTTGGATGGACCTTGGAGCAACCTGGGCTAGTGGAAGGTGTCCCTGCCCATGGCAGGGGGTGGAACTGGATGAACTTTAAGGTCTCTTCCAACTAGAACCATTCTATGATTCTTGTCAGAAGCTGAGGAATGAATGATGAATAAGCCAGCAGAATTTTGCCCACGTTAGTGCCATGTCCATATCTGTATTGTATCCCAAGTTTCATTCCCTTTTCCATTTCCTTTTCTACCTGTAGAGCATAAAAAATCAAGAACTCCTAATTAATGTGGGTCACTGGTCACTTTTGCCATTGGCTGAAGCAAAGCCCTGCTAATGATGACAGAGCCCAATTCCCCTGAACTCAGCCTGGCTGGATCACTTCATAGTTTAAAGAGGTGTCTCCATAGGCCTAAGCTTTGGAAACATTCTTATTCCTAATAAAGGAGCTACTGGAATATGGGCAGGAATACAACAGTGCTCTGCAGGGATACAGGGATATGGCACCTTGTGTCCTGATGTTGACTTAAAAGCAGAAGAGAATGCATTGAGGTATGGGAAGGGTATGAAGCAATCTTCTTTCTGCTGCTTTTCAGTGGCAATTTGTGCCTGCATTTAAGAAAAGTTTGAGAATAATGCCAGTTCTAAGCTTAAAATGATCATTTGGTCATGCTTATTTTTAAAAACGGTGAGATTGATTTACAATAGCACAGGTGGAATAAGGACCTCTAGGTTATAACAGCCACAAAACCTGATTGTTAAGCAGGACCGTTACATTTGGCAAAACAAATACAGCTGGAATAACATGCCAAATGTGTCATTCTTCACTGATCACTTGCACAAGAACTTGTGGATGTGATGTTGGATGTTTTGGCTCCCAGACCTCCCCTTTGCAGGATGCCTCAGGTGCCTGTGCCCTGATGTGGAATCAGATGGTTCCTGCCTCTGGCATATCTATGGGTATTTGTATTCCCTGTGGCAATGCTCCTCTCACAGCAGACCTTCAGTGCTTTTGAGATCTCAATTTTTCCTTTCCACGTGTTTCAACACAAATGTCTGTCACCTGTGTTACCACCTGGGGGGTTGGAGTTTATAACCAAAGCAGCTCCTGAGGTTTGTGTGTAGGAGTACAGGACCTGTTTTTTAAAAAAAAAAAAGGCAACAGCACAGAGAAAAAACCAACCTCCTTCTCCCCCCACCTTAAAGAAAACCTCTAAAACCCACAACCCTCCCCCAGAAAAGCCAAACCAAGAAAACCCTTGGTGTGAGGAGGACTAAGGCTGTGTGATATGAGCAGTCTTGGCACTGGCAAGATCTTTAGTGCCCTGAAAAGCCTCTTTCCTCCCTGGTCAGCCTGGGCTGTGCTCCAGGTGGTGAATTTTAGGTGAATTTTAGGCTGGCTGGATGCCCAGAGGATTCTCCCCACTTTAGAGGTTACTGGTGGGTGTTCTGGTGACTTACAGTGCCATTCCAAAGAGCTGTTGGAAGTCACAAATATATCATGGGAAGTGCTTGTGTATTGTCCTTTGGGTGAAGAAGCAATGGCCCAGTATTTGATGGTTTCTTCCCTTCCTTCTGCCTTCATTTTAGCTTTTTTCAAGGCATAAATCACTCAGATCACCTCTTCCCCCTGCCTTCCAATTCTTCAGGCTGCAGTTTGTTTTAATCAGAGCTTTGCATTTCCAAGTGTGTGGCAGAACCAGGGATATCTTCAAGCTTCCTTTATGCTTCACATCCTTCTCCCCTTGTTCTTCCTCCCTGTGCCTGCTGTTCAAGGAGCTGGAGGTTTGTGTTGTTCAAGCAGGAGCCCAAATGGGGGATCATTGCCTGGCACCTGAGGAAGCTTTATGGAAAAATTACCTGCTAAGGTTGCTGCCCCATTCCACTGTCCTACCCAGAAACTGAGACTATGCTAAAAAAAAATGGTGCCACTGTGGTATTTGTTCTGTTTTAATGGTGCATATTTGCTCTGGAAGTGCAAAGGTACTGCCTGGCTATTCTAGAATCTGTGCAGGATAAAGACTTAAAGCAACATCATTCCATGGTGAATTCATTTACACATTTACTTATCAGTGTAAGTGTTACTTTTGAATAAGTAACATTCTGGTTCTTTTAAAATCCCATGTAACCAGATAAAAACCTTTGCACTGTGCAGCTTTGCATCACAACCAGGCAAGTTTCCACTGTATGATTTTTCTTTTTGAACTTATGATCAAAATACTGGTGTGTTCCTTATTGAAAGGTGAACAAATACTGGAAAACAAGTCTGAGAGAGGTGATCAATGAAATCTGCCAGCAAATATCACCCACCCAGGTAATTCCAATGTGCAGAGAACACTTGTTTCCTCTGCAGGAGCTTGTCTCAGCTGAATTATGGTCCCTTCCATACCTTTTGAGTGGAGCACAGTGCTGAGGACTCTCTATAGGCTTTTTTTTTCCCCCTCCTATTTAAACGTGAAAAATAACGTTATCTTGAAAAGAGCTTTTCCTGTCTGACTCAAACTTGGGCAACTACTTCCTTCTGCAAACAGCAGCACGGGGCAGGGCAGCCCCCAGCTTCCTGCAGGTTGTGGCTCTGCAGTCAGGGAGCAGGTCTGAGCCTGCCCTCCACATCCCAGTGTTGGGACATGTTTGTTCATTCCTGCTTGACATTGAGCAATCACTGAAAACCTTCCCTTATAAGTTCACTTGTCTGAAATACAGGGTGGATATTTCACTCAGAACATAAAAGTGCTCCTGCATTTATTTTTTTATTTATTTATGTTTTAATTATAACCCGCTGTTACAACAGGTTTTAAATGAAACTTCAGCTTAAGAGGGGCTGACCAGGATATTTTTTGAGGGTTAAGACACTGTTTCTATGAAATGGATTTTAAAATCTTGCTTAAAAAAAAAGGTTTAAGAGCCAAGTGCAAGCTGGACAGGTGAAAATCAGGGAGCTTGTTATTCTTAGGTATTTAACTCAGGTATTTGTGGTACCTGTGGGATTTTTTTGGTTAAAGGTTGAGTGCCCTGAGCCTGCCTGTCCCTTTTGTAGTGTATGAACATGATGTGCATAAGATAATCTTAGGTCAAAACTGGGGCTCCAGTTGGCTCAGTCTCCTGTCTCCCACCAGTGACCATAAGCAGATGCTCTTCCCTGCAATGCCAATCACCTTCAGCTCCTGAGAAACTATTTTTTAATCAGCTGAAGTTGGAGTGGAGTAATTTTTGTTCTCGCCCGTTTTTGTCCCTCTGGAGGTGGAACAAAATGATCCTTGCCAGATGTTTTTAGAACTGCCTCTGAAGAGCAGGGTTTCTTCATCTTGGGTATTGGATTATATGAATTAAAGGATTTAAAAAAACCCCAAAACTTTCCTTGAGACTTTTGTTTTCCTAACTACTTGAGATTTGTGTTAATTTTACCAAAATCACAAATATCTAGGAATTGCCTCACGCTCTCAATTGATGTAACTGATTATGTGGCCAGTAATAATTTGGTTACATCTCTGCTAAATGTATAATTGCAGTATATAATCTATTATGTCTGTAATGCACATATCTGACATGGTTTTATTTTGTAAAGCCATTGAGTTTCATAAATAACCCCAAGTCTCATCAGATTCATTGTTCACTGCTAGAGCTTGTTATTGCTTATTAAAAACAAGCAAACAGCCCCACCCCCTGCACATTCTGCCTTTGAGCTGTGTTTTTTCTCTTTTAATCTTTGGTCATATAAAATTAATGACCTCTTCCAGCTGGTTTTGCACACTTCCTTAGCTAACACCGTGTCCTCCCTTGGGGCTGGCTCAGTGCACAGGAATCGCCGTCCCGGTGGTCCTGGGCTCAATTCCAAGAGCCCTGACCCTCCTCCAGCTGGATTCCGGGGTGGGGAGAGCTGCTCCAGGCTGATAAAGCTCCCAGTTTAATGGGTGAAACTTCTTTTGTGCTGTGAAGTTGGTGTTGGTGACCTGCCCGTGTCGCACCAGGCCGCCGCTTTCAGCAAGTTGGTTTTCCAAACTTTTCTTTCTGGAGAGCTTCAAAGAGGTTCAGAAACACTGTTGGAGAGGAGGTTTGTGGCTGAGCTGTTTGGCCAGTTCAAAATCCTTCTTCTGTGGAAGCATCCCTCTAATTTAATTAGGGATCACCTCATTACACAGCCTCAGGAGTGATTATGCCCGGAGTGGTTCAGTGGGTAGCACAGAACTCTGGCCCGTGTGTGCTGTTTGGGTTGTGGGGTTTTGTTTTGGTATTTTGTTTTGGTATTTTGTTGTGGGTTGTTTTTTTTTTTTAAACTTAATGGTATCACTGAGTTCTTTTTGAGGTTTGAGCTGTTGCTGGCTGGTGGCAGATGTTTGAGAGCCAGTGGTGGAGAGCACTGAGTGCGTGGTGGCCACAGCAGGACATTAAACCGTGTCTGCTGCTGGGTGTCATGAAGGGAAGAAGAACAGAGTGGGTTCAGTGTGATGCTGCAGCAGTGCCACCTCCCTCAGCCCCTTCTCAGGCATGCAAGTCACTTCAGAAACGTGCAATTACTGCCTAGCATGTCTCCTGCTGAACCCTGGCAGTAAAAAGGGAATGATGAAAGCAGCAGTGGCACCGTTCCGAAGGTTCCACCTCAGACACGCCATCCCTGACCCCAAAGGTCCCCCTCGTGTGTAGTTCCTCTCAGAACCTGGCAAAGGTCTTCCCTGCTCCTGCTGGGGAAGGACTGACTTGATTCACATCAAGGGCAGAGCTGTGCAGAGGAGTCTGTGCAGAAATCTCCAAGTGCCTTTGGCCATTGCCCCCAAACTCAGAGTTCTGCTGGGAATTCCCAGCCTTGAATCCTGCCTGGCTCTGGCCATGCTGTAACAGTGGTTGGTGCTGCAAGTCCTGAACCCAAGTTATCCCCAGAGCTGTCCTGCTGTGCTTCGTGGCAGCTCCATCTGGGAATTCCAGTCCTTCCTGGCATTGCAGTGCCACGTTTTCATGGACAGAGCTGCCAGTGGTGCCACCCTTGGTTTAAATGGGGCAAACCTGGTGTGGACAGGAAGGCAGGGGATAAACAGAGAAGGTTAAGCTTATTTCTGGATTGGAAATTGTGCAGGAACTGTTGTGCCCAACCTTTCTTCCTCTTTCTTCTTCCTAAAGCTGGTAAATGAAAGCTCTGCACCAGCCTGTGCTGCCTCCAGTCCCTTCCCATCCTCACCTCTGAACTGTTTTCTCTCAGCGCTGCTGCCTTTGGCCTTGAACCTCCAACCTCCCCTGTTGCTTCAGAATGGGAAGGACAAAGCTTTATTGAACTGAACATCCTCTCTCTTCTCCGGGAGCTGTTGGGAACAAGCCTCTCCCGGATCAGAGCCTTGCTGCTTTTGCCCTGCTCTGCCACAGCAGCTCCTGCCTTTTTGATATTCCAGCACAGGCTTCCATCTCCTCTCTGACCAGCCCCTGTTTACTTTGCAGAACACAACGTTGTCATGGCAACAGGTTACTTTTCAAAGGGAACATCTTGTCATTATATTTAATCCACTGCAGCTGAAGAGGACTGAAATATTAAGTTGTTGTTGCTATGGATACTGCTTTGTTACAGCAGTTTCTTTTGTGTCACATTTCATATACAGTGTTGGCTCCTTTTTTTCCCCCTTTCCCATGGAATAAACACAGGATGCCATTCCATTCTCCTTGTAATTGCTCTCACCAATATAATTTAGCTTAAAACCTACAGTGCCTTTTAGTTTCCCTAACGAGAATTTTCTTTTCCGTCTGAAACCCATTCCTGGGGACGTGGAACCAGTGAAAATTCTGGAACAGCTTGTGTGCCCTGGCAGAGCCATGGCTTTGTGCCCTTTTACAATCCAAGTGGGGTGGAGAGCAGCCTGCACAGCAGCTTCACTCAGCCCTGTCCTCACCTTTGGGGCAGGGGAGGGTGTGAACATCATCAGCAAACAGTGATGGAAAGGCACACAGAACTGTTCCTCTCCACATTTCACGTGGGAAATGGTTGGATAACCCCACTGACTTTCCATGGGAATAGATGGGAGCAGAAGTCCCATCCAAAACTTTGTTTTTAACTTTGCAGTTCCTTACAGGATCCTCCAGCCCTGGTTATTAAATGCTGTATTTATCATATTCATTGTGGTGCAACTGAAGAAATTGGGAGTTGGGGGGATATTTGGAGCGCTGGGCTTTTTCATATTTAAACTGAAAACAGCCCAATTTTTTGTGCAGGTACAAAACCTGCTGGTGCAGCCCTTGGCTGGGGTGCAGAACTGGAGCTGGCAGCCACTGCCCAGGCATGTTTTAGGTTTGACTTGCACTGACTAGCAGAGATGTGCACGGCTTTAAAATGAATCCTGGGAATAAAGGAAGAGCCATCAGCATTTTCTCTTGTCAGGTTCCCCTTCCTTCCTCACAGGGAAAAATTCTGACACCTTGTAGCTGGAAAAAAAACCTACCCTGGTATTTAATGTGTAACTTTGTAAATATAAAATTGATTTCCTAGTTCAATCATTCCTTTGCATAACCTGAAAACAAGAGAACAGTGTCAGATTGTGTCTCACAAAAATATGCATTTGGGGGGGAAAACATTTTGACATGTTCTCGTCGTTGTCAGGAGGCTCTTGGCATTATATTTTGGAGTGGATTTGCTTCCTAGGAAGGGTAACATTGCCAAAATATCAGGGCACAGGATGGAGTGTTACAAACCCAGTGTTTATTCCTGTCTGACAGGTTCTCCTGAGTTGCCCTGGGTAAGGCCTGTTCAGCTCCACACTTGGGCACTGGTGATTTACAGTTCAGAATGGTCAGTGAGGGGAAGTTGAATTTAATACACCTATTTAAACAACATTTTTGAGATGTTGAGGTGAAAGTGTTCATAAAGACATGATATTATCACATAAAAAACACCCTCCAGTGACCTTTCTGGCATCAAATGGGATTTAATGGTTTGGTGGTTTTGCTGAAGGATAATACTTGCCATGTTGTCTGCATTAGTTTGGGGTGGAAACAAGTAAAGGATCACAGGATTTGTCCAGATCAGGGGCTTGTTGGAAGGTGACTCTGCATGGCAGGGTTTGGAGCTGGCAGGGACACCTCCTGCCAGCCCAGCTTGCTCAGTGTACACCTGACTATATCCCCCCTGGTTTTCTTAAGAACATTTATTTTTGCTTCTCTTCCATTTGCATTGGAAATGCAATGAAAAGAAGTGACAGAACGTGCCCCTGAATTTTATGAATTGCAATTCTTTCTCATTGCTGGTTTCTTTTTTATATCTTAGGAGGCTAAACAGTACCCAAGGTGAAATCAGAGTTGGACCCAGCCATCAGGTAAGGGGGTTTTGTTTGTATCCCAACATCTGGACATGCTTTTGCCTCTTGATCTGTTCAGATGATGTTTATTTAAAATTACATCTGTTCAAACCCGGCGAGTTTTTTAGAATCATCTTTAGATGACTCACTTTAGTGAGTCCTTTGGAATTCCTGAGCCCAGGGTTTTCTGACAGATGTTGATATATTGATGATTTTTACTAGCAGAAGTGCTGTTGGGTTAATTCTTGAATAAGATTGAAGCACTGTGAGATCTACTGGAAATTAAAAAGTGCCTCAAGTCGTTTGGATTGTTCAAATAGGAATTGAGAAAGGTGAGTGTGTTCCAACACTGGGAAGCAGAATAAGGTTAAGACTGTAGTTGTGCCTGATATTTTAGTGCTAATTTGAGGGAAATCCTTCATAAGCAATGAAAATAATCTGTTCCTAAAGAGCATTAACATACAGCTTACTGTGGTTCATGGAGCCAGATCTGTCACTGGGAACTGAATCCTCTCCTTTACTTGTAGAATTGACTTTGCACTGTCCAAGTACTGGATTTTCACATCCAAGTGATGAATATTCATTCAGACCCTTTTAAAAAATGTTGTTTAATAACAAGTGAAAGTAAATATTTATGTAACATTCTTAAGGATGTTTTGCTTCAGAGGAAAAACGTCCTTGGCAATTCAACCTGTGCTGTTCTGTTCCACAGTTATAATAAGAGCACTGTAAATGGTACCTTCAAAACAACTTTTATCTCAAATTGTCATCTAATATTTTGGCAGGCGTTAGTCACCTGTGCTGGAAGGTGTAATTACCAGATGCATTTATGGATGGGGGAAAAAAAAAACAGAGCAGGGAGAAGGTCCACTGATTTAGAACACTGTTAAATCCTTGCTTGCTTGATGCTTTAAACTTGCATTGTTCTCTGCCTCACCTGCTGAGCATCCCTGTACATCCTGACAAATGTCACCACTGAGAGGGCTCTTCTCAGCCTGGTAATTAGTGTAAGGTGTCATCTTGAGATCCAGGAATGGTTGATTGTGGTGGCCCTGGTGGGAAGTCAGGCTGAAGGTGGTATTTGCTGCTCTCTGTCCTGTTGTTTGATTCTGTCTGTGGAAGGTGTAAGAGGGTCTCCTGTGCACCCTGGGCTAACTCAGGGAGTGGATATGGATCCACTCCACCCACCTTAGTGAGCACAAAGGACATGCAGCAGAACCCAGAAACAACCCTGAGGTCCCCAGGGGGTAGTTTTTTATGAATCTCTTGCCTTCTTTTTCCTTAAACAGTGTGTGTTAGAGATGCTGGAGGCTGTTGTTGGGTCGGTTTTTACTTAGTGCACAGATCCCCCGAAGTGTTGCCTGTGTCATCACAGCAAACAAGGACACAGTGAAGATAAATGTGCTGTGGAGTTGCAGTTCTCCAAATTCACCAGCACAGGAGGACAGAGGGTCTCTACTGGATGTGCTCCTGTGACAGCTTTTGGCTAATTAATGCCCTGGTGGTGGAGGGTCCCCATCCCTGGAAGTGTTTAAGGAAAGACTGGACGTGGCACTCGGTGCTTAACGTGGTGATGGGTCCCAGGTTGGACTCGGGGATCCTGGAGGTCTTTTCCAACCTCAGTGATTCTGTGCTCAAGAGGAAGTTGCTTTTGGGAGTGACTCCAGTAATGAAGCACATTCCAAGGGTACAGGAGGCTGAACATGGATTTGTGCAAAGCCCCCCCGGCTGCTGGAGCACATGGCTCCTCCAGCAACCTCAGCTGGGGATAATGCTGGCTTATCCTTTTCCAGAAGAGAAGTTCAATGACATATCCATTTTCCCAGGCAAGAAGTAAAATAAAGTACAGATTAAAGAGCAGAACATGAAAGACATCTGAACCTGTGACTTGTAATTACTGGTTATGTAGAAATGTTGCCTCTCAAATACGTTTAGCGTTGTAAGTATAGGAGGTAATTATAGGGCTTAAAAGCTGTTTCTGAAGAGGCTCTCAGCTATCTCATCTCATAGCAGTAGATGACTAAAGATGCTAATTGGGTCTCTGGATAGAGTAGTGTAATACTTATTTAGTGGCAGGGTTCATTTTGCTCAGCTATCTCGCTTTCAGGAAACGTCTTTGTTTCTCTTTAGAGTTTAAATGATTTACCGAGGATTTAATTTTAAATTTAGTGTCACATGTGTGTGGTTTTTTTACTAATTTAAAGTGGGACACATATGGTAGCTACATTCTTGCCTTCTCTCTTATTAGTATGTTCTGTGAGTATGTTATAGCCTGGCAAGCAGAGTTGTAGCAGCATCTTTGTTACAAATGCAATCGCTGTCTCCGAGGATAAATTGTCCATCAGTGTTTGACTTCTGTACAACAGAGGGCTGTGTTTGCAGTACAAAATGGTTTCCTTTCAAGCCCTGATATTTCTGCAGACATGCTTGGTCTGTGTGGTAGGCTGAGAAGTGGTGTTAACCTGCATAATTGTCAGGAAATGAGCTGCCCTTCTGGAGGAAGAAATGCTGAATAAAGGGAATGGGTTGGGGCTTGATGACCCAGTTTCCTGATAAACTTCTGGAAACTTGGATCAAGTAGCTTCACTACCTGTTGCCTGAGTATCTTCCATCTATGAGATCATAGTGTTGCAGAGAATTTACAAGCTTCCTAACATTAGGAAGAGCTGTCATGTCTGTCTGAACCCCGTTTTTACCCAGGCCAAGCTCCCTGACCTGCAGCCCTTCCCTTCCCCGGACGGTGACACGGTGACACAGCACGAAGAGCTCGTCTGGATGCCAGGAGTCAACGACTGTGACTTGCTGATGTACCTGAGGGCAGCCAGGTAATTCCAGCCACCATCCTGCAGTGCCTGGGTCATGCTGGAGGGGGAATGTGGGGTGCTGTGTCCATGCAGTGGGATCCCATCCCTCCTTTATTCTCTTTTGGATAATGGGGCTGCTGAAATGTATGTTTGAGACAAGAATGCTCAAATTTGCTGTTGGGCCAACAAGGCATCTTTGCATCAGCTGTGGCTTTTGGCTTTAAAATGCAAAGCCAGCAGTGTGTGCTGGCATGATCCAGTGTGGGATGGGCATCGTGGAAGAAGGGAAGGAACTGCTCTGAGTGGAAGAGCCGTGACAGCACAGGATTCCTTCAGAGACAATGTTTGGAGCTCCAGTTTGCATTTCAGTTCCATACACATCTCTGGTTTGCCTGGTAGATTCACAGTAATTCAGAGTCTTAGTAAATTACTTGTAGCTTGCAGGAATTCAGAGATTGGGGAATCTGCAATTCAGTTTAGTTTTTTTTACATAATAAAACTAAGATGACAGCAAAAAGTTTGCTGTCTCTGCTGAGATTCTGTTCTCATGTCTGGAGGTTGTATCTTCCTTAATGCTCATCAGGCTCTGGTACTACTGCAGTGCAGATTTTTAACTGATGAAACCCAATTAGATTGGATTTTAATTATGAAACAATTATTCCATATGCTGAGGTGACTCAGCTTTCCATAACCACCAGCATTCGGTGCCTCGTCCTCCTCGTTCCCACAGTGTCACAAGGCCCCGAAATTCATGATTTAAGCTGTAAATACACTCTTTATGCCTCTCATGATGTGTGCATCAAAGAGCAGCTGAGGAATGTCAACTCTTTTGCCCTCAAACTCCACAGGAGCATGGCAGCCTTTGCAGGGATGTGTGATGGAGGATCCACAGAGGACGGTTGTGTCGCTGCCTCCCGTGACGACACCACCCTGAACGCCCTCAACACAGTGAGTACAACTCCTGCAGGGAGGAACAGCCTTCCCAGTTATTTCTGGGCTCCCCAGTGCATGAAACAGGAGATAAAACAGATTTAGGGATCACAATATGAGGCTGATTGTAGCTCAACGTTCCTTTCAAACCCCAACCCATTTTCTGAGCTGTGGAACTTCAGTGCTGAACTTTTGGGTGGTGCCTTTAAGGGGATCCCAGGGAATGTTCTGTGTGCTCAGCTCAGGTCCACCAGCTGGAATTGTGACTTTCTCAGCTGGCCCTTGACCCAGCTGTTGGTCCTTCCATTCAGTCCAGCCAGTCTGAAATGCTAACTGAGGTTCAAATGCCTGCATTCTTAACAGGGAGAATGTTCCCTGTGTAGCATTAGCTTATCAAAACCACTTGCTTTGGGGTTTTTTATTTGATTTCCACTCCTGTTTGATTTTGTGTGTTTCAGAGAGTGCATCAATTCTCATCCTGCAACAGGCAGGAGTAAAACAGTATTAAGATCTCAAATGTTCCCCTGTAATACTTACTAAGTAAACAGTGCCAGAACTTTCATTCTTGTTCAAATACACACACTTGAATGTGTAATGAGCTGAAATCCAAGATCAAATTCTGCACCCAAATTAAATCCTTCCCTGTTGTTCTCACTTTGACTTCTGCAAAGTCAGGTGTTATTTCTCAGTGCTTCCCAGAACTGAGGGGAGTGTAGAAATCCGAGTCCTTTGGTTCCTTTCCTAAAGGTTTTGTGTGATGCAGATTTTTATGCTGTTTGATCAGTGTTGCAGTTCAGTCTCTATTGCACATCCTCTTCAGGTTCTTACCTGTGTTCCATTTTAGTTCCTGCCTTTCCTTGGCATGGATGCCACCTGATCCTGCTGGCTCCCCACTCCAGAGCCTGCTGAGCTGTTCTTTAACATCCTTCTCAGAGGCTCAAATTCCTGTTAAGGTCAAAAATCATCAAAGAGCTTTTGGAATTGGAGTTTCTCTCCCCTTATCTATAATAAAAGACGAATGCAGAAAATTCATTTAACTTCACTGCTTTGCCATCTACTTTAATTACCCCCTTTAATCACTCAGCAGCCCGAGGAGTCTGTAGTTGCACTTGTAGAGTTCTTGCTTCTGAATTAGATTAGTCCCAAAATATTTTGGTTGTGTTCTTCTAATTCTTTTCTCTTTGTATTGCACATCTATTTTAGCAAATACTTTCCTTGTCCACTTGGAGTTTTTCTAGCAAAGAGTTTCCTAATAATTAATAGTTCTGTCAGGGATATTTTAAGAAACTGTGACTTATTTCTGAGAACCTGTTTTTTGAAAGACTGACTTCAAACAGTTAAATTTGTTGTCCTGACAAAATGGCACCTCTTTTTTATCTCTCACTGTCTATTTAAAATGGATCAGATTTATCTGATAAATAATTTGTGAGACTCTTAACCTGCACTAAGTTGTGTTTTTGTTTAGAAATTATCATATGCAACCCAGAAGATGAATGTAAAAGAAACTGATAGGGTATGATTTCTTATTATGGAAATCCAATAAACTTCAGAGCAGCACTTCACATAAATCAGTCTTGACAAGCTTCTTTGCTGGTGTTTTATTTATGTAATAACAGGTGCTGCAAGCCCCTAGAATGATTTATTGTTAATTATACCAGATAGAAATGAAGATCATGGAAGGCACAGTGCAACATACAGACATATATATTTATATTTATATCTCAGCCTCATTGAAATGATTATTCACTTAACGTGCCAGGTAAAACTCCAGCTCCTGTTCCTTTGTTTGGCTGTTGGGATTTGCTGCCACATTTGTCATTGTAACCCTTAGGAAGGAAAGCAAGTTTTCATTTTGGAGTTTGTTGCCCTGCTGATGAGTTCTGGGGTCGGGCTGGGAGGGGGGGAGGACACAGCAGCTCCTGCAAGGCTTTCACCACCAGATGTGGTGAGAAACGAGCTCAGAAAGTTCTGTGTTGGAAAGGTGGTGCCCCAGCTCTGCCAGCCCGTGTGCCATGGGGAATGTTTAACCTCAGCCTGTGCTGGTGGGTTGTGTGGGGTGAGAGCTGGGCTAAATCCTGGGGCAGCTCTTCCCCTCCCTCCCATCTCTCTGCCCGTGCCCTCAGGAGCTCTGCTCCAGCCTCAGATGTGGTTTAAGATCCTCTCTGTGTCAGGAACTCCTGACCTCAGTTATCCTTTTGACCTGTGCCTGCTGGTCAGAGGTTGTGCAGTTCTGTTCTCACAGATCCCAGCTCAAGGAGGAGTTAATTCACTGCTTTGTGCTGGGTTTGGAAAAATTCCAGAGTGACATTTCATCCCCAGTGTTCTGCCTGACCTGTTGTGATCCAGGAGTGAGGGTGAGAACCAGTTCTATGGAACAGAATCTGGGCATGCCCATGTGCAGACCTGGTGTTTGAGTGGAACCTCTGAGCTTTTGGCATTTTGATGCCATGATATTTTTGCTGGGGAAATCAGAGCCAGCAACTCTCATCTATCCTCCCACAGGATAAAAACAGCACCACTGCAGCTCAGGTACTACTACATGGAGGGAAGACACAACAATCATATGCTAATATTGTGTAAATCTCTCTTTACTAATAGTGTTGTTCTGCCTTCTCATCACACTGTTACATGGGAACGTGTCATTATGAGTGACAAACATGACAGTGTAATATCAGTTTAAGGAAATGCAGTTCTAACTCAGATGTCACCCAGACAAATTACTCCCTGTTTTAACTTGCCCTTAGACCAGATTTTCTTGTTCATTAACTACAGACAAGGTTGAAAGCATAAAAAAAAATTATTTAAATATATGTTAGCATTTCTTATTATTACCAGTTTTCCTTTTGGATGAGTCTTAATTAACATTTACTCTCATGGTTCAAACGAGGTACTGGAGCACTTCAGGGGCCAGTGCTCTCTGCCTGGGCACGTTGGGAGATGAAGCCACCTCTAGTGCATGAGACAATTTGGCCACTTTGAATTTCCATTCATCCTTATCCTTGCTCTTAGGGGAAAAACTTCAGCACTTTATTTGCTAGATGAGTCAGAAAGCCTTTCTACAGAAACTGTTGAAACAGGCAGATAAAAAGGGTCAAAAATGACTGCTGTGATTGCTTTTAAAGTTTTTGGGGAGTATGCAAAAATATTGGTGTTTTCTGGAAGTTTTTTTTTTAAGTGCTGCTTCAAGTTCTTGCCCTGGGTGTGTGTGGAGCACTGGCCATGCCTGCAGTGCCCCACAGCTGTTTTGCAGCTGGATTTTGGGCTGTTAGGCAGTGCCAGTGTGTGCAGAGTGGCTGCATCACAAATACCAGGCTTTTCAACCTTTATCAGTAGCATCTTAGATCATTTGGAAGCCATTGGAGCTGTTTAGATGCTTAAAAAAGGTTAGAACTGGGGGGAAGAGATGGAAATTGAGGGTTTGGGGTTTTTTTTTGGTTTGGTTTTATCTGATACCCAACAAGACAAGAGCACCAAATGCCCTGAAGGGCCCCTTTGTCTTGCTGGGTATCAGCCAGGGCTGATAAAAATTAAATGGAGCATATTCCATTTTCACAGTAGGGCAAGATGCCCATAGCTATGAGGAATATCCACATCCAACTGAGATTTGTCAGCTCTGCTTCTGAAGGAAGTGGCCTGAGTCACATTTTGTGTTAAATCAGGTGTTGGGTTGGAGTTATTCCACCCAAAGATAGGGCTACTCCAGCCACAGGGCAGGAATCCTCATCCTGCTTTTCATTTTCCTCATCTTCTCCCTTCTCTCTCATCCTGGGATGTGATTTGTCTGTGACCAGTGGTCGTTCCAGGGAAGAACCAGCACTGGGACGTGGTGAACTCTGGAATTCCAGTGCTGCCCCATAAATGCTGGATGTGGCTGTATCCCCACAAAGATGTGGCTGTATCCCCACAAAGATGTGACTGTATCCCCACAAAGATGTGGCTGTATCCCCACAAAGATGTGACTGTATCCCCACAAAGATGTGACTGTATCCCCACAAAAGTGGGTTCTGACTGAACAATCCTTTCTGGGGTTGTTCAGCCTGGAAAAGAGAAGGCTCCAGGGTGACCTAATTGTGGCCTTCCAGGACCTGAAGGAGCAACAAGAAAGATGGAGAGAGGCTCTTTCCAGGGCCTGGAGTGCCAGGACAAGGGGAATGGCTTCACACTGACAGAGAGCAGGGTTAGATGGGATATTTGGCAGAAACTCCTCCCTGTGAGGGTGGCAGGCCCTGGCACAGGTTGCCCAGAGAAGCTGTGGCTGCCCCATCCCTGGGAGTGTCCAAGGCCAGGCTGGACAGGGTTTGGAGCAACCTGGGCTAGTGGGAGGTGTCCCTGCCCATGGCAGGGGGTGGAAGAGGATGAACTTTAAGGTCCCTTCAAACCCAAACCAGTCTGGGATTCTGTCATATCCAACTAGTTCAATAATACTGTCCCACCAGACAGCAGCAATTTTTCCTTGGAGAAAAGGACCCCGGAATGTAACTGTTCTTAATGGACTGCAATTATTTAACACTGTGCCATGAATGCAGCCCAACTCTGATGGGCTTTTCAAGGCAGCTCCTAATGACTGTAATTGCCAAAGGATGCCTTGCTGGAGCTGGAGCTGCCAGATGCAATGGCACTCTGAGCTAAAAAGGTCACAGTAAAAGGGACATTTAAATTAAGTTATAAATTACAATTGAAGAACAATATTTTGATGAGCAAGCCCAGAGATGTCAGAGCTGCAAGATGTAATTCATGGGTTCATTACAGCCCAGAGGTGCCTGACAGCTGAGCCGTGCCAGAGGAGAATTTATTTGCAGCCTCACAGACAGGAATGGCAGCTCTGCTCGGGAGCAGGGGCTGGAAACCTTGTGGGAATGTGCAGCCTGGCTGGTAACAGGCCTTCCCTGGGATCTGCTGTTGTTTAATGACTGCTGTAACAGAAATGAGGGGTTGGGACATGTGCACGTTCAGAGTCGTTCTTTAATCCTGTATTTTCTGGTTTAAAGCACCTCTGTGTCTGTTCCTGTTGCAGTTGTGGGCTGACAGAAAGGCACAGTGGTGCAAAACAGAGATGGCAGAGTTAATGCTCAAAGTGGTGATTCTGCACCTGACAGGACAATCACCCAGTGTTTATAGAAATACCTGGAGAAGTTCAACCAGAAGTTAATGAACCCAGAGGCAGTCATCATTAGCTGTTATTTATATGTTTGAATCTTGCCAATAAAGTGCTTAGATACATTAAATGACTGCAAGTAATAAGCAGAGAATGAGCCAGATTGAGACAGGTAAATTTAATTCCAGCACTTAGAGAAAATATTTCTCCTTCCCGCTGCATTATCCTACTCCTGGCATTTAAAAACCTTTTTTTTTTACTTGCTGAAAGTAACGTTTTTCAGGAGACTCTAAACCTTTATCAGGTCTGTTTTCACACGTGTGTCTTCTCTGTTAGGTGACTCTTCTTTCCTGCCTGTGCTGATGGGTTTGGTGACTATTATATTATTAATATAATTACTTGGTCAAAAGTCAATGCTTGTATTTTCTGTTGCTGATTTGGGACAGTCTTGGTGGCCTGTAAACTTTGACTTTTCTGTCAGGCCAGGCCATTCTTTCTGGGCTTGTCTGGTTGATTTTGTTTGCAGAGATGGAGCTGCTTGGGCAATTAAGGGCTGCCAGGGGAAAAAAAACACGTGTTGTCCTTGAGGCAAAATAAAGATGCCCTCCAAGTTCCAGAGAGGCTTTGGCATTCCTGGTGCTTGGGGAGGGAGCAGAGAGGGAAGGGAAACAGAAGCACCATTCTCTTCAACACTGTCACATTGCCTAAGTGAAAAATCTTCTGGGTAGTGCAATGCACAGGGAAACAAAAAAAACCCAACCATTTGCAAGGTGAGCTGGCAAAACAAACAGTGCTTTTTTGCTTTAAGATGGATTTGTTCCCAGTGCTGGAGTGCAAACAAGGAGGAAAATTAATGTGTACCCAGCAGAAAAGGCAACATCTTATTTCCATGCCTGTAAGTGGGTATTGCAGGTACCACAGGGGGCTTGAAACTTGGTTTTTTTACTTGGGTTTTTTTGGTTTTTTGAAGTCAGTGGTGGTGGTTGAGCACTGCAGGCTCAGCTCTCTGCTCTTACCTGGGCTTAGATCACTTTTGGAAGTTGAAGCCTTGTTTGCTGTGGTCACTCTGCCTGTAATTCCTGCCCCAAGTACCTGCAGCTCCCCTGGAGGTGCCATCTGAAAGCTGAACATGAAGAGAAATCCACTCTGGCTTAGTTTTCTTTCTTGTCCTCATTATATTATTCAAGCACTGCAGAAACACCCTGTTTGCTGGTGTTATTTTAGTTGTTGGTAAGGGGAAAAAAAAGTGTGTTCAGGCCTCCAGTTAAGGAAGGTGAAAACACACTGTGTGTAAGGGCAGAGGTCTGTGCCCAGGAGTGACCTTTTATTTTTAGAAGTACTTCACTTCCTTCCAAATTCCCTTAAGTATTCAAAAATAAAGAATGCCCCAGTAACTTGGTGGAGGTGGAAGAGCACCTTCAGCAGCTCAAGATTTGTTCCTGGTGAGAGAAGATCTGAGCCAGTTTGTGTGAATTTAACCCATCCTGTATTATTTCTTCTGGAACTCAGCTGGCATCGTGTTCAGCCCCCTCACTGTGGCTTTATTTTTGAGAGGTCTGTGCAAAGGATCTGCTTTTATAGCTGCCCTGCTCCTCTTCATTTTGGACCCCAGTGTTCACTAATAATTGTTGATCCAGTTGTGTTCTGGGGACTCAGCTCTTCAGGTTTTCTAAAGGAGGCCCAAAACTATTGAACTGAGTTCACCAGCAAATGGAATAAATGAGCTGTTACTTTTAATGCCTTCAAGTTCATGTGCAAGGGTTTGGTTATTGAAGAAAACAATGTGATTTCTAACATGTTTTATCCTCCAATTGGCTTTAGAGACTGTCAAAAGCTGGTTTTGCTGAAGAGTTAAGACAAGAGAAGCAATATAAGGGCCCTGGTTTGGTGTTCCCTGCTGTAAAGAAACCTTTGAGGGTCTTTTGTAGAATTCTGTGATGCTCATGAACAGCTCTGAAGGTTTGCTCTGCCCTGTCTGTGTTTAAAAAAACAACCTCCTGTCCGTGCAGAGAAGTTGGGATGCAAATGGTGTTGGGAGATAATTCAGTTTTTGTCATCCCAGCAATATTTCTTTTCTTTGAGAGCATTTTCAGAAGACACAGAGCAAGCTCCTTCCTAGTCCTTCAGTGCTTAAAATTCCACTTGGAAGGCAGGACAGGCCCTAAATCTGCAGTTTCCTATCGAGTGAAGAGCCAGAGATTCTCATGGGCTCCATTAATGCTCTTTTCCATGCAGTTGTTTTTCTACCCCACCCTGATTTTTCATGTCTCCTGTCTACTTTTGATCCTCTAGACACTGAATTTGGGGGAGAAAATCAGGTGCACTGTAGGCTCTGCCTCTGAAAGGGTGAGGTGAGCTTGGACATCCCTGGTTGCTCTCTGGAGGTGTTTGTTCCCTTCCACACTTGTTTTCCAGCACCATGGTGATCTTTGCAGTGCAAGAAAAATAAAGGGAATTTTCTGGATGGGTAAACTCCACATCCCATGACTTGCAGTCCCTCCTGTGTGTTACTTTTTCCAGTTGATTTTACTGATCTGAGCAAAACTCGCTGCGTAAAACACAACTCCTTTTGAAAAACACTTTGTTGCAGCTCCTTATAATTTTTCTTGGAATTGCTAATGTAAAAATAATATTTTTTGGTGAAAGTTTTCAGTGCTTTATGGGCTCCAACATTATCTGGGAGAGGTTTAGGAAGGAAAGAGAAAACATACTTGGTTTAATGGCGTTTCTTTTATAATAAAATTACCCCAATTTTAAATCTCACTTCAGACATCCACAGGAAAAACAATTAGGCAGAGAACATCTCAGTGGGCTCCCTATGGTGGTTTTCCTCCCAAATATCAGCTCCCTGCTAAATTCCATGGAATGATCTGTTTGTCTCCCTCCTTTTTTAGCTCCATGAAAGCAACTACGATGCTGGGAAGGCCCTGCAGCGCCTGGTGAAGAAACCTGTGCCAAAGCTGATTGAGAAGTGTTGGACTGAGGATGAAGTGGTAGGAAATGATTTATTCCCTCCAGCCTTTAAAGTTCATGTTGCTTCTCTTCCTTTCTTTTCTTTTCTTTTTTTTTTTTTTAAAATTTTATTTTTCTATTTTTTAATTTTTTTCTTTTTTTTTTTAATTTTTCTTTTTTTTTTAATTTTTATTTTTAATTTTTTCTTTTTTTAAAATTTTTTTTCTTTTTTTTTTTTGGTTGGTTTTGGTTTTTTGTTTTTGGTTTGTTTTTTTTTGTTTGTTTGGTTTTGGGGGTTTTTGTTTGTTTGGTTACTTGTGTTTTTTTTGGTTTTGTTTTTTGTTTTTCCTCCCCTAAAAAGGTTATCTTTATGAGCAAATATAATGTGCTGCACGGGGTAAATTTTGCACAGGCCTGAGTCAGTGGGGCCTTGTTCAATGTATAGAACTTAATTAGAAAATACATAAAGATGGGTATACAAATGAAAATATAGACATGGGGATATAAATTAAAATAGACTCGGGGGCATAAATGAAAAATATATACATGGGTACAGAAATGAAAAAATATAGACCTGGGGATATAAGTGAAAATATACAGATATGGGGATATAAATGAAAATATAGAGACTTGGGGATGTAAGTGAAAATATACAGATATGGGGATATAAATGAAAATATAGAGACTTGGGGATATAAATGAAAATATAGAGACATGGGGATATAAGTGAAAGAACATAGAGACATGAATATATATATATATATGAATATATATATATATATATAAATGAAAAAATATATAGACAAAGGGATATAAGTGAAAATATAGAGACATGGGGATACAAGTGAAAAATATATAGACATGGAGGGATATAAGTGAAAATATAGAGACATGGGGATATAAATGAAAATATAGAGACATGGGGATATAAATGAAAATATAGAGACATGGGGGTATAAATGAAAATATAGAGACATGGGGGTATAAATGAAAATATAGAGACATGGGGGTATAAATGAAAATATAGAGACATGGGGATATAAATGAAAATATAGAGACATGGGGATATAAATGAAAATATAGAGACATGGGGATATAAATGAAAATATAGAGACATGGGGATATAAATGAAAATATAGAGACATGAATATATAAATGAAAAAATAAGGTACAGTGCAAGATAGAATTACTCATGGAGAAGTGATAGGAATGAATGGATGAATTTTTAAGGTGGTTAACTGATAAAGTATTTGAAGGCCTGAACAAAAATAAAAGGGTTGTTTTCTTGTTCAGCTTCTACTGAAGTGAGATTGGTGTTATAAAACAGAGCTGGTTAACGGGGGAACTTTGGTGGTCTCTTGGTGTTTTTAATAATTCAGGCCCTGGCTGGGGAGAGTTTTTTAAGCTCTTGTTTCTCTGTGAGTCTTTCAGGGAGTCCTGCAGTGAATTCAGGGGCTTTGCTCTCTCCCTGTGCAAACCTTCCTGCAGGAGCTGTGTCAGGGCTCAGCCAGGCCCCAGAAACCCGTGTTTGCAGCTGATTCCACCATCCAACAAAGAACCTTTGTGGTCAGGAGCTGCCTGGAGTCAGGGAGGGAAGGAGGGTCATGTGCTGACACTGGCAGGGCAAAGCCTGAGTCGCTCCTTCCTGATAAGTTTTACAGTTATCTCGTGGTAAAAGTGAATTTTGTTTAGGGAACTGACTGTTGGAACAAACACTGGAGTGCTCTGCCCTGTGTTCAGGAAGTTTGTGTTCATATTTCAGCCCCTTTTCTCTGCACACATTCATGGTTAAATTGTACAGGGCCAACACCTTTATTTTTTTTTTTCTTTCCTGTGTAGATTTTCCCCCCCCCCCTCCTTGTTTTTTTCCATCAGCTGCACTGGGAGTGCTGGAGGTGCTGCAGCTCAGGGGTTCTCCATGCTCAACTCCTGTTAGATGAGAGGGAGAATAGAGCCTTAGGAATGGAAAAAACAAAGTTTATTGCAAAGTGAAACATTACTCCAGAAGTGCAGACTGTGAGCACAGAGCAACGATCACTGACTCTATAAATCATTGTCAGGCCCAGCTCATTTTATCATATTTGTTCTTGTTCTGTTCCATCCAAGTTTCCAGAAACACTTGGCAGCCCTCCAGCCTCGGCAGAGCCAAAGATCAAACTGTGCTCTTATTTATAGCCAGCTAAGCTCCACCTGCACAGCTCCCCAGCCTGTTTGTCCCTGCAGCTTGGAGAAAACTCGGGATTAAAGCAGCAGCTCTGCACTTGGGAGCATTTCTGGGACTTGCAAGGGAAGTTTCCCTATTGTTGGCTCTTTGAAACGGAGGAAAACTCTTTCTGTGTGATCCACAGGCTGCTTAGCAATTCTATATTGAAGTGTTTTTCAGAAAATACTGATCTATCAAACCCAAAATCTGGCCAAACCAGTTAAATGTGGGTTTAACTGTTAAATTTGAGAACCTTAACTATGTGTGGCCCCTCCATCTCCTGATGGCAAGTGATGAGCAGGAGGAGGCCTCTAATCCTGTGGTGGGCTGATAATCCAAGAGACACAATTCTGAGGGAAGTAGAAGACCCAGGTCCAATCCATGTCCCTGTTTGTGCTGGACTTAGAATTAATCTTTTCCTGTAGCCCAGCAAATATCTACTTACTTAAGTTTTACAACTTGGATAAATAAGCAGATCCCACACCTGATACAGAGCTTTGGTCAGATAACCTGAACTGAGAAAGGCTTTGTGGCATGGGACCAACTCAAATAATCATCATAATAATAATGATGTAGGTCATAATAATGAAGATAATAGTGTAGCTCATGGCTTTTGTTGTCTCAGTTTTTCCATTCCTGCCTTTCTAATCCCATCATATTCTCCCCCTGCCTTGCCTGTGGGCCCCAAAAAAAGGTCACACTTCCCTTTTTGTTATTCTTAGTTTCATTTTCTGCCAGATTTTTAAGATGAGTGTCAGAGCTGTTGCAGGGAAGCTGTAAAGGTTGTGTGGCTGGGAAAGAAAGGAGTGTTGGGGCAACCTCCAGGAACTGGGCAGTGGTAAAAGCCACTGCAGTGGAGTGTAGTCACATTGATTCAGGGAAAGAACTGGCTTAGTACAAAACCAGTTCTTAAAACTCCACACTTCCCAGAGCCAGAAATGCCCTGTGAGTTGGTTGGTCTGTGACTTGCACAAGGATTTTGGCTGAGTCACTTCTGCTGTGCTGGGTGATTCCTGTTGTTGATTTTGTTGTGCACATGATAACACCTTGTCCAGCACAGCCTCTGTGTATTCTCTAGCATTTCTGATATAACACTGTGCATCACTCAAATTTATTGAAAATGTGGTTCTTTCTCAAGTTTTTTTAACTTTTTCTGTGGCCTCTGCTGCCCAAAGACAAAACCTTTCTCGTCAGTTAGAACAGCTCTGCTGCCCTGTGACCAAACTGTGATCTAAGAGCTGCTTGGCAATATCAGACCTGATTAAAATAAAGGATGGCAGTCCTGTTATTTTTACTGCTGATGATGTGGTTGCAGAGGTTTAGATCAAATTAAACAGAGGATAAAATTGGCCAGTGATCGAATTACATGGAAGGCTTTGTAAATATGAAGACGGAGGTTTGTTGTCTCCCTGGCTTCTCCAAACCTATGGCTATTTTTAAACCCTTTTTTTTTTCTTTTTTTAATCCCAGTATGTAAATTCAGAGGCACAGTGTGAAACCCAGTCTTGCACACTGCCTGCAAAAGTGGCCAAAGCAACTTCTTTCCTGATGGGTCTAAATGCAGCTCTGAGAGCAGCTGTTTCCTGTTTGTCAGGGCTCCTTCTCCACCTGACAGCATCAATTCCCAGCAGTGATTTGACGAGGAGGGGTTGGTTTCTCTTGTCATGCTCATGAATTTACTCCTGTGGACAAGTTGGAGCAATTGTCATATATAAAACCTTCTCTGGGCACGTTGTGAGCACTCCCCAACCCTGAGCAGCATCACCTGGTGGGGTCTCCTCAGTGTAAGGCTGCAGTGGCAGGCAGGAGGCAGAGCAGCTTGGAGGAGGTGGGTTATTTGGGGAGAAACCTTGGAGCAAGTCATGTGGTTTTGATCCAGCTGGCACCTTTTCCAAGTTCCCTACCACTGAATTCCATGTCTGGCTCTGCTGGAGCAGGTCAGGGTACCTGGGAAAAGGGGCACTGGATGTCACTGGGATTTGTCTGACTTTGAACACACCGAGAGATCAAAATGCTCCACTTGAAGCAGGGGATGGCAGTCAGAGCACTGAGCTGGTGGCCACCTCAAAAACTGTCTCTTTTGTGGTGCCAGCAATCAGAAATCTTTTAATTTTGGGTGCCAGCAATCAGAAATCCCTCCTAAGAATGGAATGGTGCTGGTCCCTTCTTCTCCAGTTGGAAATACAATTTCCAGGTCAGTTTTGAAATATTTTGGAACATGCAGACCTGGTGTTTATGGAGAATAAATACAGCAAACTTAACAGTGCCTGTGTTTACTCTGGTGCTTGCCCTGATTGCAGCATTTCTGGACCTTCTGCAGCTTCCAGATTTGGAACCATGAGCATTAACTTCTTTCAGTTCAGGTTAAACTCAACGTCCATATTTCCTGGCGTGGTTTCAGTGGAAATATCTCCCAAGACAAATTGTCCTTATGAAATTTCCACACGTCTTTGGGGCGAAAATCTTCTCTGCAAAATTGCTTTTCCACTCCCAGGGATGTTCAGTACAATTCTGACCCCTGCGCTTGCTCCAGGTCCAAAAATGAGCTTCCCTTTCAGATCAATAACCTATCCAGTGGCTAGAATTTGTAAAGGATGCCATGGTCACCTTCAGTTTTGTTCATTTAAATGGTTTTCTCCTCTGGCATTCCTGATGCATTGGAAGTGTGGAGGGAAACCAGCTGGTTCTGACTGTTCCTGGTTCAGCCCTGATTCCGTCTCACCTCATCGTCTCTTTGTCCAGAATGTGCTTTTTTTCCCCCTCTCTCTTTCTATCAAAACTACTAAAGAAATCAATAGGCCTTCCAGAAGAGAGAGAGACGAATCAGAACCCAAAGAAGCTCTAGTTTATTAGGTTTTTAATTAAACATGATGAACACATTTTAAATAACACAAAGGCCTCGGGCTGAGCTGCATCTAATCGAAACAGATTAAGTCACCCGTCCACACTTGGGTAGTTATTAATTCTGTTTATTTATGCATGCTTGCTGCAGGCAGGGCTTGTGCTGCTCTGCTGCAGCTTATTGCACAGGGATGCTTTTCCTGCATGGAATTGTGCTCCTGATTACCAGGCAGATGTTGATTATGAAGAGCTGATGGAACCGCCTCTGAAACTCAGGGCTGAGCCTCCCAAAGTTCAGGAAATCTGGATAAAGCAACACTTCATTTCTTGGGCAGCTCTTCCTTTTCCCTCTGCACTTTGTTCCATCTCTTCAGAGACGTTGAATTCTCCGAGGGAAATTGCCAAGTTTTCCTTAGGAGGGTTTTTTTTTAACTTGTGCATCTCCGTGCAGAGCTGTCACTGACACCCTGTGACATCCCTGAGCACCAGCTTTTATCATGAAATATTCTGCCTTTTAAATATTTTACATTGCTCTTGATGTCGAGTAGTTGAGGTAAACAACCCTGATTCAAACAACCTCTTAAATTTATGTGCAGGGGTAGTTAATCCTTGCTGGTGCTAAACCTTAATTGGCCGTGTACATCAATTTACAAGTTCATAAATTTTAAAATATCCACACCTGGCTTCGGCTTTAAACTCATTTATCATAAAATACAAATGGAGATCTTTCTTCCAAAAAGGACAAGGTAGGGGAAAACTCTTTTCCTGATATGTTTGCAAGGGTTTGTAATCCAGCAGAGCAGGTCAAGAAATTACTTATGCAAAGCCCACGTACTTATTTGCTTGGAATCATCTTCAGATGTCTCTCACCTGCCCTTTTGGAGCATCTGCTCATGAAAACATTGTTTTCATGGCTTCCTCCTTTGAAGCCAAGCTCTTCAGATGTGCTGGAAGACAGAGCTGCTTACTGGGGCAAAAATGCCCTGAATTTTATTGCCTGTTTCTGTGGCAGCTCTAGGAAATGGAATTCATGGCCAGGTTGAAACAGAACCTCTGGAATAGTCGAGTGGGGGGAAAAAAAAATCATCAAGGGAGATTGGAAAAGCTGAGTGGCATTGCAGGGCTGCATCTGACTCAGCCAGTGGGCTTAGAAGGTTAAGATGTCACTTACTGCTCAGTTTTAATGTTTTATGCACAGAAAATAAAACATTACAGCTTTACAGTGGAGGGACAGTTCCACTAAATCAACATTTTCTGGAATTTAGAAATCCAGCCATTTGCAAGTGTGTTAATCGGTGGCAGTCGGAATTTACTGAGCACTGAGATAAAAAGACCCACCAAATTTAAACTGCCATGGCCCAGTTGGGCCTGTACTTTAAGGAGAATAAATAAGATTTTAGTTCAAGCAAGTGTGGGAAGGTCTTGTCTGGAGCTTATTCTAAGAAGTGGAAAAGAACCATCAGCCCTCCCAGTGAAAAGTAACCGATGAGGGATGAAATTATTCTGCTTGAGGGGGGGAAAAGAGTTGTTATTTAAAGGTTGCATAAAATTCCAGTTCCTTAGCAGTTGGCAGGGTTACAGAATGATAAGCTGCAGCCCAGCTGGAAAACACAAGGTGTATTATAGCCTGAAAAGGTGAACTTGGTTTCAGCACAGGTTTCTAGATGAAAGATAACCATCTTTTTGCTTGTGATTAACTTGCATCAGTGTTTGATCTGAGCCCTTGTTTAGAGGGATCAATATTGCACATGCAGCACCGAGTTTATTGTCGAGTCCTTTCGGAAATAAGGCAGTGAATTAAAAATCAATTATACGTGCAGAAAAGTTTGTGTAGGGCAATCAATTCTGTCCTTTTAGTTTGCCAAAAGATTCCATTGTTTAACCAGCTGTGAAAAGGAATGAATTTTAAAAGCCTCCAGCAAATGAGGGAGCCCAAATGGGGGGGAGGGAGAGATTTAAAACAAAATTATTTCAGCATTTCATGTTCAGCAGAGGCTCTTCAGGGATAAACCTATAAATCCTGTCAGTGACCTTGGCTTCAAAATGGGTGATTTCACTGCTTTCCCTAATCTTGATCTTCCCCCAGCTGCCAGAGAAGTTGGTGTTTCCTTAACAATATCTTTTTTTTTTTAATTAATTATTATTGTATTTGTTTTGTTCAGCTGCCATACGCTTCTTGATTCGGGGTCTCTCTGCCTTCACGTGGAATTATTTTTTATCTATTAAGCAACTTACCACGTTGCTGATCCCCCCCAAAAAATAACCCAAGAGATATTTCCCCTGGCCAGTTGCCAGGGCTCAAAGGGCTTTTTCTGTGCGGGGACGGAAGCGAAACTCTCCACTCCAGCATAAACTGAATAATCCAGAGCTGCCTCCAGAAGCTGCTGGTTTGGTTTCTGGAGGGGGGGGGGAAAGAAAAAGGTCTTGTAATCCAGCAGTTTCCCTGTTGCCAAGGGGAAGGAATCTGCTGCCTGGAAGATTAATCAACAGCCGGCGCTTGATTGTCGAAAGCGTGGGTTTCATCTCCTCTTCAAGGGCATCTTAAAAACGGAGCTCCCGGCCCCTGCCCAGCTCTCCATCATCTCCTGGAGGGAGAACGAGGTGCTGGGGGACCCCAGCAGGGCAGGGGGTGGTTTTGTAAAGGAGGGGGGCCAAAAAAGCCGTGCCTGGCAGTTCCTTAGCAACGGGGCTGCAGTCGGGGCCAGGGCATGTCTCCCCACTCCTGGTGGAGGAGTTGAAACAAAGCCTGGGCCTTTTGGAAGAAAACAGCCCAGCTGGTCCCTCTCCCTGCTCCCATCAGGTGATGTTCTGGTCACTGGCACAGCTCCTGCCTCCAACACTCTGACCTTTTATTCCGATTTTATCTGCTCGGAGATCCGGAATGTGGTTTAAATATAACAGCGAGTTATATCCTGTTCCTCCCCGAAAGGAAACTGAGTCATGGCCTTAGAAAGAGCAGCTGCAGAGTGGAGGGATCCTCACAATTCTGGATTTTCTGGGCTCAGTGCTTTTGCCACAGCAGGAAGACCAAGGGAGGGGTTGTAACTCATCTCTGGTGGTTGTGGTCAATCTTTCCCACCCCGTGTTTTTATTTTGGGGGTAGGAGGTTGTTACATCTTGATATAATTGTAAAACTGACCTGTTTACTCTCCCTTTCTTTGTACATAACATAATTTCCAGATTCTGAATTGAATATTTTAAGATAATCTGTATTTATTCACAGTGTAAGTGACTTTTAAAAGGCTGATAGTGTTAATAAGATAACATTGCACTGTTTGCTTCCCGTTCTGAATGCAAATTCATAAATTACCTGGGGTAGATTTGTGCTCCTTGGGGTGCATCACCCCAGCCTGTAGGATTGCATGAGCTTCTCTATGCTTTTGAAAGGGATTTTATACTTTAAAATAAGAGAAATGTTGGTCATCTGTCTGTTTTCAGGTATCCTTTTGTTGTTGTTGTTTTGGAAATGCTATCAATAGAGTGATTTAAACTTAGATTCACCTTTTCTACTAGTTAAGGAAGGGTGACTGGTTTCTTGGCTTTTACTGATGGCAACATCCAGAGCTCTTGGGTTGATTTAAAGTTATTTCAATCCTCCTGTCACTTCAGCAGTTTGGTTGGGTTTATCTGCCTTGCAGGTGGTAAGAAATTCAAATTATCTCCAGGATCCTTCCCTCCTCAATACCTAAAAGTGCAATTAGAATATAGTAGCAAAATAATGGTGAAGTGCTTTGATATTTTTTCCTGTTAAGTGTATGATAGAAATCTCCAGCTTCTTTCCAAGTAATTTTGGCTTAGTCTAAGGTGATATAGGGAAAAGCATTTCCTTTTGTAATACTTATGCTGGAATTACACTTTATTAAATACACAGAGCCCAGGAGTAGATTCCTTGATATGGCAAGTGGCTGTTTCATTTCCAAGGAGTTGTTTGCTGTCTGGATGGCAATTTGCTGTTCCTAACAAGATCGCTTTGAAAACACAAAAAACCCCCTAAAACAAAGCAAGTGCAGACAGATGACAGGCATTGTCTGCAACTTGACAAGATGATATTTCCTATTTAAATGTTTTTTCCCTGATAGTTTGGGTCTCTGCCTTAGCCTTGCTTTGATTCTGTTTGAACACAGAGCCTGTCAGCCCAGAGAAGCCGAACTTTTGGACTTTGTCACGAGATTCTCTGTGGTTCTGCCCCCACAGCTTGTCTGAGAATTACCAATATGGCCCAGTGGCCTCTGCAGCAGCAAATGACAAAATGCTCTTCAAATTGGTGTGGTGACATAATTCCTATTGAAGAAGGGTTGATTACTGTCAGTGTGGATGCTCTGTGTGCTTTAGTGCTCAGGGCTTATCTCTCTTGCACAACAAGAATGCCAAAACACCCCTCATTTGCAAGCGCTGTTTGCATGATAAATTTTGTTTTTCTAATCTTCCCTATCAACGGCACCGATTTATTATTATTTTTTTTAATCCTTCAGATGACATAAAAATGCATTTTAATGAAGCAAATTATCAGGCTTTGTCTCTTCTGTGTATAAGCAGGGCGGCCACATTCAATTAGGCTGAAAAATGATCATTTGTTCTATTACAGGCTGTAACAGGGCGAGTGGAAAACCACGATCCATCACCAGTTGCTCAGCTTCATGTTCCTTAAATCACTTGCCATCCTGTCAGGGGCTCAGAATCCTCGATGGGAGCCATTATTTAATTTAAGTTGGTGGAGGTGTCACTTGTTTGATAATAGGCTGGTTCTGTAGTAGATGCACAGTGACTAAATATTCATCATTTCCTGCATCCATCCAAGAGCCCTAATTAGTTGTGAGGGTGGCAGTGCCAGTGGAGCTAATGATTATAGTGCCATGGGAAGGGTTTGACAGCAAAGAAGGATTTGATCCCAAGGGAGACTCTGGAACCTGGAGGAGGAGAAGGTTCTTCCCCCAGAGGGTGGTCGGGCACTGAACAGTGGGCACGGCCCCAAGGCTGCCAGAGCTCCAGGAGGGTTTGGCCAACACTCTCAGGGGGTGGTGGGGTTGCTGGGAGGAGCTGGACTTGATGGTCCTTGTGGGTCCCTTCTAACTTGGCATATTCCAGGATTCCATGAGTTCTGCTAGAGCTGCAAAGGCCTCCTTTCTGAGCCCGGCTCCCCCTTGCTCCAGAGCCAGCCTGAGGGGTTTGGTGTATCTGGAAGGAAACTTAGATTTGAGTGAGGAAATGCCACCTTTTCCCAGTCACTGAGCATGGAACAGTCACTGAGTGGCTTCACTGTTAACCCTTTAAGAGCAGGGTGTGGTTGGCAGAGCTGAGCCCCTGCAAACTCTGTCAGTGCTTCCCTCTGTGTGGGGGAGGTTCTCTCTTCCCCTCCTTGGTTAAGTGAGTGTCAGATGTGTTGATCAGGCTCATGAGGGTGCACTTAAAAGCTGCTGCTCGGTGCTCCTTGCCCAGTGTTGTTTGTACTTTCATGTGCCTTGTGGTTTTGAATATATTGTGTTAAAGACTCAGTGCAGGAGCTTCTGGCTTTGTGGTTTTGCTTCAGCTTTTACTGACTGGCCTCTTGATATCTCACTTGTTCCCCTTGTGCTTGTTCCACCGTGGGGTTTTTTTTTCTATTCTTTTGTTCCTTTCCTCCTCCCCCCATCCCTTTCACAGCATCCCTCAGATTTATGTGGCTTTTAGGCTACGTGGGGAGATGGATCATTCAGGCCTTATGCATTTAGAGGAGCTGATAAATAACGTGGCAGTGTATTCCCCTCCACTGCACTGGAATAACTTCCAGTGCTCAAATCAAACATCCCATTTGCTACAAACTGGGCAAGGCAACGAGGGCACCTCTGGTTTATTAGGGTGCATATTTCATTTCTCTCTTAGGGAAGGTATTCTTCACTTCTGTGTGTCTGGGGAGGCAATTCCATAGTCTCAGCACCTCTTCCCCCTTGCCTCCTTCCCCCCAAATATCCACCTTCCCACTTTCCCTTCCAGTGTTCACCTTTGTTGCAGCTGCATTTCTGGTCCTTCATTTTTAAATCTTATTATTTCCTCTCTTATTCGTGGCCATTTTTTCCACATTTGGCACCATTCCCCCCTCACTGGGGATGTGTCCCCCAGCCTGGAGTTGGATTTTGTCATCACCAGTATTATTTCTCTCCAGATTTGCACACTCAGGGGTCTCTTCACTGCCACTGCAGCCAGTGGCAGACATATCCTGAGAGAAATTCAGGGAGTTTCCAGAGGTTGCCTTATGTCATTCTGGTAAGGGTCAAAAAACTGGAATTTGTATCCAAGTGCCTGAATTCCAGCCTGGGCATCACTGCTGTCACAGCCCTGCTGTTCAGTGATTTAGCTGGGGAGCCACCTGCAGAAATACCTGCCTCTCTACATGGATAATTTCCTTGGGGATTCTTGCCACCATTTTGTCTCATTATTCCTGGATTTGTTCATTGCTCTAAAGTCTGGGGGCTCTTGAAGTGCTTTTATTTGTTTGCATAAAGTCCCTGTTTGAAGGCAGAAAATCATCTCCACAATAATTGATAATAATGGTTGGAATCCCAAGGGAACAATAGTCCTGCAATAGGGAAATTCCATGAGAAGTACTATGCTCGAGCCCTGAAAGGCTCACCCAGGATATTTCAGGTGATTTTAGTGGTGTTTTTCTGTGCTTGGTGCTTCAAATTGACTGAAAGGACCAAAAGTGTCACAGCGAGAGAGAACAACTCCAGACTTGTGTATTCCCCTCACTCTGCATGACCTGTGTCACAAAAGGAGAATTTCCTGGTGAAAAAGATGGAGAAAATGGCAATGTTCTGATGTTTTGTGTTAACTCTCCCATTAGTTACGAGGCTCTGGGCTGCTGGGGCTGCTGTGTGTCTGTGCTCACCCACCCGTGGCACTGCCTGCAATGGGCATTTTAGCCTTGATGATTTAATGGAGATTTAATGGAGATCCTCTGGGTGTCACTGGGCAGGGGGGTGTTCCCTTCACTGCTGTACAGGGAGTAAAAATGCTGCTTTTAAGAACAGCAGCACGAGGAGAAGGAAATTCAGAGGGAGGCTGATCAATCCGATATTTATTTTCCTCTGGGCTTTTTTCTGCCCAGTGAAGGTGAGGAAACATGAGGAACATTCCAATGTTGGTGTAATTCAAGGAAATATTGATAACTTTAAGAATACACTGGCATTGCAGTTCTTGGTACAGGTATTTGAGATTCAGAGGATGTGAGGAAAAGAAAGGTTAATATTCCCAAGTGATGCCTGAGAGCTGTTCCTCAGGAGGAGAGGGGGTCTGGGAGGACATTGTTTATATTCCACAAGTGATGATTTCTCTCTTGGTTCATGTTGCATACTCTGTTGTATGTATTTTTACCTCTGCTTTTGGATTCTATACTTCTACCAGTTCCATCATGTTCAAAAAAACCCAACAACAATTGGAACTACAAATTATTTTTTTTTTAGAAAACGCAGTTGTACCAAGTCTGGGTGAGCACAATCTTGAGAAATGAAAACAAATAGCTTTTTTTCTTTTCTATTCAGATTGAAGTTTGCAGGTTAAGTGCTGAATTTCTTCCATTTACCTGTATTAAAGGGAGATATTTGGAGATGCCAAATGGGAAAGGAAGCATGTCCTTGAGAAGGAATACGTTGTCCAGCTCTTTCTTTTTACTTGCTCTTGGGTTTTGATGTACAAGAAGGCTTTTTGTATATTAGCATTTTTAACAGCAGTTTAAAATAACAATCAGAAATGAATCTCTTTGTGTACAGAAAAGGCAATCTGAGGTATAATCAAAAGCTTGCTGTTGTCTCTTGGCAGCAGCACATTGTTTTGCTTCTCTGGGTCACAAAATGTGCCAGACCTTTGTTCTGTTTAACTCTTAAAAGGCACCTTTAAAAAATCATTTATGTAAAAACACGCTCAGATCATTTTAGCTTCATCTGCAGGACTGAGAAGCTGTTGATTCCAGGAGACAACAAGCTAGAGAGAATGTTTGACAAGCAGCTCTCTTTAGTCAGCGAGGGCAGACTCCAGGTTGGTGGGTTCAAGGTCTGTGCCCACAGAAGGGACGAGTCTCAGACTGACTGTGTGAAACCTGGTTGATGGCCCCGTGCCAGGGGGCTGTTCTCTGAAGAGCATGGAAGAGCAGATGTCTGGGGAGGCCGTGGGAGCAGCTGGAGTGTTGCACAGACCTGGATCTGCCTGTCCCACCTGCATAGGTGGATCCCCCATCTGTCAGCAGCAGGTCTGTCAGGGGCATTTAAATCTCAGCCTGGCTGAGTCGGCCGAGCTGGTTCCCTGCTGTGGAAATGATGACGTTTAGCAGAGTGAGGAGCTGCTTTCTGTGCAGCTCCAGAGAGGAGAGGTGTGGAGAGTCCTGAGGGAATGTTTCCAGCCTGCTGGAGGCCCAGCACTTGTTGCTCCCTTTGGAAGATCCTCCTGCCACTCGCCCCTCTGTGCAGTGCCACCGACCTGGGAGGGACAAAGCAATGCCTCCTCTTCCCACCCTGGTTTTATTAGAGGAAAGGAAATGGCAAACTGAGCAGTCTCCAAACCAGAGGGCTCATCTCTCCCTGCCTCTCCATCCCTGCCCTGAAATGTGGGACCATCAGCAGTAGTGTTAACAGGGCTGATAATGCCTGTAATAATCCATGACTTGTTTCTTCCAAGGAGTCAGGGTTGTTTATCAAACACCCTTTCTAGAGCTCCTCGAGAAAAGGAAAGTCAGGTTTCCTTTTTTTCCTCCTGCTGCTGCTTTAATACCCAGCCTGGTTTTGATCGTGCATCAGCTGCTGCTGTGCCACTGTGGGCTGTGCTCAGATCAGGTTTCTCGGTGCGCTGTTGACTTTATCTCGTTTACAGGATCACATTTCTGTTGCCATACGCTGTGTGATCGCAGCCTCCCCGCAGCTCCCTAACAATTAGGAATTGAGCAGGAAGTGTGTGTTCCTCACAAAAGCCTTTGCAGTTGGGTTTTACAATCACGCCCGGAGCAGAGGCGGGGGAGGCACTTCTCCCAAACACGCTCCTGACACAGAGGAGTCTGTTGTTGCAGCCACTTGGCCGTTTGTCAGCAGTTCCCAGACATCCATCCATCCATCCCTGCATCCCTCCTGCACAGGTTGCTTGGCAACCCGGGCCGGAGCCGGCTCGGGGCCGGAGCATCAGGTCGGGGATGATTTATCGGCGGGGCTGGGCGCGGAACCCGGGAGGCAGGGCTGGAGAGAGCCCGGCTGGGCTGGGAGCATTGTCTGGGATGTGCTCTGAGAGCACCCGGAGCTGATAGTCAGGGCACAATTAGAGCAAAAATAAGGGCTCCTCATTCAGATAGAATTGATTTTTTTTTTAATTTTATTTTTTTCCCCTGTTTTGTTTTCTCTTTCCCATCGAGGCTCCCACCCAGACCCAGGTAGGGTGCAGAACCCAAATCCAGGCAGTGCCTGGTGCTTCGGGTGAACCTGAAATCTCTGCCTTTATAAAAATAGCTCTGGTAAAATCCTGATGGGAAAATACAGCTGGAGTCAGCACAGAAGGTTGGCAGCACCCTGACAGCTCCAGGCCTGGGGTGAAGGAACAGCTGAATTCTCCTCCAGCTCTGGTTATGTCTGAGAGCTGTTGTGTCACCTTCAATACCATGTTGCCTTTCATACAGACTTTCACATTGATCCCTGGCATTAAACAGAGGAAAGGGAAAGCAGAGTTTTGTAAACTGGCATTTAGGTAATGGTTCCTGCTGTGGTCACATGTAGAACTCTCACCCCCTTAAAACATCACCTTCCATAAACTAAATGGAAGGAAACTGGGGCAGCCTTTAGGTATAAACACCTCAGCTCAGCTCCTTCTGCTGGCTCCAGTCCTTTTCCCAGCACAGTGGTGAGGAGGGGTGGGCAATCCATGGAAAGCACGTCAACAAGAGCATTTGTGCAGGTCTGAGAAGGCAGAGAGGAGAGAAAGGGTGGTGAATCCACTCTGACCTCTCCACCAGCAATATAAATACTTTATTGAAAATTCTAAATAAATGTGCTTGTAACCAGTAATCCCGCTCTGCATGCAATCTCATTTAGCCAACTGGGTATGCAAATGTGCTATTAATGTGTTTGCATCCAGTATAAACACACAAATCTAATCTGTTTATATATGTCATTTACACACAGCTGTGCTCACGCTCACTTAATACCAACATTTTCAGCGGGGCGAGAGGTACCCTGGGAGATCCATTGTTCCAAACAAAAGCTGAGCAGTGCAGCCCCAGGGAAGGGGGGTCATTATCAGCGCGGGATCTTTTGGCATTCCCTGGAGGGAGGCTGCCTAATGACTGTGGATGTGCTGGGGATGCTCAGAGCACAGCCTGGCCCTGCAATGCTTTGCTGTTGAACCCCTGGGTTTGAGGGAGGGGCTGCTTTTCCAGGATAATTTTTCAGGAAGACAAAGCGATCCGATTGGGAGGGAGAGCAAATTGTTTGGCTCCTCGAAGCCTTTCAGCTGATCTATTCCTTGTCAGTTTGTTTATAGAGGATGCTTGATCTTGCAGGCAGATGGCCTGAAGGAGTGTAAGGTTTTTATCACATGGGGGTGACCAGCAATGCACTCTGAAGAGGGGCTTTGAATATCCAACAGGAACATTCATAGTCTAGAATAATATCTAATGAATACCAGCAAAATATTTGGGGGTTTCCATGTCTTCGAGTAAGAGAACTTGGTGAAAATATGATTTTATTTTCAAGAATACCACAAAGGTTAAAGGATAATTTTGTCTTGACGGAATAGAATTATTTCACTTAAAAAAAAATGATAAGAAAAATAAACAGAGCAGTTTCTATGATCTAACTGATCTCCAGTGAGTGGCACCCCTGCCCATGGCAGGGGGGTGTTACTAGATGACCTATAAGGACCCTTCCAACTCAAACCATCCTGTGATCCTATTAAAAGAAAGCTGAATTTGGGTTTAGGATGTATTTTGAACTAAGGTCACAATGTGCTGAATGAAGCAGTAAATGGAGTAAGTTATTTAATGGAGTGAGTATATTTTGTGTGTATGGTTTGGTCAGCAAGGCACAGCCACTCCCCTACAACAGAGGTGTCACCACAGAGGGTTTTCCCCCAGATTTAACCCAGAGCCTGGCCTGGGCTGTTGGAGAGGGAAATCCTGCCAGCAACAGGCATGGCAAGGGCACATCAACCCCTGGCACTTCCCATCCTGCAGTCCTGCCCCTCCTGCCACGGCCAGAGCTGCTGCAGTGCCTTGGGGTTTTTTTGGGTAAGAGTGCTCAGGGAACAAAGCAGTTTGTAGGAGGGGTTAAATAAGCATTAAATAGACATGCTCTGTGTCTGCAGTGGTCAGGTGGATGTTGAGAACAGCTTGGATGTGTGTGACAGCTGCTTTTTCTTTCACTTAAAGTACCTCTGTTTGCCCTTCATGCAGTTACTGAGCAGTCCTGTCTGTTACTGTCTGTTACTGTGGAATATAGAGATTGATACAATAAATACTGGCATCATTTTCTACTCCTGGCGGGTCTATTTTGGCAAAAAATAAGTTGTGAATAACACAAGTTTTTTTGTAAGAGAGACCTGACATCTTCAGGTTGAGTCTTCTTAATGAAACTATCAGGAATACTTGTGTTTCTAGAGGACAGTGTCTATCACTGACCTTATCAGCAAATGCCTTTATTTGCTCTGTACACACACGAGCGAAATATGATGTTAACTCAGCCAAGCTTTTAATAAAATGTGCCCTGCACTGAAATTCAGCTGACAGAATTGTTTGGAGCAGTCTCTAAATGTGCTGCACGTTGAGCAGAAGTTTTGCAGCTACAACCAAATCTCATTTTCTTTTTGGAACAGCTGCCATAATTTTTCATCTCGTGAAACTTAAGAAATAAAGATGCTTTCATGCATTTAGTGTTTATTTGCTGTTAACTATTAAAACCCCATAAATTTTGCTACTGTATGTACTATAAAACTTCAAAAAGGCATATTAAATATGGAAGGTGGTGACAACTTGGTGACAACTTCCATTGGTATCTGCCTTTTCCAAAATGCACTGAACCTATTGCTTTTGTTATAGCAAAATCTTCCATTTTATTTGCTTATAATTAAGGAAAAGGTTGAGAGAGAAGAACTTCCTGTTCTTGGACATAGGCTAGAGAGGGCTTCTTTTTTTTTTTTAGAAAGATTGAGAAATAAAGTCCTTATTTCCTGGATTGAGAAAGAACAGAAAAGGCTCTGTGTGTTTGTAAATATATTGCATTGCACAATGTTCTTCGCTCATTAACCATGTGGAAATCATAGGAAGGGAATGAAATACCACGTGGAATTTCTTAGTGGATCTAAACTTGATTGAAGCATCACTTCAGGAGAGACAGATTAGCAGCAGTGATGAATGTGCAGGTTTCTCAGAGTTGTGCTGCCTTCCTGAAGCCCGTGAGGTTTCCGTTTGAAACTCTAAAATTGATTTAACCAGGTTGGTTTTTGCAGTAGTTGTTATTCTGGCACGCTTTGGTTTAGATCTTTGATTTAACCAGGTTGGTTTTTGCAGCAGTTGTTATTCTGGCATGCTTTGGTTTAGATCTTTGATTTAACCAGGTTGGTTTTTGCAGTAGTTGTTATTCTTGCAGGCTTTGGTTTAGATCTTTGATTTAACCAGGTTGGTTTTTGCAGTAGTTGTTATTCTTGCAGGCTTTGGTTTAGATCTTTGATTTAACCAGGTTGGTTTTTGCAGCAGTTGTTATTCTTGCAGGCTTTGGTTTAGATCTTTGATTTAACCAGGTTGGTTTTTGCAGTAGTTGTTATTCTTGCAGGCTTTGGTTTAGATCTTTGCAGTAAAGAAGCGAACTGGGCCCCTCATTTCCCGGTGGGAAGCTGGGGTGCAGGATTTCAGTGAGCAGATTTCTCCTGCCAGGCTGTAATCTCTGGATAACAGAAACCCTGACGCACACCCTGAACTCCAGCTCTGTGCTGGCACTGCCATCCCGTTGATAAACATGCCAGCTGAGCTCTGTTAGGCACAACATAATGGCTTTGTGTATCTTGTCATGATATTTGTTCCCCGGGATAAAATATGGGACCTGCAAGTAACACACAGGCAAACATTAACATGCTTGTTCCTTGTTCTTCCTGGGTTATTTATAGCTCCCTGTTTACAGGCTGGAGCAGGGATACTGCAGGATCTAATGCATTGCATCAAATTATAAAATGGTATTAGGAGGCCTTGTGCTGTGGCTGGTCAATAGCCATGGAAACCACTTCATAAAATATAACTGTGTCTGTCAGCACCGGCTGCAAGCCATGGGATTTCCTAAAGCTGCTTCCCAGCCATCGTTATCCAGAGCATTTTTTTTTTTAATTGTGCCACAGTTTGTCATCAGTGAACAGAACAAACAGCAGTGCTGACAGAACCCTGTCAGAAGGAATGCTCAAAAGTTAAACACAAGTGGCAAAATTGAAATGTTTGCCCTAAAAAAAATCCGAATTCTCTACCTGTAAAAATTAAACCATTTGTGCTCTGGAGCCGCTTCCACGTCTCATTCAAACTTATCCATAGGTTTGAGCCTCGTTATTCCACCAGCCCTGTACTGTAAGACTATTTTAATTCAGCAGCTGTCGCTCCCAGATGCCTTCTGTGAGCAGCTCAACATCTCCCGCCCCATTAAGAGGCAGACACGGAATTTGGTGCGTGTCATCTGTGCAGAGGAGAGCAAATTTAATCAGTGTTGTGCAGTCTGCTCTGCGAGGCGCTGCAGAGCAACAGGTCACTTCTGATTTGGTGTTGCAACTGTTTGGTTCTTTCATATTTAAAAGCATTTCGGGGTCTCTGTTGGGCTTGGCTTGGAGAAAAGGAGTAGCTGTTCTTGCTGCAGGCCAAGGGAGAGCAGAGCATGATGCCTGAATTAATGGAAGACAAGAACAGGGAGGAAAAGCTGAAGAATCCGATGTAAAGGAGGAAGGAAAATCTGAAAAAGAAATAGTTTTAAGCAACCCTTTATTGTTTTGTTAAGCTTTAGGACTTCTGAGTTTCTCAAATTGATTTTTGTGTGCTTTCTGTGTATTAAGAAGTTTATCTCTTTGTGTGCCAAGGGGCACACAACTGTTTTATAGTTGGGTATCTCCCACTGCCTCCATGGCCCAGGGATAATGCTGCACAGCACCAATAAAGGTGACACCATAGTTGGCCAAAATTTCAGGATGTCAGAAGGACTGACTTCATTCCTACTTGGAAAATTTGGAATAGCATTTCAAGGTCCCTGTAATTCTGTTATTCCGATGGGCTCTATGCTAGGCTTGCATTCCCAGTAGGGATTTTTGATATCCCGTGGGTTCAAAGGAAAACAGTTTGTCAAAGGCTTTTTAAATAGAGTTGAATCCCAACACAAAACAAATATAAAATAGTTTGGTTAAAGAATCTTAAAAAAATAAATTAAATGGTCCATTGAGAATTCAGATGCACCATAATAAGTCTTTGGCAAAATGAGGAATAGGGAATTTTGGGTGTTTTCATTTTAGATTGCACTCTCCTGTTTCCCTGTGCTGTTTCATCCTTGGTTGGAGTGTTCCAGCTCTGGTTTCTTCTTATTCCCTACAGCTTTTCCTGTCACCTTTTCCTGTGTATGCTGTTAACTGAGGCTGCAAAAGCACCGTCCCTCTGATACAGCCCAGGAGGCAGCGATGGCAGAGCCAGGAACTGAGCTGCATCCTCGAGTTCCCTGTGGATTGTCTGCCTTTAAATGTTTCTTCATTTAGTTGCTTTTTCATTCTTTGTGATGAGCTGCAGACAGGAATTATATCGCTCTTTGGGATCCTGGGAGTGGTGTGAGGGCACAGCCAGAGGTTTGTGGTGCCAGGGGCGTGATCCACCTTCCCCTCGGCGTAATGAGAATTCCTTGGTAAAATTCAGGTGGTAAAAATGAGGAGTATGTTTGTGCATTAGGGACCAGTTACACACTGTAGGCACTCGATATCTTGCTCTCTAGACATTTGTGTGACTTCTGCCTGTGTCTGGGGGGGCTGGTACTTTGCTCTTAGCAAAAATTTCCCGTGTTCAGGAGCCCAGGCGCCCCCAGTGCTCAAATCCCAAGTGCTGGTCGGCTGGTTGGAAAGGAGCAGGTGGGTAAATCATACACTGGAAGGGACTGTAATCTCAAAGCCTTCACAACTGGTGGTTAATTCTCGTCTCTGTGCCCCCAGGCACGTTCGTGGCGAACTCTGCAGTCTTGCTGGTTTTGAGGGTCAGGGTTGGGTGAGGATAGAACCCTGTGGGAGCAGAGCTGCAGAATAATGTGTGTGAGGCCCTAAAGGGCCCGTTCACTCCTCTCCAGGACTGTGGTGGGAGCTGCTGAGGTGCAGAGTCCTCTGTTTGAGCAGCAAATTACCCTTTCTGGGATTCCTTACGCCCTTCACAACATGGAAGCCTCTAATCGCTGCCCGCCTCCTTCAAGCAGATGTTTGTTAAATAGGTGTGATCCAAAATACATTGCCAACTTATTTCTTTTTAGGGAATTACTAATTCTCAACTCCCTCCCTTCTCTGGAATATTAGGGCCCACATACTTGACATCCCTTATCTTTTTTGCAGGCAGTATTTGGTATTTGCCTGTTTCTTTTTATTGGGGAATCACTAATTCTCAGCTCCTTCCCTTCTCTGGAATATGAGGGCCCACATACTCAACATCCCTTATCATTTTTGCAGGCAGAAATTGGTGTTTGCTTGTTGTTTATACCTGTGTATGATGTGTACAGGAAAGGAAAAGCTTTTTTTTCCTCTCGTTTCTTTTTAGGGAATTACTAATTCTCAGGTCCCTCCCTTCTCTGGAATATTAGGGCCCACATACTCAACATCCGTTATCTTTTTTGCAGGCAGAATTTGGTGTTTGCTCATTATTCATACCTGTGTATGGTGTTTATGGGAAAGGAGAAAGCCCCCCTTTTTATTTATTATTTTTTTGCTGTTTGTAGAAAAGGAAAAAGTCCTCCTAGGGGAGGACTGGCCTTCCCACAGAAGAGGGACTTTTAGTCTTAAATGTCTGGTTCTTAAATCTCCTGGCGGTGGCTTTTGAGTGTCCTGGTGGTGTTTTTTGAGGGTCCCGGTGGAGGTTTTTGAGTGTCCTGGTGGTGTTTTTTGAGGGTCCCGGTGGAGGATTTTGAGTGTCCTTGTGGAGGTTTCTGAGGGTCCTGGCGGTGGTTCGTGTTGGGGGTGCAGGTGAGAGGCTCGTCACGGGGTCCCAGCGCTGCGGGCAGGGGATGGGTGACACCCGGCCATGGATTTACCACGCGAAGGTGCTGGAAAAAGGAGGAGGAGGAGGAAGAGGAGCAGGGCAGGGAGCGGTGCCGGAGCCGAAGGGTTATTCGGGGCTGGGGGTGTTGCTGAGGGGAAACGCGAGGGGCTGAGGGGAGACGTGAGGGGAGGCGGATGCGAGGCAGCGGCTGCTCGGAGCGAGGGAAGGGGGGGCCGGCGCCGCTACCGAGCCCGGGGCCGGGGCGGGCGGGACCCGGCGGCGGCTCCTCCGCGGCTCTTCCCCGGCTGTGCCCGGGCTCGGGGCCCCGCGGGCGGCGGGGGGGGGCCGGCGATCCAGGCCGCCTTTTGCGGCGCGCCCCGCGGGTGCCGCCCGCCCAGCCCCGCCGCCATCACACGCTGGGCGGCCGCCGCCTCGCGCCCGGCCCTCGGCTGCTCCATCGGCTCCGCTCCGCGCCCGGGCTCGGCTCTGGGCTCGGCTCCGCGCTCCCGGGCTCGGCCGCCGCTCCGAGCCCCCCGGAGGAGGAACGCGGGGGGCTTTGCGAGGATTTAACCCCTGCGGCACCTGCTCGGCAGCGGCTCCCGCGCCCCCCGCTCCCGGCGCTGCGCATTTCCCTCGGCCGCCGCGATCCCCGGCCGGGGAGCTGAGCCCGGCGAGGACGGGCTGTGGCGCGGTGTCCCCGGGCTCCGAACGCTGGAAGTTTGACGTGGAAGGGGATGCGGTCGGAATTTTTCGGTGTGTTTTCAAAGCCCTTTCCCCCCCCCCACCCCGTTCGCAGCCGCCGTGTAGGTGCGTTTGCTTCCACCGACAGACCTTGGGCTCCCGGCGCTGCTCGGCTCTTGTGCTGCTTAACAGGAGCTTATTGGGGTTTTTTACCTTTTTATTTTTTAAATTTTATTTTTTTTCGCTTTTGCTGACACGCTGTTTTTTGTTATCTTTTACCACAGAAACGTTTTATTAAGGGGTTGAGGCAGTACGGCAAGAACTTCTTCAGAATCCGAAAGGAGTTGCTTCCCAATAAGGAGACCGTGAGTACATTTGGACTTTATGTAATTTGCTTTTTTCTCTCTCTCGCTGCTGCTTCGCTGTTTGATCTTACGGAACTCTTTCCTTTTCACCCGGAATTCTCTTCGGATAAATGGAAGGCAGACCCACAGCCAGACAAGGTAGCCTTTAAATTTCAGCGCAGTATTTTTTTTAGGTCTCGGGGCACGAAAGATGTTACATAAAATAGTCGTCATGGCTGGACGGAGTCGCCGAGGTTGGGTTTGAAGTGTATTTATGGGAGACCAGATCTAATTTTAAATTCTGACATTATGATGGGGATAATACATTTATGTCACCCGGCCGGGGCTCAAATGGCATTGGGTAATTAAAGGAAGCCTAAAACAAAACAAGATCTAATTGAATCGGGAAGCCTGAGGTATGTGCCTGCTCCTGTGACCCGCAGGATTCGCTGGTTGTGTTTTAACCCTTCACCTTCCCCGACCGTGGAAGTTCTGCTGGGGAATCGATCCGTGGCTCATCCCTCTGCTGAACTTCATGGAGCTTACGTAACTGTCATTCCAGGGAAAATCCTGGCAAGGGCCTCCCAGGGAGATGGACAGGGAGGAGTGGTCGCCTCCTTCAAAGGCAAAGAGGGTTTGGGAAGCCTTGGGGATCCAGTTACTTCTCCCTTAGTCCTAATCAAGCTTCCCTAAAAGCTTCGGTTTCTGTTCTGCAGGTGTCATTTAACAGCCGGGAGAGGTTTTCATTTCTGTTCTGAATTTAGAAAGGAGGTAACTCCCTGGAAATGGAGTTAGGTTATTTTCTAGCAATGTGTTAGCGATCTGGAAAATAATTGATTTGAAGCATAACTGGTTGTTTGGACTTCTGTAGGTGTGGAGTTTGGACGTGCAGTGGGGAAGAGCATTACTGTAAAAATATTTAACAATCTGTCACTTGCTGTGGGATGTTTCCATTCTCCTCTGAGATGTTCTTGTGAGACAGTGCTGTGATAACACAGTCTTTTGGTGGTAAATAGTAACACTGAATGAGGCAAATAGGAAGGGGAGGATGAAACAATTCCTGGACTTACATGTTCATGGATTCTGTTCAGAAGGAAAACTTAATTACTGATTGAGTGTTGGTAGACTTTGCTTTAGTATGCTGTCGGATTTTGAGGCATGAAGGCCTAGTGCTGGAAAGATGACAGCTTAGAGGGAATGCTGAAAAGCTGTGGATCTTTCAACATCTAACAAATCCAGCACATGGCTGAATCAGTTCTTTCCTCTTTCCTTCAGAATCTCTCCTCGGATGGATTTAGAACAAATTGGTGTTTGCTTTAGAAATTAATTCTGCTCGTGGTAAAGTTACTGAGAGGCAGAAGTACTCTTGTAAGTTTGAGTTACAGCAATTGTGAAACATATCTTTTTTTTTTTTTAAACTTAAATTTATGTTTTAAATATAAAACGTATTTTTGTGAAGGAGAAAAACATTTTTTCAGGGAGGAAGGAAAAGAAAAACTGAAGAACAGAGCTGGGGGCAGGTGTCTGACCGTGTTGGTGCTACTTGATTTCTCCACTGGAGCTTGGATATCAGGCCTCAGGCTTTTTCTGAAAGTTTTGCAAGTGGTGTTAAACCTCCTATAAGCTATCATTTTACAAGTGCTATGTTTTTGTTTAATTAGGTCTAATTTTTGAGTAGGGAGAAGACTAAATATTAAGTCTGAGCCATGGGAAGCATCACGTTGATGGGTTTGGGCTCGTTTTTTTAGCCCCTTGTGGTAACTGATCTACAAATAACCTTTGACCTACAGCGGGTTGTTTATAATCTCTGCTTCCTATTTTTGCCCACAGGCCTCACTTCTGCTTTCTTTTAATCCCCAGTTTTTTTCAGCCAGAATTTACAGCAGCTTTGCTGTAGGAAGACGTTGCAGAGTAAAGGCTGCAGTAAATACTTGACTGTCCAGCTTTGCTTTTCTTCCTTTAAGTGGAATAATGAGTAATGTCAGTGACAAGGCCGTGGAATTTATTTGTCCCTCTTTTTTCATCACCAGAATAATTTCAGATACCTTGCCTGCCATTTCTTTATTGCAGTGTGAAGCAATCCTGTGGCAATTCCAGAAATAACTAGAAAAAGGTCTTATTTTCCTCTTTGCCCTCCATATTGAGATGAGGTGAAACTCCCCCCAAAAATTATTATATGGATACAAAAGCAGTGAAGCACCTTCCAGATACTTAAAAATGTGTCAGGGGCATTCTTGGAGTGACTTACCCTAATATCTGAATACATTTAATTTATGAAGTTTACCTTCCTGGTCACTGAAGCCTGTGGGGAGGAGAGCCAGGGTTTTTGCCTCTGCAAACCCCACTAAAAGTTAAATCTCCTTATTATCCTGATTTTTGTACAATATGTGCCTTTTCTAAACTCTTAAAGTTCTGCCCCTTTCACTGGGGGGAGAGCTCTCCCTAATATCACCTTAAACCCCGTGGTTGGGACATGAAAAGAGGGGAAGATAAGGAATACAGTGGAAATACAGAATCCTTGTAGAGACCAGGCCTGTTTTATATGAAATCAAGCTGAGGCTGCTGTGCAGAAAGTCTGAATATAGAGATGAACATGACATTGTATTTCTTTTGTAGTATTGGAAGGTGTAAAGTGGCCGTGGTGAGATGAGAATTAGGCCATCCTGTACTGAATTTCACAAGTGTGTGAAGGAATGTCCTATTTGAGTTGTGCCTTGGCTTTTTTTATTCCTCCACAGTTAACATGCAGTATCTTCTAAGAAAACCTTCTGTTTGTCCACGTGTGTTTTAATTAAACACAGTTTTTCAGCGTTTTTAATGGTTTATTCTAAACAAATAATCACCAAGCCATAAGCTTTGTGAAAGAAAACATTTATTCCATATCAAAGGTGTGTTTGTTTAGGACTTCACTCTTCCAGCCTATTTCAAATTTTCACTTTTATTCCCATGTTTATGACCAAGAGGGGTTCCCAGTGGACATGAGAGTAAAGAACTGTAGCATTTCCTTCAGGCTTTTTTACATAAGAGGCACAGGAACTGAAATCAGCTGTTACCTGGACATGCCTTGGGCTGAGGTGGGAATGCTGACATGGATCAAGGCAGGCCAGTAGCTTTAAGGAATAAAGGAATATCACTAAGTGTTAACCTTCTCATTCTCCAGAGAAAAAGTGCCTCCATGTGAGATTTTAAAATAAAATCTCTGAAACTTCCTTGGGTTTTCATTGAACTGTCTTAAATAGTCCTCCTCCTCCATTCCAATGTTCCTTCCATCCTTTCCCCTTCCTCCTGAACAGTTTTCCCTTTGGTTGTAGCTGTGGTTGTCTGACCCAGCTGATGAACTGTTCTGCTCTCCTTTGGTTCATGCTTGGCAGAACTTTTGAGTCTTCTGCATGGTAAGCCAAGAAGTAAATTTTGGAGGTTAAACTCCCATGTTGTGAGAATGGAAGGTACACAGCTGGCAGCAGTTTTTCTGAGTATCTGATTTGGCTTTGAACGTGGTTTTTGTTCCCCCCCTCGTTTGGGGATAATTTGCTAAAACTTTGTGATAATACAGGATTTGCCAAGTATTTAACATTCTGCTCTGAATTCTTTAGGTGATTACACTGAGCTACTTGAATTGGAGAGTTTTAGGAGCAGTTGTGATAGGCCTGAGATAAAGGTACTTAAATGCCTCAGAGGCCGGGAATGGCCTCATTGTGTTCATGGAAATAGCTTAACTCTGTGTTGGCTACGAGCAGGAGGTAAACAGAAACATGGAATGAACTTGAGCTGGTGCAGAGCAGGAGAAGGAGGAGGCCAGGCCGTGGTGGCAGCTGTGTCCTGTTCCCCTCAGCCTGCCCTCGTGCTGGTCACTCACAAGCACTTGGGGAAGCCTCAGGGGTGAGGTTGCAGTTTGTTTGAACTATTTAAGGCCCCAGTCCCAGAAGGAGCAGAGTTGTTTCCCTCTGGCTGGAGTTCCTGCAGCCTGTGTCATGTCAGAGGTGTTGTCTGAGCTGTGCAGCTCCAGCCTCGTGCTGGGTAGTTTAGTTGGCCCCTAAAACTGGGGGTGACACCCACCTGAACGCTGGGAGGGTCTCCCCTGGCTCCTGCCCTCTTCAAGGACAGTTTATGGCACGGGGATTGTGGCCATGGGGGCTGTTCCTGGCAGGCTGAGCCTTGCAGAGCTGCTGGCTTAGCAGGAGGCCTGAGTAGTTTAGTTGGCCCCTAGAAAGAGAGGGGGACGTGTGTGATTGTCCCTTTGGTGGCCTTGCACAGGTTCAGGAGTGATATAAAGTGACACCATTGGATGGTCCTGGTGTTTGCTGCAGTTGGAGTCGTGGTTTTGGGACCTCCATGTCTTCCATGGTGCTTCAGCATGTCCTGAAAACTTGGGGTGACACCCATCTGAACGTTTTGAGGTTCTCCCCTGGCTCCTGCCTTCTCCAAGGACAGTTTATGGCATGGTGATGGTGACATGGTGTCTTTTCCTGGCAGGCTGAGCCTTGCAGAGCTGCTGGCTTAGCAGGAAGCCTGCAAAGAGGACAGGGGATCTTTGTGGAGGCACAGAGCCCCTGCTCTAATTGGGGTTTGAATTCCCCTGGTGAGCACATAGGGGTCTTTGGGGTGTGTGATTTTTGGTTTGGCTGCTGAGCAAGAGATGACAGAGTGCAATCCAGAGCTCTTGCCTCTGGGTGGGTGCTCCTTTATTTAGCTTTAAAACACAGTGTAAACAGAAGTTATGAACATCAGCTGTTTCCTTCAGATCGAAATACCTGCAGCATGCTGTGTTTATGCACAGAACAACCTAAATATGCATCATTTCTGTAGGAAGAATAGTCTCTCTTCTCATAGTAAAATCTTCCTCTCCAAATTATATGCTGCTGGGACTTACCTCAGAGACTAAGTAAGCTGAGCTCTGTTAATGTTAGGAGACAAAATGAGTGCAGTGTGAGCTTTCAGCATAAACTTCTGTTTAATTTTAGATTGGGGTTTAGATAAACAATTTTATTCTTGCCTCATTAATGCTTAATCTTGTGTTACATAATACACAATATTGGCTTCCTGAGTAGCTCTTAAATATAGTGCAAATGTGTAGTAGCTGAAAGGTCAGTGCAGTTACCATATGTGCAGGCTGGCAAGGTGTCTGTCCTCTCTGAGGACAAACTGTGTGCTCCTCATGGCAGCTCACAGCCTCAGGAATATTTGTGCAAAACTCCCCGGGAAGGTAGAGCTTCTCCCTCGAGACAATTGTTCAAATAGCAGTTTTCCTTTGATCAAAAGAGAGGGATAATTAGATGAATATCTCTTGGTCTGTTGGTATAAAGTGATTACTTAGCCCTACACTGGCTTTTTAATATTTGCATTTAGTGGTGGAGCTTGTTTGTAGCAGTAGCTGTGGCGTGGGCTCTGTCACTGCTCTCCTTTCCCAGAGGAAATCTATTTTATTTGATGCCATATTCCCCTAATGATGGGATGTTAATACAGTGCACAGTCAAGGCATATTATTTCCTGACTTGTCTTTGCTGCAGGAGCGTTCAGAAAGGGACAAGCCATGGAAGCCTTTTCTGTTTGAAAGCTGAACCTTTTTCTTTAATAACTTGTTCTAGCCTGGGTGCAGCCAGAGCTGAAATTTTCCATTAGAGTTTGAAGCGACTGCCAACATAAACAGCCACTGCTTCTTTTCATTTCATCCCTGCTCGCTGCTGCTGCTGCTTCCAGAGCGTGGATACTGCAGGCACAGGGGTTTGTTCTTGTTAAAACAGGGACTGTGGGCTTCACATTTTTCAAATGATAGCCTGAGACTTCTTTTCCTTTTTTTTTTTTTTCCTTTAGTCATAGCAAATATCCTACTGGGCTTCAGTCCAGTTAGAAAAACGGGGCAGAGGCAGCAGTTGGTTGCTTTTCCTGTGTAAGTGAAACCATTGACTGATTTGCATAACAAACTCTTCTGGAGGGAACATGCTGCCTTTTTTTTTTTTGGCTGTTTTTGTCGTGGCTGCTGGAGGAAGAACACTGCATTAATGTTTGACTTCAAGGTAGAGCAGTGCTGAGGCAGCTCACAGCCATCCAGTTCGTGCTGCTCACCAGGAGCAGGAGAAGTGAAGCCAAAGAATGTAATGAAATGCTGAGCTCACAGGAGCCCAGCTCACATGGAGATAGCCCTGAATTTAAGTGGCTCTGAGCTGAAAGCTGTTTACAAAGGGATGTTCAGGGTGTGTGCTCGCTGGGATTGGGTTTGTTTTCAGGAGTTTAACTGTGAAACCTCTTGCAAATGTCATAATTTTATTGGATAATGAAGCAGAAGGTCTGGAAAGGTTTTTAAAGAGACACAAAGGTTTAACACACACCCCCCCCATATTGTCTTTAAACCTCTAAACCTGGTTTCAGGTGTTGCAGGTGAGTAGAGCTGCCAGCTGTGCCCTGCAGTGGACAGACCTGGGCCACAGTTCCAGCCCTGTGGTTTACAGACCATTTTTTACCATTTGTTTCCATTCCCTGAGTTTCTCCTTGTGACTGACCGTGTCCTGAAGGTGCACACTGGCTCTGAAACCCTTTTCCATGGCCTGTTCCCTCTCAGGGCCCAGTGCCACCAGTGTGTGGTCACCAATTCACAACTGGGTCCATCTTCCAGAGGCCAAAATACCCTTTCACCTGCCTGCCTGTCTCAATTTCAGCTGAACCAAGTAAAACCAAAGCAAGAAAGTACCTCATGGGCTCTGTTTTTCTTTTAAATCTCTTAAGCTTTTCTCTTTAAGAGAATAAGAGGATTAATTTTCAATTGTATTGTTTTACTTCTGTGTTCCAGAGGTAATTTATAGTGTCATCAGCTCAAAAACTGGGCTGCTTATTCGAGTTTCTTACTAAGAAACCTTCATAAATGAGGAGCATAAAAGCAGAAGGTGTATTCACTGTGCCAGCTGGACTCTAGAATTGAGTTTAGCACGGGCAATAAATCAGCTCTGCACTCTAGTGGCTTTTTTTTATTATTTTACATTACAAGATTGGAACTCATTGTTTATTTTTCTCTGAAGGTTTAGAGGTAGGTAGGAGTAAAATATTGTTGTGAGTAAAAGAGGGCCATTAGGCAATTGCATTGAGTTCTGTCAGAGAGCCAAAAAGGACAATTTCTGCTTTGTAGGGAAAGGTCTGTAGTCAAAGATACAAGCCAAGATTATTTGGGTAATGGCTACAACATTGTCTGAGTCTTCCTCAGCAACTGAGGGAACACAGCGGTGCTGTGGCTCCTCAGAGCTCTGTTACACTGCATTTTCCTTACCTTCTGTTTATAATTCACCATCCTAAGGAATTTTGGTTTGTTTATTTCCTTACTGTGAGTTCTTTTTTTTGCATCAGTGCTGAAGGGTAAGTGTGACTGGTTAAAATGTTGTTGTTCATCAACAGATTTATATTTACTCTGTATTTTTTTTCCCCTGTAAGAATAAAGAAACTCAGCTTTTCTTCCTCTGTGGCAGTTGTCAGATTGTATCAAATACTCAGACATCAACCCTGAGGTCCTGTGAATCACAGGTACATAAAACAGGTACCTGTTAAAGAATTTGTGGAGTTTATTTTCATGGTGGAGTGTCCCAGCCTGGCAGGATTCTTTACCAGGGCTGCCACGCATCAAACCCTTCCTGCTGTTTGTTCCCCATCCAGTGAGTGACTGAGGATCTGCTTTAGAACATGAAAATGCCTTTCAGAAAGGCAGGAATAAACAAGGCATCTCAGCAGCAGCGATGTTTGTGGGACATCCTGTCCTAGAACAGTGCTAAAGCCATAAAATTTGAGTAACTCCTTGAAGAAATGGATCTGTATAATCCTGCCTGGGGTCTGATTTTTGAAATGGCTTAATAGAGAAATACTCTCCAGGTAATCCTCTCTGTGGTACTCACTGGGTGTATTTACAGTGTGTGTGAGAGGGAGATTACAGTTTCAAAAGGCACTGCAGCAGCTGGCTTTGAATTTTCAAGTTCAAGAAGTAAATAAATACAAATAGCTTGGACTTGTTGAGAGTCAGATTGATCTGCAGAGCTGCACAGCACTTTTTGGTTCCTTAGCACAGACACACATGAAATTCAGTTGCTCAGGGTGTGTGGGGTTCAGTCAAGCAGCCATTTGGGGCAAAGGATTGTGCAGTAGGTAAAAAAACCTGAGCTGCTGGCAGAGAGTAGACTCTGCTTTGAACGTGTCTTGCCTGCCACACTGAGCACAAAATGAACTTTCTTCTTGCACAGCAGATCATTGGCCTTAATCATTGCTCCTGCCCCAGATGGCACCGAAAGAAGGTGTCTCCTGCCTTCTCCTGGCACAGAACCAGCCCCCAGATCCATTCTTCACTCCTAAACATCCTGGAACGTGCTGCTCTGCTGTACTGCCAGAGCAAGACAATAACAGCTCCAGCAGACAGATGCACTCATTTGGCCAGTTTTGTTCTGAACCAGCTGTAAAAATGAAGCAGTGCTTGATTACTTGTTGGGAGGGGTGTTGTTGTGTGGTTTTTTTCATGCCAAGGAAGACTCCCAGGAACTACCCAGCTTCTGGAATAAGCTGAGAATGGGGGGTTAAAAATAAAAGCTGTGCCATAGGGAAAGGCAGTTTGTGGGAAGCACTGACTGTGGGAGCCTAGAAAACATTTACCATCACACTCCCAAACCACCTCCCTTTGCTTCTGTTTGGTTTCCCCTTTCTAGTTTGTTACCTGAAAGAAAGGATGTGTAGGAGTGTGACAGAATTCAGATTGTCAGGGCATAGGATGCTGGTGATTACTTCTGGGTGTTCTTTTTGGGTGAGCTTCTTTTCTCCCAGTGGCAGGGGAGGGCAGAGGCCCATTCTGGAGGGAGCTCAGGTGGCAGGAGGACAGCTGGAAGTGCCAACCAGAGCCCTGTGCACGTGCACAGCAGTGGATTTGTAGTCAGGGGCTTCTTTCCCAGCCAAGAGGTGCATTTTGAGAGACCTTAATGTCTCCTGGTGTGTGGAAAACAAAGCTCAAAGCTGTGAAATGCTCAGGCTTTTGGGTTCCCGTTCCTGCTAGTGAGTAATAAGGATCTTGCAAGGATGTGTCCACCTTATGTGCCTTTTCCTTGGAGTGAAAGGGCTCTTCCCTGTGCTGCCTGTGCCTCTGGCATTGTCCCAGGTAGAGCCACGTTCTGCTGCAGCAGCATCACATGTTCTGCAGTAAAGAAATTCAACCTTCCCTTCTCGCTTTTAGGCTGGCTCAGAAGGTACAGGTAGTGCCTCATCAAATGTTGAGCAATCAAAGCAGATTCCACAGAAAACCTTTGGCTTCTTGCATGCCTTATTTTTTAAAAACCCTGGAATGTTGACAGGCATTTCCTTCTGATTTAGATCTTTTAAGATGGAATTTGTCCGTTCCTCTTTTCCTTGCAAAGCTGAACTTAGAAGCTTTCTCTACTGGGGAGGTGAACAGGCTGCTTTCCTGAGTAATCCCCTCTTATTTAAGATCTTGGAGTCTTAAGAAACAGACCAAGTGTTACAAGATTGATGACAAAATCTCGGATGCTGAGGGTCCTTGATGGTTGGGAAATCCTCCCCGGCTCTGGTCACTGGGAGAAGGAACATTGGCGGGGAGTATTTGTTTTACACTACCAAACTACAGGAAGAAATCTGGCATTAAAAAGGTGCTGATAAGTCCTTTTACTGCCATGGTGAAATAGTTTGTCCTTGGGTGGAACAGTTGAGTTGATCCTCTCCTCCCCCAGACACTCTCTGGGCTCCCTTTTCCCTCCCGGTGCCCCTGACACAACCGGAGTTATTCTGTCCGATGCCTCCAGCCCCTGAGCTGTAAAGAGAGGGGAGCACATTCCAGGTTATAAACCTGCAATCTGAGAAGTCCTCCCTGTTGTTAAACTCCAAGCCTGCTTTGTGCCTGTTGTGTAAAGCACCAGGACATCCCACAGGAACTCTGGATTTATTTTGCTAACTCTGCCCTTCTCTGTGGTTCAGAAACCTCTAATGATCTGTGAAGCTCCAAGATTTTTTTGAGTTGAACAGTAGTAGTTTGAAGAACCTTCTCTGCTACATGAAAGACTTAACACTTTCCACATGCTGGGTTTTTGGCTTCATGGAAGGCTGACCTCCTACAAATGCAGTTTGTAAAGCTGAGGCATCCTGGGCCAGGGGTGGTTAATGCTGCTGTGAAATGGGGGGGAGGAAGGAAAAAATGTAATGAAAACTCTGGGCTCGGGGCCAGCAAGGAAGATCTGATACATTGGACGTGTTTCTGTTGCCCTTTGTTACTGTGGAGTTTGATTAGCTTTGTTGCTGGTAAGTTTAATTACAGTTCTTTTTTGATTTTTATGGCCATGGAGGGGTTCTTTGCCAAAGCTCGAGTCTTTCATTACCCCAATTGCAGTCAGAGGGAACTGGAGAAATAAATCATGGCATCTCCCCAGCAAACAAACAAACCAAGCAGAGTAAAACCAAAAGAAACCCTATTAAACTATAAACCCAGCCCTTTTCTCTCTCCTTGCCCTGTTCCTGCAGCCTGTTACTTTCCATCCATTCCTTTCCCTTCCCTGAAGTTTCTTTTAGACTTTTAGGGTGAATAGTGAATTTAGTTTGTACACTGAGTTGTTTTTTGCCTGGGCAGTGTCTTCACCTTTGGTGGTTGTGCTTGGCTAGAGCTTGGCTGGCTCCTCTGCAGTTTTGCTGTCACACAGACACTCTTTGCACAGGTTTCCTTCCTTGTACTGCAGTGGTACAGTTGGGATGTACAGTGGCTTAGAAACTGGAAGAACAAAATTTACAGAAAGAGGAAGGGTTTGGGTTTGGACCCTGGTTTTGTTCTGCAAAACCTTGCAGGTTGAATATGATTAAAAACATGTGCCATAAACCTCGCACAGTCCGGGTGCTTAAAGAGCACATGAAAAACATGCATTTATCCTAATTCCCACTGTTAAATGAGATCCAGAATGTAGAATAACTCTGTGGGTTGTATAACTGGACCTTCACCTTGTTATGGAGAAGTGACACGGACAAAGGCCTCCCACCTTCAGTGCTGTGGTAAAGTTGTATTGATTTAACAATTCCAGCTCATGTTCTTATTCTGTGCCATTTGATGGGATAGGGGTTTTTTTTCCCTTGTTGTTGTTGCCTGGCTATAGAAGGACATTCTTTTTTTGTGAGCATAAGAGCTTCTATAAAGAATGTCTGCTCACTGTGGGCATAAAACTCTCCTCCCTATCTGCCCCTTATTTTTTATCTCCTAAGGTTAGTAGTCTTTTTGTTTCCAAGCAATCTATATGTCCCAAACTTCAAAACTGATTTCAGATCATTTCAAAGGCTTTCAAAACTGATTCAAATGATTTTCAGCTAAAGAATGAAAAGGAGGAAGCTAAAATCTTGTTAGATTTGAACAATCAGGGAGCTGTAACCCAGAGCTGGCCAGGAGATACTTGGAAATCATGCATATGCTTTGAGAAAGTTTTGTTTAATGGGTGTGTGGCTACTGTAGAGAAACATTAATATTGTGAGCTGCTGTTTGTGGTTATGAATGACCCACTTGCCCCACTCCTGAATGCTTTTCCATGGAGCACATTAACAGTGCTGCTGGAGACAAAGCCATGGGATTGTTATGTGTGTGAGTGAAACCCCCCTCCCGTTTCCCACCTCCATCCAGTCACTCTTTTCTGGTCCTTATCCCATGTTTACCCAATCCTGAGTCAGGAGAGCCATGCTGGCATTTACAAATTACCACTGGAGAAGTTTCATTGCTTCAGCAATTAAGTAATATGTAACAAATCCCTCTGAATCACCACTGATTAACTGGGTTTATATTTATGTCTGTGCCAAACCAGCATTAAGTTTTTTGGATGTCTTTGAGTTGCTGAAGTTTTGCTTTGACCTTTTCAAGGGAGTTTACATAGAAGAGATGGGGGAAATTTTTAAAACCAGATTTCACATTATGTTTGACTGCTTTAGTTGTCATCTCAGGGCTGAAAATGGGGGTGGAATCCTGCAGGCTGTGGATAAACAGCTTTTGGTGCCCTGTTCTTGGTTTGTCATTCCATAAAGGTCATGTCAAAATGAGGGGGAAAAACCCAAAACAGCACAACCAAAAAATCCCAGACTAGCAGGGACTTCCTAATTCAGGAACAAGAAATTCTTCGGGCTGCTGATCTTTCTTCAGTCTCTCTCCAGGAATATATCCTCTCTCCTTCAATGCTGAGCAGAGCCCATTGAGGAACTTCCCAAATACTCTGTTATTCAGCTTGTGGAGCATCCCTGCAGTTGTGATGCTCTGGGTGGCAGCAGGACGGATCAGGAGGAGGTTTCTCTGTTGGTTTCTTCCTTTGGGTTCATGTCTGCAGTTGAATTCTTTGCAGATTGAGCAGTGCAGGGGGATGGACATGGATGGATCTGGTTTGCTCTGAGATTTAGTGAGATCTCATTTCTGGTTGTCCCCAGGTGGAAGGACAGGGCTGGGGGAACCTGGGCTCTTGGGGACAGTTCCCAAAGATCATCCATCTGCTTTTATTCCTCTTCTCCCCCACTTCCCAAGGTCACCTTCATCTGCAGGATAGAGGGGGGATTTCCATTTTCTTTCTAAAGGGCAGCAGGAAGGGTAAGTTCCCTGCTGCCCAGGCTTTGTTGCTCTGTATTATTTTGCCTTGTCTCCATAATAATTAATGTTGACGTGGCTCGCTCGGAGGCTGCTGGATTCCTGGCAGCTCTGCCTCCCTGCTCCCCAGGGATCTGTTAGCCAGGGGAATATCTGCTCTTGGAGATGCAAACAGTGAAAAAATAAGTTACAGGTACCTGCATCTGTGAACAGAAATGATGTGCACCCAGTGATTGATTCCTTTAATGCTTTAGAAGCCCTTTTGTAGGAGGAATTGTTTGAGGCAGTGGAGCTGCAGCTCCACACCTGCTCTGGGCCCTCCTGCCTGCCCAGGGTCACGGGGGTGGAAATTTTTCCAAGCCTGGTGAGTAACCAAACCCCAGTAAAAACTGGCCAGTGAACCACAGCAAGGGCTTTGTTGGTCTGTTGGACAATTAGGGTGGTTTCAATTATGGGACCACTTTGCAGCAGCATGTGTGTGTGGATTGGGGAAACATGAGTAACAGAAAACCTGTCCTGCTGCTTTGTGTCTCAGGGCTTTCCTGAGGGGAGGCAGGAGCCTGTGCTGAGTGAGGGAATGCAGGGGAAGAAGGCCTGTGTGCTTTTAAATATAAAACAATACCAAAATAGATACACACAGCCACTATGGGAACTTACTGTATGAATTCAGTTACGTGTGATACTCACTTAGACACCTTTCTCCACTTCCAAATGTTTTCGAAAATCCGAATTTTCACGGGTGCTGGGGGAATTTCTGCCTAGCTGAGCTCTAATTATTGGATGTTCCTCTGCTCAAGGTAACTCTGCTGTGGTTGACTAAGGAAACAATTTGTATTTGTTTGGTTTTGTTGGGGTTTTTTTGTTTGTCTTGAATTTGCAAAGGGCGTTTCTTTGCTTCTGCTCCCTCATCTGCTCATTTTTTCATGTTGCAGTATTTCTCGAGCTTCAGCTTTAGATCAGTTGTACCCATCCCACAGAAGTTTGAGGCTTTGCAGTGTTGCTCTCCTCTGTGTCACTGAAGAGAGGCCAGACCAGGAGACTGAGGCAGCTCAGCTTCCTCAGGCTTTACACAAACTGCAGCTGAGCTGCTCGCTGGTTTTCTCAGCGCTGGTGAGGCCACCCCTGGAGTGCTGTGTCCAGCTCTGGGCCCTCAGCTCAGGAAGGACATGGAGGGGCTGGAGCAGGTCCAGAGAAGAGCAACAAGGCTGGGGAAGGGACTGGAGCACAAGTGCTGTGAGGAGAGGCTGAGGGAGCTGGGGCTGTTCAGCCTGGAGAAGAGGAGGCTCAGGGGAGACCTCCTCACTCTCTGCAACTCCCTGACAGGAGGGGGGAGCCGGGGGGGGGTTGGTCTCTTTTCCCAGGCAATGATCAGCAAGACAAGAGGGCTGGGTCTTCAGCTGTACCAGGGGAGGTTTAGGTTGGATATTAGGAAGAATTTCTTTGCAGAGAGGGTGCTCAGCCATTGGAATGGGCTGCCCAGGGAAGGGGTGGATTCTCCATCCCTGGAGGTTTTTAAGCTGAGACTGGATGTGGCATCAGTGCCATGGGCTGGGAACCACAGCGGGGTTGGATCAAGGGTTGGACTGGATGATCTCAGAGGTCCCTTCCAACCCAGCTGATTCTACAATTCTGTGATTCTCTCCTGGTGTTGTGTGTCTTGGATGTAGATGAGTAGGAGTAGGATTCAGACTCCCTGAAACACTCTGCTCCCCCCAGATGCCTCTTTGCTCCTGGGGATGCTGCTCAGCAATCCTGTCACTGCTGCTTCAGACCAAAGGGGAACCAGTGAGTTGGAAGTGAAGAATTCCACATCTCACCTCTGCAAAGCCCCTTTCCTGCCTCAGCCACAGCTGCCTGCTGTGTGCAGCCTGCAGTTCTCAGGCCCTGAGCTGCTGATGAGATTTTTTACACGGTATAGAAGAAGCAATGTCAAAATTCTTACATGCCTGAGTTGACTGTCAGGTGTTTGTTGAGCCTCTTTGAGTGTGTTTGTCCATGAAAGATTCATGGAACATTTTAAGAGATGGTAGTGCTGCTGTGAAAAGCATCACTATAGAAAAATTCCACTGAGTGATTCCAGTTTTTTTAGTGCATCATTTTCTGTGCTTCTCCTTTTAGTTTTTCTTAATTTGCTGCTTTTGTTATATTCCCACCCAAAGATGCCACTTTTTGTCCTGTTTGCTCTGTAGCAGCTACTGACAGTATGTATAGACCCAGGGAATCCTGATTATCCTCACATGCCTGTGGGAATGGACTGAATTCCAGGCTGTGATGTCACTCACGAGGCCTGAGCAATAGACATAGAAATAAATAAATTACTCATTTACCTCACACAAATGATACCTGCAAGGATGGACCAAAAGTAAATGATATGTTTTAGCAGGGTTACTGTGATTGGTTTAACCAGGGGGGAAACCAGGAGAGCAGGAATTACTTACAGAATGATACAGGAGACACTCAGAGCATCCCCTGTGCTTTTATGTAGAGCCAGCACAGTAAAGTGAGTTTTTTAACAGAGCAAATAGTGTTTGTGGTCTGTCTTCCATGTGCCACAAGGTTTCTTTTCCAGAGCTGTGTAATGTCTCACGTCCCTGTTCTGCAGGATCTGTGCCTTGGCTCTGTCAGCTGGTTGGGCCATGGGATGTGTTTCTGATCACAACTTGAGTCCATGGCTTTTCCTTGGGATTTTCCTAAGGCTGCCACACCCGGGGTTTGGGGTGGGTAGAACAGGGTGCTTGGCAGCCCAAAAGTTGGGCAGACAGATAGGGAAGAGTTAAGCAGAAGAGAAGGGCTGTGGTGATGCTCTGATGTGGCTGTTGAGTAATGGGGGGGATGGATTGTGTGGAGCAGTCGCTGCCTGGCAGAGCCGAGGGGGCTGTCACGGCACTGCCTGGCTCCTCATTGATGGAGAAGTGCACACAGAGCTGAGAACATCCTCTGGTTAGTGAATATTTCATATGGAAAACACAGGGATTCTGCATTTACAGACCCTGCAAGGATACCAACCACGAGGAACCTTTTTCTAGCACTTGGCTTTGGAAAGAGCAAACCAAGGGCTGCACCAAGTCACTGCTCTCAGGAGGCATCTGAGGAAGCTCCTGAGGCTCAAGGCCAAGCTCGAGGTGCTGCCCTGGGTCAGGGGGATCCCCACAGTCAGTGCAGACCGAGGGGTGAATGGATTCAGAGCAGCCCTGCTGAGAAGGTGCTGGTGGATGAAAAATGGGATCTGATCCCACAGAAAGCTGGCTCCAGCTCTGTGAAGTTAGTCTTGTATAGAGAGGACTGGCTTAATCTCCTTGTTCTTGTTCTTCAGTTGGCCTTCTCTGGCTTGACTGCTCTGTGAAATGGGATAATGCCTGTTCTATAATGGTGCTGTGGGGATCAGACCACTTGAGACTGAGACATTGCTCCAAAGCTTGTAGGAGAAGCTTTGTAAGGACCAGCTTGGACAGGGAAAGGAAGAAGACAGCAGGTGGGGATTCACAGAAAGGTTTGTCATGTGATGGCAATGTGGCCTTTCTAGGCTGACCTTTTTCTGCAGGTTTGAGGTGATGGTGCCCAGAGAAACCCTTCCCAAGAGTTCCAGGTGTTCCATGTCTGCAGGAGACGTTCCTCGTGCCCTGCCCGTGGTTGGTTGGGGAGCCTGGCCCTGAGCCCAGCCCTGTGTCAAACCCTGGCCTTGGTTCACAAACAGAAACCTTCCACGGTTAGAAGGACAAATGACAACATGCCCCCACCCAAGAACACTTGTGGCATTCTGGTTTTCAGACACATGTGGCAGTGAAATCAGCCCCCTGAACATCCATCTCAGGGTTTTTTCCAGCTGTGTCACTGGGGCTCTCCCTCTTTCTGAAGAATTCAGTTAGGGCATGGTATATTTTGCTGTAGTAAACCAAATGCAGAGCGAAGTGCAGCTTTCTAATAGATGGAAGCTGTTGAGCTTTATCTAGAGCCACAGGTTGGTTGGTTTCCAGGGGGAGAAATCTGTTCCAGAAGAGCAAAGTTTAAGGAAAAAAAAATGCAGTGGGTAATTTTGGTGGCTGTTAGGGATGGAAGTGTCCTGCTGAGTCTGGTGTAGCAGGAGCTGTCAGGCATTGTTTGATACATAACTATCATTATATATGTTTTATATGTCTGATATTGTTGTAAATAATTATGCATATATGTTGTATACTGCTATTTTATATATGTTATTGTTAAATATCACTATATATTGGATTTATAACTTTATAACTATAGTTATGATATTTATATTTATATAGTTATAATAGTTATATATACATATATATACACTATTTATATAGTTCTGCATATCTAATAAAGCAGTAAAGGAAGCATCTTAGTTTTCAGGAGATCACTGACAGGGTGAAAATGGTATTTTATTCCTCTTTATCAAAACTGTCTCAGTCTGTAGAGGAGCTCAGGAAGGCAGGTAGAGACAACACAAGTCCAGACCTATGAACAGGGAAGTCAACTTGACTTTGTTTGCACAAGGGAATTGAGCTTTTCTTGGGCACTAAAGTGAATGTGGAGGGACGTGTTTCAGGAGGCAGAAAGGCAGCTCTAAAGGAGCTTGTCAGGCTGTTGTAAGGAAACTGTTCCTGAGGTGGCAGGCTGGCAGAGGAGCAGGGCAGTGCTGGCAGCTTTCCTGGGATCCGGGCACTGCTTTCCCTGGCACGGGAATGCAGGCCCAGAACACCTGAGATGTGTTGTCACACAGATCCCGTTCAGGGACGGATCCAACTTCATATTAAAGCTCATCAGGTCTGGAGCCATTTGTTCTTTTGCCAGTGCTGCCCTTCAGCTGTAATGGCTCCTCTGGATAACTGTGCACGGAGCTGCACTTCGGGATAACGGGAACTGTGCAGGGCCAGGGACACAGAGGTGTCTTTTTGGCATCCAGTGGGGCAGAAGCTGAAATGTGCCCAGCCTGTGAGCAATAGGTGTGGGAGGGTTCATGGCCTGGGGGTGTGAATCACAGCTCTGAGGCATCTGAGATCTCTGCTCCTGGTGGCAGCTGATTTTTGTGTTGGTGGAAAAATACCATGGCTTTAATTTCCTTTTTCCTTCACGCTCCCTTCCTGCCCTGCTTACACAGCTCTTCCTCAGCTCATCCCTGGAGTGGACGGGACAGAAAGGTAACACTGAGCCTGCTGTTTACTGCAATTAACAGCATCAGCCGAGGCAATGACACATTTGAATTCAGCTCGCTGGGTAAGGGAGCTGTGACAGCCCTGTCACCTGGCCTGCAACACCCCTGCAGTGGCCGTGGCCACGGGCAGGGGGACAGGATTCATGGGGCAGCTCATGTCAGCTCTGAGCTCACCGTGGGATGATTTGCAAATCCTCAGGAGTCAGAGCTCTAAGTCGTGCCCCAAATTACTGGTGCCCTTTTTTTTCGTACTCCTAATTGTGAGGATCAAATTGACTTTCCAGGGGAGCAGTCTGGATTAATCCTTGCTAGAGACACCAGGGCAGAAGAGAACTGTGAAGAGTTAGTGATTTCTTTCACTTTTGAGCTCACTGTGTAGGTATTATAGTGAGCTACAACGAATTGCTCTTTCTAATACTGCTTTACAACTCTTAGCATTGTCTTCTGGTTAAATTTTGCTTGCTAAGGATTTTTTCCTGACAGAAGGAATTTGAGACTGGAGGGAAGCAACAATAACTGAGGGATAAGCAGCTTACGTGGCAGTTCTTTGTGGGTTGGGGGGTGGGAGGTTGCTTGATGTCCTGCTTCAATATTCCTCTTTCCATGTATTCCTCTGATAAACAGGAAAACACTTAAATACCCCTCAGCCCTCCATGCTTAATCTAGAAAATCTACTGGTTTAGAGAACTGTTCTCAGAGAGCAGTAAAAGGAAAACAGCTGTTCAGGGACCAGATCTGAGAGGAACCAAGTTTGTTTAAAATCAGGGCTTGATGGCAGGGACTGTGCATGAGAGGGTTTGTTTGCAAGTTGGTTGCCTTGTCCATAACTCAGCCTGAACTGTGGGACAGGCCCCCATCCTCCCTAAACCCCTGTTGGTGCAGTGTGTGAGTTTGCAGTGATAAGCTGGGGGTTGGGATGAGTTCAGTTGATATTTTCCAGGTGTAAAACGGGTGGGTTTCTTCCTCCATCTGGCTCGTTCAGATGTTGGACATCCTGTGCTAGTGATTTTTATTAAGAGGTCAAATTCTGTCTGTCTTCAGTGTGGAGTCAGGGGGGTTGATAGTTTTCATCCTGAAATAACCAGGTATGAGGACTTTTTATAAAAAAAAGACTGAAAATCGTTGTTTCCAGGGGATCACAGCTTCCCATTCCTCAGCAGCAGTGAGAGGGTGGTTTTACAGAGTTTATCTCCTGTATAATTGTCAGTATTTTCTGATGGCTGCTGTTTTTAACATGACTTTGTATGAACTGTTAAAACCCAGCAGCTCCCCCGTGGGTCAGGAGCTGCAGAGGGAGAGGAAGCTGTGGCAGGGGAGGGAGTGCCCACGTTTGACAAGCCAGGCTTTGTGTGATCCGGCCCAGATGTGCTTGGAAAACCTGAAACATCTGGCACATGGAAGTGTGGAATGCAGGTCAGTGGTCAGACACATCAGGAGTCCAAAACTGTGCTGCTCGTGGCAGAGTTGCCTTGCTGGTGGTTGTCACAGGACTGGGGGGACCTCGAATTCTGATTTTATATTTAAATGAAAGCAATTAGATCCGACATTTGAGGAATGAGTGGCTAATTCTTCCTCCCCTTTCAGCCCTTCTTGCCCTACTTAAAAATGGAAAAATCTGACCAAACTTGCAGAATTTCCATGTGTTTCTTTATTGGTTTTTGCTTCCTTGGTTTTGTGGTATGTTGTCATCTCAGTGCCCACTGCCTGCCCAGGAAATTGGGACTGCAGAGAGCAGTGCATATCAGCTGTGTTCTTAATCCAGAGGCAAAATCCCACTCTTCAAAGGAATCAGGGGGAATAAAACCTGTCTGACATCATGGAGATGGACTCCTAGTGGGAATGATATCAAATTCCAGTAATAGAGCATGGCAAGATTTGGGTTGAAAGGTGGTAATATAATATATAATATAATATATTCTGACTTGGGGAAGCCATGAGACAGTTTCATACCAGGAAGCAAACAGAAGCACCAGCTCCAGTTAACAGGAAAACAGTCCTTTTGGCCCATCAAACATTGTAGGATTTACACATTTGACTGTCACAGAGAGGCTGCAGCAACTTGGGGGTTGGAACTTTTTCCCCAGACGGTCCAAGGTGCCCCAGAGGTGTTGAGTGATGATGTGAGTTCAGCCTGAAAGGCTTTGCCCACCCGTGGACCAGTGGGTTTAAAAGATAACCAGAAACTTGTCTGTTAAATGCTGGAAGCTCCAGTGGCTCCTCAGGTGAGTTGGGCCAGGAAAGGTGCATTGCAAAGTGGAAGCACTTCACCATTTCAGCACCTCACCTTGTCAGAGCAGTGAGTTCATCCCTCTGATCCCTGGGGGAATTTCCAGCTGGACTGAAAAGGAGTTCCCTCAGCTTTGGAATGCTTGTCTGGTTTAGCTGCTGAGGAGTGGGAATGTGGGGGGGTTATTTTATTGCCCCTCCCCAGTACTTTAGTGAGAGAAAACCCAGGAGCCTGAGCTCCAAGTCAGCATTTTCCATCCTCTCTTCAGTTCTGTGTGAGCCTGGGGCAGCCAGGGCAGGGCTGCAGTGATGCAGAGCATTGATTCCAAGTGACAGGTCACTGGGAATGGTTTGTTTTTAACACCAACTTGAGTTATTGCTGTGAATCAGTCAACTAACAGAACAAAAAATCCAACAGTTACAACTGGAGAAGTGTTTTCTTAAGTATAGTTTGATTCCATTTGTAAAATAAATCAGGCAATAAAAAAAATATTTTTAAAGTATAAAAACTTCCTTGATAATCCCAAGTTTCATTTCAGTTCTCAGAAAAACGAATGAGCATCTGTACACCTTACTGAGGTGCAGGGGGATTGAGTTCCCTGCTGAATAGCAGAATTAAATTTTTTAATACTTTGTTTAAATGATGAAAGTAGAAAATTATGAGAGTAGGAAATTATGAAAGTAGGAAATTATGAAAGTAGGAAATTATGAAAGTGAAAAAGGGCTGCTGCACTTGTGGTCGGAGTGTCCCTTCCTTGTGCCCATACACAGATTGGTCTCTTGTTAATTAAAGCTGACATGCAAACCACAACAACCAGCACCAAAATCCGTTGATGTTTTTTTGATTGGCTTGAATATCTGATTGTACTTGATGTAATTCTCAGCCCCTGTACAGAATCCATAAGGCACAGGAGCTGCTGTGGCTGAAGGTTCCCATTCTCTGGCAGCCATTACACGCTGCCAGCACAAAAAAACCCTGATTTTTCCTTAACAGTCCTTTCCCAAGCTCAAAAATGGATTTTCCTCCCAGCCACTGTCATTCAATTATCACCTCAGGAAATGCACAGCTATAACTGATGATCCCTTTAGAACATCCTGCAGTATTTCCACTCCTCCCATCCTTCATCTCCCGCTCTCTCCAGTCATTAGATGTAACGCTGCCGATGTATATTTTATAGGGTGACCCTGACGGCTGTCGCTTTGAGGATGTGCTCAGATAATAAGATTGTGCTTGTAATGAAGGGCAGATAAATAGAAAAATGTTTACAGGCTGGAGTGTGGTGGCTGGAACTGCTTTATGGCTTCACGGCTCGCTTCTCTCCAGCACACCCCTGCACGAACCGCTGGTGCCTCTGCTTTAAATAGTGAAAATGTGATGGATTTTAGGCTTTGAGGAAGGTAGCATTGGGATGTAGCAGTGAAATGGGTTTTTGTTCCACACCTGAACTCCGGCAATGCACAACCAAGAAACTTAATTATTGAGCTGCTGCAAAAAGAAAGTGCAGTTAAAGGGATAATGTGTCTGTGTTGGCACCTTCATTGAGAAAATCCTGTTCTGTCTATTGTGCTGCTAAATTCTTATTGTGACAGGAAAAGTGTACGTGGAGTGGGAAAGACATGATCCAGTGCAGACAGTGCCCTGCCCTGAAAGCTTTCCTGAATAGCCTGCATTTCATTTATCTGGGTATTTATCTCACTCTGTCCTGGTGTGTGAGCTCCAGTATTGAGAACTTCTAGTTAACAAGAGGCTGGCAGGGAAAGCAGCTGCAGGTAACAGCTGTGAACCCCAGCACTTTGATGTGGGTTGTAAAATGGAACAGAAGAACTGCTGGCTCAAGAAAACAGCAGCTTCTGCCATCTCTGCAAAGGCATCTCAGCTCTGTTCTTCAGAACCACGTCGTGCTCCGTTCACCTGGTGAATGTGGTCAGGGGTGAAAACATCACACCAGGGCTGGAGAATTGGGCTCTGCAGGAATGGAAGGCCCCCCCTGTGCTGCAGGTTGGGGGGCTGTGCCTGGGCAGAGGTTGGACAGAGGGCTGTGGAAGACAAGAGGTGGAGGGTAAATTTAAATTATTGGAGTTCAAAGTGGTCGAGACAAATCAAGATTTCTAACCTGCGAAATTTGGGTGATGTAAGTTGGAGAGGGGGAGCTGAGCAGAAAAGAAACCCTCCACAAATATGTGTAAGGCTCTGGGGTTCTTAACTCCCACTATTTTGATAACCTCAGGATTGATCAAGCCCCAGAGATCCCCCTGGGAGGTACCTGGTGACCCTGGCAGGGGTTACCCAGTCCTGGAGAACCACCACTGCCACTATTAAAGAGTGGCTCTAATAATTAATAATGGATGCAGCCAACAGTCTGTGAGTTCCTGTGGGCATTGGGAGCTCTGTTGATTAACAAAGAGGAGTCTCTGGAGGAAGAAGCCCTAATTACAAAAGCTTTCTTTTCATTCTGGCACGAGGTGCAGCTGCAGAGAGGGTCGGCAGCTTTTAACTCTGGATGAGGCTTAAAACAATGCCCCAGTGTGCTGTGCATTTGTTTTGCAGAACTGTTAAAGCTGGTGCTTAAATCCCTAAAAATGGGAGGGGAAAAAGAATTGTTTGCATAGAGCAGATAACGAGGGTAAGTTCCATAAAATGTTAATTATCTTATTTCCTACCGGTCTATGCAGCCTTAATTACAAACAGTGGAGAAGAGGAACAAATGGGCTACATGAAAATGGTAAGAGAGATGTGGCACAGAGACATGTTACTGGGGTTTTTTTCCAGGCTTGGACAATGGCATTTGGGTTTCTCTGTGGTTTGCTAAAACCATACAGTGGTAGGAGTGAAACAGGGATATCCAGCTGTAAGAAAAAGCAGCTTGTACTGAGGGCAAAAGGAGGAGTGAACTGTTACACTCAGCCAGTACTGTGCTTAATAAGGATGGATAAGCCTGTCCAATAGGCCCGTGTTGGAATTCTGAAGGAATTTCAGAGCCTGTCACTGCTGGAGCTGCTCACAGAGGTTAATCAGCACAATTGTTACTTCCCACACAGGATTGATCTTGGCCAGTTTATAAATCTTGTGTCTCATTGTTTCTCCACGCTATAAAACTTCAAAAGGATGTGCTGAGACTTCATTTGTAAAACTTGATTGACTTTGTCATCAAATGGAAGATGCTGTGCAGTGGGTGAGTGTTGCTGGGGTACTGCAGATAATGCTTGTTTGGCAGGAGGGATTATTTACATCCAGCTTCTGTAGTTCTTTTCCTTTTTTCTCCTGGCTTTGCAGGGACTCTTTGCTACTAATGATTGCATTACTGTGTCTCACCTCTTCAGTTCCCATGCATAATTTTTATTTAAGAGTTGGGTTTAATTTGCACTCACCCGTTATGTTGAAGAATTTGGAGTAATAGTTAAGAGGGGCAAATATATTTTCTTGGGGGAATTACAGACGTGATCTCTGTGTTTAGGTAACATGCACAGTGAAATTATTTTAGTCTCTTCACTGCTTGAGGAACTTTGGAGTGAAATCTTCAGGCTCCAAGCTTATTTTAGCCCTCTCAAAAGTGCCACGGTTCTCTAAGGAGCTGTGGCATCCTAGGCCTGTGTCAGCTCTGCAGGTGTCATTTGCAGGAGATCAAAGCTTGATCTTCCTCTGGTCTGCAGAGGACTAAGCAGGGTACCAGTACTCATTTAGCAGAAACAATTAGAAAGCACAAAGCTGTGTCTGATTGCGGGTTTTTTCCACAACCAAATGAACTCCAGAAGATGCAGATGGAGCCTCGGCTGGGTTCCCAGGCAATTCTGTGCCTGTTCCTGCATGGGGAGTAAATTGAGAGCATAAAAACCCAAGGAAGTGAGCCTGGGTTTCTTACACACCTGTCTCCTCTTCTGATTCTCACTTGGCCAGCCTGTTTGCCAGGAGATTGAAATAAAAATTGAAACCAGGGAGCTTAACCTTGCTGTGTGCTGAGCCAGGGAACAGAGTATTAGGGCAGCCAGTCCTCTGCTAAAATCATAGATAGAGTTCTTAGCAGAGACCATGGAGAGAGGGCTACACTGCCATCCAGAAGATAACAAATACCCAGAGGAACTGTGAGGTAAAATGCCTGTATTTCTAAAACATGCCAGAGAACTGAGGCCTGCAGGGTATCCCTTAGAGAGCATCCCACGATTTTTAATGGGTTTTTTTGTAGTGTTAAGTTAAATATTGCTTGGTTTTTAAAAGCCTCTCTTAAAATCTCGGTAATGTGTTAGATTATGCAGGATTCCTGTGCACCCAGGGTGGACATTAATCAGTGCTACTGAACAAGCTGCTGAGACTTTACTGCTTAATTGGAGCATGTGCAAACCTATTTGTCATGGTTGGCAGAGGCACCCAGACAGGGCTCCACGGTGTGGAGATGCCCAAGTTCAGCCCTTGGAGCTGCACACAGCTGCTCCTCTCTGCCCTGCTGCATTTTTTTTTCAATCCTTTAAACTTTTTCAGACAAGTTCCAAATTTTCTCTTGCCTGGGTAGGGCATAAGGAAGAATAGCCATGGAATCCCTAAGGTTGGAAAAGCCCTCTGAGATGGCCGAGTCCAGCTGTTAACCCAGCACAGTCCCCCAGTGCCACATCCAGGTGTTCTTGGAACCCTTGCAGGTTTGGTGATGCCAGCACTCCCCTGGGCAGCCTCTTCTCTGGCAGCTCTGGGGTGTGGGGTGTGTGTGATGGAAGGGTCAGACACCTTCAGTTCTGTCTCCCAGTCCAGCAGTGCGTGGCAGTATTTGGGGTTACTCTGTAAAGTTTTGGGAAGCAGCCTGGAGGTGCCAGATGGATACACTGGTCTGTACTGATTCCATACACTTCCCATTATCCAAAACTCCACGTTCTTGATCCACCCCGTGGCAAACAGGCACTGGAGCAGATGTTGGAGCAAGACTGTCAAAGCCAGGGATCCAGTGAAGGAGGGAAGGGCTGGAGACTGTTTTTACTGCAGGACTTTAAGGAGCATTAGCTAAATTGAGTTGACTTAATAAAATCTTGATGCATTCCAGAAAGATTGTGAATTCATTAAGGCCACAGCTGGACAATCTGTTCCCCTCTGCTCTGCCGTGGCTGGTTTGTAGCCATTGAGGAGCTTTGTCATTTACCTTTTCTGTTTAATTACTGTAAAGCTATTCCCCACCCCCATGATTTTTTTTTTTTCTCCCCCCTGGCAGAGCTGGGCTCTGGGGAAATTAAACAGCAATTATTATGTTTGCTCACTCTGTTATACCATAACAGATACTTGAAGGTAAGTTGATGTGTGTGATTGGCTTCCACAGGAGCTGCTGCAGGGCTGTCAGAACCTCTCCAATCCAGAAATGCACACACAGCCTTAATCCTTTGTTTACCCAAGGCAAGACTAAACACAAACACGGGGCACAGCTCTCGGTGTGTATTTTACATTTGAAAACCACCGATAAGAAGTGGGAAGCCAGGACTTGCAGGTTTGCTGGCGCCCCTGGGAGTGTAAAGGTTGGCTGGGGAGGCTGCCCCGGTGCTGTGGGATGTGGTTTGGGGAGCTGGGTTGAGCTGCACAAACACCTGGGTGAAAACAGAGGTCAGAGAAAGGTGCCACATGCCAAGGAATCCATCCCCTACTCGTGCAGGAGTGCTGGGTTAGGGGGGATGAGGGCTGGGGGACACTCAAAGTCTTGTGTCAGCTCTGAATCGCTGAGAAGGTCTCACTGCTGTGTCCTCCTGCAAGAGGGATCTGAACCACGTCTTTCTCTTCAAAAATGATCCCTAGAACGGAGCTAAAAGGAGAATAAAGTGTGACATTTCTATATGCACCAACAACGTGGGGTGAAATGGCCTTGGCAGGAGATTATTGTCGTGAGCTCCAGATGTATTTCAGAACTGATGGAAGCTGAACCGTGGTTCTAGTGAAGAACACACCCCCTCTGTCTCGTGAAACTTCAGTGGTGGGAACATAGGTGTTCTTGAGGAAACGTGGCATTAGAAGCCTGGATAATGCCTCTCATTTTATATGTTTCCTACATTGCTTGGGGCAGTTAATCAGGCGTTAACATGGAAAAATGCAGTTGTGTTTGCAGGAAAAAAGAGGTGGTGGTGCATCAGGTGGAGGTGAGGCTGTTACTGTGAACAGGAAAAGAGAGGAATCTTCTGCCCACACAGATGGAAAAGGAAAAGCTGGGCCTTGATGGAGCTGATCTGGGAGGGCACTAATAGCATCTTTCTTGGATGTGGCACAGTACAGGAATTAGAGCTGCTTGTTTTGAGGGGTCGTGTTGGAGTAGATGTGTGGGTCATTTTATTGGGATTTTCCTTCTAACATACTAGATTTATAGGTAAGCAAAGGTGCAAGTGGACAATTTAGAGTGTCAGCAACACAGGTTTCTCTTCCATCATCAGCCAGGTAGTGGTTGCCTCAGTGGTCTCACCCTTCTTTAATTTATCTCGTTAGGATGTGTCACTCCTGAATTGAACAAATCTGATGCTGCAGTGAAGGATGGCTCAGTCTGCTTTAACCTGTGTGATTTTAGTGTGCATGGTTTAGCAATCCCCAGTTCCTGGCACAGAACACTTCAGAGGAGACACACAGCATGTTTAAGGCTCTTTGGTTAGGCCTGTTCCCCGGGATTTTTCTGCTACCCAGGAAATCCGAGGGAGAGCAGCTGCCCCCAGCCCTCCCCCAGCCAGCAGAGTGTCTCTGCTGGCAATTACAGCTCCGAGCTGTGGGATGTGTTGACTGCGAGACCTTGTGGTGAGGTGAGGTGAGATCACCAGGAACAAAATGATCATTACAGGCCATTCATGTCAGCGCGTTCATGCTTTTCTGTTTGCTTGCAAGCAAAACCAGCAGCTAATTTGCAAGGCAGCCTTTTGTCCCGGGGCCTTTGATCAATGCTGGCCTGTGTTAACGTTTCAGGAGGCTATTGATTTCTGCAGCAGCTTTTGTTCCCGAATTTATGTGCCGTGGCTTTCAGCAGCACACACTCTGCATGTTTGATTAAAGTTCATTTGACTTCTTTGCTGGAAGCTGGTTTTACTCCCTGTTTGGAGAACCAAAGCTTCCCTGACTTACTCCTTTGTGCTCGAGCTTGTGCCACCCATGCAGCCACCAGCGAGCTGGGTCTAATCCTGCCAGGCTCACTCCACTCCAGCCTCTTTAATCCCTTAGGTAGACAATGCCTTAGGTAGCCAGGTGGCTAAGAAGATCTGGCATGGAATTTGTTCCCTGTGGTACCTGTGTGACCCGTGTGTGACGGGTCCATTCTCTGTGTGCTTCCTCTCTCTTACTTCAGAGTCATTTACTGAGTGTTGTAGCTGTGCAGTCCAGCACTGAATTTGAAGTACAGAACATTCTTTGGTCGTTTGATCTCTCCAGATTTCATAGTTGGGTTAACTGGTTGTTGAATAAATAGACTTTTACTTCGTCTTTATCTGCCTGTGGTTGTGGCTGCACTTTCGGGGGGGGGGGGGGGGGGGGGGAAATCCTTGTGATCATGAAGTCAGTGTTTTTAATAAACACCCACCATTTCTTTTTTAAAGTTTGGTTTATGATATGAGTTGTTAAACTTCCCTTGGGACCTGATGGCTTTGCAGTGTGTAAATTGAGCTCAAATAGGTTCCCATTCCCTATTTTATGATGGGAGGAGAACAGATTGGTTTGCACTCTGCTGTTGCCAGGTGTCAGAGGACACATTAATTCACTGACATAAAGATGTGGGATTTACTGACTTGCTCCTTGGTGCTGACACCTCAGATTTGATATAAATGAATTTATAGGTTAAAAGTGGCTGGTTTCATTTGCAAGAGCATTGCATAAGCTTTTGTGCAGAGCTGTGCCTGCCTCTGGCACGGGGCATATCCCTGTTGGACAAACAGTTGGGCCGGGTGGACTTTGAGCCCCCTGAGTGCACTCAGTGAAATGGTATTTCTAAAGCAAACACCAGGAACAGGCAGTGGCAGAGCAGGGTGCTGGGGTCAGAACTCCTTGTTCTGTCCCAGTTTGACATAGTTGGGTGCTCATTGCCAGCCAGTTTTAAATTCTCTTCGAGAAACACTTATTTTTTAAAATATTTTCTTTTTTTTAGTAGAGTGTTTGTGCTTCAGAATCGACAGTTGTAGGTAATGTTTTGCCCACTTGCTCCTTTCTCCTCTTCCTCACCAGTTACCACTCTGAATACTTGTTACTTTAATATATAATACATTAATATTGTTTAGGTTCCTGGTGAGGATCAGCAGCATCATCCCAGTCTGCAGCAGCTCAGATTAAAAATTATCTATTTCTGCCTGGTGCCAGAAATCACAGTTGTGGTTGTGTTCTTCTTTCTGGGGTTTCCATTTTTAAAGTAGGCATTGATAAAACTCTTAAGCACATTAAATATCAGCAGTTAATGTTTAGAACAACATCCTCCTTTTGTCTTTAGGGTGTTTCAGGGGGCCAGGTATTAGTGGTGGCTGTAATTGCTTGTTTGGGAAGGTTTGGATTCAGGTCTGAGTTGACTCCCTGCTCTGCCCTGAGCAGGGGCTGCAGGATTTCCCCACGGAGGGAGCAGGCTGAGGTTATTTGATCACATAAAAACACGGTTCAAAGGAACCCTTTTTGTGGGCAGTTCAGGTATGTTTGTTCTGATATTGATTTTTTTCAAGAGGCTGGTTAGAACTTCTCCGTTCTTCTCTTGCAACTTGAAAGCAACAACACCTTTTACCTCAGAGGCAGACAAGTCGCCAGGAAATGATGGGGATTCAAAGTAAGAGAAAAGAGATTAAAACCACATGCTGTTCTTTGGTTCAGCATTACATCCTCCAGTTTGAATGGCAGCTGCTCCACTTTTTGAATGTAAGCCAGATTCATTATGCTGTGAAATTATCACTCATTTCTCTAGGTGTGCTCTTTTAACTGCTTAATTAATTTAGATGTGGGCATATATATTCAAATTAAAACACGATTTACTGTAGTAGGGTTGTGTTACGGTTATAGACTTGTTGTTGAACACGTTTTCCTTCTGACTTTCAGCTTCTTAAAACAGGAATATTGGAAAAATAGCTGTATATGGAGTGTCAGTTGACAAAATGGCAGTGTCTGTTTGGATTGAGCCTTACTCTTCCTGTGAACGTCAGAGGATTTGTAGCAGTGTGGTGATGTCTGTTCTCAGAACTCAGTGGGAGGTTGAGCCTCTCCTGAGCAGAGCAGAGGTGTCAGGGGATGCTGACAGTGAGACAAGGGCACCCTCTTCTGCATCCCAGGACCAGCAGTGCCTGCAGCATCCAGGTGGAGCCTGGATATGTGCTTCCCAACCTCTTTCCTTTTCTAGACAAGGAGTGAAAACCCACTCATTTACTTCTTTTCCTCCCTGGCAAAAGCAGACAAAAAATAACGAGGGTTTTTTATTTTCTGTCTTACTGAATAATTCTTTCATCTGGCTGAAGCACCTCGTGGTTGTTCCTACAAAAATACACGTGTGCACGCAGAGAGGCACGAGGGAGGGAGAAAGCTGAGTCAGATTTGCATGTCCCTCTAACATACTCCTTCTGTGTTTGCAGGGAGAACTAATCACCTTCTATTACTATTGGAAGAAAACCCCTGAAGCAGCAAGTTCTCGAGCCCACCGTAGGCATCGGAGGCAGGCTGTGTTTCGGAGAATTAAAACTCGAACCGCTTCCACTCCAGTCAACACTCCCTCCAGGCCCCCCTCCAGTGAATTCTGTAAGTGGGAGCTAAAAGCAATGCATTTATCTTTGTCTAAATGCAGGCAGCAAGAGCCATGTAATGGTGCTGTACCTTCAAGGGAACGGAGCAAGGAAATGGAGTTCAGGCAGTTGCCCTCTCCGGTTCCTGCGCCATTATGCTGGAATGTGGAAGGCGGCTTTGATCACCCAGTGCTTTGTGCAGTTCTTCAACATAAAAGCATCCTGGAAGGATGGAAATATTGCCCTGGTGTTGAATTTCCCTGCTCTTTTCTTGGTGTTGTGCTGTATTTTTATCCAGGCTTATTACAGTATCGGGAATTGGGACTCACAGAAAGAAGGAAGTCCCTTCCATCCTTCCTGGGTGACCCACACCTTGTGCAGGACCTCAGTGGGTGCTGTGTCCAGCACTGTCTCAGGGTATCCTGGGAGAACACTGGCCTTGACTGGAGCAGAAGTGTCCAAACCAAGAGTAGTTCCCCAAACCATTGCATGTGCTGCACTGCATAGGGTTATGATCAGCAACATCCATTTGGAGATAAACTTTCATCCTTCTATAAAAGGCTTTGTATTAATTACCCTGTGAGGTTTAGAATCTTTCCGTGGACTAAACCCAGCACGTTTCACGTGCCTTGTGAAGAAGGGGGACTGTGTGGAAGGCAGAATGTGGGGGAGGTGGAGGATGTGGTGATCAGGCAGGACAGAATTCTGGAGCAGGTGGTAGTGAGGTGGTAGGAAAGGGCTGTTAGTTTTTCCTTGCTGAATCGATAGGATTTATTGCTGGTTTCTGTGTGCACAAGAAGTGAGGATCTGGACTCTACAGCTCAATCCAAGAGAGTCAGCACATCACAGAGCTTGTGGTTGGAAGGACCTGTCCATATGGATCCGAGTGCAGGATGAGAATAAAAATCAATTCAGTAAAAGAAAGCAAGTCCTAGCCTGGGGTCAGTTTTGCAGTCAGGGTTTAAACACCTGCAGGAATTACTGTGGGGATTATGGTGGTGCTGGTTATTAGATGGGGCCCTGTGTTAATTTGAAGGGTAACGAGTTGCTGACAAATGCTGATGGCAGCTACTGCAGAATCCATAAGCTATAATCCATAAACTGTAACCTGCATGTACAAAACACCCTCTTGGAACCTTTAGAAAACCAGTGTTCTTGCATCAAGGACTTCTCTTCTAATTAAGGATTAGAACAAAAGAAGCCAGAGGGCTTTCTGCTTGTGACAAATTACAGACCTGTTATGTTGTGAATTTATAGTGGTGGTGCTTGAAGAACACAGCGCTCTCAGAAAGAAAGGATTTACTCCTGAGTTGCTTAGAAGATAAGATACAGTTTTTGTGGTGTCTGCAGATTTTCGGTGGTTCAGATGCTGCTTTTTTGCTCACAGCCTTTTAATCTGCTAATTTGCTGTGTACTGCTTGCCACAAAGGAAAGGGGCCCTTTCCATGTCCTCCTCTTCTTTGAAATGTGGTTTTGAAATGTGAGTTTGCCACGGGTTGAAGCTCTCTGAGGCTCGAGTAAGGATTGGAAAGCTGGTGGTGTCCTTTAGTGCCTCTCATCCAAAAGAATCACAGCATGTTTTCCAAACAGGTCCATTATATGTAAGCATTGATTCTTCCACCCACAAACACATCTGCTCCTGGTTAAATACAGCCAGTGTCTAACAGAGCGTGACATTGGTCCTCAGCTGGGCTGCAAGGCAAATCTGGAAACAAAATAAAAAACACAAAAGCCACCACAGTGTCTGCTCATTAAATGTAGCAAAGTAGGTTTTAAGTATAGAATACTAGGTTTTAAATTTGAACACGTTCTAGAGGAGAAACCTCTTTTCTCTTGAAAATTGTGTTTTTGGAACACAGCCTCTCCAGCTCCCCAGGAATGACATCTGAATGACAATTTATCTGGAAATGTACCGTGTACTGAATCAAGTTCTGTGAGTTGTGTCACTTGGCACGTTCCTGGAATCCTCCTTTAACCTGGAGGCTGATGAGGTCTGGCCTTGCCTAGTTTGAAAAATCAGAACTAATGGCCATGCAAGGCAGGGTGGTTGTAGGAAGTCACCAGCTATTTTTATTAATGGTTATTTTAGCCAAGTAAGAGGAAATAGAAAATCCTGCTGAGTGTTTTATTTTCCATTTTCCTCTTTTTTTCCCTTGTTCTTCACTTGTTCAGTGGACCTGAGCTCAGCCAGTGAAGATGACTTTGACAGCGAGGACAGCGAACAGGAGCTGAAGGGCTACGCCTGCCGCCACTGCTTCACCACCAGTATGTCCCAGTTCACTGCTGGCTTTCCCTTCTGCTGCCTGTTTCATGGGGGTTCCTTCAAGCAGGAGCAGTTTGTGTGCTTGTACAGCTGTTCAGGAAAAAAATGTGGGGTTGAATCAGCTAAAATATGCAGCATTCCTCCTTGCAGGGTTAATCAGGCTTTGCCATTGCAAATTAATATTGCAGTGACAAAGGAGAACCCTGGGGTAGACATTTATACAGGAATAAATCTCCATAATCCACAATCTATGTAATCAATTTGTGATGTAATGAATCAATATTGGGCTGTGACTGTCACACACACAACTTCTTTATGCTGCACCAAATCTCTTCTGCATCAGCCCCGTTCCCGTGGGTGCTCTGAAGGTTGGTTGATATTTGGGCATGTGCACGGCATGGAAACGTGAGCCCCAAAACAGGGAAGGAAATGAGAGGTTCACAACTTGCTGCTCTTGCAGAAACCACAGCTTTGGAGAACAACAGCTGCCTGTTAGCTCCCAGGTAGAGCAGATAAGGCTTCTTTCTTTGCTTTCAAAGCTGTAGTTTCTCAAGCAAACAACTAGTTTGTAAACTGAACGTTGAAGATGTGCACTGGAACGGGACAGAGTTCTCCAGAAGCTTCTCCAACTTCGTTACCCCTTAGAAAAGCAGCTACTTTTCTAACTGCAGCTTTTTAAATAACCCAGTGTGCTTGTTCTGGGGACCTGGTGCTTTTGTGTTGCTGAGCTGTTGCTCTCCTTGCCCCAAGCCTCCAAGGACTGGCACCACGGCGGGCGGGAGAACATCCTGCTGTGCACGGACTGTCGGATTCACTTCAAGAAGTACGGGGAGCTGCCACCCATCGAGAAGCCAGTTGACCCTCCACCCTTTATGTTCAAGCCTGTCAAAGAGGAAGATGATGGACTCAGTGGAAAGCATAGCATGAGGACACGGCGGAGTCGAGGCTCGGTAGGTTTAACCCTCATCCTGTGGCGGAGAAGGGTCAGACTCCTCAACTGACCCTTTCTCCATCGTGCTGGTTCCACAGAATCACACAAAATAATCTCAGTTGGAAGAGACCCACAAGGATCATCAGGTCCAACTCTTCAGAAGTGAATGGCCCATACAGGGGTTGAACCCATGACCTTGGCATTTTTAGCACCAGCTGAGCTAATCTCACTTGGACTGGGCCTGCTGCTGCATTTCTGTGTGAGCTTTGCTGAGGTTGAGGCTTTCTTTGGAAAAAGGAGCAGAAATGTCTCTGCAAGCTCAGATCAGTTATTTCCATGTTTGTAATGACTGGCAGTGGACTGGCATCGTAAGGGGGCACTTGACAGTGTGTTAGAGATTCTGTTCTAGTACGTGTCCTCCTTCCAGCTGGATCCTGTCAGAGTTAAGCCCTTGGGAAGAGTTTTAAAAAATTAGATGCTGTTCATGTGGTCTCCTCATATTACTGGAGTTCAGATGTCTTCCCTGCAGAGAGCTCTGTTTTGCCTCTGTGATTGGTGTGCCCTGTCCCTGAGTTGTTACTCAGGGTGGAACGCTGGGAGCCCTCCTGTGAGCACATCACTTGGGAGAGCTCTGACAGCAGCTCTGGCTAATTTGATCTTTGATTTGGATTTGGCTGATTGAAAGCAGCAGATAGATTTCTTTTCCATACCCTCCCCTCCCTGTCTTTGTGATCATGATGATATGACCATTGATTCTGAATCTCTTGTGAGGCTCCACTCTTGGGTAATGTTGGCTCATTGCTTTTATGGTAGCCAGTCATCCAGAAAAACTGCCAAACTGGGAGGGAAACAGCATTAATTATTGAAATAAACTTGACTGTGACCCCTTTTTACATACTAGGAGCACACAAACTGGGGGTTTAGAACCTGGGCTTGACTGCTTGAATGCCAACAGGTAGACTATTTTTAGTGGAACGTGGGGGTCCTCTCCTGTCTCATTCACTCCTGTGTGTAGGCAGACTTGCAAATGTGCATTGAAACATCTTTCTAACCTTACTTCTGACAGACAGTACTAAATTAAATAATCAGCACTTACTGGTTTTGAGTAGACAAATGAGGGATTTGCCTCCTTTGAAGTCCAGATGGGCTTTCAAGGAGAAGTTGTAACAGCGCTCCTGGTTTTTGGTTCTTGGCACGAGCGCTTCCTGCACTCCCCTGCTGTAAGGCAGAGGAAATCCAAGAGGTTGGGCAGATTCTGACTTGGATACACTTGTCTGTGTTGAACCCCAGATGTCTACACTACGCAGTGGTCGGAAGAAGCAGCCAGCCAGCCCCGATGGTAGAGCCTCCCCCATCAACGAGGACATCAGGTCCAGCGGCCGCAACTCGCCCAGCGCCGCCAGCACCTCCAGCAACGACAGCAAGGCAGACTCAGTGAAAAAATCCACCAAGGTAACCTTTTCCCACGCCTTTGGTGTGTTAGGACAGCACTCCTGAGGCCTCTCAGTCAGACACACGAGGCTGCAGGAGGCTGGAGAATCTCCCCGTGACCCAGAAATTCCTGCTTGTGTGGCTAAGCAGAGAATGTCCCGGTGCAGCTGAGCTGCTGCTGAGTTCCTGTGCAGAGAGGGTTGGGTGGTGATCAGGCCATTCAGATATCCCCACATAACCTTTCTGCTCTCACGAGAAATTAATCCTCCCATTTCAGATGCAAATGCAGGCATTAAGCTCAGGGAAGTAATACAGCTCAGAAATGCTGTATTTGAGACAAGTAGACAGTTTGGGGTTTTTTTAAGGATTTTTTTTTTAAGCAGTACTTAGGCTTTGTTTACAAAGGAATTTGAATGTGTGGTAATTGAGGCTACTTCTGTTACTGTTTTTCTGGAGGTGTATTTGTTTGATTTTTCAGAGCAAAGCTGACAGTTGATTCTGTTTCAATGAATAAATGTCTTTCCAAGGGAGTTCTAAAGAAACAAAGCCACATGAAGCAGCAAGACTTGCCACTAAGCAAAAAAGTAGCAAGTTAAAAATAAATATTTAAAAAAAAAAAATCAAAACTGGAGTATGGAGCAAGTTTTCACATTACAAAACTGAAAACCTGGCAGAATTTGAAGTTAGTTAGGTTAGGTAATTATGTGATGTATAAAGCTGTCCCAGGCCATGAAAGAAGGTAGTAGTCTTATAATAGCTATAGCCCTGTATTTGAGGGGATCTAAAAATATTCCTCTCAAAATATCAGGAGTAAAGCAGGACTTTAATGAGGCTTATCTTGTGCCTGTCTCCTGCAGAAATTCTCATTCCATCCTCTGTTAACAGCTGGTGTTGGGCTCTGTTAGAAGAGTAAACCTGGGCCAGTTGATCTGCCATGAGTTCCTGGTGGACTTGGTCCTGCACAGCTCTTTAAAATACCCCTTGATAAGAGGAAGGCTTTATTCACTCATTTTTCCTGTTAGCTTGATGCCTGTTGGGTTGTTGTTAAATACTATCTCAGCTTCTGAGTTCTCCTGCTCCATAGGAACCCTTCTCCTGTATTTGTGTTAAATATGGTATCACAGGCATACACTCAATTTATTTTTGCATTTACACCACTGGTAACTGCTGTGTTCTGCTTCCCTTGTGGCAGAAGATAAAAGAAGAGGTGTCTTCTCCTCTCAAGAACTCCAAGAGGCAGCGGGAAAAGGCAGCGTCAGACACAGAGGAACCTGACAGGTCCAATGCCAAAAAATCCAAAACTCAAGTGAGTCCCACAGAGGAATATTTCCTCTTAAGAGAATGGTTTGAGAGGGTGAGGGGTGGTTGCAAACCTAGTAACAAACCAAAAACATTAAATCAATTTAAGCCACAGCAAATTGTAACTTAATCTGGGGCTGGAAAGGAACCAATATTGTAATGTGTTCCTTCTGTTGAAAACAGTGGAATGATACAGGGTAAGTCCAGAAGTTGTTTTTTGCTTTAATATCAATACCAACCATATAGGAGTACACTTGGACTATTTTCCACCCCCTCTACCCCTATTTTTTTTTAATTTAAATTTATTTTTTCCTGTTCTGTGGAAAGTTAGAAGACTACCACTGGAGTTCTCTTAATTCAGTGGTATCAAAGCTCAGTTGAAATACTTTCAGGATGTCTCTGTGTATCTGACCAGGTTCACTCTGTGCATAGGATTTGGAAATTTTGAACTTGAGCTTTCCATATTTCCATAGAGAATCCCAGAATGGCTGAGGTTGGAAGGGATCTGGAGGCCATCTAGGCCACCTTCTCTGTTCCAGACCTAGAGCTGACTGCCCAGGATATGTGTCCAGGTGGCTTTTGAATGTCTCCAAAGATGGAGGATTCACAGCCTCTCAGGACAAATCTTTTCCATTGCTGGTCACCCTCAAAGTGTTTCACTGTGTTCAGGGAGAACCTGCTGCATTTCAGGGCACTCCTGAAAGGAGCCTGGCTCTGTTGTCTTGGCACCCTCCCCTTGGATATTTGCGTTGCCTGCTGGGAGGTTCAGAGGGTTCCTGCACTGGTGTGACAGGTCCCATCCTGTGGCACACTGGGGATGCCCTCGGTGCAGAGGTGACTGTTCCCCTCTCCCTGCAGGAGATCAGCAGGCCCAACTCCCCCTCGGAGGGTGAGGGCGAGGGCGAGAGCTCCGACAGCCGCAGCGTCAACGACGAGGGGAGCAGCGACCCCAAGGACATCGACCAGGACAACCGGAGCACCTCGCCCAGCATCCCCAGCCCTCAGGACAATGAGAGCGACTCGGATTCCTCTGCCCAGCAGCAAGTGCTGCAGGCACAGCCCCAGGTGCTGCAGGCACAGAGCAGCTCTGGCCAGGCTCCTCCACCCACACCTCCCGTACCGGCCCAGTTACCGGCGTCGCTGCCCGCAGTGTCCAGCGCTGCCTCGGCCCCACCACAGGTGTCCCCGCCAGCGTCCCAGCCCTCCAGCCAGCCCCAGGCCCCTGCCCCACCTCCTCCTCACTCCCACATCCAGCAGGCCCCTGCTCTGCACCCGCAGAGGCTCCCGTCCCCCCACCCTCCGCTGCAGCCCCTGAGCGTGTCGCAGAGCCAGCCCAGCCCTGCCTCCTCACAGCCCCACACGCAGCCCCCCCTCCACAGCCAGGCCCAGCCTGCCCCTCACAGCCTGCAGGCACAGCCCCTCCTGCCCCATCCCGTACCTTCCCAGCCGTTTTCCCTGCCTGCTCAGTCATCTCAGTCTCAGGTTCCCCTCCAGACACAAGCCCCCTCTCATTCCCACTCGGCTCTGCAGGTGACACAGCCTGTCCTGCCCACGGCCACCTCGCTGCAGCAGGCGCAGCCCCCGCGGGAGCAGCCCCTGCCCCCCGCCCCCATGGCCATGCCTCACATCAAACCTCCCCCTACCACCCCCATCCCTCAGCTCCCCACTGCTCCATCCCACAAGCACCCTCCTCACCTCTCCGGCCCGTCTCCGTTCTCCATGAACTCCAACTTGCCTCCACCGCCCGCTTTAAAACCTCTGAGCTCCCTCTCGACTCACCACCCTCCGTCTGCACACCCTCCCCCTCTGCAGCTGATGCCTCAAAGCCAACCACTGCAGTCCTCGCAAGCCCAGCCTCCTGTTCTGACCCAGAGTCAGAGCCTTCCCCCTCCTGCTAGTCACCCCCCCTCTGGACTCCATCAGGTATCCTCCCAGCCCCCCTTTTCTCAGCATCCCTTTGTCCCAGGGGGCCCACCTTCCATCACCCCTCCTTCGTGCCCCTCCACCTCCACGCCACCCACCATGCCCGGCATCCCGCTCCAGACTTCCATCTCCACGTCAGCAGCCTCTAGTGGGACGGTGCCCGTGGTGACAGCCTGCACGCTGCCACCCATCCAGATCAAAGAGGAGGTCCCAGATGAAGCTGAGGAACCAGAAAGCCCTCCCCCTCCACCCAGGAGTCCATCACCAGAGCCCACTGTGGTGGATATCCCAAGTCACGCCAGTCAGTCAGCCAGGTATGGAAGTTTCACCAGTTAAGCACTGATTGTGCTCTGATTTTACATTCCATTGTCTGTGGAGTAACATGGTTCAATTAATTTTCTCCTGGCTTTCAAGGAAGCTGCTAGTGCTTTGTATAAGTGCAAAGTGATAGTTTTTTTTATTATTGACATACAGCTCTCAAATCCCAGACTCCTGCATCTTTCCCAGGGATAAGCTCCTTCTCTCGTGCTTCTTTCAGGTTCTATAAGCACCTGGACCGTGGCTACAATTCATGCTCAAGAGCAGACCTGTACTTCATGCCTCTGGCAGGATCAAAACTGGCCAAGAAGAGAGAAGAGGCCATTGAAAAGGCCAAAAGGGAAGCGGAGCAGAAAGCCAGAGAGGAGAGGGAAAGAGAGAAAGAGAAGGAGAAGGAAAGAGAGAGGGAGCGGGAGCGGGAACGAGAGGCGGAAAGAGCTGCGGTAGGTTCAGCGGTGGCTCAGAGCGGTGGGAGGGAGCTGGTGGTTGGGTCTGACGTGGGTGGTCACTGCAGAAAGCAGATCCCAGGAGCACTGTAATGCCTGTGCAGTTGGGTGTTCCTGAATATGGAGCTGTGTGTATCCAGCCCACTCTGGGACTGTCTTCTTAAAGGAAATGGAGAGCTTCTGCTCCTGCTCTGTGTCTGGTGTGAGGGAAGCCAGAGCAGCTGGGGAGAAGGAAGCCAAGTGTTGACATTCACTTGCAGTAGAAAAACACTGCGCAGATATAATAAATGTCTTTGTGTCCCTTGCACTAGTGTGCAGGCACATGAGAGCTGTCTGCAGGGAAAAAAGGCATCTGAAGGCTTCTTAAAGTTGAAGTGAACTTAATTAACTTTCTTTATGAGGAGATCCGAACTCCAGTGTTGGTATAGAGAGCCAAAGTCTGAACTTAGCTGCTTGAGGCAAAGATGGGAAGCATGCACCTGTAGTGTTCTGAGCTGTGTGTTGGACTAAACTTCTCTCCCCCCGTTCTGTGCAGCAGAAGGTATCCAGCTCCTCCCACGAGGGCCGTCTTGGCGAGTCCCAGCTCAGCGGGCCAGCACACATGAGACCTTCATTTGAACCTCCCCCGACCACCATCGCTGCTGTTCCCCCCTACATCGGGCCGGACACGCCCGCGTTACGGACACTGAGCGAGTACGCGCGGCCTCACGTCATGTCGCCCACAAACCGCAACCACCCCTTCTTCGTGCCCCTCAACCCCACGGATCCACTCCTGGCCTACCACATGCCCGGCCTCTACAACGTGGATCCCACCATTCGGGAGCGAGAGCTGCGGGAGCGGGAGATCCGGGAGCGGGAAATCCGGGAGCGGGAGTTGAGAGAGAGGATGAAGCCTGGCTTCGAGGTGAAGCCCCCGGAGCTGGACGCGCTGCACCCGGCCACCAACCCCATGGAGCATTTTGCCAGGCACGGCGCACTGACTATTCCACCCACGGCAGGACCTCACCCCTTCGCTTCCTTCCACCCGGGTTTGAACCCCCTGGAGAGGGAGAGACTGGCGCTGGCGGGGCCCCAGCTGCGGCCGGAGATGAGCTACCCCGACAGGCTGGCGGCCGAGCGGATCCACGCCGAGCGCATGGCATCGCTCACCAACGACCCCCTGGCGCGGCTCCAGATGTTCAACGTCACGCCCCACCACCACCAGCACTCACACATACACTCGCATCTACACCTACACCAGCAGGATCCCTTGCACCAAGGTGAGCCCAGGGAACTGGGTGATTCCCCAGGGAACCCCTCCCCTGAGCTGTTAGTGTCAGTCTGCCCCGAACAGGCAGGCTGGGACCCCAGGGTTCAAGTGGCAAAATCCCTGTTTTCACAGAACCACAGAATCTCCGAGGTCGGAAAAGACCTCTGAGTTCATCAAGTCCAACCTTTGACCCAACATCACCTTGCTTACTAGACCATGGCACTCAGTGCCACATCCAGTCTCTCCTTAAACACCTCCAGGGATGGTGACTCCACCACCTCCCTGGGCAGCCCAACCCATTCCAGTGTCTGATCACTCTCTCTATAAAGAATTTCTTCCTAATGTCTAACCTAAATCTCCCCTGGTGCAGCTTTAGACTGTGCCCTCTTGTCCATGGTGTGATTCTGTCCTGTGTAAGGTTGTAATAACTGAAATGCAGGTAGTTTCTGTGAGAGTGAACCAGTAATAGTGAAACAGGATTGGTAACACCACAGTGATGCTCACTGAGACTCCACACTGTCACTGGGAAAGGTTTGCTGGTTTGTGGTTTGGTTTTTTTTTAAATACAGGCATCCTAGGGCAGCACCTTAGAGTGGTGTCTGGTGAACAGGGCAAGGGTGACACTGCTGCTGCTCGTGGCTGTTACATTAGGAGGTATAACTGGACATGGCGTTTCCATATAGGAACTGAAAAAACAAATTGGAGAAAAACTTCCATCTCTTTAGCCCCTGAACATGCTAACCACCTGGCTTTAGTTGAGCTGAAATCCTCTGTCACAGTTCTCACGAGAATCATCTAAAATTGTGCACTGGCATCTTTTTATTTAGGGTGTATTCTTATACCTGGAAACTTATTTCCAGAAATATTTAATAGCCTCAAAGATGAATCGATGCCTTGCTCATTTCTAAAGCAACTCCTCTAGAGGTCTGGAGTCCTGAAGATGAGGCACTAAGCAGAAGTTTCCAGATTCTTTAGGTGGCAGACTGGAGAGAACATGACAAGCCAGGCACCAGGTGCAGTCACTTCCAAGAAAGGGGAGAAAAAATCCAAGTACTTAAAGTGCAGGTTCTGGTGGTTACCAAAGCAGTGTTTGTGCAAGCAAATGTAGCAGACTTTGCCTTGCAGCATCGTGCCTCAGATATGCTGGGAGAGCTGCTCTGGGGAGTTTGGAGAGAGTTTGAGTGCTGCTGCAGAATGCAGATTGTACAGCCAGGAAATCAGCAGGGTGTTGTGACATTGTTGAGGGCTGGGGGTTACAGGTAGGAAGTGATAGTGCTGAGTGTCAGCACTCCTGAAGCTGTTGTTTGTGGCCATGGCCTGAGAGTGATGCAGAAATCACAGGCTGGCTCAGTTGGAGGCAGGTTTGCATGCCCCAGATAGCAGAAGGAGTTTGCCATAGGTCATGTCTGTACCAGGGTTCTGTTGTCAGGTAAGTCAGTCACTCAGCACCTCTGTGCAGGTAAGTCTGATAGTCCCCAGCTGGAGAAAAATCTGGTTTGTACGTTCTGCCTCTCACTGGTACAGACAGAGCCAAGTCAGTCCATTGCCAGATCTCTCCTGATTGTATTTGAAAAGTAATTTAGCTTTAATATTGGATGGCAGGTTCAAATACAGTGAGGGGCTCCTAAAATACAGTTGTGTGTCTCTAAGTAGTTCTTTGCTCCAGAGTAGTGGTCACTGCCGTTATAATCCACTTGTCTCCTTAGATTGGAGATGAATAGAAGGCAAAATGACCCCAAATTTCTGCTCTGGACCAGGTACCAGCCGAGGGAGAATTGTGTTAGCTGTGTCATTCCTTTCCCTTGCAGTCCCTCTGCGATCCCAAGGCAGTTGACTGATGCTTTCTTTCCTTCTTTCCAAGGCTCAGCAGGACCTGTTCACCCGCTGGTGGATCCTTTAGCAGCTGGACCCCATTTGGCACGTTTTCCCTACCCACCTGGGACCATCCCCAACCCATTGCTAGGGCAGCCACCTCACGAGCATGAAATGCTCCGACATCCAGTCTTTGGTGAGAGCATTTTATGGTCCTTTACAAAGCTTGCCTTTGGTGTGAGATGTGGTGTTTTCCTGGCGGGGGGAGTTGAGCTGCAGCAGGTCGGTTCTGTTGGTTTGTAGGGACAGCTCTGCACACCTTGTAGCAAACAAGTGTCTATAAAATGGGCCCTGTCTCTCTTAGGTACTCCTTACCCACGGGATCTGCCTGGTGCCATTCCACCTCCCATGTCAGCAGCCCACCAGCTGCAGGCCATGCACGCCCAGTCCGCAGAGCTGCAAAGACTGGCAATGGAGCAGCAGTGGTTGCACGGGCATCCTCACATGCATGGTGGGCATCTACCGAGTCAGGAAGATTATTACAGGTGAGAGATGATCCCACGTTGTGGAAACGTGGGAGATCCCTTTGTATTTCTTTACATTTCATCTTTTTTCCTTCTGAATTTCTGCCTTTCTCGCTGTGAGTCACTGTCCTGGTGCAGTTACAGGTGAAGCTTTACAGATGAAGACCTGGTTTGGGCAGATTGGAAGCAGGGTCCAAATTACTGGAACAAGATTAGACTAGCTGAGTCTTACATTGCAGGATTCCCTCTGATTGGGGTTTTTAGTGTGATGCTGTGATGGCTGTTTCCACATCTCCTTCTCTTCCTTGAGAGCAGTGGAGGGTGGGCAGAGGGATTCAGTCAATCCTGAGAAATGACTGAGGGCACTAGGAAGTTGAAGTGTGTGAATGATACAGGTCCTGCACTGCCAGCTGAGAAGGCCTGGATCAATCCTGGGAGTTGTTCCTCCCCTGACTGCTCTGCAGTGTTGATGGTGGAGTGGCTGTGTGTGACACCACCTTAGTTCCTGTTTGGCAGTGACCACTGACAGCATCAGCACTTCCCAGGGATCATTCCATGTGTGTGTGGGTAGCCAGGATATCTGGGAAGCAGCATATTCAACTCCTGCCCTGCACTCTGATGCTTCCCTCCTTGCTCCTGCTGTCCAGAACTGCCTGGTGGCCTCGTGCCACGGGCACAGCCAGTCTGCCACAGCTGGGGCTGCAGATAAGGCTGGAGCTGATGAGCTGGCACTGGTGCTGGTGCTCCCATGGCAGGGGCACTTTGGGGAGCAGAAGGTCATCACTCCCCCCTGCACACCCAGAGTTATCAGTGCTGGGACAGCACACTCACTTCTGGGCTCTGAGCTCAAAACCTGCAACCTCTGTTCCCTTCAGGGCACCTGGGAGAGGTGGCAGGAAGACAGAGCTGGCTCTGAAGTGTCTGACACCCCCTTCTCTGTGTTAAATCGAGTTTTTCTTTCTCTTGCAGTCGACTGAAGAAAGAAGGTGACAAACAGTTGTAATAAATTATTTATTTGTGACGCTGGCTGTGGAAACCCCAGTCCTTGGGAAGGAGTGGAACATTTTTACATACGGAGAAGAGCTACAAAAGGAAAAGAATATCTTATAAAGATTTCTTTATATATTTAAAACAGAAGCAACCACCCAACAAGTAGAGACTTATCAGCATAGTGTTCATTTGTAGAGAAGGTTTCTCAAGACTGGTGTGGGTCTCCCTGCATGACAACGTATTCAGAAGCCTATTGGAAATACAGGACTGTGTGGAATATTCAGAGAACTTCCTGCAATCTTGGTTTTTTTTTTCTTTTTTTTTTCCTTTTTTTCTTTTCTTACTAGTTTGTTTTCAGTAGGTGCTAGAATCAGGTTCACAACACAAGTCACTGTGCGTGAAGAGACACTCAATGCATCTATAGCTATTTAAAAAAAAACAAGGATTGCAAGTAGGTGACATAACAAGCTCTGAATCCAAGTGCTATAATAATAAAAATCTACTTTTATTTTAATACATTGTAGGAAATCTTCATAATTTTAAAGAGAGCTCAGTTCTGCAGCATGGCTTTTTAAGTCTGTAAATATTAACTTTTTTTGGGTAGAGGGGAGAAACAAAAACAAAACAAAACTCCAGAAACGTTTATCTTGATTTTCAGTAACATCACAAATTGTGAATTCCTACCTGGTATTGACAGAATACAGAGTTGATTTTTTAATAAAATATATATATATAATTATCCCTTTAATTAAAGGGAGTGATGGGTATCAATAATTTCAAATGGGTAAAAGCTTGAAATTTGGTTTGATATCAACAATAAGCATTAAAGGGATTTGCAGGGATAATGTTGCAAATGACTGTTTCTGTTCTTGGGTTTTTTTCGGTTGGTTTGGTTGTTTGGGGGTTTTTTGTTGGTGTTCCATCTCTCTGTTCTGCAGATGATTTCTGTTGAGTTGGGTTTCTCAGCAGCACAGATGTCCCTTGGAACCAGCCTGACCCTTTGGATCCCTCCTTCGGCGCTTTCCTTTTCAGTGTGGCCACAGAGCACTTCTTCCCTGTGACCTTTGGAAACTTAAACCTGAGGACACTGGGTTTAGACTGTAGGCAAAAAGTTCAAAGAAATAATCTCTTCTAAAGGTCTCTTTTTGAAAATGTTCCCAGCCAGAATTTTGTCTGCATGTGCATATTTTGGAGGATGTGCTCTTTCTGGCCTCCTGTTTGAGAAGTTCTCAACAAAAGTGGACTAAGGCAACTCGTTAAAAGTTGTTTTGCAAACACCAGTCTGGTTTTTCTCTTTGACTGTTTGAGTTTTGTTTTTATAAGCAAAAGCTCTTTAACTGCCACCAGTGTTCTGCATCTCAGGAACTTTTATTGCTTTGGCATTAACCTGATTATGGACAGTAACATTTACTGGCTCCCAGCTGATCCATGGAGGATAACTCCTCTTGGCCACTGAGGGTGGTGAGAGGAGAGGAACACACAGAAGGCCAGTGAGCATTATTCTGGAGACAGCTCTGCTTACTAGGCAGATTTTTTTTAAACATTTTTTCCCTGTTTTGCCACTTTTTCTTTGCCAGAGCAGAGGGTGACGTGACCAATGGACATCTGAACATGCTGGTCATTTTTTTTTCTGCTGGTGCACAACTTCCCCCCATTCTCTCTCTTAACTCATGAGTGCTCTCTCTCTGCTGTTGTAACCTGTTCAGTGTGATGGTTGTGTCCTAGGACTGTTCTGAGCCACCCATGATAAACCTGTAGTTAATCAGTTGTTCTGATGGAAGCTGTGGCAGGCACAGTGCTCACCCACCTCCTGCACCTCAAACCTGCCTGAAGGTTGGGGTTGGACAGTCAGTGACAGCAATTTAAATTAAATTTATGCCTCTATTCCAGGCTCACTTAAAGCAAGAGTGAGGAGAGAGACAGGAGGACTATTTCAGCTAATGCTGATCTCCTTTTTCTGCCCTCCATTCCAGATTTCTCAGTGCTAAAGAACTGCAGTAACACTTACCCAGTTCCAGCTGCTCTGTTTGAACTCTGTGGAGGAGCAGCTGGTGTTCCTGAGACTGGCAAAGCGTGAGGTCAGTGTGGAATCAAGGAAGGTGAAGTTGCTGTGGGCAGTGATCAGGTGAAATGTTTTCCTTCTGAGCACAGTTTTTTACTTCTGCTCAGAGCTGAGTACCCAGGAAGAGGGCTCTGCTCAGCAGAGGGTGCCTCAGTTTGCTTTACAGGTCTGATTAGGCACACTGCAGTTAAATCTCTGCCCTCATTTTTTTTATACCATGTGGAATTTGGGGGAGTTCAGCCACTTCAGCCATTTCTTCTGACCCTTCTCTTTGCTGATTTTTAGCCATAGTTCTTAAGAGAAACCTAACTGCCTCCAGTGGTCCTCTCTCTGTATTCCTTACTTTTTCAGCTGAAGTTGGCAGTCTGTTCAAATTTATTGGGTTTTTTCCCACAGAAGAACATTCTAATATTTTATGGGAGTTCTTTTGTTCGCATCATTCAGCAAATAAGCACTGAAATTCTTCCATTTCAGCCCAGTGATTAACTACAACTTCACATGCAGTGGCTTTTGAAGCCATCTCGGTGTTCGATGCCCTGTTAAAAGCAACCCAGACCTTTTGGTTTTCTTTTAAGAAAATCTCTCTCTTTCCTTTTTTTTTTTTCTTTTTTTTTTTCCTCTGTTCTGAAAGTTTTATTTTTCAGACTTTGCTTTAGTGTTTTTGAAACGTCTCTCTCTTGTTCTATGTCGTCATGGTTGAGCTTGTTTCACTGCACCGTTAAAGCAGAGTGTACATTCTGACTGCTACATTTATATATATCTTGAAGCTTAATGTATATATGAGTAGTTTGCCATGGGATAACACAGTGTAAACAGAGTAGAAACCCAGAAATCGTGACTTCTGTGTTCTCTCCATTTGAGTATTTTGTAATTTTTTTGAAATATTTGTGGACATAAATAAAACCAAGCTACACTACAGCAGCCAGGTTTTGCCTGCAAGCGAAATGTGTCTGTTGCTTGTTGTTAGTTGGGGGGGGGGGGAAGAGTTGCTTTCATCTGGGATAATGTGGGATGCTGGCATGTGTGGTTCAAACCTGTCTGGGTTTTTTTGGCTTTATTTTTTCCTTCTTTGAGATCATTTTGGTTTTAATGTACAGCACACAAACCCCACCATCGTGTCCAGTTCCAGCTCTGCACCCCCGAGGCACGTTGCTGCTCTAGGGCCACGCTGCTCAATTTTGGCATGTTTTCTCCAGAAGTTAAGCAGTCAGATGGATAAGAACGGATGTGTAAGGATGTGATTTCATAGATTTCCAGTGTACAGTGGCTGAGCACAAACCAGTAGCTAAAATGAAGTATAAAGTGTGCAGAAGCTCTCACTGCCTCAGCCAGAGAACAACGGGAAGATGAGAACTTCTAATCCAGAGAGGAGAATTTCCTAATTTCAGTGGAGTAGGAAAGACTCTCATCTCTTAAATCTGCTTGTGAACCTGCAAGGGAGAATGAGGCCTGATGACTTATGAAGTGCAAGCTTGAAATTCAATATAATGCACTATATACACCCCAGTAGAGGAGGGTTTGTGCACATTTTTTTCCAAAGAGATGTTATTTTGTGCCTTGCACACAACTGATACAGAGCTGGCAAGAGCCACATTCCAGAGGGGTAACTGCAGGGAGGGAGATGCACAAGAACTCTCTTCATTGTCTTCTGAAAAGCTAAAATTTGCCTTCCAATCACATCAAGTGACATGTCTGTGTCCCTTGTAGTGGCTCCCTGTCCTGCACCCAGCAGGGATCACACTGTGTGTGTGTGTGAGCTGGCTGGTGAGGGTTCCTTATTTCCAGTTTGTGATAACTGGCATCCCCAAAACTTAGGGAAACGTTGGGATGCCACGGAGAGCCGTGGTGAGTATCTTTGCAGAATTAATTGCTTGGTCAGAAGAGAGTGGGAAGGCTGCATTCTTGACCCGTTTCTGCTGTGGTTTTGATCTGTGATTTTTTTTCCAGAAGTAGTATTATAGACTAGACGAAGTATTTTGACTCCAGGCTAATTAGTGCTGGGAGCATTGTGAGCACAGTGTCCTGTTTTCCAGCGTGCTCGGAGCAGACAGAGGAGTCTCCGTGACAAATGGCATGAGAGGCTGCTCTATTTATACCCTGTGGCATTTTATGAGGGGAAGGTCAGTTCTTGTCTGCTGGAAATAGCTTCTGAAAGTGCCTATTTTTTTTTTTTCCTGAGCCTGGCTTGAACATGTGCTATTTATTTTGACATTTCTTTTTTTAATTCCTTGTACTTAACGTAGAACTCGAATGGGCTCAGGCTGCCCCTTTCTTGCCACAAGGTTCTGAGTTTCCGGATTTAAAATGATGAATTCTGCAGGGGGAGAGAGAGGGGGCTGGAGAGGATTTTTATTGCTGGGTAAATTGAAAACGATGTTAGTTCTTATATTGTGGTCTCGTGTTAATGGGATCTTGGGTAAAGGCTGGAAGCCCATCAGTGGAGGGGCTTTGTTACATGCACAGTGCCAGAGTTCACTTGGTGCTGTGTCAGCTGGAACACGGGGCAGGTGGGGTGGGATCCTTCCTGGGCCGTGGGATCACTTACAGAATGCCATGGAATGGTTTGGGTTGGAAGGGACCTTAAACACCGTCTGACTCAGCCCCTCACCACGGGCGGGGAACTGGCCTTTCACAGCTGGCATCGTTTAGGATTTTTAACGAGGAGAAAAGGTGAAGCAGGTGCAATTAATTGCCTGTTAACGAGGGAAGGTCGCTCAGGTGTTGCTGCTCGTGAGATTTCTGCACTTTGCAGGAGCTCCTGGTGCTGGGTTTGGTGCTGAAGCCTTAAAACTGTGTGAGGGGCCGGGCTGAGGCACCTGAGGGGAGGGCGTGGCCCCTCATTACCTGAGGGGAGGGTGGGGCTCCTCAGCACCTGAGGGGAGGGCGGGGCCCCTCAGCCCCTGAGGGAGCCCCTGTCCCAGAAGGTTCTGGAAGGAGCTGATCGAAGCCCCTCAGGTAAGAGCCTTTCCCCTGCTGTGGTGGGGAAAAGGTGGTGGGAGGGAGTCCTGGGGCACAGCCTGTTCTCCCAGAGCAGCCACAGTGTTTTACCTGGGGAGGGAATCCCACACCTTGGGGTTCAGTGTCCCCCAGCCCCTGGCACTGCTCCTCAAACCTGGCTTCCCCTCTGCCCCTCCTGGTGCTGTCCCTCAGTCCCCAAAGCACCTGGGTCCCTCTGTTGCCCCTGGCAGGTTTGTTCCCCTGTCCTTTGTTCCCTGGGGCAGCCCAGACCCCACAGCCCAGGGGCTTGTTCTGGTTGCTCAGGTCTGTCCATGTTGCTGCTCATCCAGGTATCCCAGGCAGCTGCTCCTGCGTGGCAATCCCGGGTCTTTTCCCTCCTTTGGTTCCCAGGTGTGACAGGTAAGCCTGAGAAAGCCTTGCTGGGATTTGTGTTGGGTCCTTTTTTAGGGTGGTTTATCTAAGAGATAGAAAGACTCAATGTCTGATAGAGGGAAGAGCCTTCAGAGCCTTTGGGGGCCTCTGTGTGTACAAATCACCCTTTGCAAACTGCTGTGCTGCTTGTTTCCTTCTTTAATTAAACCTGATTTTCCTCGTGGTGTTGACTTTGCAAAAAAAAAAAAAATCAAACTGGAGCAAAAGATAAAACCAACATATTGCAAACCACGAATCCCAAGTGGACAATTCAGCCAGGTTATTGCTTTTTGTTCTTTATAAATGCTGATCTCTGTACAAGTGGTAGCTTTCCCCCCTTGCAAATTCAGCTGCCCTTTCCCACTTTCTGCCTAAAGAAAAATCCAGTGAAGGAATGTGGCAAAAAAAACCATTTATCTGTGTAAACTCTCAGATGTTTTGACAAAACTTGAATTCTAAAAGTCACCAGTGGCACCTGAATCTTGATGCAGCACGGGTTTCTGACACAACATAAGCTTGTCTTCTTTGGGGCTCACAAATGTGAGAAATGAGTCTTCACAATGAATATTGGTCACATCCATTTTCTGGTCAGATGAGTAATGGGAAAGGTTGGGGAAAAGACACCACAAAAAATAGCATTTAGTGAGTGGAGGACACTTGGCAGGTGAGAGTCACATCCAGGACAGGGTTTGATTGCTGTTTTACAAAACCTCAGGTTTTGGAAGTCAGAGTATGTAAATTTTAGGGCATTAAATCAAGCCCAGCTTCAACATAAGCATGAATAACTTTACTGATATTAATGCAGCAGTGTTCTTTCCCATGCCCCAAACCACACAGGTAACTGAGCACAGTTGTCCAAGACATGGAAAAGGTCAAAGTGATTGGTTTTGTTGCCCATTCTGTCCCTCTGCATGACTTTGTTGCGTCTTTCCAGTTCCTGAGTCCTGCTGCAATCCCTGTTTCATTACTCGTTAGCTCTTTAAATATTTGTCCAGTGTCCTTACCTGTGGCAATGTCACCAGGAGGAGGAATTCCCTGCTCAGGTGTTGCTCATGAACGCTCCTGTCTCCTATTGCTGCAAGGCTGTTTCCTGCACCAGGGAACGTGTGTATGGGAGAGAAATTACAGAACAAATTGATGGGCTGGCCTTGGAGAACAGCTGTGTGTGGTGTCAGTGGAGCTGTATTTCACTTTGCCTGGGGTCTTGGTTTTGCTGGAGTGGACGATTAGTCAAACCTGTAAGGTGGGAATGTCTCTGGCATTGTTGGAATGAACCCTAATTGCAAAGCCTGGGCAGTTACAAGGGATCTCATTCTCGCCCTGGTCGTGGCTGGATTTGTGCTCTCAAAACACCCACCCACAGCTTTGGGGGGGGGAGTTTCCTCCCTCGAAGCTGAATTGTTTTATTGTCATCCAACTGTCCCTTTTATCCTTCTCTCCAGTCCGTTCCTTCACAGCTTAATGCTTTTTATAGAGTGAAAAATAAAATGGGCATCAACAGCAGGGTTTTAAGAAGTGCAGGGAGGAAAGGAACACTCCACCCAATTCCCCTGAGGAGCTGCAGTCAGGGTCAGCACTTGGTAACTCTGGGGGGTTTGTCACAGAGGGAGTGTCTGTGACAATTATTGGAAGTAGGGGTTGAGGATTAATGTATTCAGTGAACACTGCAAAAGGACTCTGCTTCTGGTGAAACTGTCCTTTAACTCACGTTCAGTGTTAAGAGGAATATTAATTGATGTTAATTCTAGAGAAAAAAGACATTCATGTACTCGTTGTTAAGAAGAAAATTATTGACCCAGCATTCTGAAAACTGCTCTAATAATTTCTACAGTAAAGTTTCTTGGTTTAGAGAGAATTTAACAGTCAGAATGTCCATTTTGAAATACGTGAGGTGGAACTAGAGGGTTCGTAGTTTGTCTGTCCTTCATCCATCAAGCTGCTGTATTAACACCTGGGCTGTGCTGAGTTTTGATATCTGGTATTGATTAGGGAGGTGGAATTGCTTTTCTTCCCCAGCTGACTGATATTATTCCTTTAGAGTAGATAAGACAGTAAAACATAATTTTTATTGGTTCTACTTGCATCTGCTGTTTTTACTCTTGTAACTGTTGTGTAGTGCTGAAACTGGACAAATCTGGAGCACAGATTTCAATGACAGCAGCAAAACCCACAGGTCTGGTTTTGTTCCCTGCCACTTCTGTGCTGGCTGGGGACACAGATGCCAAGGGCAGTGAAAACCCTTGCTAGATCTGTGCTCTCACCCTGGAAATAGAGCCACTAAAAGGGGTCCCTTTGCAGCACTGGAGCAATGGACTGAGCATCCCATCCCTCGGATGTCTCCAAGACTTGGGATGTGATGAACTGAGCGAGGGCTGGGGGGGGAAAACCCTCACGGTGTAAATTTGGGGTGGTCTCACAGCGTCCCACAGCAGCACCGAGTCTGTCCCGGTGTCAGTGTGTGAGGGAACCTTCACAGCCTGGTGACAGAAACCTCTGCAAGTGTCGGGGTACACAAAGCAGGGAATTTTGTACTGGAAAAACAGGTTTCCAGACAAGCTCTCTGCATGTGGTGTCGCTGCTCTCACCTGTTGCTTTGCTTGGTGCAGATCGTGTGATTCCAGACCACAGCATTCCAGGACTGTGGAAATATTTCCTCCCTTTCCCCTCCACGTTATTTAAAAGCAGATCTCCTTGGATTTTTTCTGCAGACAGTACCCGGGGCCAGCAACTGCTGGGAGGTGCTGTGACAGGAATGCCTTCATCTAAATGTAAATTTTTGCTGCCCTGCCTCGGGCTGCTTTTAAGAGGCTTTTTCTGTGGGAAGCAGCCACCAAGTAATGGTCCCAATCAATTTATTCATGTCAATAAAAGGTCTTTTATATGCTTATTTGAAATGTATTGTTCTGGGGTGATAGGACCGCTTTTGTTTTTTAAGCAGGTGTGTCAGAGGGAATGAGAAATAGGGAGAATGAAGGAGAAGGAAAGGGAATTGTGTGAGGCTGGGCAGTGGAGTTACAACCCGGGGTCTTGAGTGCAAAGGGTGGGAAGAACTAAAGTGCCTTAATAGTGGGACACAGGGTGGAAGAAGGACAGAACTCCCTGAGCACTGGGACAGTCTCTTCTGACCTGGGTTGGGGTTGAGGGAAGGAGTTCAACACAAACTCCCTGGCAGAGACAGAGGGGAATATTTTCCCAGTCACTTCAGCGCAGTGACATCTGCCTGTCCATTGCCGTCTGGGACAGAGTCAGCTTGAAACTCTCTTATCCCACCCCCTCCTGGCTGGTTTAAAGGGAAAGCAGGTGAAGATGGGCTGCTCCAGAGTGCAGAACGTGACTTTTTTTTTTTTTTTTACATATTTCTTATTCCACATCAAAGTGTGAATCCTCTGTGTGTGTCTCCTGCCAGCACCACCCCCGAGCCGTGCCTGGCGTTTGGTTTCAGTTTGACTCGTGCCTGTTTGAGGTAACCTCACTGTGTTCTGACAGCGAGGGGCTAATGGGCACAGGCAGGTGTTGATGGCAATTTAAACTGCTCTGCCAATGCATCTCAGTCGTGTAATCCTCCCTGCAACTCCCGGCTTTTATTTCTCTCAAACAGCATTTTGGCATTCATGACAAATTACTTAATGGCCCATTGAAAGACAAATCTGTCCCACAGGGCTGCGAGGGTGGTTTTGCCAACCTGTCCGGGTGCAGTTTTGGTTCTGCCACCAATCCCAGTGCTGGCATTGCTCTGCCTTGGCTTCCCTGTGTGAAAAAAAACAGAGGTAAAAAGATTCTTACTTGCTCTGAATTACAGTTTCGTGCTTTCAAAAGAGCTCTGAAAAGATGGATTTCTGTTGTTTGTGTTGGTGAAATACCAATGGAGGAGAACTTAGTAATGGGTTTGGAGACCCTCGAATCCTGATGGCTGCAGAATTAATAACTGCACATGATTTCAGGTGTGATTTGAACCTCGGCTGCTGGGGCTACTGACACCTGTTCTAATGAGGTCTTGTAGTTCCACGCTGTGGATCTGCCCCTAATGCTCTGGAGCTGAGGAGGCACTGAGATAATGCCTCAGTCCCCAGTGCTCCTCACTGCTCCTGACCTGCTCCAGCCTCTGCTCTGCAGTGATCCATCATGAGCAGCTGGTTCCACCACGGAGCAGGAGAAGGGCTGTTGAGTTCAGCTGCATTTATCTGCAGTAATGGAGAGCAGTGCTTACAGTCTGTTACCTAAATGTGGGATGTCTGTAGGACACAGGGCTTGTTTGCACAGTGTGTGCCCTGTTGTACAGCCCCGTGTTTGCTCTGGGACACCACAGGACACGAGCTGAGCCTTTGCTGTGACATTTGGAAAGGGAAGATCCGGGTTCCTACTTCTTATTCCTTGTTCTGTGTGAGCCTTTGCCATGGATAAAGTCTCTCTCTTAATGAATTGTCTGGGTTTTACTGGCCGAGGAATGCTAACAGGCATCTCAGCCCTGTCCCCACAGCTCGGGGGACGTGGCTGCCCCTTTTTTTAGCAGCAGTTTAATGTGCTGCGGGTGCAGTGTCCCTGCAAACTGCCCTGCCCTGGGTATTTTCGCCTGTGCCAGACGTGTGGAACAGACACTCTGGGCTGTGGGGACCGGGGCTGTCTCTGCCTGGGCCCCCGGGGCTCTCGTCTGACTGATTTTTATTTACAAGCCTGCAAATAAGTAAACACGAGCAGTTGGCTGGTGGCCCTGGAAGCGCCGTTCCCGTGCCCAGCTGGACGGCAGGGACTTGGCAAAGCCGCCTTCCCGGCTGGAATGCTGGCCCTGGGGCAGGGAACTCCCCCTGCCTCCCTGGGGGGCGGGATGGCAAGGACAGCACCATGAGAGGAGACACCGGCCCGAGGAGGACCAAGGGATGTGAGGCGAGTTGGAGCCAAACAATTGTCCCGACTTCTTCCCCGAGTGGGATTTGAGAGCTTCCTGCAGCGCTTGATTTCTGCCCGTGACTCACCCAGGTCTTTCCCTGTCCAGCTCCCTCCCTCTTTTCCGGGAGCTCCATCCCCTGGGCACAGCCTGTGGACACCGAGGGGCTCCAGGTTGTCCCTGTGCCCTGGTACCCCGGGATGCTCCCGCTGCCATTGCAGCGTTTGCCACGGGATGGCAGCAGATGCTCGGGAAAAAAAAGGGAATCCAACCCTCGCCCTCCAGCATCTGTTTCCCAGGAAACTTGGGGAACTCCGGAAAAGCAAGACTTCCACAAACAGGGAAGGATGGGCTTCCTCGTAGCAGGGGAGAAGAAGCCTCTGAGACCTGGGGCCACACAACGCTGCGAGTCTGTGGCTTTCCTGGGGTTTCTTTCATTGTGCAAAAATAAGTTTATGTGCCAAAACTTTCCAGCTGTTTCCTCCTCTTTCCCCCTTCCTGGCTGGGCACCTTTTGGCACTGCAGAGTGGTCACAATTCTGTTTTATTTTGCTCGTTCCACATTAGGGGCTGGGAGACACAGACCTCTTAAGTGAGCTGCTCTGTGTGTGTGTGTGTGCACATTTATATCCCGGGGGAATGCAGTCAGGGAATTCTTGTCTGGGCTCCTGTGTGAGCTGCCCTGCCTCCTGCAGCCTTGCCTTCCCTCCCCCCACAGGGGGCTTTTCATGCCCTCCTATACACACAGGGATATAAACACAAGGAAGCTGCACTGGGATTATTTATTTCTTTTAGATGGACTCCCCTTTGAACTTGAAAAATAAACAAGCCATGCAATAACATTTAATATAACCAGCCAAGCTATCAACAGCCCTCTTCTTCCACACCATCCAAAAGCTGGGTGATGGCACAAGAAGTTTCTTCTATTTTTTTTGTTTGTTTGTTTGTTTTTTGTCTTTTTTGACTTGGCTGTGCCAGCCCCTCGAGAGGGAGGTGCCAGTCAGTGATGTCACTTGTCAAGCAGATGTGCTGTGGTGATCAATGACAGCCCTGACAGCCAGGAAAGGAAGCCCTGACCCTCCATCTCTCACCTGCAGTTGGTTGGCCACTCTTGGCACTCCAAGAGCTTTCTGTCCTGGCACCTTTTGTCTGGGAGGAATCTTGATCTGTATTGAATTTTGGGAAGTGGACTGCCAAATTCAGCTCAGGGCCGCAGTACTGGGGTAGCAAAGTCTGTGTTGTATTGGCAGATCAGAGGTTTGATAGAATCAAACCCTTCAGAGACAGTTGTGGAGCGTTTCTGCAGCTCTGGACCTGCTCTAACATGACCCTTTCTGCCCCAAGCGTGTCATGGTCAGGAATACTCCGGGCTGTGACTTGGTCACCAACACCATGAAACTCGTGCTGAGATGTTTCATCCCAAATCCCAAACTGCATCACAGCAGTGAGGGCAGGTTTGGGGGACAGCTCAGCCAGTAGGAGCCAAATTTTCTGGCCATGGATGATACCTGTGTGTCTGTACATGAAATATGGATAACACTACGTGTGACTCTTTTTTTTGTTTTATGTAAAGGGATTGTGGCGAGCTGACAATATCTAAGAATTATTTAAAGTGAGTTAATTAAGGTAGTAATTAGTGATGTTAGGCAATATCTAATTACTGGTGCCAGGCAAGCTCTTTGGGGGTAGCAGTGGGGCCTTGCCTGTGTTAAGAACACCAGCAGGGCTTTGTCAGTGCTGCAGAAAACAAGTGGTGAGGGAACAGGAGCTCAGAGCAACAGAGTGTGCTGCTGGAAGCCCTGAGAGAGACAGAGGGAATGGCAGCAGGTGCCTGGCTCCAGCATCCTTTGGTGGCCTGTGTTTATATTTAAATGTATAGCTTGTGTATATATATATATATATATATATATGCTGAATTTGGGTGTGTGTATATATATATATATATGCTGAATTTGTGTGTGTGTGTATATATATATATATGCTGAATTTGGGTGTGTGTAGCACTGCTTTGTGTGTGCAGATCTGCCAGCAGAATGTCCACAGGGGCTGATCTGGGTTATTGATTCCAAGCACTGGTGATTCCAAGACTTTCTCTTTGTCCCGGGTTCTTGTAGTCCTGCCTCTCAGCTTATTTAGGACAGAAGTCTGTGTCCATCAGGTTGTCTGGGTTTTCCAAGGAAAGCAGGCTGTGTCCCCCAGGGCTGGGAGCGCTGTTACAACCTTCTTGGCGCCTTTTCTGCAGACCAGCTTTCAAACTGTATAAAAGGGAGAGGAAATTCTTTGAGTTTGATCCCTTTTTAGTTTTTCCTAACCCATCCCTGTCGAGTTTGTTCACTGTGGTGTCTCTCTACCCCTGGAATTTTTTATGGAAGTGTCTCACAACCTTTCCCCATCCATCCCTTCTGCTGGGGAGCTGCAGGACAGGAGAGGGCTCAGCTGCTGCCACGTGCTCTCCCCAGTGCTGTTTGCTGGGGACAGGCCCCGTGAAGGCTGAGGGAAGCTCTGACTTAGTTTTTCATTACATTCCTTGCTGGAGCTCCCGTGGGACGAAGGGCACGGGGAAATCACATCACAAACTTGGCTTTCAAAGGCAGAAACACACAACCTGTTTCTGCCTGGGTGAAATACCCACCGGCACCCCTGAAAGGCAGGGAAAAAACATGTTACAAGTTCAAGGACGAGGCTGAGTGTTGTGCAGCAGCACTGCAGTCAAAGGAGTGGAGCCCAATGGAGCCTCCAGGCTTGTTTGGAATGCTGCATTCCTGCTTTATGGCTGCAAAGGCCAATTTTACAACCTGATCAGCAGCTAATCTGTACTCCTGCACGGAGCACGAGTGTCGTGGATGCTCAGAGATGGAAAGCAATCTGGCCATCCAGTGCCAGGAGCATCTCTTCAGCCTTAGTTGCTCAGTCAGAAGTGTTTAGCTTTGTGCTTTCCATGAGGTTTTGTCCCCAGCCAGCAGTGAGGAGTGTGCCTTGTCACTCCTGTGAGAGCAGACAGGAACAAATGACACGGGGACAGGAGCCTGCAGCAGGATCCAGAGTCAGTCAGCACCTCTGGCTGCTTCTACATTGCTTTGGTTCAAAATCAAGGAGGTGGTCTCTCTGCCCCATTTTTAAGTCTGCTTATGGGAAAAACTGCCCCTCTGGATCACGTTGAGATATTTTGGAGGGGGTGGAAGTCTGTATCTCTTCTGCTTGAAGCTGTAAGTGGTCTGAGGGCAGAGATTACAGACAGCCCTGCAGGTACCTCTGGCAATATTCACCAGGAAGGGGGAGGGAGAGGAAAAATGGGCGTGGAGAAGCTGAGATGATGTCCCTCACATCTTCTCTTTCTGTCACTGGCCCAGACAATTCCACACAGGCACGTGCTTTGCACCTGCTCTTTTTTCTAGACTGCTAAAACTTGTGCCCTCTTGTGACTTGAATTGCCCGAGCACAAAACAACAGTAGGGGGCATGAAGATGTGTGTGCTGGGACAGGGGAAGAAAAAGAGTGTGCCTGCTTTCCAGACCTTTATCTGGAGCAGGGCAGAGCCATCCATGTGCCAGGTATTTCTCCAAAGATGTCCCCAGACCCTGGGCAAGCAGCAGCAAGTCAGGAGCTGGTGTAGGTGTTGGTTTAGTCTGTCCTGACTGAATCCCAGCCTGGTGGAATCCAGAGGAGCCAAAACTAAACCACTTGATTACTCCACAGATGGACTTTGTTGCTAAGAGGGCCTTGTTTGGTTCTCACATTGTCCTCAGAGCCAGGTGTGAACCCTCTCCCTGCCCACCCTGCCAAGAACATGGGGCAGCTTCAGCAATGCCCTCTGATATTTAACATCTCCCGTGCAAGAGGCCTGTGTTTGTAAAGTGAGAAGCAGCAGGACCCTTGGCCTTCTGCCCAGCACGTGTGTGGCACCCAGCTCTTATTTCTGATCCAGTCTTTGGTGAGGAGATAAAGGACAGCCCCCCTGTTCTGCCAGGCACAGCTCCCCCACCCCCTGCAGAAATGCTGGAGCTGCTGCATCTCTGAATTTGCCATGACTCTCTTGGCAGAAGGTGGTTTGGCTGCAGCTGCACTCACAGGTCACTCCTTTCTTGTTTCCTGTGCTCAAGAGTCCATCCTGCAGCTCACCTTCTGCAGTGCTGCTGGTGGGGAACAACTCGCTCGTGTCGCTCTGGATGCTTGTGGAGGAAGGAAGGGATTTGTGACCTTCTCCCCTACTCCCCATCCACCTCTAGTGTCTTCCTTCCCCCCTCACCTCTGCCTCCCCAGAGCTGGAAGGTCAGGAGTTTAAACCCTGCTTTGGGCAGCTCCTCAGTTGCTCCCAGCTCCTATGTGTAGCTTCTGCTGGTTGCATTTAAATTATTGCCCTGGAAATGAGCCCACTTGAATGACTTCCTCGTGTATCCATATATAAAACCACCCATAGATTGGCCCCCTTTGTCTGTATTGACACGTAGGGCTGGCCAAGCTATTCTTATCTTTTTTAATGGGTGAGAAATGGCTGCTGTTAATCCTGTGTGATGGCTGAACTCCCTGGGTCAAGTACAGCTCTCTGTTCCCTTGTCTGAGATCTGCTGTACTGTAAATACCTTTTCCAGCGTGAAACTCCTTTTTTTTGCCATTTCTGATGTCCCTGGTCCAACAGCAATATTGATTTCTTATATGCAGTGAACATGATTTACTGCCCATTTTCTGGAGACGTTTCCTTGGGCTGCAGTACCATCCTCTTACCTTCCAGAAATGCCTTTTCATTTGGCTTTTCCTTCAAGGCCCTCAACCACTATCCAGCTCCTGGCAAGTTCCCCCCCCCCCCCCCCCATTCTACATTCATGGCTTCACCTCCACTTCTACTTTTGTCCCAAACTTGCAAAAAAGAGCCCCAACCCAAGGATTCACCTTGAAAAGGACATCCAAAGTCTGTTTTTTCTGCTGGGTAAAAACTTCTTGACAGTTCTAAAAGGCAGGGAGATGACTGTGAGATCAACAAGGTTCAACCTTGAAGGAGTAATCAGTGTTTTGAAAGGGACCAGAGAGAGGGGAAGAGAAATAGTTCCCCCTCAGGTGTCTTCCCTTTGTATTGCTTTTTTCCACACCAGTGTATAGGCTTGGCCAATCTGTTGTTATCTTCTGCTTTCAGTGCAATGCAATATTAATTCTTCTTGCTGATACCTGGACTTGTGGGTAAAATACAATCTATTCAAGTGCTGTGGTCTTTGGACAATCTATATGGACACTGAACACTCCCTGGGAATTGCAGTGCTCTGTCTGGCTCTGTGTGCACACAAGCCCTGGAGAGACACCCAGTCTAATTAGCAGTGATTGGGGGGAAGCAGCTCGCTCGTTAGGACGAGGATGCAATAAATAAAATATCAGCCAGGGAAGGGTGGGTGAGGCAGGAGACACAAACAGGGCCGTGCAAAAGGGTTTTTTTTTTAAAAAAGAAACGCTGTGGGGAGCCCACAGTAAAGGAAAGACTGTCAAAAATGCACACAATATTCCATTTGCTGCCTGCCCCCGTGGAATGCCTGGCATTATGCAGTCTGGGACTTCTGGGAAATCAATCCCATGCACATGACTGTGCTTCTCTTTTCCCAATAGCAGGGAAGGATTTCAGCACATGCCAGGGAGAAGACGTGAGAGGCTTCTCTAACTGGCTTGTGTTTCAGCATTTGTTCCATTCATTAAATTAGCCCTTTAAAGACACTGGTGGAGGTTGCTGGTGGTTCAGTGCACAGCATGTTTTTGTGTGGAAAGGTTTATCTGCCATTGCTGCCTGAGCCTTTCTCAGTGCTTCAGCTTCCTCTTCTGTAGGCCTGGGAGTGGTGTGAAGTTTGCATTCAGGATTAGTAAATGCCATCTGGGACCTTCAGCGAAAAAGATTCCGAAGGGGCTCAACATAAAGTTGGGAAACCACGTTGGAAAAGTTTGTCCATGTGTCCTAAATGAAAAATATCTTGGATTTTAGTCTGGTTTAGCAGCTTGGGCAAAAGACTGCATCAGTGTTGAGAGGGTTTAATCTAAAAAAAACCCAAACCCTCAGCACTTAAAATGGGGCTTTTGGCCCAGTGTTTCTCTGTCCATATGTGTAAAACATTAAGGGATGTTTTTGCCTGCTCTGACAGCTCTGATAGCACTGGTGCAGCAGGTACCCCCCAGCTCCTTCCTTAGAGCTCTTTATTCTGTGCTGAGGGGGTTTGTTCTGGCTGGGATCAGGCTGGCCCTCTGCTTCAAGACTGTCAGAAAAGGCAGTGGTCTTATATCTGTATAAAGGAGAGAAAAGGGAGAAGTTTTGTCCCTATTTGCAGTCTGCAGGTTCTGAAAACGTACAGCTCAAAAGTAAAAATGCTCAGTGAAAACTGGAGACATCGAGGTGCCCCATAATCACAGTTGGCGGTGAGGGGATCTCAGCACTGGCTGGTTTCATGGGGCACCCAGGAGGAGAACCACTGGTGGGGTAGAACAAGGTCAGACAAGTCCTTCTAGGGCAAAAGAGCCGTTAAAAAATCATTTTGGTGCTTAACAGGAAGGCAGTGAAGCAGCTAAAAAGCGGGTGTGATATGTTGAGATAATCTAATATAAGGAAGTACCCTGGAGGCAGAAGAAGCCGTGTTTAAAACCATCAGCAGCCACTGGAAAGCCTTATCAGGAGCAGCAGGAAGTTGGCATAATCAATCCTAGAAGGAACACGGTTCTTTGCTGCAGCAGGTAGAGCTATGACATGTTTCACATCTGGGTAATGTGACTTGGATTATCCTGAGTCCAGCAGCTGGGTAAAACTTAAAAAAATAAAAGCCAACTAAAAAAAAAAAAAGGCAAACTCAAAAAAACCAAACAACACCAAAACAAGCAAAAAAAGAAGAAATGTTGACTCTCTACTGTCCTTAAAGGATCACGTGCCACTTTTCACAAGAGGTCTCTGAATTCAAATGCTGGGAAGCAAAAATACATCCTGCCAAAGAGCTTTGCTGGTTAACTGAACAGTTTTCATGTGTCCTGTTAAAGTGGCACACAGCACTGAGGTTCTCTGTTAAAAACTGCTGTACCTGCTGTTGTAGCTGTGAAATGATCCTCATCCCATAGGGTGCTTCCAGATGTGTGAGGACAGACCCTTTCCAGTTGGAGTGTTCAGACTCGTGACACAACTTCATGAAGATTTCCTGACCTCCTGTCAGTGGGCAGAGTCTGCTCAGGGGCTGCCACAAAGCAGGAGCAGCTCATTTTTCTGCTTCTGTCCTTCCCGTTCACCTCAAGGATGGAAATGATGGGAAACAGCCCTGGTACCGTGCAAAATCCAACAACTGGTGAGCCCCCAGCTTGGACCCCAGAGTCAGAGCAGATCAAAACAGGCCTGTGTGATTTGCAACTGGAACATATTTAGGACTCCTGAAGATAAAAATCACAAAGCAAAGGTTTGGATTAACCTCACCTTCCTTCCAGCATGGTTTTGGTGCAGGGATTCCTCTCCGGGTGCTGAGGGTGCCTGGGTTGGTTAGTCAGACAGACAGACAGACAGGCTGGTGTTCTGGGTTGCACTGGAAATGTTTTTACCAAGTGTCTTCCTCAGGCAGGTGAGCACAACCCTTGTTTCTTTGCACGAGCCTTGTGTGTGTGTGTAAATATAAGTATGCAGGTAGGCACAGAGAAATAGTTGAATATTTGTGTGTGTCTGTGCTCACAAATATAAATACACACAAGAGAGAACAAAAAAAAACCCTCCTGAGTGAAAGAGGAGGAGGCAGACAAGGGAGGGAGGATCTGGGTGTGTAGTGCAGAGCAAGAGAAGCTTTTCCAGGCCTTCCAGAGGAAACAGGTGAGAGAAACCATCCCCTTCAGGGCACTGAGAGACAGGGAGCTCTGGCACAGGAGAGCTTCCAGCCAGGGCTCTGATCCTGGCACGACGGAAACGGGACAGAAGTTCAGCATTGCCACTGGCTGAGCACGGGATAATGAGGGCACAGACAGCCACGGCCGGGCTCATTAGCCATTCTGCTGCCCAATTAGGCTGGGAGCTAATTGCTCACTAATGAGACCGTACCTGCTGAGGCAGCTGGGCTTCCCTGGGACTCGCGGCTGGAGCCGCAGCAGACACCGGGGAGAACAGAGGCAAGATCTGAAACCAAGGAAATGGAAAAACTCCTCTGCCGCCGAGGAAGGTTTGTGCTGCCTCTGCCGCCGCTCCCCGGGGACAGCACTTCGATTCCTGGCACCGCTGCTGCCTGAAAGGCACCTCAATTAGCCCCGAGCTGCCACTGGAGGCTTCCTGTTCCTGGCATCCCACGGCCCTGGCACTAATGACGTGGAAAAGGAGTGGCTGAGGCGAGGATGCTGCGGGGTTTGAGGTGGAGGGTTGCTGTGACCCGGATTTCTCTCCTGAACATCCTCTGGAGAGCAGCCAAGGCTCGGGCTCGGGGGAGGAAGCGAGGTGGTTTGAAAGGCAGTAACCACAGACAAGGGTCAGCAATAGGATGCTGGAGAAAGCAAACTGCAAGCCCGTCCCTGCAGGACGTGAGGCCACATCAGCAGCCCTGGGAACATCTCCTGGAAAAGGAAAGCTGGAAGCAGTGATGTGCTTTAACACCACACCTCAGCTGTCTCTCGACACAGACTTATTTTATCTAGCAGTGAAAGCTCAGGGAGTTAATTCTCATTGAGAATTAACTTGTGTGTGTGTCCAGAGGTTGTCTACACCCCTGACACGTCAGGCCATCGTGTGCACTTCTGTCTCAGCAGTAAATGGTGGTCCCCACTTGCCCCAATTTTTACTGGGGGGGGGGGGGGGGCCTTGGAGGCCTCCCCAGAGCAGCAATGGGAGTAATGCACAAAAAAATTCCTGTTGCAGTTTGGAGACTCCCTGTCCCAAAAGGAAGCAGAGAACCACTGGCTCGGGCTTCACACTCCTGTGTCTTTTGGAACAGGCCCACACGGTTTTTGTGTGCAGAGGTGGCTGCAGGAGGGAGGGAATGAGGAGGGAAGGAATGCATTTCTCATTATGTGCTGCAGCCTCTCTGCTCTGGCAGCCTGAGAAGAGAAATTCTCTCTCTCCCTCCCCTGGCCCTCTACCCCCTGCAGCTTGCTGATTATTTTTGGCTGAGGTGGAAAGCACAGCCCTAGCATTTTTCCCAACAGGGAGTGACCCAAGCAGGAGGGGAGGGAAGCCTGGGGCTGTTCCCTTTGTGCTGTTTCAATCAATAGCCACACTTTTGCACATCCAGAGCTCCTTTCCTCTGAGCTCACCAAAGAGCTTTAGGAGCTATTCCACCTCTCCAGGTCACCCTCAGCTCTCTTTAGCAGAGGGGGAAACTGAGGCACAGTTACCCTCAGTCACACAGGCAGCCTGTGACCTCCCATCTGGTTTGTGTAAGCTTTTTTCCTCAGGCTCATCTCACGCTGTTGAGGGCCCTTGTTCCCTGCTCTGACTCTGTTGTGCTGTGGTTCCCTCCTGGCTGCATCATTGCTGTTGGTACAGTTTGTGAATGGGAAGGTTCCTCTGGGTTGTGCCTTTGGTGGTCTCTTAAAATACATCCTTGAAAAGCTGGCTCTCTCAGGCACAGGGGCTTGGCTTTTGAGGAACAGTGCCATGAGTGTGGGAGTCAAGTTGACTGCAGAAATTGCATTTGGAAAGCTGAGGGGAGAAGGAAATTGTGGGGTCGGTGGCACCCCAAGGAGCCCGTGAGTGGTGTGTCCTCCCACTGCCAGACACCAGCACTGTGTGTGCAGGGTGAAAGCTCGGTTGGGTTTCCCAGGTTCTCCCCTCTGAACTCCCCCACTGCCCCAAGGCAAACTCGGGAGCAGCCTGCCTTGTTTCCTCAGCTAATAGGAAGCACATGAGTAGCCCGGGGACAGCAGTTGGGAATGATTCATCTGGGACACAAACAGGAATCCGGTGCTGGCTGATCCCTGGGCAGGGCCTGTCCACTGCTCCAGGCCTTTCCAGGGGTGACTGAAACTCTGGAGTCCCCCTCCAGCCCCAGCAGTGACTCACTTCCTCCAGCCTTGGCAGCAGGGCTGTGCAGGAGAGCCAACTTTGATGCTTTGGGGCATTAAACCTCCCAGACCTTTTCTTCCCCCTCCCCTGCCCCTTCTGAATCTGCCTTGTTCTGCTCCGAGGGCAGAGTCCACCATTGTTTGATGTGGGGGACAGGAGGGGAAGCTCACAAAGGTCCTGGAGTCTCCAGCCAGAAATAAATAGTGTGTTTTAACACATTCAAGCCAGCAACAATGCTTTGGGAAAAGCAGAATATATGTACTAGCTGGGAAGTCGCTGAGTGTGTGCAGCTAGAGGGTGGGGGAGATGGCTACTCTCGTTTTTTGGGGCTTATTTACTGTTTGTTCACGTCTCTTGCTGGCCCCTGTTGATTTCCTGTAGCCTTCCAGGATGAACACACAGTCTATGGATGATAAAGGCTGTCTGTGATGGCCTGGGTTGGGTTGTACTTTTTCTTCCTGCTTGTCTAACAGATTTAGTGTGTGTTCCAAAGCCTGACGTGCTTTGAGGCAGCAAAGTCTAGAGGGGCAAGGCTGGAGCATCTCGGGGCGTTGACAGTCCTGGCTTTGTACAAAGGGCAACCTGATTTTTCTGACCATGGCACACCAGATCCCAAATTCCCAGGGTTTGGCTGGCATTTGGTGCAGGCTGCTTGTACCCTGGGCTTGCTGGTCTGTGACCCAGCCGTCCGTCTGCTGCTCCTGCCGCTCTCCCTGTCCCTGTGCCAGCAGGCTGGGGATTACTGGAGCAGAAGAGACAGGCTGAGGTGCCACAGCTCTGCCAATAGCAGGCAGAGCAAGGGGGAGAGGAGCTTAGGAGTGAGAGAGCATGTTCCTCCTCAGCCTTTCCTAAAGCTTGGTAATAACATGTATTTGGAGAGACCCCCCGATCCAGGCACTTTTTAAAGCAGGAGGGCTCTGTTTTAGGAAGGCTGGCTGCGTATGTGGAAAGCTCAGGGAGGGTGGGGAAGGATTGTGACACCTGCTCCCCTTTGGGGCTGCTCCTGTCTCCCATGGCCGCGCTCCAGAGCCGTGTGTCCCCCGGAGGAATCCCAACTGTGGGATGGGAAGCCTGGACGGCGCCGCTGCGGCCCCAGTGTGGGGACAAGCTCTGAAATTGGACCCTCTGCTCCAGCAGACTGTCCTGGCTGCCTCAGCAGCCAGAGCTGGCTGTGTCCCGGGGGGAATTGCTGGGCTGGTCACCGAGGTCTATTCCATACTCCCCCCCTTGTATCTGCCATCCATCCTCCTCCCCTCCTTCCCTCTCCCTTGCCCTTTGGCACCGGCGCTGCCCCCGGAGCCGGGCCTGGCAGGTGGGCTGTTGTCACCGGGGCTGGAGCAATATGGCACGGCTGGAAAGCACCCGCGGCTTCCCTCCTTCCTCAAAACCCTCACATTCCTTCCGTGGCCTCCGGGGCTGCCTGGATACCGCCCTCAGCTGTCACGGGATAATAGCGTGGAGCCCTAATTACGAACCTCCCAGGCTCGACCAGAGGGGGCCGGGCAGCTCCATCTGGATCGTCTCTCTGGGACAGCAGTGGGGACGACTGGAGTGGGGAGGGAGGGCAGGGGAAATGCTGCACAAATGTCGGGATACTCGGAAGCATCCAGAGACAGAAATAATCGGCCAGCTCCAGGGGGCACAGGGCTGGAGGGAGGTTTATGGAGTGGGGGCTCTGCAGAGGGACATAATGAGGTGTGCACAGCTCAGCCAGCCTGGCACAGGGGAGGGCAGATGGACCTGATCCCAGAGCATCTCCAGGGGTCTATCCATCAATCCCTCTTGAGCTCCCACTGGACTTCCTGCAGCGAGGGGGGAAGCTAAAGAGTTTTTTTTAGCTGTAGCATCTCCAGTGGAGACTTTGCAAGACCTGCAGCATCTCCATGACAAAGCACCGGGTGTGTACAAAGGCACCTGCAGTGAGGCATCCCCTGCTGCCTCTCCAGCCAGCTGCATCCTCAGGGAATGGGCACCTCCCAGCACTGGTGCTCTCTGCTTTCCCTGGGGTCTGGAGTTGTCTGGACTATAGTGGTGCTGCCTCACTCTTAAATGATGAAGCTCATTTTAGAATTCTCCGTCTCTGAGAGAAAAGACCTCTTGTCCTGGAGGATTTTTAAGTGAGAAAGGATCAGACTTCCCAGTATTTCACCCAGATCAGGAGATAAGTGTGGACAGGGGATAAAAGGCAGCTGAGATCAGAGTGGGGAGAGATACCCTGAGGGCTGGGAATTGTTGAGCAAGGGGCAAAGAGAAGAGGTGTAGTTTTTTGTGCTAGTCCATGCTGGGTGGGTGCAGTGGACCTTCACACCCCACAAGCTCATATTTAATTGCTCTGTTTGCTGAGGACAGCAGTGGGACGGGTACTTCAGCACTTCTCCAGGTGATGCCCTTTTCCTGAGGTGAGAGACAGGGTTCATTTAAAACCTGTGCAAGAACAACACAGGCGACTCTCAGAAGGCACCAAAGGGTCTGGAGCGAAAAATCCGCGTGCGTGGCACAGGCTGATCAGTCCTCTCGGGGCTAATGCAGAGTGGCAGCTCTCCTGCTTGGCTTCCCGCTTGTGCACAGCCCTCTTCTCCCCCCCAGCCTCCCCTTTCCCTGGCTCCCCGCGGGGCTGTTCTTCCCGGGAGTTATCCGAGGGCAGCAATGTGGCACCCGGCCGCCGCTCCCGCTCCTCTTCCTGCCGGGTTTAACCCAAGGTCAGGCAGCATCATGGCATTTTGCAGCCTCGTGAGTTCTTGGGAGATTTAATTTTCAGAGCTGTTCTTCCCGACAGTCCCCCCGGGATAGACCTTGGCTGGGGTCCAAGGGCCCTGTGACTGCCAAAAGGAGCTGCACCAGAGGCCAGGCTGACCAATAATAGCTCTGTTCCAGCAAAGAAAGAAAGAAAGGAAAGCAAAGCAGTGGGGAGAGAAAGGGAGGGGACCCACGGCCCTTTTGGCCCCAAGCAGGCTCAGCGATGCCTTCAGCAAAGCACAACCTACAGCTGACACGGGAATAAAGCACACGAGGATGGGATGTGTGTGTACTGCCCTGTTCCCTCAAAAACAGCTGCTGAGGATCTGCTGCCCAGCACAGAGGGGGGTGTTCGTGGTTATTAGGAGGAGAGAGAGTTTCCAGGTTTTTTGTTTTCTCTTGGAAAACAGAGACAGGGCTGCTCTTGGTGCTTAAGGAAGCGATGGGCTCACCGGCGTGGCTATGGCCAGATAGCACATGGAGAAATGCTGGATAAACTTTTGTCCCCAGTCAGCCAGTGGGCTTTGCCAGAGACCTTAGTCCTGACCTGTAACATCATCTGCTGCTCCAGCCCCAGGCTCTGCCAAACATGAAGTTCTTCCAACCTGATTTGCTCCCCTGGCTCTCTCAGTCCAGAGAGACAGCTCAGCCCTGCTCCGTGCTGCCTGCTGTTCCCACACTGGATTCCTCCCTTCCGTCCTGACAGACCCCCTGTTTTCATCACTGGGAATCCACTTCCAGCTTGTTTCATTGCTGGGAATCCCCTTTGGTTCCTGTGGCTCCAATCTCCTCTCTTTCCCCCCAGTTGTTGCAGTTTCTCCTTTCCCGTGGTTCTCAGTTCAGCACAGCAGTTCAAACGACAGCAAAGGGGAATCAGCTCCAGGGGTGTCTCTGCAACAGCCCTGTCCTGCTTTGGACCCTCAGAGAGGTGGTAACAGGCTGATGGAAGGGACCAGTAACTACCAAAAAATGGGTATGTTTGATGGTGAGGGGAGGCCTGCCAAAGGATTATAGAGTACTCCAAGATGCAGGATGTTGGATGTGGTTTTTGGAATTGTAGGGTTAGTAAGGAGGCCATACAAGGTGAGAGACATCATGATCCTTTCTAGAGCCAACCCCCACTCTGAAATCTGCTGGTATTTACATTGTGATCCAGGTGCTGTTATTCACTGCCTGACCACTTCCATTCTGGCACACTTTGGAGTGCAGTGTTGTGTTCTCTGGCTCTTGTCTCACCTGAGCATTCACTCCCTGTTGCCCCAGGCTGTGTGGGTTTGCCTTTCCCAGTGCCACCTCCTTTGGCTGGACTGTGCCAGGCCAGTCAGGGACTGCCCCCAGCAGCTGCTGGGCTGCACTGAGATGGCTTTGGTCTATCTGTTTGTACTTTATTCTATTTACAGTCTTAGAAGCAAGGCAGGAATTAGGGAAGGAGAAGGTGGTTATTTTAGATGTTGCTGGTCACAGGCCAGCAAGCTGGGAAGGCAGGGGATGTGGGGGTGTGTGTGGGGAGCCAGGGGGTTGCTAAGTCTAAAATCCTCTCGTGTTTCTGTAGGCACGAATGCAAAACCCAAACCAGAGGTGGTTTTGGTTTCGACCTTGTAAAATGAAAACATGACAACTGAGCTGTTGCCAAACCCAGTCCCAGCTGCCTGTGCTCCAGTCTAGCTCTGGTCCATGGTCCTGCCATCCCTCCTGGCTATCCTGGCAGGCAGAGGCAGCAGGAAGCAGGAGGCCTTTTCTTCCCAGATGGGCTTTAACACTTGCCTGCAGCAGCCAGGGGGTGGGGGGGCTGTCTCAGATGCTCCCAAACCTCCGCTCTGTAATCACAGCTTTCTCTGGAACTTTGTTGTGCAAACCTACCCTGGAACAGCCTCTGGAACCACGTTTGGGGCTCTCCAGCAGAGTTAAAAGCAGGAGCTTCCCCAAGCAGGGAGTAGAGCTGCTGGATTTGTTGGAAGGCAGAGCAGCCAGATGGTGACAGGGAAGGGGAGGGGGGGAGAAGGGAAGTTTGTGAGGGAGCAGCTCCATATTCCAGTTTCCATTTGAGGCTCTGCTGCCATGAGAGTGCCCTGACAGAGGCTGTCTGTGGCAAAATGCAAGGGCTGAGAGCTGGAGAAGGAAGGGGGTAGGGATGGGGAGGTGAGGGAAGGCAGATGGACATGGCCATGGCACCGTGTACTAGAATGAAAATTGATATATGCACTTGCATCTTCCAAATAACACCTGGGGCTAATAGTTCTGGGTTGGAGCATGACTCCAACCACAGAAATGCTCTGCAGGAGAGGGGTGTCTTTGAAGCTGTTTGGGTTTTTTTGACAAGTAGCAAACATAACACCTCTGCCCCCCTACAAAGAATGGCAGAGCTGGACCTCTACGAGGGTTGAGGAATCTGTTCCAACTGTTCTTGTCTCTCCTACCCCAGTGCCTGCTCCAACCTGTTCCCTGAGCTGAGCAAGGGGAGGGGATGGAGGGGAACTTTATTCCCTCCTGTTGATTTTTGCTTTTATTAGTTGGAAGCTGTAAGTTGGCTGCCTGTGTTCTGACTATCAGATCATTTCACAGGTACTGCTGATCAGGCTTTGTACTGGAGTGACTGACTTGGCACCAGTGACCACAGTACAAGAACTGAAGAAATGTTATTTGTCACAGTGTTACAGGAAGGATTTGTGGGTTTGAGGAGAGGTTTTCTGATGCTGTTGGGTGGAGAGATCAGGATTTAAGGCATGAATTTGACTGCTCCCAAATCTTAGGTCTCGTGGCGAGAATTGGCACAAACTGTGGCTTTATCAGTCCTACAGCAGGACAATGTAAAATGTTTACTGGCTTTGCATCCACCCATCCTTAAACCAAGCTCAAGGAGCACATTCTTATGGAGGGGAGATGTGAACATGACCCTGTGTCTACTTCAGAAAGGTGTTTTGGCATTTTCCTCAAGCAGTTGTACGTTATGGTCTGTGCATGGGGTGTGTGAGATCAGGACCTGTTTTTTCCAACTCTGGCTTTAGCCCTTGGTGTTTGTCTTCGAGGAGGATGGAATTTCCTACTGAGCACGCAAACAACACATTTGAGCAAGTCAAGCCCTGCATGTGATGCTGGAAATGAATCCATTTGGGATTTTTGTTGTCTACATATAATGCCCCCTTTTAAAAAAAGGGTTGCATGTCTGGGGAGATCTTAGCTCTGAGCGATGGGGAAGATCAGCTATAAATAAATTTATGACACAGCTACTGTATATAGCAAGAATGCCTCTAATTTTTCCTGAAGACTGCAGCAAGTGGTAGTTTAAATAAAAAAAAAAAATCAGGGGAAAGGGGACTAGTCTTCCAAAATATGGAACACCTCATAAAGCTGGGGAGGTAGGAAACAAGTTGAGCAGCCCCAGCCATGGTCCAAACTCTGGGGAGGCAATACTGTACAGTACATAAAGCCCAGGGAGTCAGCTCAGGATGCCAACTAATGAGCTTTTTAATTAGCTGCAATCACAGGCGAGGTTTAAAGCCCAAATAAGTAAGTAAATTAAAGATTTAAAAGGCTGAACAGAATCAATGAGGGGTCGGCACTTAAAATATTAAAATGGCAGAGCAGTTCCCTTTACAGTGAGTCTGCAGGGCTGCAGCAGAGCTGTCCCTTTAAGGAAGCAGAAGGCTCCGGGTTTTCTGGTCCGAAGCCCTGTGGCTGGAACGTGCCATCTGCAGAGCCCCATAAATCATCCTGTGCTCCCAGGCTGCAGTCCAGCAGGGTGTCCGTGTGTCCCGGGACCCGCAGGGCGTTCCTGCAGGCGGAGGGGCCCGGCCAGGCCCTCCTTTGGGCTGCACTCCAGGTGTTTCCCCCCCCAGCTGCATCCCGGGAGGCCGCGGGGACCACGGCCAGGAAACTTGCAGGCAGCTTGGAAGCCTTCCCTGCTCTCTGCTCTGCAGCAGGGGATGGGCTGTGCAGATTGTACCAGCACGCCCTGGCTCTGAACCCTGCAAAGCCTGCTCACTCTGCGGGGAGTGCTGGCAGTGGGGGGACTGGCCCCACCTCCCAGGACCCTTCCAGCAGAGTGCCTGGCCCCTGCCAAACTTGTCTTTCATAGAATCATAGAATCAGCTGGGTTGGAAGGGATCTCCAAGATCATCCAGTCCAACCCTTGATCCAACCCCACTGTGGTTCCCAGCCCATGGCACTGATGCCACATCCAGTCTCAGCTTAAAAACCTCCAGGGATGGAGAATCCACCACTTCCCTGGGCAGCCCATTCCAATGGCTGAGCACCCTCTCTGCAAAGAAATTCTTCCTAATCTCCAACCTAAACCTCCCCTGGCACAGCTGAAGACCCAGCCCTCTTGTCTTGCTGATGGTTGCCTGGGAGAAGAGACCACCCCCCCCTGGCTCCCCCCTCCTGTCAGGGAGTTGCAGAGAGTGAGGAGGTCTCCCCTGAGCCTCCTCTTCTCCAGGCTGAACAGCCCCAGCTCCCTCAGCCTCTCACAGCACTTGTGCTCTCTGTGTTACTGTGGGCTGCTCTGTCACCATTACCCCGTTGTCATGACCCTTTATCTGTGTCTACCCACTGGTGTTCAGAGGCCCTGAAAGTCAGGTTGCCAACTCCATCCTTCCCACCTGCAACTGTGGGAGAGAAGCAACCGTGGAGACAGCCTGATCCAAAATCATCAGAATGAATTCCTTTTCCCTAATTATACCCAGGGACCAAGGCAGGGGTCAAGCTTAGGGACCATGAGGTGTTCAAGATCTCTTTACCTACAATATCCAGAGCTGTGGTCCAGGTAGCTCCTCTGGGGGGATGAGTGCACTTGTCTTGTACTCCTGTGTTGGCCGTGCTGCTGGACACACAGAGGAGATAATGAGGAATTCTGTAGGGAGGGATTAAATCTGGGGACAAGCCTAGCTTGTCCTCCTGTCAAATCTCAGCCTGGCAGCTTTATCTTGGAGAACCACCGTGTATCCAAGTTGTCAGTTTAAATCTACAGTGACTCCACTAAGGCCAGAAGTGCTGCAGTGGATTTGTGTCGGTGCAAAAGAATGAGAATGTGTCCCCCATCATCAGAGAACGTTAGGAAATTAAAGGACATGGCTCCTGTGTGGCATTAGGATTATGCACTAGTTTTTTGCAGCTGTCCAGCCTTGCAGGACATTGTGTTTCTGCTGTCTCTAGGAATTTTTGTGGCTCACGGTTCAGAGCAGAGCACAATTCATTTAAAAGTAAAAAGTCACTGAGGAAGTTAAAACGCTTTTAGGACCATTTTATTTTAAACTACTGACCCTTTGGGCTGCTGGAGCAGCCTGTGCTGTGCTCCATGGCGTGCCTGGGTGTTCAGGTGTTTGTCACCAGAGCCCTTGGCGTGGTGGCTGTGCAGTGACACGGGCACCCCTCTGCTCTGACACGGGGGTGTTGTTGGTGTTGGGGGAAATGGGGCACTGCTGGCAACAAACTGCCACCTTTCCCACATGTGTGACACACATGTCAGAAGCAATTCCAAATCACCAGGATGTCCCCTTGTGCCTCTGCAAGCAGGCAGAGTGAAAGTAGGAACTGCTCTTCATTATGCTGATGCTCGTGGCTGCCCTCAGGGAGGGAGAATGCTAAACAACCTCAGTCCCCCAAGCACGAGGTGCTTTGGAGAGCCAGGTAAGCCCTGTAAGCCAGACTCTTGCTCTAAGTACCACTGTCACACAGGCAATAAACTCCTTACGGTGCTTGGGATAGAGGGAAATGATGCTTTGTTAAAGTCTTTTGTCTGAAGATCTCCAACAGCTTTGTATCAGGTGATAAAGCCTTGCTTTGCACTCCCAGGAGGATAAATCTTACTGTCCTAGGGAAAGCCTGAGGCATAAAGAGGTCAGAGGAGGCAGTGACAGAGTCCAGAAGTTCTGGCATCCTCTGCCCAGATGTCCACCTCTGGCAGCTGGTGGGGTGCTCCTGCCTCTCCCTGAGTCTGATATTTCAGAGGCTGCTGTGTAGAATGGAGAGACATTTTGCTCCATTTCTATCAGCTGTAGTTTCATTTGCCAGCCAGTCCCTGCCTTGTCCAGTCCCCTGCACTTCCATTCTTGGGACTGCCTTGATTAGAAGCTGCCACTGGACCAGTGTTCCCCTCTGGGCCAAACAGTGCTATCAGACTTGATAAACCCATGGGGGCACAAGCAGAATTGGAGTCCAGGCTTGGGAAAACTACTTCTTCTTTTCCTTTTTTTTTCTTTTTAGGCAAGATGGCAACACAGTAATTCAAAGCTGTTTGAATTTGGATAGGCAACAGGGGCCAAATGGGTTTGTTCAAGGGAAGATTTACTAAGACTTGTGTAAAAGAGGGGAGGAGAGGGACCAGAGAGGTGGGAGGCACAGAAGAATCCAGCCCCCAGTGGCCTTGAAAGCAATCTGCAAGTGAGTGCTGTCTCCACGCTGATGGATTTGCTGTCACCTCTCCCTGGCATGAGGTGACAGATTTCTCTGTGGGATGAAGCCAGAACCAATAGCCATCCATCACTGGGAGGACAGGCAGGAGCAGCAGGGAGGCACAGGGGAAGAAAGCAAGCCCTGGCAAAACGTTTCTGTGCCCTCCTTCCCTGTCAGTGCTGGGTCAGGGGGAAATAGGTCTTCCAGAGGATGGAATATTGGGGTCCACTGCTGGAAGGATGGAGGGATTTGAGTCTGGGGACAGCACATGCACTTGTAGGGAAAGCTGCTTCCAGAAGGGAGAATGCTCTGCTTGGGAGACTCCTCTTGGGAATTTTATGGCCATATTGCATCATGTTGCATTATGTTACCCAGACCTGGGGGAAAGGCTCCTGGAATGGCTGGTGGGTTTGGCGTGGCTGTTGGAATCCCAGTTCCCAGCGGGTGGAAGGGCTGGGAAGGGCACTGCTGGGTGGCAGCTGGGTCAGGGCTCTCCCAGAGGCTTGCCAAGGCTTTGCCAGCTCTGCCTCCTTCTGTGCACGAGCTGAGGGACTCTCTTGAACACCCCACGTCCAGGAGACTTCTCTGGACAAGTGAGGTTAAACACCAGCAAGGGTGGCACAGACTGGATGGGAACATTTTAGCTGGAATTCAGGAGATGCTTCTCTGCTTTAGGGCAGCAGAGTTCTAGAGGGACCTCCAAGTGATGGTGCAGTGTAAGATGAGTTTTATGATGAGTCTTGGTCAATTGGAGACAGGGATGCAGCAATGACAAACACTGGAGGTCTTCTCATGCCTTTTATAACTATTCTCCTTGATGAAATAACCACAATTTCCAGGTTTTGATAGTCCTGTCTGTAGTTTTACCACTCCTTTGTCATATGTAAGTAAACACCAAGGAGGTTTGGAGTGTGGATTTTGCATTTGGAGAAAATCCAGATATTCTCTATATAGTTGTTAAACAAGAGAATAGGCCAGATATGTGGAAATATTTCTGTATGCTTGACCATCCCATAAAGCCAAAAGGATAAAGCCACTTCATGTATTTGGATGTTCTTCTAAATCCTGCTAAGTGTGTTTCTCAGCCTTTTATAATCTAAATAACTTGGTAAACCTGACCCAAAAAAATTTCTGTATAGAGCATTTATTTCTAAACTGTTCTTACAAAGAGCTAAAAGGGAACCTCCCCCCCAGCTTTCTGCTGAAAAGCAAAGAGTGTCCCTTTAAACTGAATTAGCATGCACAGACCCTGGGCTGCTGCTGAAGCTTTGCTGCTCCCAGGCCTCAGACTTTGCATCTGGTTTTTCATTTCCAATAGGCTAATGTGCTTTGACACTGCACCCCTCTGGGAAGTTGCTGACAGGCAGTGTCAATATTTCCTTCAGAAAAAAAAAACCACAACAAAACACGACCCAACAACCAAACCAAAATACAACCCTCTGCAGTTGTTGCTTTTCAGAATCAAATTATGGAGCATCCAGGCTGGAAACCTCCACCTGGAGAGGAGGTTCCCAGTGCATTTCCTGCATCCCTGGAGTGAATTTTTTTCTGTTGTCTTTTCCTTCTCCTCTTCAGAAAAGAAGAGGCATGTGAATATTCACTGTCATTTTTGGCAGCTGCTGGACTGGGTTGTGCTGCTGTCTATGCCAGGCTGTTGTGCTGTCAACTGGAAGTGCTCCAATATTCAGGAGTCAGGCACCCAAAACCTGGAGGTTGGCATGAAAAGTCAGGAAAATTAAAGGCAGACGTTTGGAGGACTGCTTCTTTTTGCTTTGCTTACGTTGTTGTTGTTGTTGTTGTTGTTTTACTTCTTCACTTTGACATTCCAACAGTTTCGCGTTCAAATTCTTCTATAACTCAAAGGCTGGGGATTCTCCTGGAAAGTGAGGAGGATACAGGTCTCAGACATAAGCACTTGGCTCCAGGAGGGGAAGGCTTTGTGAAAACCACTAAATATCCAAAGGCTTTGGTGATAAATCACAAGTGTTGACAGCAGCTGAGCTGTATTTTCCCCGGGGCTCTGGTGGTGCTGTTGGGGAAGGAGAAATTCTCACCCTTCTTTTCCTTTCCATCTGGACAACCCACAACCCTGTCCACTGAAGGAGAAGGGACACAAAGGACACACCCTGACTCCCACCTGGGACACACTGTTGGCATCACTGCTGGGACTGCTCAGGGTCTCCAATACCTGTTTTCTTTCTTGGTTGTCCTTTTCCCTGAGTTCCCACAGCCCTCATGCAGGTGAGCCAGGCAGAAAGGCAGCTCTTAGCAGCCTCACTTTTATTTTGGTTATCTGTGCAACGGTGCTTTGAAGGGGGCCAAGGTGAATTTCTCGAGCTCATATGGTTTATGTAGAATTTTAAATAGCTCCTTGTTTAGCAAGGAGCTGTTTACCTTAGAGCTGAATTAGCAGCACTGGATTATCCAACTATGGTGCTGTTTTGCCCTTAAGCAGACTTGGAGTAAGCTGCCCAAAGTCAGCCTTATGGGGCTTTAATGGCTGGTATTTGGGGACTGGAGGGGGACTGTAAAGCCCAGCAGCACCTCCCTGACTTTATTCCCCTCAGCAGCAGCTCCTGGGGGGCTGTGCTGGCTGCTCCCACAGTGGGGACTGTAATCCCTGCTGAACTTGCAGCTGAATCACCATCTGGCCCCGGTGATTTACTGTCTCTGAGTTCCTCTGCTCGCTTCATAACTTCCTCCTTGGAGAGTTTGGTGTCTGCTGAGGCCACGTTCTGATATCCCAAGCAAAGGGCTTCCAGAATAGAAATCTCTCCATTGTCCTCAAAGGAAGAGACAAGACACACAATTAACTTTCCTGCTACTTCCTTTTAAAGGGGCTGAGGGTTTATAACCATGCACACATCCTTCTTGCTGCTTATTTATGTGTCCTTCTGGCTTCAGAGAGTCTTTATTGCTAAATGTATTTCTTCTCGTGTTTTCTTATTAGCTACTCTAATTTCCTCTTTGAAACTCTAATGACATGGGTTATATTCTAAATGGCCACATATTAAGGGGACAATTGTCTTTCTCAAGGATGCTGAGAAAATTCTACCTCCCCTTAATCCCACACAGAAGCTCCTGTTGCAGTGTCCAAAGCGGCTCAACAATTAATGGGATGGTTTGAATTCCACCACACCCCCCCTTTCTTCATTCTCTTTCCTCCTAGATCCTTATGACTGAGGATCTAAAAGGACCTAAAGGAAAAAAAAAAGCAATCCTCTGGTCGCTGTGACAACTTTAAGTTGTTGCATTTGAAACAATTCTGCAACACAACACCTACAGTTTTTATTTCTGTTTCCTAAGTGAACACCCAGTGCCTGCACCCAAACATAATAACAATGAGGAACAAAGAAAAAAACCCAAAAAACTCAGAGGTTTATCTTTGTGAAGAGCAACCAAGAACATTCTTGGTCCTGTGTGGCTCAGCACTCCCATGAGAACTCCAGTGGGAATATTTCATGTGGATGGACCCTGGAATGGCTCTGGGTATGATTCTGCTCTGCACTGGGCATTGCCCAGCAGAGATCTCCTCCCTCCCTCTGAACGAGCTAATCCTGACCTGGAAAAGAGAGAGGGCCTGTTAGATACTCCACCCTAGGTAATTACCTAATTACCTGAGGCCGGGGTTAATTACCCTGGGTGGATGGTTCTGGGCTCTGTGAGCTCTGTGAGGTGTGGATGGAGCAGCTCCTGTGGGGCTGGCTGTGATATTTCTATTCAAATGTGCTCTGCCATCCCCTTAATGTATCAGGACCTCAGGAATGCCGAATTAATTAACTTTCACTGTGATTTCACGGCTCTTTAATGATCTCTTTGTTATGGGTGGAGAACTGAGGCACAGAGCAATTAGGGACTGTCTCAAGGTCACCCAGGAATTCTCTGGGAGAGCTGGAGATTGAAGCCTATCAGTGATTTCTCTTTTGAACAGTTGTGGGCAGGTGCATCAGCTTGGAAGCTGCATCCCAAGGATGACTTTCTGCATTGTAGTTTTTGGGGGGGGTGTGTGGGATGATCAACCCTCAAGAACTGTGGGTTCAGTCAGAGGCTTTCAGATAAACCCTGGCTTTGGCACTGCAGCTCTGTTCAAGTGCAGGAATGAGATTAAAGGTGAAGTTTCAGCCCAGAGCTCAACCCCAGGCAGGACAGAAAATAGAACCAAGTGAGGTCTCAGGGTTTTTCCCCAGCCTGGAGATGCTCTGTTGGCCAGAATGTCACTTCTGATTTTATTTGTGCCGTTCTCTCGTCCTTTCTCATTAACCCCTTCTCCCGTGGGACTCCTCAGCCTGCACAGAGCTCTGCCCTGCAGCCCCCGTGGCTGCTGGGGGAATCATTCTGCCTCTCTGAACAGGAATCCCCAATATGTGGATTCCCTGCTCTTCTCTCCAGGCTCTCCTCTAGTCTTCCCTGCTTCTTCTTGTTTACATTTTAACTATTTTTGTGGCTCTCCTTTCTCACAACACCCAAGTCTGCGCCACCTCTCCCCTTGCTAACGTGAAATGTTCCTCCTTCCCACTCCACCTCCTTGCCACCCTGCTTTGAGGATGATGGTGGGACTGGAGCCAGGGGCTGGCAGACCTGTGTGCTGGGCCAGTAACAGATCTCTTGCTGTGTGTTTGGACAAGCTGAGTTTTATCTCCCTCCCTGCTTCTTGCAAAGTGTGCCAAGGGGGAAACTTTGGAAGACTTTGGAAGTTGCTTGTTGAGGTTTCAAGATTTGGTGCTTCCCCACTGCCCATCAACTCTTCTTTCCCTGCTGCTGTGCTGGGTGGTCTTGTCAGAGTTTTGGTGGTGCCTTTCAGCAGATTTTGGGTGCATCTTCAAAGCACTTCATCTCCAAAGCACTTTGCAGATGTGAACCCCTGTGCCTGCCGTGGTTACACAGGGCACTGTAGCTGTGTAACAAAAAGGACCATAAGTCACAGAGTAACCTCGGGTAATTTACCCCTAATGTTGCACCCTAAAAACTGGTCTGAAAAAGGTACAAAGTGGACACTAATTTGCCCAGAATTTGTACATCTCTATCATTCAGTCAGGTAGCAAATTCTTTAGGAAAGAGTTCCATTAGCACCTGTGCTACACAAATGACAGGTCTCATTTTGGTATGCATTGCATTATCAACAATACCTCATTTTATAAAGCCTCCTCCTGCTCCCCACACACTGTGTTCATTTAGGGTTGGATCCTAAGGGTTTTCCACAGGCTCAATTCCCCATATACATGTCAGGAAACACTGTTAATTCTCTTTGCACCTTTGTTCCTCACCTGTGAAACCTCTAATCTGTGTCCTTTAACCCAAAAAGTTCTCATGTTTTGCTTGTTTGATAAAGGGTATTTGATTCTGGCACTGGGAACCCAAGGAGGCTCATTCCCACAGTGTACTGGGGTATCCTTTTTATGGAATACAAGGCTTTGGAAGAACTAATGTTGTGTCATTCAAGTGAAGTGTCTTAAGAGTTGAGAGCCTGCCCTTCCCTGCAACTTCCACTTTGAGGGAGTGTGTGAGATGGGCTTGGATACTGAAGGTTCTGCTGTGGGGCATCACCCAGGGCTGGCTGCAAAAAGGGTGGATGTAAACCACAGGGAATTAAGGTAGATATTAGTGTAGTGTCTGACTCAGCAGCAGAAATGGAAAAAGGAAATCCAGAAAAAATGTGTTAATGAAAAGAATCATCCCCTGGGCTATTTTATTAAAGCTCCTGAAGGCCATACCCCATCTGTCTGCTCTTTTCAGAGCCATTGGGTGAATCAGGCTTTTCACATCGTGTCAGAGACATGAGACACTCTTTCTGTGAAAATTGGGGTTAACTGTTTCCCCCACTTCTGGTATGAAGCAGGTGCTGTGGAAAAAGGCTGCTGTGCACTGTGTAACTGGGATCTGGCTGGGAAAGGGCTGGAATTTGCTGCTGTCCATACAGGAATTCCTAGGTTCAGGCCTGATGTAAATTATTAGGGAATAAGCTCTGGAACACTCCCAAGCAATGGTGTAGGCCAGTCTCATGTTCACTGAAGCTGAAGGAATTGCATCACCTGGGAAGAGGGAGAACCTGCTGGATCCCGGTGTTTGGTTTAACTGTAAAGGGAGGGAGATTCTGCTCCACCAAATGGACCTCGTAGGTGTTACTGGTGCTGAAAGGAATAGTCTGGGAGGTGTTCCCAACACACCAAGTGGCCCAGGATGCTTGTGCAGCTCTGCCTCGTGGCCACTCCTTCCCAAGGTGTCCATAAGGGGCACTGCAGGATAAGGAATGGGGACACCACACCGGTCCCAGAGGGAGGGTTTGGCATCAGAGGACCCCACTGGGCACAAACAGCCATCCCAAATAACCACGAAGGGCTGTCTGCACTTAGGGTTTCCTCGGTGTTGGTAGGAACAGGGATGGAACTCACCTGGCTGTGAATGAATTAGATGATAAATGTCTGTCACTCGTTCCCTGCTATTCTTGTCTCTCTTAGCAGAACTTTGAGAGTCAAGTGACTGTAGGGCAGGAATGTACCAACAATTCTGTGATGTAAAAGCTGAGAAGCACAAAGCAGATGAAAGGCTGTGCATGTCTGGATCGATGAGATGGTGTATTTGTGTGTCTGTGTTACTTTACCTCTGTTTCTGGCACAATTGGATATAAGCAGATGTACTCAGCCCTGCAGGGATGAATGGGTGCTTAAGCACCCAGAAGAGAGCCTGTGAAGGTGTTTAAAGACCTGTATTTGTGTGCTGAAGTATCTGTGCCTGGCACAGATAAAATATCTCTGTGTGCAGTCAAACACAACCTTTTGAATGTGGGGCAGAGTGACAACTCTGGGAGCCATGGCTGAAAGTGCAAGGCATGTCTAAAAGAATTTTAGAAACACTGAGTGCATCATTATCAGCATTTTGATTCCAGAATTGACACAGAGGAGTCTTCAGTGGAGGGCTGATCCCATGTCACTGCAGTCTCAGCTTCCTTTTCCCCCTTGTTTCAAGCAGATTGGTGCACACAGACACACACACACACAGACACACACACACACAGACACACACACACACACACACACACACAGACACACACACACACACACACACACACACGCTGGAAATGGGAAGTTGTGTCTCTCTCCCAAGATTGGCCTCCAAAGAGTTAATCCATGCAAAAGAGGGAAAGGAAGGGGCTGCCCTGAATTTCTGCTCCCTGGATTCCAGCCATTCTGCTTGGGCTTTGGCTCAGCAAGTCTTCCAGTCCTCCCTCCTTGCCCCTTCCTCCTTTCAGGCCTTCCATGACAGTTGAAATCTCTGTTCTTTGGCTCTTCCCAGTGGAAGCCCCTCTCTGGAGCAGCAGTAAATCTCTTTGTGCAGCCTGGCCAACTCCACTTTCTCGGGAGGAGGGAGTCAGGCCTGGGTTATCACCTGCTTGTGGTCTCATCTATCACCTTGAATTGTGTTGCAGGATGAAATTACTCATCCAAAACTAATGTTAAATTTAATCAGGTCTGGAGCAGAGAGGATTAATGGGCTGTGCACGCACAGGCACACGTCTGGCAAAGGGGCTGCGACCCCAGGCAAAGTTTGAAAAGCTTGCTGGAAATTAGGAAGCCAATCACCAGGTAGGGTGAGGGAAGGCTGCAGGAATCCTGCATCCCTCTGCAGGAAAAAAACAAGGCTGTGGGAGCAGCTTCCTCCTGGTGAAAGTGGAGATAACTCCTCGTGGAGTCATTCATGAGTTTATCCAAAGGGGAGCAGTGTCTCTCCTGTGCTCCTCGTGTAGATGGAGCAAACCATGGAAGAGGAAGGCTCTTAGGAAATGACTGTATAAGCCATAAATATATTTGGTGGAGGCCAACAGCATCTGTGTTGTGCCTGGAGAAATAGTCTCTGTGGAAGAGCAGAGCCTTGGGGGGTGAACTGTGTGGGAATGTTTAGCAATTGCAGAAGGCAAATGTCAAACCCCAGGACAAAGCAGCTCTCAGAGCTTCTCTGAGTGCCTGCTGGAGGATGCAGGACACTCTGCAGGACTGGCCTGGGGCTGGGAGCTGGGGAGTGTGGGTTCTCTGCCCTGCTGTGCTCACTGCAGTGGTCTGGGACAGGCTCTGGGAGCTCCGTGGAGCTTCATCTCTCATGCTAAGCTGGACTGGGAAGGTGGGATGTCACAGGATGCCCTTCAGCCTGAAAATCCATGAGCGTTCCAGGCCTGCAGCAGTGAGGAGTTGGCAGCCTCGGACTGTTCTGTGCCCATTGAGTAGTTCAGGGGTGTAAGCACTACAGATATTTAGCACCCCTAGAGTGCTTTGTGTATGAAGCTCTTGACAGAAGCCAGGCCCTCACTGGTGCCCTGGTGACAGGCCTGGATGAGTCCTGTTGCCATGATGGGGACACTGAGGCACAGAGTGACTGTGGGTGCCAGGTGCTCTGGTTGTGCCCTCCCTCCCACTCAAACCCTTGGATCACACTGCCTTATCACCTGACAGTGTTTTTCAAAATCAACAGCCTCCTAAAGCTTTTCATCATCTGCTGCAGATGCTCTGAGGAGCCCATTTATTTCCTTCACAGGGGGGAAAAACAAAACCAAAATGAAAACCCAACCTTCCCCTAACCTGCCACACAAACCCTCTCTAATAAGTAAAGTAAATGTGTTTGAGGGGGTGAGTAGTTCACCCCCAAAGCAAACAGGGTATTTCTCTCCCTCTCTCTCTCTCGAGTTTGGCTAAAAAAAGCAAATAAACCACAGAGGAAGCGCGTCATGGTGCAAACCATAACCAGATGGTGTGGGTGAGAGCGTGGGAGGGGAGAGGGGGTTTCTCCGAACGGAATATGCATGTGAAAGAGGAGAGCCACAGAGAAAGGCAGTCACCAGAGAGACCTCTTGTTTGTGTGAGGGTTTGGGTTGCCCCCAGCCTGGCTGAGAGTCCTCCCCGGGGGAGTACTGGGGGAAAGGGGGAAAGCCTGTGATTGAAACCGAGATTTCTGGGGGCTGCGGGTGGAAAATAAAACAGGGCGGGACTCCCCGGAATCAGCAGCAGCCTCAAAAACACCTCACTAAGCTCCTTTCTTTTTCTGTCTCGCTGCCCCATGCTGTCAGGTGCCTCTCTGGCTTGCCACCTCTTTCCTGAGGTTCCCAGGATTCCATTCCTGTCCCTTCTCTCCCTGCACCTTTCCCTCACCTCTCCTTTGCGTCGGGCGAGGGGGAGAAAGAATGTTTTTCCCCCCGTGGTGGTGGTTCTGTCAGGTGGTTTGTAGCTGTGAAACAGGCAGGGCATTCATGCTGGACACTGCTTTTGCTTCTGTAAAATATAGATCCCCTCTTGCAAGGCAGCCAGAGCTGCTGTCAGACCCCCCTGCCTTCAGTGCTGGAAGGAATGGGGAGACTCCACCATGCAGGGCCATAAACCAGCCCCAGTGTGGTGGAGCCCGTGGGCACGTTGGGTAAAAGGTCTCCTCTTCCTGCCCCTTTGGTTTGGCTCAGTCTTGTCACCGTGTTGCAGGTCATTTTTTGGCACAGGGGATCAAGCAAAAACATCAGCATGAAACAATTACAAACGTGGTTCAGCTCTGGTGTTTTGTGCATCCATGTGCTCACATCCTCAGTGTCAGCAAACAGCCTACAAGTCCAGAGTGCATCTCTGTACATGTTATTTGAAGCATCATCAGAATGTGGACAAGCTGAGCAGCAAGGGAACAGGCCTTAGCACTGCTTGAGAATGTTCAGCTTCCATGTATCACTTGGCCACAGTTTCCCCAAAAGGCACCAGGGTCAGAAATAATAATAATAATAACAATAACAATAATAATAGTAATAGTAATAGTAATAATAATATTTTGGGAACTGTCTTATTCTTCAAATATTAACCCTCATTCTGCCTTAGGCAGGAGGGATGAGCGTGGCCACTGTAGGAGAGGAAACAAAACAAGGGGCACAAAGAAGTGAATTGCCCAACTACTTGTATCACCAGGGTCAGGAACAGACAGCTGGGCAACCTGTGTGAGAAGCTGAATGGGTTTGTGTGAGGTACATGCATGGGAAGGTGAGGGAAAAATAAGGAAGAATGTGTGAGAGAATAATCAGGACAACTGAGTGAGCATAAGCAGGAAGGCTCGTGAATGAGACACAGTTGAGGAGCCTGAAGAGGAAGGTGGTGTCAAGGGAAAGCACCCTGTGACAGAGGGTAAAAAGGTATAAAAAAGAGGTTTATGGGGTGCAGTATGTGGAAATACAAGAGGGAGTGGGGTAGGATCTGTCTGCCAGGAGCAAGAAGAGCAAATGCAGCTGGGTTTGGAAAGAAGCAGAGCCACAGACTTGAGGATGAAGATGAAGATGAGGATGAAGATGAGGATGAAGGTGGATGAGCACGTGCAGCAGGGGAGGAAGGTTTAACAGAGGGAAGGGGGGGTGTGTGCAGGATTTGGACGGGTCGGTGCTGGGAGGGTTTGGCTCGTGCAGGGCATTCCCAGGGAGAGCCCCGAGTGCCGTCCTGTCGCTGGGAGTGATGTGGCTCAGACGGCGCTGGGAGGGGGGGGAGGGAGGTTTGCCCCGTGGGTACAGCAAAGTTATGCATTTTCCACCCACGGAGCGTTCCAGGAAAGAGCTGCTGCAGCTCCGCTGGCAAGAGGGAGGTTTGGGCAGATCAGCTTCACCAACCAGAGCGACAAGGGAAGGGTAGAGGGGAAAAAAACCCCAACACGCCAAAAAAATCCGCCTGTTTGTTCCCCCAAAGCAGAGAGGTGGGTGTTTAGCAGCCCCACACACGCAGACAGTGACTCCCAGATCATTACCATGTCTGCAGAGCAGAACTGCAGCTTTAGGCATGCCAGGGATATTTTTCAACAAAATAAAATGCAGATTTTTATTCGCCCCCCCCCCCCCCCCCAGTAAGCACTCGTGTTAGCTTCTGCTTCCCTCCCCAGTTCCCACCCCAGCAGCACACAGGCAGCTCCCATCCCCTGAGTGTTCAATTACTGCTGCTGCACACTAGTTATGCACCGTGGAGTAGCTGGAGGGGATGGCAGGAGCTCTGGAGAGAGTGGGACACAGGAGGAAACAAACACCAGCAGCACTGCCAGGATCTAAAAACAGCGTTACTGGAGCAGAGAGAGGGAGTTCTCTCCCTGCTTTCATCCTCTTCCCCCTCCACTGGTATCACTGGGGATGGGATGGAGTCAGCCATGGACACACTGGTAATCACAGCTGGGTTCCCCTCCACCATCCACCAAGGTGTGAGGTGACACTCTTCCCATCAAGGTGGGTCCACAGACTTCCTGGGGTGAGATGTGGCCCTGCAGCAGGTAATGGAGCTGATCTTGTGTTCTGGCTCTGAATAATTGTATGGGCTGTGTCAAGGGATGCAGGATTTCAGGAAGGAGAACAGGGGTGTGGCTTGTCTTTGCCATCTGAGAATGGGCAGAGACACACGGCAGATAAGGTTTGTTCTTCGGGGTGAAGACAGGGGTCTAAAAGGAGCCCTTGGAATTTCCAAGTCCTGAAAGTTGAAGGAAATTATGTCTTCCAGGGAAACTGAGGCATGGGGAAATAGGAATGACATGGGCTCATGAGGGGAAATAGTAACAGAGGCCAAAACTGAGCAACTCCTGCAGATTAGGGTATCAAACTGCCATTGCTTGTACCCAAAATACATCCTTCCTTTTGCTGGTGAGACCAGAACTGACCAGGACAGAACTATGACTAAATATGCACAGTCAGCAGCAGCTCTGGTGGTGGCAAAGTGCTGCCTCACAGGTGACTGCACTAATTCTGAGTGTTGTGAGCAGGGAACTCTGCAGTGACAGACACAACTGGTGGATTTAATGGCTGGGTTTATGGGGACAACTGCTCTTGCACAGCAGGCAAGCAGGCAGGGGGGGTCTTAGGGTCACAGTGCAACACCATGCAGTAGGTTCCTGATCTCTGCAGATTTACTCTTAGACAGAAACCTGCCCCTCTCAGTGGCAATTGCTATGGAATTACCACCACAGCTTTAGGACCTTGGACCCCATTTCTGTTCCAAACTTCTCTTGCTTCTCTTAACTGTACACGTGTTACTTAACTCTGAATTGGGACAAACCACCATGAGCTACTTGTGGAGTTGGTACTGAGGCAGAATGTGGCTCCTAGCCTGTAATCCCTCAGAAATACTTATCCTTAGGGGGAATTCTTCTCCAAATCCAGACTGTATGGCTTAGGCTAATTGCTGGCCAATATCAGCAAAAAGCATTGACATGACGTGGTGTTCACTACAACTTGTTCCACAGTCATCACCTCGAGTGAACTCTCATTTATTTAATGGCTAAGTTGGATTTTCCTTCATTTGGGCGTTTGGTATTGTTAGGAAGTGGTTTTTTGATGTCCTGGTGAAATATTCCTCATGCTAAACTTCCCCACCTTTACACTGTCCCTGAGAGGTGGGGGGGGGGGGGTTGGCTGCTGAGTTTGGCCCCGTGTCCTGTTCCATGGGAAGGGGGTTCATGTCCCAGTGCAGTGGGATCCAGCTGCTGGCTGGCACCAGAGTGCCCTGAAAGGAGCCCAGAGTTAGGAACCACACTCGCCCTCCCACCCCTCCCTCTTGGCAAGGGGTGGGGCAGGAGAGAGGATGGGAATTGTAGAAGGCAGTTCTGCTGAAATCCATCTCCCTTTCCTGGCCCTCCTCGTGGAAGCAATCCCATCAAAACAGAGATGCAGATGGTCTCACCCCTGGAGCCAATGCCTATGTCAAGAGCCTTAGAAATGTGAGACTGTACCACCAGTGAAGTTCAAACAGCCCTCAATATCTGCTGTCAACACAGAGGAGATTCCCCCACCCTCCTCTTCCTTTTTTTTCTTGTAGTTGCTGATGCCTTTCTTGTTTTGTTTCTTTTTATTTTGGTTCTGTATGTTTTGTTTTCTGTCTTTAGGCTTTCTTAGGGGCCTAGAGAAAGACTGATGCAAAAACAGTCAGTCCTACTTGGATGGCCTTGATAAAGGATAGAGATCCTGTTTGGAGATCACATCTGGAGGGGTGTTTCCTGGGGATATCTCTGTATCTCTCTGCCCTTCCCTCCTGTGTTCTTGGCAGTCTTGGATGGGCAGTGAACACAGACAGCTGAGTAACCCTTTTGCTCTTCTTAGCTTTTTCTTTCTGGTTTCTGAAGTAATAAATGGCAGGGATCAAAATAAATCAGTGTATGTAGAGAAGAATCCGGAGCATTTGGACATGCAACAATTCACTGAATATTCACAGAAAGCAAGATAGGGAATTAATCAGATCAGCAAGCAACTATGAATCTAAAGGAAATATAACCATGATAAAATTCCTGATGCTGGAGCAGCGTGGAGTTTAATCACTGGAGATTTTGCAAAGCCTGTGTATGTTTTTGAGACATTTTTATTCTTTCAGTCATGTCTTTTGAGATAAAAAGTAATAAGCTAATTAAAATGTACCCAAGCGTGGCTGTGAGTAATAAGACGAGAGTATGGACATTAAAAAAATCCAAACAAACATACATTAAATTCTTTGGTCTAGTGCAGGGTGTACAGTCATGTTCCAACTTTCTGAACGCCGGTGATGTCAGTGGGAATACAGGATTCATTAAATGCCTGAAGATTCCATTCATTCATCGGTCAGACAGGATTTAGTCACACTGCAAAGACCTATTTTGCACTCGTGGTGGTCAAAAGCTTGTGTGGCAGGAAGAGGAGAACCAGTGCTGGAAGTGAGGAGGAAACTAAGCCTCAATTAAGCTTGGCCAGAGCTCCAGAGTCCATGGGTCAGGGACAGGTTCAGAGACAAGGGGCAAGTCCAACAGAGTCATGTCAGCGAGCATAAATTATGATTATTTACTTCTTTGCAGGAAGGGGCTGCAGGACACTTATTTAGTAGTGCTTTTGGACTCTGAATGAAGAAGGGAGGTTGAAGTTATTATTTAAATGGCTGGTTTTGGGGACACATGGATGGAGCAGTGTCACTGACCTTCAGGTGGAGCTTTCATGCATTAGGGCCAAAGAGATGAAACCCAGGGCAGAGCTGGACCCTGGTTAGAACGATTGTGTTCTCTCACTGCAGCTACAGATTTTGGGAAAGGATGGGAATGCACGGGAGCCAAAGGCTAATGAGCAGCAGCAGCATTAAGAGAATTAGTGGACTCATTTGCAGTCAGGCCAAACGCCCAAGCCAGAAAAAGAGAACCTGCTGCAGCAACAGGAGCGCTCAGAGAGGTGCTGCCTCTCAGCCCCGGTGGGTGCACCCGGAGCTCCATCACTCTCGCTCTCCCTGCCGCCGAAGCGTTGTTTCCATTTCCTGCCGCAGGGGTGAGAAAAGCCTTCGCGCTGCTGCCTCCTCCTCCCTTGCCCTTTCGAACGCCCTCTCCCCAGCCAAGGCTGCTTTTTTTGACACAGGATGTGCCCCCGAGGAGGATCTGAAAGACAACTCGTGCTGAAGGGGTGCCCCCCTTCCCACGCACACACACACTGGCGACCTCCTGCCTGCTCTCCAAAAGAAGTGCCTGGTGGTTAAAGTGGTTCCAGTAAATACCCAGTGAGTAGGTAGGTAATTTCCATAATACAGACAAGCCTCAAGAAAAGCCATCCCCGGGGTTTGGTCTGCAGCAGAGAAATCACCTCTCGCTGACACAGGCTTGGAGAGCTGTGCTCAGTCCTGGGTCGGTGTAGTTTTGACCCTTGCCTGCTGTAAGGCTGCTGAATGTGCTTTAAAGCACAAATGTCTGAACTCATGCTGAACCTGTGAGGAAAAAGGTGTTTTTGCAGCGTGGAATGGGGATGGGGACAAGTGGGCATGCAGAGAACTGGTGTCATCCTCGTGCTCTTCAGCACAGGGACTGCACCCTACCACTGCTGGTAATTTCTGTCCCTTGGAAAACTCTGCTCCAACTCAACATCTGGTTTTCCAAACGTCTCTGCAATGCTAGGGTTTTTTCCAAGTGCTTTTCCAGCTCAGTTGGCTGACTTGCTCCTGGAGGTCAAGTGACTTGCCCCCAGAGGTCATGCAGCAAGCGAGCACTTTGATCCCTGGCCCAGCAGATGAGATCAGCTCGAGGCACTTCTGCTGCCAGTGGTGAGATCTGAACTTCAGCCTTTGCAGTCAGGGCGTTTCCAGGATCCCAGATCTCCGTGTGCCAGACACTGAAAGGACTGTGGGGAAAGGCTGAGCTATTTGCCTCAAATCTGACCTGATCTCAGGTCAGAAAGGAGAAAGGCTCATTCTGTAAATGTATCGAAGGTGTGATCTGCTGCCTGTTCTATCACTCCGTTCTTTTCCCTCAAAGTTTAGGCTCTGCCTCACTCCAGCACTGCATTTCAGCTGCAGGGTGTTTGGTTCTATGGGCCACATGCCCTGATGGGCCTTCTGGCTTTGACAGGAGCTGCTGAACATTCGACTCCTCCTGGAACTCGCAACCCTTATTAATAAATGTGTTTCAGCTCAAGCAGCATTCTGAGCAGAATGGCAGGTCAATCCTTTTGAACAGCAAGGACTGGTTCTGCCAGCTGGTTTCTCCTGCAGGATAAACACAACAACATGCAGGCTCACAGGGCTGAGTGGGTATTTCTGTTGTGGGAGAGGGTTGGAAAGGTTGGCTGTCTCCACCGAAACTCGTGCCCTGCAGCTGCTCTGCTGTGGAGGCCACTGGTGTTACCTCAGAGCCAGGCAGTGCAGGTGTCCTCTGCATCCTCCTTTCCCATCCTCCTTGGAAGCCTTGTCACCATTAGGAAGGCTGAGTGAGAAGGAAAAAGCACTGCCTTGCCACCTGCCAGGAATATCTTAATGCTTAAAACCTCCTTCTGCAGGCAGGCAGGCTTGGATGCAGCCTAAGATATTCCAACTATTGCTGTTCTTCCTCTTGCAGCCCTTTCCAGCATCCAGCAAGGGGAGCTGAGAACCTGCTGCCTTCCCTTTCTCCATCACAACTGCATCAGGGCTGTCCCCAAGTCAAGAGGCAGCACCTCTGATCTGTTCACAGCTTGCAAGGGGCTGACTCCATCCTGCTGCATTTGCTGGACTGGGATTCTGATGGGAGAGCTCTTGGATGGGAGCCTGCACACCAAGGGGATAACGTGCTGAACAGCTGGGGCAGGGCCATATTTCACATCCACACTTCACTCCCAGGCCACTTGCTCTGTCCCCTGTGTCTCAGGAAGGCCATACTTCCCTCTTACTGCTTCCCACTTCTTCCAGCCTCACAGCATTCCCTGTCAGGTTCCCCCCCCCCTTTTCAAAACTCTTATCATTCCTTCCTTTTTTCCTCCCCTTGGGGGGGTTCCTATGGAAATGTGGGGAGTTCAGGGTCTCTTGTTCAATCCTAGATTGCCTTTAGGAAAGTTCTGCTATCAATTTTGATGGGTTTTTGGTTCACGTGAGTTTGGGAGCCTAAGGAGGGTTCTGTGGGGAGAATTCTCCTCACGCTGTGTTTTCCCATCCTTGTTCCAGGCTCAAGCCTTGTGCTCCTCTCTCAAGGTTTGTATCAAGGACAGGATCTCTGTCAGAGAAGGGAAGTGGTGGCACACCGTGTTTCTGGCCCTCTGCAAGGTCTCAAAGCCATCTAAGTTGCCTCTGTGGTGCCAAGAAGGGAGGCAGATGCTGATAAATTCTTATCTGAACATTTTATTTGTAGTGGCTTCACTGGAGAAATACAGTTTTGTCCTTTTCTGCTTCCTCAGCTGCTGTCGGGGGAAGGAGAGAGATGTTGTAGGTGTGAGATCTGCAGAGCAGGTGTTTCCTGAATTAAGGGCTGTCTCAAGCACATAAGTAGTAAAGTAACTTCTAAAGTCATGTTAGAAAATAACACAGGAGATTGAAGCTGGAAAGAAAACCCTTATGAGCAGCACCACAGCTTCCATCTGCCCTTTGGACTGGGAAGTTAAAGCAGCACTTTCAAAGCTCCTGTGTTGAGTGTTCCTGGCGTTCAGCTTGGCAGGGCTGCTTGCCTCTGGTCTTGGCTTTCACATTAATTTTAGTAACTTCCCACTCTGATTACCCTTTGATATGGATATATGCACACGAGAATTCACATCACCCTTCCACGCAGGCAACGAGGCCAATCTTTGAGATGTCTCCAGAAATCAGGCTTTAAATGACTTGAACTCTGTTGCACGCGTCGGGTCCTTCCTGGCAGCGCAAGGATGGCAGATTTCCCTGTTTCCTTTGCTGGGTGAAGGAGACTGAGGAGCACAGAGGTTGAAATGGCTCAAGGTTCACACAAAAATCCAGTGGCAGCTGGAGAACAACCCCCAGGATGCCCAGCTCCCTGGCACGGAGGAGATGTGAGGAAGGAGCCTGGATTCCTCCATGACCCCCGTGGCTGGTGGGTGCTGCCCATGGTTTTCCTGCAGCACAGCCACAGCCACCTTCCCACCACACACATGGAGGCAGCTTGCAAAGAATGCCAATCATTCATTCATGCAACACCCCCCGAGGGCAATGCCCCCAAACTGGGGAGAAAAAAAACAAACAACTCACAAACTTGGGGGATTTGCACTTTTTTCCTCCCCTTCCTTTCCCTACCTTCATGCTTTGATTTAAAAATAAAAAAAAAATGCTTTTCTCCCTCCCAAAAGGCAGAGGCACAGCGTAGGTTGGCCCCTGTGAGCCTTTGCTGGCCAAATTATGTGGCAGTGGTGCTGGGAGAAGTGGGTAGAGAGGGGACAGAGCTGCTGCCATAAGGCTTTCTTTCGCACTTCTTGCCAACATAACCAAAATAACTCACTTACACCTAATAAAATAAAATGCAGAATCCAAAAGCCTTCCTTCCCTCCAGCGGTCTGTCTGGATCCCATTCCTTGAAGCTGAGCTGAGAATGCAAGAGGGGAGGGGGTTTATTTTGGTTTTGTTGTTAATTTTTCTAGAATGAAAAATACCAACAGCAGGGCAGAAGGTGCAGCTCATTTCTGACACAGACAGCAGTCGAGTGTTCCTAAAGCTGCTGCTTGATGGGGACCAAAGTTAATCTTTGGGGTTTTTCTTTTTCTTTCTTCCTTCCTTTTTCTCACCCCTTTTCTTTCTGTTCAGTTTAGTCTTTGCTTGCCACAGACAGGTGGGGTTTATCCCCCTCCTTCTCTGCCTTAAGTATATATATATGTGTGTGCTTTTCCAATCAGTCCTGATATGCCCTTCCCTTTGCTCTGTTTCCATTTTTCCAGCTGTAAATCTCCAAAGTGCTGGACAGTGAATGTGAGAAGCATCAGCACTTCTTTAAAGTGTGCCAGGAATGACCAGAGATGATGGATCCAAAGGTGCTAAAAAATAAAAGAAAGCATAAAGGCAAGAAATTCCCCACGATGTGGGGAACCTATGTGTTCATTAGCTCTTTTGCACCTCCTGCATATGTAAATTTTAACAGTGAAAAGGTCGATTAAAATGCAAAATTAATGACTTCTGTGGTGGTGATACAAAGCTGGGCTGGCCTGAAGGAGGCTCCAAGTAACATTGGTTGTGAAATGATCAACTGGAAGCGTTAGTTTGTCTGACAGAGTTCACAGAAACTTCTTGATTTCTGACATAACTTTAAGAAAAGCAGTGAAACAAACGGCCTGAGGCTCCTCCACTTTGGATCTCTCCTTTGGCCAGGATGTGTCACTGAATCAGGGTGTGGATGATGGGAATGTGACACAGCTGTGACCACACCAGGAGCCCCCTGCCCACCTTTGCAGACCTCCTCCAGACCCCTCCAGACAGACTCCAGGGGTGGGGTGGGAGGGGAGGGAAGAGCTGCCATGGGGAGACACGTGTGGTCCTGCAAATCACCCCAATAACCTGTCCCAGAGCTCCCAAGGGCCACTGCCAGAGCCTCACTGAGCACAGGCAGGTTGCAGAGGGCAGTGGAAATTTGGGATGAGGGACGGATTGAAGCTCCTTCCAACCCCTCCAGTAAATCTTCCCTGTCATTCCCAGAGAAGGAGAAAGTGAGAGGCAGGAATATTAATGTGACTCAGCAAGTCACTGATAGAGTCAGAGATGGAGCCTGTGGACACTGCTCTTGGTATTTGTTTCTTTAGCTACAGAATTATCTACTACATGATTTATATTCATGTTTAATGTTGGGTTTTTTACTGTCATGCATATTTAACAGGCATCTAACAAATGACTAAATCCCATAGCTTGTGCCACTGCAGCTATGAAAATAGGCAATAACCCAGTGCCTCTCCTCTTTGTTTCAGGTTTGGCTAATGACAGAGAGAGAAGAATCCTGCCCTTCAAACACAGGTAAATGTCTGAAGTCTTTGGGGTCTGTGCATATGCTCTTTAAGGCACAGGTTATCCATCTTTATTACTGGCTAAATTATGTCTTAGAAACTGTTATTTCCAATCCCATTAGGATTTACAGATTAAAAAAAAATGCATACATTTAAAAAAACCCCTAAAATTGATAGACCAAAGGGAACAAATAAAAGACAAAGGTGCTGTATGACATGAAGGTAAAGGAATAAGCTCCTTATGCCTACCTTGCAACCCCCAATTATTTAAAGAGGCAGATGCAAAGTAAGTGGGAAAATTGAGAGTGCTGATCACTCACAAAACCCAGCTCTCTTTAGATCATTACAGTGTGGAACATCCTTGAGTGGAACAGAGTTCTTATCCAAACCTGTAATTTTCAAGCAATCACTGAGTTTTGAGTGTTGTCATGTTACTACCAGCAGCAGCCTGCACTTGGGAAGGAGGCAGCAGAGGAGTTCTATTAACAGGCAGCCAAAAATATTTTCATCAATGGCATGTTCAAAAAGCTGAAGGCTCAGTCATCCCTCATGAATCCCTGTGTGTAGCACATGTAGCAAAGAAGGGAAAAAGTCTGATCATGAACAATTAGAGACACCATACGAGAGGTGGAACACAGCAATTTGCAGGTTGGGGTGGAAAAACATCAATGCTCAATTCTGTGTATTGAGCTATTAGGTGTAAGTTATTATTAACAATATAATTGCTCAGCTCAGGTGCTGGTGGCAACTGATTTCATATGACAAATATGCCTCCAGCATAACTCAATTCTCTCCACTGGTGTTTGACCAAGGACAAATTAACTTGTTTATGTCTGGGAAAGGTTTTGGTGAAAGCAGCCTATACCAAAGGGCCTGGAATGCTGAAAAGGGAGGGCAGGATGAACATAATTGTTTTACAGAATATTCTTGACCCCTCACAGTAAACCTTTTGGCACAGGATTCAAATATGCCACAGTCAGATACACAGGCAGTAGCACTGATTCTCTTTGCATTCACCATCTCCACGTAACACTGACTTACCAGCTCAATTTTCAGTATTGAAAATACAGATTAATTGTTGCTTTAACCTGTTGCAGCAGAGACAAATCCATTGAGATGCACAGTTCTTCAACCATTACCAACACAGTCCAAAATCTGTCCTCTTCCTCATTATTTCAAAGCTAGATTGTTAAACCATTTTGGTGAAATAATAACAATAGTAAGATAGCAACAAATCAATCTTATCTTCTTAAATATCAGGGAGGAATGAATTTCCTTAATGCCTTCCACAGCAGGCTGTTACTGTGAAGGAGGGACTATGGTAAAAAAAAAAAAAAAAAGGCGGGAGAGAGGGGGATGCAGCCACTGGGGAAGCTCTCGCTCCCTAAATCTATTTCCAATCGACTTCTTCGCAGTCTCGATCAGCCCAGGTGCCCTTTGGAGAAGTTTTGCTCAGACACATCAGAGTTTTGCTGCTGTTCCTAAGGAGAAGCAGACTGCTCTGGGCTGGGCTGGGCTGGGCTGGGCTGGTGGAGCCCGGGATGCCGCGGGCAGAGCAGTGCCGGGAGCTCCCTCCGGGTTGGAAGGGACCTCTGGAGCTCATCCAAGGCAGGGTCACCTGGACCAGGTGACACAGGGACGGGTTTGGGAGGTGTCCAGAGAGGGGAACCCCACGCCCTTCCCCAGCGGGCTGTCCCAGGGCTCTGCCACCCCCTGCTCCGGTGCCACCCCCTGCTCCGGTGCCACCCCCTGCTCCGGTGCCACCCCCTGCTCCGGTGCCACCCCCTGCTCCGGTGCCACCCCCTGCTCCGGTGCCACCCGCCCTCGACGTGCAGAAGTTTTTTCCACGCGTTGGGGGGTGAAACTTTTTTTTTAGAACCGAGTTGGGAGGGACCCATCAGGGCCCTGATGAACTAATCAGCGCCAGTTTATGGCCGTCCCTCCTCGTCGCCGGGCACCAGCGGAAAGGCTTTGGCACCGTCCTCCCCCCGCCGCCCCCTCCTCCCCGCCGCTTCCAGGAATCCTTTTTCCCCCCTCGCCGCCCCCGCCGCGCCGTCTGGGGCCGGGGAGCGGCTCTGGCACCGCTGCCCGGGAGATGCTCCTGGCCCGGGGGAGAGCCGGGATGCTGTCCCGGGATAAATAACCCCCGGGGATGGGCGGGAAAGAGGGAGGGAAAGGCTCGTTCTGCAGCATTGCTGTGATGTAATTACGCGAGGGTTAAATGAGTGTTTTCCTGCTGGAAAGCAGTCGCTGTTGTTACACTCCCTCCCCCCGAGCTCCGCTGTTCTGGATCGCCCGATCTATAGGTTTGAAATGTCAAGCCCAGTGTAGGCGCAAAGATTCCAAGAATCTAATTCTCAGTCTGAAAGAAAATGCTTTTAGAGAAAGAGACAGAGAGAGAGGGGCTGGCTGGGTTTCTGCTGTGCTGAGAACCTACAGCTCCCATATGAAAATCAGCTCATCCTTTCTCTCTCCCTTTTTACAGGATTTGTCCATCGTTCTTGCCTGGCTCCATCCCTAACTCAGTCCAAGTCCACAGCAAAGTTGGGGCCGTGTCTCCCCGGGAGCCATCCAAGGGGTCAGGGCTCTTATCCCTGACTGATTCAGGGGAACTGAAACATGCCCCAGGTCACCCAAGGAAATCTCCACTAGTTTGGCACCTGAATCATTCATTCTGGACACAAAAATACTGATTTCATCACCCAGCATCTGAGCAGAGCCTTGTACGGTCTGGCTGTAGGAAGATGTGGGTATTCCTGGTGTTGATCCTACTCCTTTAAGCTCGGTGGTGAATTCCATTGGCAGTGGAATGAGATCTAGCCAAGTATTTTCTTTGGGTTTGGTTCTCTTTTCATTTCTGTTGTTTTATGTAAAACTGATGTAAGCAAGAAAGGAATTGGGCTTTTTATTTAATTATTTATAAAATAGTTTTAGAATTATTATGGAATTATGCAGCAAACATGTTGTTTCTCATAATAGGCTGGGATATCTCAAATGAATGTCTTACATTTTTTTTTTAATGCAATCTTTTATTTCTGCATTCTTTACAGCAGGAGCAGGAGATAATGGGGCTGGAATGTCCTTCTTGATTGTTCATGTTAGTTCTCCGTGTCAAGCAGCATAAAACTCCAACTAATCCTGCCATAAATTTAGATATTCCTAATCCTTCAGTATTCCCACTTTTCTTCAGGCATTAGGCATGTAATCAGTCCTGTGCCAAAAAAAGAAAATTAAAGAAGAAGTTGGGGCTGTAAGCAGCTATTTAAAAAATGAAAAATAAGTACAAGCTGCCCAGTATTGCTCAAGTTCAGATGTTTTCAATAGCTCTGCCCCAACCTGGCTCGGCAGCCCCTTAGCACAGGGAAATGTGTGTTTGGGAGTGCAGGGATCTCTCCTGGGGCTGTTTGTGTGCTCTCAGTGCAGTGATGCTCAGTGGTGCTCTGCCCCCTCCCATTGCAGTGCCCATTAAAGGTTTATATCTGCTCTTTGGAACTGGGCTGGAACTGGGCACCTCCCCCACTAATGCACCAGGACCTGACTGGCTTTTGGAGTGTGGCTGAGCAGATCCCCTTGGGATCTAAACACTACAGTGGTTTCAGGGCAGGAGGGGACCCGCTGGGAGCTGCTGCCTCAGCAGCAGGGGCCCAGTTTTCTGGGCTGCACCTTGTAGAGGTGTGTTATCCCCTTGTTATCCCTCCCTTCCCGTGGAGCTGAGCTGGGCAGTCTGTTCTGGAGGCCTCCAGCCAAGAGCTGCCACAGGGACAGGAGCTGCTCTGCTGTGAACTCGGGGCTCAGAATTCCTAAATGGCCTTTCCATTTATTGGCAGGCTCAGAATTATCAAGTGAATGGTGGAAATCAGACTAAATGTTGATATAACAAGCTGGTGGTTATTTTCAAGGCATTTACCTTCTCTCAGGTAGCAGGGAACTGGAAATGGGAAGCCAGTGCAGGTTCTCAACAGGGTGCTAAGTTAAGTACAGCACATGGATATTCCTAAAATCCCCTGGATGTGTTAGCAGGGGACAGGAGACTCCCAGGCAGAGCTTGGCTCACCATCCCTCTTCTACGGGGTGGGAGGATCCAAAGGAAAGGATCTGTAGGGTTTGGAGTGGGAGCTGTGAAGGAGGTTACAGGCAGTGAAGTGCAGCCACTGTTCCCAGATATGGGCTGGAATGATGGTCAGTGCCTCTCCCTGCAATTCCTGCAGTCAGGTCTGCCTGCCTGAGCGTGTGGGGGCTCTTCCAGCACAGCCATCCCTCTTTTTACCTGTTTGGAGCCACCTTAGGGAACCACCTCTGTGCACCACAGGCCTGGCCTTACCACCAAAGGGTATTTTCCCCCCCTGGGAATGCTCTCTGAACCGTGTATCTGACGTGTCCTTCTGGCTGTACAAGCAGCCAGCTGCTGTGAGGGGAACAGAGCCACACAAGCTCCCATCTTGGGGTTTATAAACAGCAAAACAGACAATGGAGACAGAAAAAAAAATTTTTAAAAAAAATTAGAAATAAACAAACTGGCTGCTTTTGATTAGGAGCAGCCCTTCAGTCTGCACCGAAAGCACTCGTGTTTGCTTAACAGTACAAATAATTAATCATGTGAGAGTGGATTCCTGGACTGGGATAAGATGGCTGGACCTTTTTACTTGCTCCCACAGGTCCATTTCTGGCGGGTTCCACCAGCACCCTGCTGGTGTTCTGTGGGGGGTGAAGCCTGCAGAAATGTGCAGGGATTGGTGAGATGGTTCCTCTGCCATCAGGCACTTCTGGATCAGGCCCCTGCTGTCCCCAGTCAGTGGGAGGTTGCTCCCTTTCGTGCCTGGGTGCTGCTAAAATAAGATTACGGGATAATCAAAATGCCTTGGAGGAATGACTGGTGTGATGTGTGATTAAGAGGTGCCTGTGCTGTGGGTGCTCAGGTGAGGGGGGCAGCTGTGGACAGTTCTCACTGCTCTCAGCCCCTGCCAGAAGGGAAGGACAGTTCTGTGCTGTTTAAGTGGGGCAGAGTGTGAGGCACAAGATAACAAATCCAGACTGTTCAGGTTGTTTCTCTTTTCCTTTCCCCTGCAGAGCTCCTGGCCCTGGTGCTGCTGCTGTGCTGGTGTGGAAGAGCAATTCCACTGGTGCCAGAGGGTTTCCACTGCCATAAATCTGCTGCAAGCAGGGGCTCCACACTGGACATTTTACCAGGGTGAGCATGTGGACTTCTCTCAACCAGACAAGCCTCAAGAGGCTGCTTTTCTTTGTCCTTGCTCTTGATTTTTCTTTAATTGGCCCATTATCCAACTGCACAAGTCAGAATTCTATTCCATAATGTCTTCCATAAACGCAAATGGAGGTGGGCATTAAAATGAGCCACAGTTAAGCATTTTAGAGAGACTTTTCCACTTGCCACTGATAATCCCTTCCAAATTGGCAATAATATTTGGATTTTGCTATCCGTAGGCAGGCAGCTTTGCTGGTATCCATCGTGATTGATAATGGTAATTTTATTAATTATTTTCACAGCATTTTGAAGTGTTGCTGACTTCATGCAGAAGAAGTGAGCTCCTCCCCAGAGGAACTTTGCAGCAGAGGTATGTCTGATAAAGAATATTGAATTAGACTGAGATGTGAGTCCATAAGCTCAAGCTTCCTGTTCTGCTTTCATACAACTTTCAGAAACTCCCACAATAACCAATAATAATGATTTCCTAATTAACTGCAAGGCACATTTGCAATTTTCATCCAAGATCATAAAAACCCCTCGGAAGGTGGATTTTGCAGAGGTCGAGCTGCAGCAGCAGGGGGATGAGCAGCTTGATTTCTGCCAGACAATGTGGAAACTGCAAAGGGAATCACAGGGCAGTGTGTGGCAAACAGGGGTGGAATTCATGCTGGTTTGCAGCACTGTCCAGGGCCTCATTTTTGTGGGTGCTTCAGTTCACCCAGTGGCCAGACATCCTTCCCACAGTGTGCCCTTTGTCTGCCTTGCTTTTTCTCTGTGACCCAGAGCCCTGGGTCCTGTCTTTCAGGCATATCTTTGAGACAGGTACTGCCAGAAACTTAGACCTGGCTGCAGGGGCTGCCTTTTTTCTTTTTTTTTCTGCTGAGCAAGAGGGTTATGCTCTCAGCAGCCTCACAGGATAACCTTACACCTGAAAATCTGCAAGATCAGAAAGGTTCCGAGCGTGATGTGCAGTTGATGGCAAATGCACAGCTCACACACACAGTCATTCATGCAGCCAAAATGTAGATTATCTCAAAACATGCATTTAGGAGGAAGCATTTACTGCTGGTCCCCTTCTAGACCGTTCTGTTTGTTTTTAAACAGAAGAGGAGCAGCTTCTCTAATAATAAAATGTATTTACTGCAGGTTTTGCCTCCCTCTCGTCGTTCCTGGCAGGAGGACTGGAGAGCTGTGGTCAGTGGCACTGCTGAAGGACGTGAGGGCTGACACACAGTAAGTCTGCTACAGCAAATATTGCAGGATTTCCACCAGAGGCAAAGCAAATCACATATTTGTCAGTGGTGCTGCAGGTCAAGCACAAAGTTCTGCCAAGTTCCCCAGTCTGAGCAGGAACAGAAATCCAGGCAGCAAAGGGATGCAGGAAAGGGGACTGACTGACTGACTGACTTAGCTGCCTGCCCAGTTTCATTTTGTTACCTACTTATGTCTGTTTTTCTGTATTTCCTGGGTTGCCTTTGCATTCAGGTCCTCTCAGGTTGGCTCTTTCCCAAATGCATTACACTCACATAGAAAAAATAAAAGCATTTTGCAGTGCTAGAGCTGCTCCTTCCCTGGAAGGTCCTAGAACATTGTGAGTAAAAGCCAGAGACTCTCCAGGAGACATTAGGAAAGCCATTTGTCTCTAAAATAATCTGGGGCAAGAAAGCAGTAAATATAATCAGACTCATCTACAAGAGCAAGAGTTTGAGAATACTCTGGGGAAATAAGAGAGGTTGGGGCTCTGCTCTGTGAGACATCAGAGACCAACTAAAAACATCCTGTAAATGTGTGTGTCTGGCAACAATAGGGTAAGAAAAAGGCAAATATTTCTAGACTGGCTTTATCAGCTGGAATTCTTTGGGTCATCCACGGAGCAGACTGGAATTAAATAACATGTACATGGAACCCAGCACTTCCTCTTGCAAGGAAGCAGCCCCTTCTAGAGGGGCTATGCAAATGCTTCCCATTTCCTGGAGAGCCTTCATGTGAGAGCTTCCTTAGGCTGTGTTTGTAGCACCTGTTGGAGCCTGTATGTGTGAGATGTAAAAAGTTTTTAATGTGCAGCAAACCCAGAAACGCTCCCCCCATGTGTGCCTGAGATACTGTGATTAAAAATGCTCCCACAGAGAGAAAAATAAAAACAACAGTCCAGGAACTCCCTGATCAAAGATATTTATGTCCTGAGTTGTAAAACTAGCCAAGCTCCCCAAAGAAACAGCAGTAACAGAATTTAGCTGCTGGAACCCAAAGACGCATTGTTCTGATTTAATAATTAATGTGGAGTTAATTGAGGCTTTTACTGAAGTGAAACAGGATAAAAGAACCCCGGCAGTGTGGACACCAGGATTCTCTGAGAGCAGGTTCATTCTGCTCCCCTGTGACCCCTCCTCACTCCCACTGCCTCCCCCCTTTCTCTTCCCCCCAAAAATGGGTGTGGGGTTGATGCTTCTGCTGTTCTGTTCCCAAAACAAGGGGGCTGGGAAGACAATCCTGGAACCATCTGGGGATGGGGAATAGGGCAGCCATGAGAGAACCAAGTGTGCTGAGTGGAGCTTTCCTCCTTCCCTCTCCTGGGCTATTATTTGATTGGAATTTTCCATATATGCTGGGAGCTGGGAATTCCTGAGCCGTGCAGCAGTGGCACAGGATGCCTTCAAAGGGCAGCAAAGCAGGGAGAGACACGGGGAGAAGCTGGCTCTGTGTTGTCTTCTGGAAAGTAAATAGTGGCACGGGTTTATGGCTTACAATTTAGTGCTTTAGAAATTGAGTCACCCAGAACAAAGTGGCTTTTAACCCCTTGGAGTATGGGCATCGTGAGTAAACACCACCCAGGTCTGTGGGGGAAAATGGCCAGGTTTTGGTGTCAGGGTTGTTGGTTACCAGAGAATGGAATGATCAGAGAACCCTTCAGATTTAGGGCATGGCTGCTGGTCTTTAGAGCCTCTGGGAGAAAGGCTGGTGTGCCCTTCATCAATCCCCTCTGTTATGGATACCAGTTTTGGTGAGGAGAGGGGAAGCAGGGGCACTGCTGGGACTCAGAGCTGAACTGGAGTTTTGTCCAACAAACCCTCCTGCACACACAGAATCAAACTTATACACGAGCACTGAAGGAGTTTTGCTTCCTCCCTCGTCCCCAGCCTTGTTATTCAAGTGGTTTATTAGGGAGGTCCCACGGTGGTGGCCAAAATTACTCCAGCAATGCTGACCCAGAGTTCAGTTCTCCCTCACTTCCCATTTTCAGTTGCCACTTTCTGGCTTTCCCAACTGGAGTCTCTGTGATTTGCATCCCTTGGCACTTCCAGTCACCACTCACCCTCTCCTCTATCATATTGCAAAGAAAGGAGTGAGTGCCTTATCCATGCCATGACATTCCAATCGAGGCCTTGTAGCTGGAAGTGGGATTATATTGGAAATAAAGTGGGAGAACCTTTGCCCATTTTCCCGTTCAGCACCTGCCTCTGAGGTGGAACTTTTTATTTAGGTTTTCCCTTTATAATTTTAGGTTCACTGAAGACAGGGAGTGAAAACTCCTGCTTGGAGCACAAGGAAACAAAGCAAAGCTCCTCTGCATTGCTGATGTTCCATGGGATCACAGCAGAAGTGAGGTATGCAGCACTCCTTTCTCACTTGGGAATCTTTGAAAATGGAATGCTGGAACACTGGGCCTTTTCCTCTCCAAATGAGTGGGGTGACATAAAAGATTGCTAAGCTTGCAGAAAGTGCTTTTTCACCACCTCTAAGCCCTGAAAACCACCCAGGGCGTCATCTCCAGTGTCTGTGCTGTCCTTGGCACACCTGCCTCCAGACCTCCCTTGAGTTTCCATGCTGGAGACAGTTACAGCCCCCCTAAACCCTGACAAACTCACCCCTCTTTCTCAATATATAGTTGAGAAAATGAGGTGTATCACAAAGCAAGTACTGTGTACACATCCAGGAATCCACTGCACTCCCACCTTCTGCTCCACATGGATTGGAAGGAGTCAGGGGGTGCTGCCAGGGATGGAGTTTGCACAGGGAAGCACAGTGGTAAACTGCTCCTGCTCTCACTGTGGGTGCTGGTTTGGGATCTGGCAGCATCCAGGGCACACACATCCTGATTATGGAATGGGGACTCTGGATAAAGCCACACAGCCAGTTAATGTACCATCTAAAAACTACTTCTGTACCCTGAAGAGATTAGAGTCTGTCATTTGGGCTTTTACTTTAGAGCCTAATAGCTGGAGATTTAATCCCTTATTCAGAGAAGTAATTATTGCTCATATAAATAGGTCTGTTGGAGTCAGTGAGCTGAGCTCCCCGAGGGGAGGGATAGTCACTTTTACCAATCCAAGTCTCCACAGTGTTGGGCAGTGAGGGTAGTACTTAGTGCATAAAGGAATGGTGGGGTGGGTCACACTTTCTCCATGGAAATGTGTGGAAACATTCAGGTTTGGGTGCTGGCTGGGGCTCCAGCTTCATGGGATAAATCCATCTGCATCAGCCCCTTGCCAGGGATGGCTGGATGGCAGGACATGGTTCTTCCTGAAATGGTTCTTCCTGCACTGTGAGCCTGCTTTGGAGCTGGGCTCTGAGTCTCCAAATCCCACAGGTAGTCGCCACAAGAGCACCTGGCAGGGCTTTGATGAAGGAATTTGGAGCTGTAGCTTTGCCTACTGAATAGAAAAGTGCAATAACATGACTTTTAACTGTTAAAATAAATACATTAGATGTGATTTCTGTGGTCTGAAGGTTTGCAGGAATTTCTAATGTGTTGTTTCTTGCCTGCTTATACCAGCTGGAGCTGGGTCTGAGGGGGCTCCTGCAGCACTCACACCCTTGTCTCAAAGAGAATTCCTGGCAGTGGTGCTGGGGGTGTCGTGCCAGGCCAGGAACGAGCCATGTGCAGCAACAGAGCTGTGATTTCTTCCTTCCTCCCACCTCCATGTGGGGGGACTCCATCAGTCATCAAACAAAAACATTGGAGCACACGGCACATCTCTGAGGGTGGAAAAGGGGACACTGGGCACTTGGAGAGAGAGGAAGGACCACAGAGAACAAAATCTGAACATAATCAGACATTTCTCGAGGCTCCCATGAACAGAGTATTTATGTGCCTGCTGCGAGGGAGCACTTGAGGCACATCCCTGTTTATTAAAAAGGGGTGCTTGTTTTCATCTGGGTGCATGGTGCAGGTGGGGTTCAAAGAAAAGGAAGGTGTGTGGGATGAGGATCTGGTTGTGGTCAGTGTTTCCAAAGAAGCCAATTTAAGAAAAAAAAAAAAAAAAAAACAACAATCCCCAAATAACATGCACCTGTGGGATGTTATTTATTTGCATCCCATGGTAGCCAGAAGCCTTGTCACAGATTAGAACCACGGTGCAACACACTGAGCTCTTGCTCCTCCAGGACCTCTGAATCCTTGTGAGTGTCTTTTCATTTCTTGTTTTAATTTTTGGTCCTTGTTTTGTTTGGTTTTGGTTTTGGGGTTTTTTTCTTTGTTGATGCTGGTTTGATTTTTTTTAAAATATTGTCACTTCCTCTGGAGTTTTACTGATTCTGCATTTGGGTGAGATTTTGAACTGCAGCTGGTGGTGCTTTAGCTCTGTTACCATTTCAGATAATAACTGGTGTAATTCTGTTCACATCATACTGGCTTCTGCAGGAATGGAGTTAAACCAATACTGGTAGGTTTGGAAAACTATTTGGAAGTGTGTGCCAAACCCCTGGAGGGTTTGCCTTTTAGAAACACAGAAATGAGGAGAAAAGATCTGGTCCAGTGATGCAGTTCTGAAACTGTCCATTGTGTGACCCGAGGCAGCTCATTTCATTTCTCTGTGTTTATCTATCAAAGAAAACAGGGATAAGCTACAAAATACCTATTTATCTCTTGCAATAGTTTGGGAAATCTAGTAGATGTTGGTAATAAGCTTTTGGTCCTGTAAAAGTAACAAAATGCAGTATTATTTACACAATTCATGTTTCCTTTTTCATGTAATTGACACGTTTGGTGCTGTTTGGAATTACTGAAACAGAGTTTAACAGAGCCTTGATTCTGGCAGGTTGGAGGTTCTAAAGAGACTCAAATTTGGGAGTTTCTCTTTTATTTGCTTAGGCAGCTGAATTAAGTCTCGTTGGGTGTGACCCCCAGGCAGGTCCCAGTGACCTGTTCTCCCCAGCACCAGCCCTGGGGGCCACCCCTGGGCTGACAGGTGACCTTTGGCTGGGTCTTCTGTCCTCCTGCAGGTGATTCTGTGCTGTTGGCTTAGGCAGTGTAGGGAAGGACATTTGCTGTGCTGTGGTTTTATATGAAAACTGGTCCATGAACAAAATAAATCACAGCCCCAGCTGGGTTGGGGCTTTGGAATCGAGCAGCACTGGCAAACGAGCCTTGCTTAGGGGGATTTATTGAAATGAATCCTGTACTCACACCAATAGATGTGATCTCTGTGTGCTTTCCTCTACCTGTACCTGGGTGGGTATTAGGCAGGTAGAGCTCTAAAGGTCATGGAGTAACCATATAAAGCTCTAGGGAAGAAATGAACAAAAAAGACAAGGAAAGTATTTCCTTATCCAGTGAGAAAGTGAAAATAAATCCAAAAAAAAAAAAAAGGGGAGGAAGAAAAGCCACGCACATACATTCTAGGAGCTGGACTGGAGGCACACACTGTGTGGCTCCTGAGATTTTATCAGGACTGTGGTTCTGTTCCCCTAGAATGTCAGATTGGATGAGGGGAGCAGATCCCAGATGAAGTCTCCTCTTGAGGTCCCACAGACCTCTTGGAGGGCCCAGTGGGCACATGTGCACCAGGGAGGAATCATGCTATACAGAGGGGAAGGATTTAATTCAGGCTTTGAAATACCTAAAGGGGGATTAACACTTTAAAATTAAAATTATTAATTAATATTATTTTATTTTATATATAATATATATAATAATTTAATTAAAAATAATGTTTAAAAAATTAAAAAAATCTCCTGTCCACAAAAAAAATCCTTTGCCTCCATGTAGGAGAGGGGAGACTGGGACCTGAACAGAGTGTGGGATGTAAGAGCAAACTGTAACCCAGTGAATTAGTCTTAACTATCGCGAAAACAGCACTTGTGTAAATGAGGCCCCCGAGGGCCGATAACCGAGCAGTAAAATGTTACAGGAGGGAAGTAAGTCAGGGCTATAAACCCGGGAATCAGGAGCTGGGAGCCGGGATCTGAGGCATGAAAGAGGCGAGATTAAAGGATGACAGATGAGGGCTGCGAAGGAGGCACCGATCCTTCCCAGCCCGGAGGATTCGGATCCCCGGGGCCCAAGGACAGGCCTGTTCCTCTGGGAACATTCCCAGGTGCCAGGGAATGACTGAGACACCCACCCAGGACCCGTGAGCAGAGGAGAGGAGTGAGGGATGGATGATAAATAAAATAAGGAAATATAATCAAATCAACATTGAGTGTATTTGATTTAGGAGGACACCAATGAATAGGGAAGGGGAGGAAAGCAGCAGGGTGAGAGTTGCTGTAGGATAGGACTGTGGCTTGAGTGAGATATAGTGCAGGCCCTAAATTATCATCATCATTATTTTTTGGCTGGGCTGTGCTGTGACATCAATACCAATTTACACTCTGGGTGAGTAGCACTTACTACCTTCTTGTCTTCATAAATTGTGCATTGTCCTTATTTATTTGCTTCCCTGTCCCCTTCCTCTCTTCCTGCATTGCCTCTCTCCTTCTTTATAAGCGTGATGGGGATGGTGCACCCTTGCTGTGCCCTTGATGAGTTTGACACTTAACCCCAGTTATGGATCCCCAGCTCCACTGTCTTTTGAGCCAGGTGTGGGAATGTTTCCTTTCTCGTGGTACAAAAGGTTGGCATTGCTCTTGGTAGGCTTGTTAGCAACTGGTTTCTTCTGTCATCATGCAGCTGGTATTTCCATGATACCTCATGCTACTCATGTCCAGCCAGGAGTTGGCACACTGGCTATTCTGAGTCAAAACCTCCTTCTTGATATCATGTAGAATGTGTGCAAAGATCATAGTTTTTACACTCACTGTCTCTCCAAATTTAGGAAAGCCACCTCATATTGTGAAGTCCCACAGAAGTGCTGCTGTGGTGTCTTCAAAATACCTTCATTGCCAGGGAAGGGGAGGACTTATTCTCTATCTTACAGACTGTCAGATGAGCTCTTTAGGTTCTCCTGATCATTGGTAGAAAGGAGGGTAGGACAGCAACAAGGGAACAGAGAATGCACTGGTTTCCACTGATGGTTTACGCTAAACCCCTGGATTTTATGCTGAAACAGCTGAGTTCTGCATGTTCTACTGTTCTGGCTTTGTGACTGGGTCAGTAATTAAATGAATTAGACAAAGTCCATTTGGATGTGAATGTGTGCCAACTTCCTTTTCAAGTTTCATTTGAAAGTCTGATAGAAATTAAACTGGAAAAAGTCTGGTTCGAAACACGAATTCTCTTTCGGCTGCTTAAAAATCACACCTTAAACTGCTCTGATATCCCTCAGCATATGGGACAACCCTTAATCTCCCCACGAACTGAAGCCTGGCTGTCAGAGGGGCAGATGGTAAAGCTGAAAGTAGGAGTTCTCAGTCACCTGTCTGTGAAGTGGTGGTGGACAGCTCTTGGCTGTGGCCAGAGCGTGGAGCAGGAGGACAGAGCTGGTACTGACTGGGTTTTTTTCGGAGTGTGGTGCCCAAATTCCCCCACCCAGAGCTGTTCTCCCACAACAAAACCCAGGGATGGGGGTGATGACACACTATCGGGGTGCTGGGAGCAAGGACTCACCCACAGCCCCATTTAGCTGGGAGGGGATTTCTGTCTGTGCAGGCACCACTGGTGCATGTGAGGGTGCAGAAAATGCAAAACTAACAGTGGTAAACTCGAGAGATAGAGTGAATTTGGGCGTGCCTTGGTCATGTATGGTACTTCATGTGGCACACAGGTGCCAGTGATGGGCAGTGTCACTGCCAGGAAAAGGACAGAGACTTCTCCTGTGCTAAAGGACTGCAGATTTAATCCAACAAAACCTGCTCCTGTTTAACTCCAATTCCCAATTCTGCACCCAGCTGAATGTCTATTACTAAATACAAGAAATAGGATGTTTCTTCCTGATTCCTGTATGATCAGTTCATGCTCTGATGCTTACAGCCAACGGAACACGAAGTTGGGAATTTGCTTTCTTTTGAGAATCTCCTTTGCTGTAAAGAAAACAGATTCAGAGGGCATATAAAGAACCTCAGTGCTGGTGCCTGCCTAGAGGAAACAGGCAACAGAGGGATAGACTGGGAAAAGAAAAAAGCCAGTGACCTTATTTAGGGGTAGTAGATTTAATAATCTCTAATGGAATTACTGGTGAGGAATCTACATGCTCATCTCTTTCCTGTAAGAGGTTTTTTGCTTGGTTGTTCGTTGTTTTTTTTTTTTTTTCTCCTTCCCTTCTCTCTAGCCTGCCTTCTCCTGCAGGGAATCAGTCTGTATAAGCCATCCTCCCAGAAAAGCAGCTGCATGGTGGTACCCCAGCTGTAAGGTCGTGCCCCAGCATAATCCATTATGAGACAGTGAGTTGGAATATGCTTAACCCTGTACAGGTGCACAGGGAAGGAGAAGATGGATGCAAGGAACTATTTTTTTTTTTCCCTTATGGAGGGGCAGGGAGGAGGCACCAGCTCTGAAACTCCTTCCACACACTGTGTGGTGCTGTGGGAATCTAGTCCAGACTAGAAGGGAGTCTTGCCCCAGGCACTGTGCCCTGGGGAGCAGCTGCCACTGCCGAGCCCTCCTTCAGCTCCCCAGCCCGGAGATTTGCAACTGCAGCTTTTCCCTACAGTTGTAATAATGCAAATTAATTGCCAGGATGCAGCAAAGAAAGCTGAATCACCTGCCAAAGCGATGGAGCAGCTCCTTCATTTCCATTTTCTGCCTGCACAAAGGTGGAGTAGGAATTAAAATCCCGGGGAGCACTTGCCACCCTCTGGGGCTGGAGCTGAGTGACGGAAATATTTGGAACTTCACTGTTGCTCTGTGGCTTGCTTGATTTGAGGGAAGCAGGAGGTGTGGGGACCTCCCTGGTGCCCCATGCAGAGTGACATGCCTTTCTTAAACGCCGCTTTAGTAAATATTCTGGGGAAATACCGGGTAAAAAAACTGCCGTGTGAGATTTTCCTGCAGGGAATTTTCCGGGACTTGTTTGGTGGCAAGGGAATCTCCCTGTAGGCAACAGCATGAGAGCAGAGTTGTTTCAGTTCTTATTGATGGTGTGGTCTTGGACAAATATGAAAGAATAACTTGGCCAGAGGTGGTGGTTTGGTGGGCAGTAGATACCCCACCCCAAAAGACATAAAACCAGCAGTGTTAGCTTTTAAGCTTGGGTTTTCCAAGAATGAACGTTGAGAAGATGAAATGTGTGATTAGTTCACTGTGTTAAGGGACTGCAACCCTTTTCCTGATGCAGACAAGCGACAAATGAACTTATTTAAAATTCATTGTTTAGTTTGAATTGGTATTACGGAAAAATGACTTTCCCCAATTTCATTTCTAAATCTCAATCCACCTAAAACCTCTGTACAATGGCCCCACTGTGCTCACTACCACCAGCAGTTAGTAATTCTTAGCTGGAATTAGATCGTTGGGCCCCAATCCAGTGGTGGGTAACTTTTCTCAGGGATTATCTGAACCAAAATCTGGACTCATCTGGGTGGAGTTGTTTGTAAACAGCAAGTTGTCTGCTAGACCCGAGGTGTTAATGAACTCGGTGGTGTGGCCACTGGTTGTGGCTTCTGTGGTGCAGCCAGGCTGGACCAGGGCACAGGCAGTTTTGTTGTGCCCAGAGCTGGCTCATCCCAAGCTTCTCACGCTCCAGAGGCACAGTTACCTCACCCCCCCATTCCTGGGCTCGCTGGCCGAGGTGACAGGACTGTCCCTGGGGCCCTGGGGACGGGCTCACGCTGTGAACACTCCACCTCTTTGCTCTGGAGGCTGCAGCGTTCTGCCAATCCCGGGTCTAACAGCCCAACTTCTCCCTGCTGCCCTCCCCGTGACCCCGGCGTGGTCTGGAGGAGCCACTCCTCCCCAAGGTCACCCATCATTCATGTGGTGTCGTGCTGTGTCATTCACCACGAGCCACTGAACTGATATGATGAATGGGGAAGGGTCAGTTCGAGCTCTCACCCCAGGAACAAATTTGTGGGGCCACCACTGTCATTTTTGTAGGGTCTGTGCAGAGCCCTCCAGGCTTTCTGCCTCCAGAATGAACAGCTCATCCCTGAAAGGAACTTAGCTTTTTCCTCAGGTTTTTTTTTTTTTTCCCCCTCCCTCAACTCCAGGAGAAGGGATGAGAAGCATTTGCAGTTCTGTAAAAATTATGAGCACAAAGGGTAATCCATCTAATTGATAAGTAGCCTCAAATATCATTTTGCAAGGGTTTATAATGTGGCACTGAAATCGCTGAAACTTGGCATTCAAAACTCATCTAGGGAGCAACTCTCTTCTTCCCATCTCCCTTTTCAAAAAGATTATTTTCTCCCATCATCTTGGACCTCTTCTGCTCCACGCTCTTCCCCCCTCCCCTCCACCCCCAAAGTTGTAATTCCTGGTGGAGTTTCTCAGTGAGCAATTACTCCTGAGAGCTCTGAGCTCTGCCATTTTTTTTCTCCCAGTGGGAGCTGCATCCCAGCATTTTTCTAGAACTAAAAAAAAAAAAAAAAGAATAGTTTCTCAGGATTTTCTTGCCTGAAACAAATGCATGAATGGTGCAAAGGCTTGATTTCTGCAGTGCTGTGTTCTTTTGTACCCATGACCCACATGTTAGTTAAATCATGTCTGATGAGAGCCCGCAAAAATGCCTTTAAGACAATTAATTTCCATTCTAGATCAGAAAATAACCCTGTTTACTTAAGGGTTTTACTCCCTGGCTATACCAGTGTAATTGAAGCCATATAACTGCACTAAGCTCTGCTAGAATAAAGCCTGTGTCATGATGGTAGAGCTGCATCCTTTTAGGGGTTGTAGTGACAGAACTGAGTTGTTCTCTCCCTCCCAGATATGATATTGGTATGCTAAAAACCTCTGGGTGAGCTGTGGGATGGACTGAGCAGGTGGCTTTCACCATGAGGTGAGAAGTCTCTCACCCCTTCTTAGGCAAAGTCCTCAGTGAAGTCAACGACAGCTCTGCCAGGACGAGATCTGCCAGGACTCTTGCTCCCTCCTGGTTTCTGTGACTAAAATTCTCCACACTTTATCTCATTGTCATTTTTTATTCACCTCTCTTGGCATCCTGTCCCTGGCCAACAGGTTCCTGCACTCTGGGATGTGCTCAGGTAAAATCACCTCAGACTCTGCTGGAAGGTTTGCCTGCCTCGGGTCTGCAGCATCAACACAGAGCCCCTTTCTCATGTTTCTATAACGCCAAAACAGCTTAAATTTTAATAATAAAATACTGCAGGTATTCACACTATGGATTAGGCCCCGCTCAGCTGTTTAGGAGAAGCAAACATAATTTAAATGGCAGATAGTTTTGTCATTTGAAAATTAGCTACTCTATCTGAAATAACCCTTTTTTTTTTTTGTGGGTGTTGGCATGGAAACAAGTACAGCCTGCAAGTCCTTCTCGAGACACCTCTGTAACTCCAGCAGAAGTCAATGGGAACATGTGGAAAGGCTCTGCTGCTCTGAAAATCAGATGTCAAATAGCTCACTTTTATCCTCAAAAAGTACCCGATTTTGAAAATTAGCTTCATTCTGAAGAGAGTCTGTCTTGAAGTAGTGACTTGGAACAGTTTGAAGTCAGGATGTATATTCAGAGGTTCAATATTTCAGGCATAACAGCTCCTTCCACCCTGTGTAATTCCTATGTATGGCATTAACGAGATCCAATATGTCTTGCATCCAAGTGGACACAATTCCAGGTCAGTAGGTGTCATTTATCTTTATGCTGGAGCTGAATATTCTTTGGGACATTGTGCTTCTTTTCTCAATCCTTGTAATATCAAGTAGAAGGGGACTTTGATAACCTTGGGAAGTTTTGTCCCATTTTTGGATCAGTGTTAAGCTGAGCCCAGTCAGATATTTTGTAGCTTGCTCCTGTGCTTAATTTTTTTTATGCAATGCAAATTCAAGAGGAGGGGGAAAAAGTCTTCTTCTCAACGTATGACTTGATGATATGGGGCACAAAACACCATCATTTTGTGATGAGAAGTGATGGTACTGGACTGAAATGTCATGGCTTGAGATACAATCTGTCTTTCCCTTCCCAAAATGATTTCCAGGAAGGCAAAATTGAAAGTGGGACCACGATGATAAATGAGTGTGATTTTTAACTGTCTTGTTGAAATACAAAAAGCCTTTCCTCTTACATAGGAAATATTTTTAACTGTTTGAAAATGAAGCCAGAAGGAGGGAAACCTGTCAGGTCAGACAAGGTGGTAATTAAAACACACTCCTAGTCCTAATGGAGTTTTTAACTGGCTGGCTTTTGTGGGATTGCATCAGATCTGCTGATCAAGGGAAGTGCTGACAGAGGGGAAAAAGGAACCTGCACAGGGGAAACAACTTCCATCATCCTCCTTGCTTTGCCAGGGAAACTACTGATCTCTGTGTGAGGGAATAGGAGGATAAAATGCTTTCCCCAGTCCCACCTCCTGCACAGCGGGGGCCCATTTCTCCTAAGGATGGTCCATCGTGCTGAAAGGAGAGAGAAGAGCAGAGGACACCAGGGGTTTGAGGGATAAACAGGGGGAAAACTGAATCATGAAACCACCTGCTTGGTGCCAAAGCCTGTCTCCTGGGAAAGGTCTTGCCAGGTGTGGAGAATCAGCTGGCAGATGTGGCTTGAAGGGATGGGGCTCTGATAGTGACTTCATCCCTTTCCCACACCGCCAGTGCCCGGAGAATCTTTGCTGCTCAAAGGGAGCAAAGATTCTCCAAGGAGATGTGGCACTTGATGATTTAGAAGTCTTTTCCTAGCACCTATATCTGCGTGTCCAGGGGTCAAAAGAGGAATGTGAAAAGCTCAGGATGGAAGCCTTTTGTAGCTAAAATACCCAGAAAATCACCGACGTTGACGTGCAGATTGCCAGGAATGGGGCACTGCCCTGTGCTGGCGCTGTTTGAGCACCGTAAGTGGCAGCAGCGCACGTGATGGCCCAGGGGTGCCCTGTGTGACACTGCCCTGTTGTCCTGAGAACCCCTGTGGGTACAGACGGCCAAAGTCCAGCACCGTGAGCTCTGTGAGCGCCCGCGTGCCAGCGGTGACCGCGTCTGCACGGCCAACTTCGTGTTTGATTTTGGCTCTTTGGCCAGGTGCCCAGGGGTGCTGCACGGCACATCTGTGCTGGGTACATGCCCTCCGTGTGCCTGGCTCTCCTCCCCCTGCTCCCTGCTGTGCTTCTCCAGCCTGGAATGCTGGGGGGGGTGGTTTCCTCGGTGTGCGTTTCCCCACAAACCCCCATTCCTCCACATCCCAGTGATCACAGAATCATAGAATCAGCTGGGTTGGAAGGGACCTCCGAGATCATCAAGTCCAACCCTTGATCCACCACTGCCATGGTTACGAGACCATGGCACTGATGCCACATCCAGTCTCAGCTTAAAAACCTCCAGGGATGGAGAATCCACTCCTTCCCTGGGCAGCCCATTCCAATGGCTGAGCACCCTCTCTGGAAAGAATTTCTTCCTAATATCCAACCTAAACCTCCCCTGGCACAGCTTAAGACTGTGCCCTCTTGTCTTACTGATGGTTGCCTGGGAGAAGAGACCAACCCCCCCCGGCTCCCCCCTCCTGTCAGGGAGCTGCAGAGAGTGAGGAGGTCTCCCCTGAGCCTCCTCTTCTCCAGGCTGAACAGCCCCAGCTCCCTCAGCCTCTCCTCACAGCACTTGTGCTCCAGTCCCTTCCCCAGCCTTGTTGCTCTTCTCTGGACCTGCTCCAGCCCCTCCATGTCCTTCCTGAGCTGAGGGCCCAGAACTGGACACAGCACTCCAGGGGTGGCCGCCCCAGCGCTGAGTCCAGGGGCAGAATCACTTCCTTGGCCCTGTTGGCCACCCTGTTCCTGAGCCAGGCCAGGATCCATTGGCCTTCTTGGCCACCTGGGCACGCTCTGGCTCCTGTTCAGCTTCCTATCGGTGCCGCCCCGATGCGCGCCCGAGGGGCTCCCGGGGCGGGGGGCGCAGCTGGTTTGTTTTTTGGTTGGGGATTTTATTTTATTTTATTTTATTTTATTTTATTTTATTTTATTTTATTTTATTTTATTTTATTTTATTTTATTTTATTTTATTTTTATTTTATTTTAAATTTTTTTTGGCAGGGTCGTGCTTTTCCAGGCTATCGCCCTTTTAATCCTCCCCCCCCCCTCCCTCCCTCCCTCCCGCCGAGCTCCGGCCGCCCGGGGAGCCGCGTGGGCGGCGGGCGGGACGCGCCCGCAGCGCCCCGGGGGCGGCAGCGGCGGGGCCGCCGCGCTAATTGGGACGTGTCGGCGGCTCTGCAGCGTCTCGGCTCCGCCGCCGGGGCCGCTCCGACCGCGGCGGCGACGGCACAGCCCCGGGGGGGCCGAGCGGCGCCAGCCCGGGCACAGCCCGCGGGGCTCCATCCCTTCCCATTCCCCGCATCCCGCCGGGATGGCTCCGGGATGCTGCGAGACCCCCCCCCCGGCTGTGGTGATGCAGGAGAGCAGGAAAGCAGGAAAACCCTCCCCTAATTCCCAGCCCCTTTGTTAAGTAATTGTGCGCCGCGGAGCCGTTCCCAGAGATGGCGCTGGGATTAGGGGAAAACCTCTCTCCCGTGCTGTTTTGATTTCATAGGAGAGATAATCGGATTACTCACAGAGTCGCTCTGATGTAGGGCCGTACGCGGGCAGGACAATACGGTATTGTTTTGTCTCCCTGTGGATTCACACAGCGTAGCAAGTATACACCTGGAAACGTTATGGATCTAGAGCACGTATTTTTTGGTTATTTTTTTTTCCCCTTAAAAAATGGTCTGTAGTCCCCACAGGGATTAAAAGAGAGCCTTTGCCGGGGGGGGGTTACAGGTCTGCAGGAAGGGCATGCATGAAATTATTGGGTTGGAAGGTTTAGTTTTCATGCTTTATGGACCTTTTGTGAGGTCAATTAAAAACTGAGCTGTGTAAATTTTTTTATATATATGTGCAATAATCCATAGTCCAAGGATGTGTATTATTCTTCCTGGCTGTATTGCTGACAATGTGCACTGTGGGTCCCAAGGTGAAAATTTAAAAAAGCTGTTTCCTACTGTGGTGAAAAGTTTAGGGAAGGTGGGTCAGCGCATGGCTTGGTGTCAGAAACTCTTATCTGAGGCTCTCCTTTAACTTTTTAGGCATAAATGTGAGGGTTTTGTTGCCAGTAGAGTGTAGCTTCCAGAGGAACTGGGAGTATGGGTTATAGTGGCTTGGAAGATAAAGCTTGCATTAGGTTTGGCTACTAAAGTAAGGGGGAGATGCAGATTTGGGATGAATGAAATATGAAAGAGGGAGGAAAATCAGAAGGACTATTATTATTATTATTATTGCTCTTTTTTCACAAGAGCTATGGATGCTTATATCCTCTCAGTAAATAAGGCTGTGTCAGGTGCCTAAATTGAAGCACCCAAGTTTGAAAATTACCCCCTTCCTGGCTCGTTGTCAAGGTCACAGCAGCTCATGATAAATCTGGAAACAGAAGGCAGGAGTTCCAACCCCTGAGTCCTTTCCCTGAGGCAGAAGGGAAGGGAACCACGGAGCCGTAACTCGAGGAAGAAGAAGCACCACAATGAAGATGGTGCAGGAGCCAACTTAAGATGCCTGGAAGGGAGAAGCACAGAGCTAGAACTGGGAAGATGAAGGACCTCATTGAACCTGAAGTGCCTCATTAGGTGCAGTACAGGGTGTGCTTGCACAGTGGTGGATTTCTCAGGAGATTCGTGCAAAGCTCAGACCGGGAAGGGTGGGAGAAATTATGGAAAATAGAAATATTGAAGTCAAGTATCACATATAAAGAAAAGAACAGAATTTAATTATTTTATGCTTAGTAGGTGGTAAGTGACATGAATGGTCCACTTTGGAACAGTCTGGTCATGTGGAGCTGCCCATGTGTAAGGGAACGGAGTTGTTTGTCTGCTCTTCCTGCCTCTTGATCCCAAAATGCCAAATGCTCGCTGTGTGCCTTTGTTTTTTTCCACAGACAAGTTGAGGGTAATAAGTTGATTTCTCTGAGTCTTTGTGCACAGAATTATAAGGCAGCAAATATCCGTGGGCTTGAACGCCGCGAAGTAAAAACAAAGGCGGAATAGATGGAAGAAATTGATTTGGAAATTCAGCCACGTATTGAAATATTCAAGAATATCGAGTAGCAAAATGTTTTTATGAGGTTCTTGGTACTTTGGGGCACTGCTCCTAAAGAATGTTTTGCTGTTTTGGTTTTTTTTTTTTATATTACTGCCCCGCACATCAGAAATCACACTGAAATTCGCCTGTGCTTGGTGCTTCCCTGGCTCCCCCTGGTACTCTCAGGAAGCTGAGACAGGAGCGTTTGCCAAGTGTTTCCTGAGCTCGGGGTGCTGGTTGGTATCGCTGTGCAGAGAAACATCAAGAATTAAATCCATGGCATGCTGTTATACAGGGGGGGAAAAAAAGAGAAAGGGATCTGGGGAAGGACATCTGCTGGGTGTGCTGACCTCTCAGGGAGAGAGTGACTGAGGGACTCGTGCCAGAGTCGCCGCTCCAGTGTGGAGGTTTCAGGATGTGCAAATAGGAAGTGCAATGTTCCTTTTAAAGGGTCTCAGCCACGCGTGCTGCTTAATTTATCTTCCTGACTGCTCCTGCCCCGATAGCATTTGGCCTTGCAGGGCCATTTCTCTGTTATTATTCAGATTAAGCTGGCAAGGTTTGAGCAAGCGATGCAGACCGGATTTCCAGGGGCTCGTTTGAGAGTGGTTTGCAACCAGAATACAAGTAGGAGCTGTCAGCCTGCTTTTAACTTTTAACTGGACGCTGAAATCCAGGTCTGTGTTGGATGTCAAGCAATTTCTTGGGGTGTCTGCTGCTTTTAAATCCGTGGAAGCTCCTGTACAAGTCCCGTTGCAACCTTGCTCTCAACGTCTTGTCGTTGCTTCACCAGAAATTTGAAACACTTCTGCAGTTTGGCTTTACCTTGTAGGTAAGCACTGGTTTTCAGCCAGGTGTCCCCATGAGGGATGGGATGAAGGAGTTGGGGGGGGTGTGGAAATGTCACCGGTTGGAGGGAGGGGTGTCCTCCAAGAGGCAGCGTGGAGACAAATCCCGCCTGGGGCACGTCGCCAGCTTATTTTACAGGAAGCGTGGCCTTGGCAGGTGTTGATGGCAGCAAAACAAGTTTGGAATAGGTCGTGATAAAGGGAGTTCTCTAGGGAAGTGGCAAAGGGAAGCAATAAATATCTTAAAACTGTTGGATCAGAGGAAGAGTGAGGATGGGCTTGTTGGAGCGCCCGGGCACCGTCCTCCCGTGCACCCAACACTGTCAGGCACTGGGGGCCTGGGTAAAGCCCAAGATTTCAGTTAAGGTTTTTTTAATTCAGTATTTTTCTCTCCAAGGGTAAAAATTTGCCTCTGCCAAGGATTTACAATAAATTTCCTGTGATTTTTGGGTCCCTGGGTCCTGAAGGGACTAAATGCAGGGAACCAGAGGCCCTGATTTCAGGTCCCCTCTCAGCTGACCTGGGTTTGAACCTGGTGGCTCCATTTCATCCTTATTTCTGGGTCTTTCTGCAGCCAAGTATCATTCTGCTCACCTTTTTTTTTTTCTGGTATCTCCTTCCAGTCATGATCTCAATCCTTTTTTTTAAGAGACTTTAAAAGGAACTAGATTATTTTTTTCCTAGCGTAGTCTGTAGCTACAAACTGGAGATTCCAAACTGGGAGCGAGGTAGTAAAAAATCAGAGTAGTGATGGCAAACAGCATGGGATATGTGAATTTGGGAGTGAAAGAATCAGGGAAGACCCCCAGGATTTGTATCCCGTAACCAGGAGCACATACACAGTGCACATTAGCTTTTGCTAATGTAAAAATTCTCTCTTCTGTCCCTTAGTGGAATTTTGTGATAGACCAGAGAAGTTGGCCCTGTGATCTATAAGTCTTTGTCCTGAAGGAATTCTGTGATGCTGGTGCCCCTGTCTTTGATTATTTTTTTTTTTTTCAAGGACAGATCTGTTGAGGGATAAAGCATGCAACTGTTTTGTTGACATTTAATTTTTGCTTTAAATATCCTTATCCCAGCAGTAACATGACTGCAGCTATAGTCCCTCCTGTGGTAGTATTTTCAGCATGGATTCACTCTTCTCCTGGGTGGGGAGAGTTCCAACACAGGTGCTTGGTGAGGCAGTGGGAGGTGGGCTGGGGTTTTGTGTTTGAGCAGTCTGAGAGCAGTCTGGAGGATGTTCCTGACAGGAATTAGCCCAGTCAGACAGAGTCCTGGTGATGTTCCTTCAGCAAATCATGAGAGTTCAGGATGGACATTTGGAACATCACATGAGCCATGGGTGTGCTGGATGGTCCCCTGTAGACATGAGCATGGGTTTGAAGTGCTCGGTGAGTCCCCAGTGCAGTGTGATCAGCAGGGACAGGCCCAGCTCTGAGCCATCAGTCACTCTGGAGCTGACAGCACACCCTCAGTGTGTGCTGTGCCTGCCCAGGATCCCTGTTATAAATCCTCTTGGAATGGAGGAACACATGTTCCCTGTCACAGGGGTGCCCTGGGCACGTCACATCCTTCTGTGTCAGGAATCTGGGAGGGAGAGCAGTGGGCTTTGGGCTTTGTCTGGGACCAGAGGAGTGACTGGAGTTGCCAGTGGAGTGTGTAAGGAGAGAGCAAGGCAAGGGGGGTCCAAGGCTGCTGTGAATGGGTGCTGCACAGAGAAGCTCTCCCAGCTGGTGGGTACTTCTCTTTCAATGGAGTGCAAAGCTACTCCTGCACCTCCTGCCTCCCTCCTCTGGAGAAGCTCGTGGTTTGCACAGCCCTTGGCAAGTGCATTTGCAGCTGCCAGATGTGCTCTGTGGCCCCAATCTGTCAGTGCTGCTCCTGAAATTTAGCAGATGTTGGTGCAAATGTTCCTGGGACACAACTGGAAGAGCCACGTTGATTGGAGAAGGCCATGAGGCTGCCATATGGGAAGGTCCAAGAGTTTTGGTGTGGTTTATAAGCACGCTGCTGCATTTAACAGGGCAATTAGCATCATTAAAGAGCATTTCAGTGCTGTGTGTCAGAGAAACAAGGAGGGTGTTTAGATGGCTTTTAAATGAGTTTTAATTCTTAGTGTATTTCCCTCACTGAACTTCAAGTCATTTGGAAATGTGAGTGAAGCATCCATTTGACAGAAGAGCATTGAGGCATTCTTATAATTCACCTGCTTAATGCTCTAGGAGGAGAAAGGCCAGGCATTTCCTCAGCCACAGCCAAGACTCAAACTTCTTAATCTTCAACTGGAGGTACAACCATCTTGTGTACAACCCAGCTCTGTGCCAGGACTTCCCTCCTCTCCTTTCAAGGATGTTATGGATTCCAGTCTCCTTTTATCCTCGCACTGAGAGCCACACATGCAATTTGCTTCCAAACAGATCAGTGACAGGAGCTGGCAGGATGGTGGAAGCCTGTCATTTCCTTACTCTGGGTGTTGTCAAAGAACAGTGTTTTCACTAGAAAACACGCTGGCAAGTGGCCTGTCACCAGCAGTGGCTACACACACAGCCACAGCACAGGGCACCCCTTCCCGTGCTCCGGTGGGGAGGAGGACTGGGAGAGGGAGGCAGTGCAGGAAGGAGCTGGTGTAATTAAAGATGGAATAGCCATCTTTGCTGCCTTCCTCGTGCAGCATAAAATAAGACTGAGACTGAGGGGCTGGCTCCTGGCGATCTCGCTGTGGCAGCATGAAAAATGAGGAGGAGTGCGATAAGAAACTAATAATTTATGTTCCAAGCACAGACTCACACCAGTGTGGAGGGAAATTCATGCCAATAACTCCTACTAACTCAGAAAGGCACGCAATCTTTTATTGCACAAATTATTAACGACCAGAAAATAAATGACTCTGTAATCAGATTGGTGCTGCCGGCGCTTTTTCGTTTCTTCTTTTATTTGTATAAATTCTGAAGCCAGTCCACCCCTGAAGCTGAGGCAATGGGAACTTGTACTGGCCCAGTGCCCTGCCTGACAACAAGAACAGATTAAACAAGGATGAAACAGGAACGTCCTGGTATCTCGTTGCCTATCAGAGATGGGTTTGCTCAACAAACGTTTTCTGGCCCCTTCAGCAGTAACAGCTCTGTAGGTACACAGGGCTCTCTGATTTGGGACTCCATTGCATAATGATTGGAACAGTCCAACAGCAGCACAAGTGACAGCTCCCCAGTACCTCCTCTGTCCCTTTTCAGGCTCCTTTCTCCACATCCTTCCTTTGTCCTTGGGCTGCTGCTGTTACATCCTGTATGTTCCTGCTCTGGGTTTTCAGCATTTGTGCTTAACGTTCAGAAGTGTTGAGCACCTTCAGCAATTACTGAAGTACTCAGGGGTTGTGGGTTCTGAGCCCTTCTTAAGTCAGGCCAAGGTGAATTTGGCCCTTGTACTTGCATGGGGAAAGGAGCATCAGGAGTTGCTTTGTTTAGGCAGAGTCCACATGGAAACAAAGCATGGAATGTTTTCCCTACCACCAAATGGCTGCATCCTGTGATCTCCCTTGAACTAAAAATCTTTATTGTGATGATGAAGAGTGAAACATCTTAAAGAGGAAAGATGATGACTTCTGGGTTTGCTGCAGGTTCCCTTCTGGTTATGTGGTGCTCTGATGGGTGACAGTGTTCCTGTACTAGGTGGGAGCAGTCAGGAGTTCGGGGGTGATGCCAAAGCAAGGTGAGGAATTTGATGGATTGTGGGTTAGAACTACATGATCTTTACGGTCTCTTCCCACCCAAACCATTCAGTGATTTGGGCTTGAACTTGCAGCTATTTGCAGGGAGGTACAGGGCGAACTAGAACAAAGCAAAACAACTTTGAGCCCACAGGTAACTGTGGATCAAGATCTGAGCATCACTTGAAAGTGACCCTGATAACAAACTGAACCTAAACCTTGGTCTGGCTTCCAGCCTGGGAGATACTTGAATTCAAACCTCAAGTTTGCAGGAGTTGCTGCATCCAGCCTGTGGCCTGTTTTGAAGCCCAGGTCTGTGAACATCAAGGCTGTTTGGCCCTGGATCCAAAGGCCCACGTCCACAATTCCTGCAGGTTTGCTCTGATTCAGGTGACCTCCACGAGCCAATGTGACCTGGCTTAAGCTCATTTAAGCCCCGTGTTTAAGGTTTGTAGGGTGATGTTTCTTCAATAAACAGGAACTCGAAGGCAAGGGAGTTACTCTGTGTGTGATTAGAAGCTGCTGGTCTGTGTTGTCCACGTATTTTTCAGCTGGTGGGGGAGACCCATATGTGAGGCTCAGACTTTTCTTCTCGCCTCCCATTCCCCCCCCTCCCGTTTTGATTATGTGAACCATAGGATAAGGGAGAAAAGTGTTTCTATTGTTAATTCAAGCCCATTCGTTATCAGTGGCACCATCTCCCCGATGGCTCCATCTGAATAGGGGAGGAGGGGGGGAATTGCTTTCCCCCTCTCTCTCTGTTTTTATGGTGAGGGGGTGTTGGTGAAGGCGACCACAGCCGGGCTGCAATAATGAATAATGTGCAGATTGTTCCCGGGGACTGCAAGTGTTTTATTAACACGGGTTTTCTTAGACTGAATGCCCAATCACCACAGAACCATGAAACTCAAATTGCCTTACAGCTCTCTCATGAACATACTTTTAATCTCATTGACCTGTCGTTATACTGCAACGCATAAATCCAGATTTGGAGATCTTATGTCCAATCATAAATTGGGCTGGCAGACTTCCGATCAACAGAATAAAACTGTCTCCCTGTGAGGTGGGTTTTTTATTCGTCAGTGCTGCTCCAGGAGACGGGGTTGGAGGTACAGTCAGCTTTTCTTAATGAACCGTTCTTTTAAAAAAAATGGAGGGGAAATAAGAAGCCCAGCATGAAATTCACAGGAGAGAGAAGAAAAAAAAAAGTAACGTGATGTTTAAATAACATTAACTTTAGACATAAACTTAGAATGTGGAAACCTGTGAATTAAGGGGTGCTGGCTTCTGCTAACATGGAGAAATGATAGGAAAACAGCAGAGTTTGGGCAGTGCCATGCAGGCAGACAGCTTTGGCTGTAATTCTGTGTGTGCAGAAGGGGCAGGCACATATGTGGCACCATCATAGAATTCCTTGCTCTTTTTTTGTGTCTTTTTGTTGTTTTACTTAAATGAAAAAAACTGGAGGAAATCTGATTTCTCCCTCCTCCTTGTTCCGCTGTGTTTTATTTGGAATCAGCTGTGAATGAGGGATTTGAAGTTTCAGTGGGAATCTGGATGTGAGGGGAGGCTTTGCTACCTTGGTATCGTGTGCAGGTGCTCCCACAGGAGGGTTTCCTCATGTGATGAAAGTTTACAACCAGTAAATCCTGCTAAGGATGCTCAGTGGTGCAGCAACTGTGAGTGCTGGCATTGCATGCAGACAGTTCCTGTTGTCCTCAGTAGAGCGGTGTCATCCCAAAAGCTGAGAACAGGGCAGATCATTTCTGTTGGATGCAGAGATGTCCACCCTCTCCTCCACGTGGCTTCACCCTGGGGGCACGTTGCTGCTGAAAGAAACCCCTCCCTGGAGGCAAAGAACAGCTAAAATTCTGTGTTCCTCAAAACATGGAGACCTTTCCCCAGCGTTTCTAGAAGAGTCTGTGGCTCATTTAAAGAGTATTTCAGTGTGTGTGGGGTGTTAGGAGGTGAGAGAAGCACGAGAACCTGAAGAGTTATTGCATTAATACACATCAGGCAGCTGTACCAACCTTGACCTGCACACTGGGCAGGCATGGAGTGCTCTTTGCTTAGCCCCTGGGATGGTCCTCTTGCTCTCAGAGAGGCAAAGCAGGACAGCAAACCCTGGTTTTGGATAAAGGTGCAACTTCTGGCAACTGCTTTCCTTCAGGTGCAGCCCCTGGCTCTGGCTTGGTTCCACTCAGCACTCCGACCTCATACCTGTAACAATTTAGCCACAGTCATTTGAGGAAATAAAGCACTTTGGGCTCCTTCCCCCAGGGTTTTCTGTCCTTACAGTAATTTTTTGAAGGCCTCTGTTTTCTCAGCACTGGGATAGATGGACCCCCTAAAATGTGCAGCCAATTACACAGCAGAATTTATTGGACTTTATCCTCCGTGGTGGGGGTGGGGGAGAAAGAGCGAACTCTGGAAGGAAACCCATGGCAACTGGAAATGTGAGTGTGAGGATTAGAAGTCCCCATAAATATACCTGACTTTGCCATCTCTTTTAATTAAATGCAAGTCATGAAACACGGGCAGGGAGTGCGTTGGTGACAGGGAGCAGCAGAGCTCAGAGACAGGGAGGAAGAGTAAGGGGGGACTGGCTGCGTGGCCTGGGGCTGAGAGAGAGCAGAGCCAGGAGGGTTAAAGCTACAGGGGTGATTTAGAGCAAGCCCTTCACAGCAAGGCAAAGGGAACTTTACACTCAGTTATTAATGTTTCCTGTTTTATCTCCCCATCTTCGTGGGTTTAATTGTAAATTATCCAGCGTGCTGCACTTCTCCGCTGTGTTTTCTTCTCCCAGCCCGGAGAGGTGGTAAAAGAGAAGATGCTGATGCTAACAAGGAAAGAGGGGGCAGAGGAGAGGTCTGTCCCCTCTGAGCTTTGCCTCAGGGCTGTGCAGCTATGAATTGTGATGCTCTCTGGGCCTTTTGCTGTGATTCACTCAGCTTCTGAGGCCTTCCTCCCTCAAAATGATGTTCCAGAATTCGGCTTCTGTGAGCAGCGCTGCTCGGTTTCTCTCCAGATATGTGTGGCCCAGAGGGCCCATGTGTGAGAGAGACCAGGATGAGGTACTGTGTTAATTCAGTCCTCCTGTAAACAGCTTCCTCATTTTCTCCCCTTCCATTTTTCCGAGGCATTTTTCCTTCCCCGGCTCCGTTCGCCGTCGGTGATCTCCCCCCGGCACTGCTGATCCATCAGCACTCCTGAGGGGCTTCTGTGTGCAGGAAATAAAGCCCCTAGTTCAGCACTATCCATCTAATATCTTCTGACTGCCTTTAATCATAGCATTTTCCATTTAATTGGGAAGGCAGGCCACACTTTGCATATTAATACAGCATCAGCCTGCACCTCCTAAGCATTAAAATCGTGGCTGGCTGGGATGTGTCACACCGGGGCTGGGAACCTGCTGGGTGTCCTTTAGCAGCTCTGTCAATGGGGGTGTTTTTTCAGCAGGTTTTTGCCTTCCTAGTGGAATTCAATTAAAATAACAACAACAAATTGCCCCTTCAAAAAAAAAAAAAAAAGAAAAATAGTATATTTGTGTGGGTTCTCTCCATTTGAAGAACTGCTCTGCAGCCAGTGCTGCTGCTGTGCCTCTGTCCCTTGTGTCCATTGTCTGCCTCAGATCCCAACACTGCTGATCCCATTGTCTGCTCAGGACACCCAAAGGGAAAACATCATCTTTCCCTCAGAACTGCTGGTTGTGTAGCACATTCCCCTTGATCCATCTACCCATGAAAGACCTACTCTTTCTTTCCTTGGCTTCACCCAGGAGCCTGTGTGAAACCAGTGGTTTTGTCTTCCTGTCCCCGTGGGTTTCGTGACTCTTTCTTCTCTTTGACCAAAACTTGGTTTGGGACAGGCATATTGGGTTTGATTTGGAAGAGGTCTCTGGAGATCTTTGACTTTTATGTCAAAAAAAAAGCTTTTTAGGAGCATGCTCACCTTCCTGTGTGTGAGCCTCCACGGGCAGCTGTTGCTGTGATTACTGTCACCATGAGATGCTTGTTGTCCAGGACACCAAACATGCAGCTCTGTTACAAAGAGGAGGTTTGTGCTTTAGACACGAGGTAGATCCCACTTCAAACTTCGAGATCCTCCTGGGGCCTCCCTTTCTCCAAAGTTTATGGCTTATGGTCTTTAAGGTTCAAAGTCAGTAGAGGAAGGAAATTGCTGAGCTGAGCGTGTACTAATGTTTGAATATTTTCATTAGCCAGATGAATTCAAACCTAGAGTCCTGCCATCTTTGGGAACAGTTGTCCCTGGTTTTGAGTTACTTGAGGGACTTGCTCGTGCCTGGCATTAGCAAATTCAGGAGAAAATCAGCCAGCGGCTTCCCCCTTTGGGATGTTTCTGCTCCAGGAGCCACATCCATCCTGGAGCCTGGGATTCCCCATTTCATTGATCTTGCTGATGGCTCTGCTCTGTCAAAAAGTGGTTGCACTTCATGGAACCGTGACCTGTCCTTTAACAGAAACAACAGCACTGCATCATTCCCGGTGCTTGGTCATCCCTGGGCTGGCTGGCAGTGCTGGCTCTGGGTCACTGTGCCCCAGCTGGTTGTGACACTTGCTCACACCTATGCAGAGACATGCAAAGACTTTTATTTTTCCTCAAGAGCTTGGCTCAGTTCAGCTGCCCTTTGCTTCCACCCCGGTCTGCTTTTCAGGATCCCGGTGATAAAAAAGGTGCCTGTTAGATCACCCCACTGATGTGCAAGTACAGTTTTCCTGCTTTGAGATTCCTTCTGGGATTTCTAGCCAGGATTTCAGAAGGGGAACAGTGAATGGTGTTCTAGTTATAAAAATTACTTGAATTTTTTTCTGTAGCTCTGAAAAATGACAAAATAGAGCCAGATCTGGCCCTGCTGCAAGTATTTCCCTTACTGATCTGTCACTGTTCCTGCAGCGTGTCAGGAGCCCTCGTCATTCCTGTTTTTCTGGTCTAGTAAGAGCTATGTCATTGTGCCTCTGTCTTGACCTACAGTTCCCTGCAGACTTCATAATTATGGCCTTCTTCAAAACAGACATCACTTACCGTGCCAGCAATCGTCACAGTGTGGAGAAGGAGATCAAAATCCATTAGGGAACAAGAGGTGGCTGGATTAATTTCCACCTGAAAATTTCAATTAAGCTTTTCAGCGCAGAATTAGCGTGTAAGCCAAGCCTAGACATGATGACTCTGGGGTTTGCATCTCAGAATTAGTCTGGTAGGAAGAAATAAGAGTTTTCTTGGGTTCCAAAGCCTGTTGTGGCACTGCTGCAGACGGCTGAGCAGGGCTGTGGATGGCCCCAAGTATTTCTGATGTTGAAAGCCACAAATATGTAGAGGTTCTCCTCGTGTTAATGTGTCTGATGTGCTTAAAAGCTGGAGATCCCATTGGAAACAAGTCAAAACAAATTCTTCAGCTCACTGTTGCTTCAACAGCAGACCCAGTCCTCTCTGTGTCTGTTTGCAGTGAACCAGTCCCCAGGATAATTTTGCTGCACGTATATGGAATGGATATCTGGTTCTCTGAAGCATCCAAGAGGACTTGGATGTGCTCAGGCCCAGGGTTTGTATGTGTGCATTGCTGGGCCCTCCTCGAAATTTCTGACTGGTAACTTTGTGCTGTAAAGTGTCTAAACCAGCTCTGCCAGGAGAGGCAGGACCCTGCGTGCTGGGACTGCTTTGCTGCTCCTCTTTCCCTGTTATTCCTGAAGCACCAGACCCAGTTGTCCCCCTGTGCTAACAGTGTGGCTGCTTCCCAGTGATTGTTGGGCTGGAAAAGTGGAATTTTCAAGCTGAAACACTCAAGCCTGATTCCCAGTACCTTTGTGGAGACCTTTGGCTCTCTGCATTGAAGCAGCACACACATCCTGGGCCTCCAGCACTGCAGAGCAGCTCTTTGAAGCACCACTGTGGAAACAGAAAAATAACATTGCAGATGTTCTGCACCAAGGATAAATTGAAATAGCAACTGATTTTTTATTTTTTTTTTATGGAGCTTTAGGTTACATTGGCTTTTTAAAATTACCTTTTTTTTTTTTAGAAATTCCACAGGTCTGGGCTAATTATCACTGTCCCATAGTGACTGAGCTTCTCAGAGTGGTTTGGAGGTTTCTTCTGATGAGTTACATTAGCCACAGAGGTCTTGCACAGCCTTTAGCATGTATTAACACTGGGCAGAAGATGCTGTAGGTCAGGAGGAGGAGGAACTGGGTATCACAACACCTCAGGTCTTTCCCTGACTCTGCCACTTCCTCACTCTGTGTCCTCAGGAGCCTTATTAAGTTCTGTCTTCTTTATCAGGCTGTAGGACAAGTGTAATCACTGACCACCTCCACCACACTGAAACTGTGAGACTGAGTTGGTGACCTGTGGAAGTAGTTTAGAAGCCTGAGAAGTCACAGAAACATTAAGTTTCTTCTTCTCAGTGGACAGAAGAGAAAGAAGCGTTGTAGAGTTGGTGAATTTTTTTTTCATAGCTTATATTAAGACCATGAGTTGCCCCCAAAAAAGCACAAGAGGCTGTTCCTAAACCTTAATCTTTAATCCTGGGAGGCATTAAGGAGTCGATGGGGCTCTTCTCCAGGATCCAGGATGGTTTTTGCAGTGGCTTTTCCTGCCACAACAGACCTGTGCTTTTTTTGGAAGCTCAGCGCCGGGAAGGAGAAGGGATTGTTGCAGACAGGATAGCACAGAGATTTGGGGGTTTTCCTGCTTGTGCAAATAGTTCTGTTTGTTCTTTGGAATGGCAAGAGGAGGAAGGGGCTTTCTCATTTGTTAGACACTCATGAAGATGGATGGGGGGGAAAAGAGAGACAACGCCCAGAGGGCTACAACAGGCTTCAGCAGCAGCTTGTTACTGTGGAACACTGAAAGGATACCCCCAAAATTAGGGACTAGGAAGTCACTGGACTATTCTGAGCCCTCTATTTTTAATTTGGCAGAATGTCCCCAACTTCTGGCAGCTGCAGTGCACATCCTCCAAAGGTGTCCTTCCACACTGTCAGCGTGTGTGTGTATAAAATTAGATCCATCCACACTAAGTGTCCATATAGATCCATACAAACTGTGTGTGTGTGTGTGTGCATCCATATGAGCACAAACCCACTCGGATCCTGAGGAGCCTTGGGAGTCCCCAGAGAACACACTTATTTTGTGTCACCCTTATTTCTAACCTCACACACACCCCCCCCTCTCACCGGTTCCCTTCAGCTCTGGATCTATTTTCTTTTATTATCCTGGCAGGAGACGAGCTTCATTAGGGGAGTGGAGTCTCTAACAGGGATGGGGGAATGGCAACAACAAAAGGATGCAGCAATATAAAGTTATGTCAAAAAACCTTTACAAGAAAAACGGCTGACATTAGAAACAGGGGGCATTAAAAATTCAACACGGTTGGGAGGGGGGGCAGGACTGGGGAGAGAGAAACAAATAAATACCCAGGCTTTAAACTAATAAATCCTTTTATTTGGGAAATGCATCAAACCCTGCATGCTATTAGAACTGGTTTTATTTCTATTACTGTTAATAACAATGATAAATACATTTTTTGTTGGATCTCAGTGTGGGCTATCAGCATTTTAAATACACATTTAAGCGGGGAAGCAATCTTTCCCTTGTGCTGTTTCTGCTCCTGATATTCATTGACTGGGAAGTCTCTTTCTTTGTACCCAAAATGGAACTGGCTGACTCAGCCAGCAAATAATTTTGGGTGGCTCTTGCCCCCAGTAGCCCCAGTTTAGTCAGCTCTGTACAGTTATTCCTGTGGCTAATCAGATACACTGGCAATCTAGTTATCCCTGGGATTTTCTAGTCGTGCTCTCTGCTCGGAGCATCTGGCCCTGAAGACCTCAAACACATATTTATTTCCCTCCTTCCCTGCAAATTGGCAAACACATCTGTACAGAGGGAAACTGGACCACTAATCCAGGTCTGCAGTCAGCCAGAATTGGAAATTAGAAGTTCCACTTCTATCTCCTGCCTCGTTAGAGGGGTGCAGACGTGGTGTGTGACAGGGAGCAAACGTCCCTGTTCTCATCACCTGAGTGGTGACACCCCAAAGGCAGGACAGTGGTGGGGGTAAGCTTGCCATTTTTTCCTCCCCTAATTCTGAGAATTCAGGAGAGACCCAAAGTTCAACCAGTCTAGTCCTTCTCACCCTACACTAAATCCATGTTAAAATTGTGATTGCTCTGACCCCGTGCAGGTAAACGTGCAGGGGGGATTTTCCAGGTGAAGAACCTCTCATGTTGCTGGTTTTTATTTGCTTCTCAGGGGGAGTTAGCAGATGCCTCTGGGTTACAGCACTGGGTTTGGATTTCCTGTAGTGGGGGCTCTGGCTTCCCAGCTTCTCCTCTGTGTCAGGTTTCTCCCAGTTTTTACAGGGCTCGTTCATACTGTTGCAATTATAGAATTTTACAGACTTCCACCAAACCAGTTCTACTCAACCTTTGGTTTTAAGTGCAGTTAAAAAAAAAAGACACAGGGCAATGCACAGAGGTTACAGCTGGTGCTGGGGAGTGCCAGAGGCCTGGCAGGGTGTGAGGACAAAGGGATTCCCCTTGGTTGAGGACAGTTTGCTCTGTTACTTCTGTGCAGCCAGCATGAGAAAAAATGGGGAGAAAAAACCCCTCAGGTGGTAGAACCATCAGCATAACCTCTCCTAAATTCAGCTTCAGGTTAAAAAGGTCCCACAAAACAAAGGAGATAAAACCAGGAACCTCCTTTCTCTGCCACTTGCAGCTTTATTGCTTTAGAAGCAGAAGCAGCAGAGCCATGCTTAATAAATCCTGGGATTTGGGAAGTATATCAAACTCTGCATGGTATTAAAACAAGTTAGAATGCCTGGTGCTACTGGCTGTTGTTCTCGTGACTTCATGAATAGCTCCAACAATCTGCCTGGTGCTTTGGACAGGCCAGGAAAGGAGACACCCACCTACATCTAAACTCTCTCACCTCCCAGTACCTCTCTTTGTGTCTTTACCAGTTCATCCTTCCTTCTTTCCTTGCTTCTCCCCCAGCAGACAGCCATGGGCCTGCCCTCTGCCTCTCTTATGTATAAATGCATTGGGTTTACATGAAGAACAGGGCATTCTGCTGGACATTGAGGGGTTTTTCCTGTCTGTTTTCTTGCCACAACTTCTATGTGTTCCTCGAAGTCATTTTTCTCACCCTTTGTGCTTCTCCAGTTCTCTTCCCTCAGCAGCACGAGGTTTTGGATATTTAGAGCTGTCCAGGTGGCGGATTTTTGAATTCCCTTTATTAAAACTGCTGAGAAAGGGTGAAGTTACAGATCTGCAGTTTCTTGTAGCCTTCCCCACACCTCCCTTAAGCAGCCAGGCAGCCCTCCAGCAGGTGAGGATCTCTGTAGTGGTGGTGTGGAGTGCAGACAGTGTTATCCTGCTTTTTGGAAGCTCCAGGAAAGGGAGAAGGACACTTGTGTGTTGGTGTAATTCCTTGATTTGCTCAGGTGACATAATTCCACCCAGAGCAGAGGGAAAGCTTTGTGTACAGCCAGGCATGGGAGAGATGGGGGGGGCTTTAAACTCCCCCTGGAAAGTCACTTTGTGACCCTCTGAGCAGAAAAATACCTGCACATGTTCATTCCCTGGCCTTCCATGTGCAGCAGGGCAGGGAATGTAGGGAAAGAAGGTGGTGCAGGGAGGCTGGGATCAATGTGTTGACAGTAACAACCACCTTCTCTATCTGTATTTGTACAGCTGTGTGTGTGTGTGTGTGCAGGCTCTCACACACAATTCTCCTCTTAATATTATTCATCCTTATTACGTATCATTATTCTTTATTATGATTTATATGCCATGCCACAGCTTTATTATGATTTATACCTCTGTCCCCAAAAGAGCTTATGGAAGGCATCACATAGCAAAAAGACAGCATCCCTGTACAGGGGAAGAAACGTGGCTTTCTCCCTAAGCAGCAGCTCTAATTTGTCTTCTCAGCTATAAAGAACCTCATTCCTGGGTTTCCACAAAAGGATTTGGGGTTTTTTTTGGTACCAAGTCTACAAGGCAAGCTTTTATCCAAACTCATGGTCCCCAATTCCTTTGCTGCTGAGTGTGAATAATGGCCAGTAGTGTCTATAGTAGTTCCTTGTTGTTGTCCCTCCCTTCTCCTGCTTATTCTTCTAGACCTTGATTTTCCTCTTGCCTATTAAAAGAGCTTCATTTAATGATTGCCCTTGAAGCAGGCTGATCTTTGTTCTGTTTGGGGAGGAACTTCCTGGGCTGCTCTACAGCAACAGCTTCACTCAGTGCTGCTCAGTCACAACTGAGGGGCATTTCCACAGCTCAAATCATCCTAAGAGGCAGCATTAAATTTGAGTACATTTGTGTAGCTAACAATGATCAAGTGCATAATGCTTTTTAAGTTGCCAGTAATGTTTCAGTGTTTACCTGAAGGAACCTTAGCCTATAAGGGACTAGATTTTGAGCAAAAAGATGCTGGTTTGGTGATTGTGTTACTTTGTTGAAAGACCTAAAGAAGCGAAGTGTCCATGTCTCCAGAACCCTGGAAATTTTCTCCTCTCTCTCTGGTAACAGGGTAACTCAGCTCCCCAGGCCAGAAAACTGGAAGAAGGAACCTGCTCTGCAGGCTAAGTTTAGAATCTTCAAAGAAATGTAAAGGAGAATGGAGTTATCTCAGGACTAAGTATCTGGGGAGCCACAGCAGGTGACAGAGAGAATAGAGGGGAGATGCAAGACCATAGGAATAAGAATCCTGTGGCCTTTCCTTAAGAAAAAGGTGAGTGAGGTGATGATAACAAGGACTGTGATTGTCCTTGTTGTGCCCCTTGTTTGCTTTCCCTGTTGATCCCTGTCCACTCTGGGGTCTCGTGTGGAGGCTCAGCCCCTCAAAAATCCCATCCCCTGCCACGGCCCCACTCCCCACGACCTCCTGCTCTCTTGCCCCTCACTCATCACTGTGCTTCTAAGACTTCTCCCTGAATGCAGTGGGAGGTGGCAAAGCTCTCAGCAAACAGGGATTTCCCGGAGCTGATGTTGTTCATGACAAGGAGGGTCAGATTTGGTGTGTTACGGGAAACCCATGACAACCCTAAGAACAACAGTGCCCCACCCTCCCACTCCCTTACTGGTTTAGATGATGGTGGTGGAGACAGCCAGGGATCATCTCCGTTGGGGAAACGGGTCTGAGGCAGAGGCAGGAAAAACTTGTGAGAACCATTCTGGGGTTGGGAGTGCAGCAGTGAGTGGTGTGAAGTGTGGGTTGATGACATGGCAGCTCCCTTTTTTTTTTTTTTTTTTTGTAACATGGCAAAAATCATCTCTGCTGGGTGTTCAGCTCTGTGTGCAGCACGGTGTGGGTTGTGGAGCCCCTGAGATGGAACAGGGCCAGCGAGGAGCAAAGTTAACCAAAACCTTCAAATACATCCACCTCCCCTGTGGCAGAGCAAAGGAAACAAACTCTGGGCTTAGGTTTCTGCGCTGAGCTTGGGTTTTTTGATCTGGCATCCAGGCTTGGATGCCAGAAGTTTCTAAAGCTGGCCTGGAGTGACTCTGATCCTATTTGAAACATTGGCAAAGCTCACGTGGAATTCAGTAATGCAAAAAAAGAGTGGAGTCTTGGAGTGCATCAGCAGCTGTTTGGGACAGGGACTGTCTCTTGTCCTTTGTGCAGTGCCTCGTACAATCTGGTCCTGGGTCTGGGGTGGAACAGCAGTGAAAAGGATTTATAATGTTCTGTGAGTTGATCTGGGCTTAGGCAAGCACACACGTGTGCCCCATGTCTGTGTGTGCATGAGTAAGTGTCAGAATCAGGGAGCAGCAAATATTTAATCACAATAAATAGACACATTGTCTTCCCTTTTCCCGAGGAGCTGGTCAAGCATCCAGCTATTTTATTTATTTATTAAATATCACGGGAGATAGTTGAGCAGCAGGGGAGCGCTGCTCTGTCTCCCGAATGGTGATTGCCATCAGGCTGGAGAAATCAGTCATTTCTGGCAAGAAAAAAACCCTGTTTGGTGGGTTAATGATGCAGGGTAAATACTGACAGTGGCCAGTGGTCTGAGCACACGAGACACGACCTGAGGGAATCATAGATTCTGGGGGGGCTGTTGCTGCTGCTCCTCTGTAATGTGATTGCTGCTTTGTAATGGCTTCAACTTCTTCTCCTTTCCCCCCTTTATCATTATTGACCAAGGAGCACCAGTAAGGCTAGAGAATAAATAGTTCCCTGATGGTTAACAACAGGCTCTCCACCAATTGGAATTCAAGCTGTGCTCCCTGTTATATTCTTTATAATCACACTTTATTGCATAGAGCGGAAAATAAAGCATCTATCTCTCCATTCCACCCCCCCCAAAGCCCCCCTCCCCACTTTTCCTCCTCGCTACCCCTGGGAAATTGGGTGCTGCCTTCTCCTGGAGCAGGTGAGAGGAGGCTGAATATGCACCAGCGGGACGGGGTGTCCCTGCAGACGGGGAGCTCGCCGGGAAGCTCATTCCCAAGGGTGCAGGAACAAACACCCCCTGTGTCGATGTGCGGGACGGGTCCCGCCCGCACCGCGGCCTCGGGGTGGGGGCAGCGACATCCCCCCCATCCCGGGGTAGGAGCAGAGACATCCCCCCATCCCGGGGTAGGAGCAGAGACATCCCCTCATCCCGGGGTAGGAGCAGAGACATCCCCCCATCCCGGGGTAGGAGCAGAGACATCCCCTCATCCCGGGGTAGGAGCAGAGACATCCCCTCATCCCGAGGTGGGGGCAGCGACATCCCCCCCATCCCGGGATAGAAGCAGCGACATCTCCCCATCCCGGGGTAGGAGCAGAGACATCTCCCCATCCCGGGGTAGGAGCAGAGACATCCCCCATCCCGGGATAGAAGCAGCGAAATCCCCCCCCATCCCGGGGTAGGAGCAGAGACATCCCCACATCCCGGGATAGAAGGAGAGACATCCCCCCATCCCGGGCCGAGCTCGGGATGCTCAGCGTGTGTGTGCGGTGCCAGGGGCCGCCGGGCTCCCCCCGCCCTGCCCTGCCCTGCCCTCCATCCCCTCCGCCAGCCCCGCCCGGGCCCGGGGCCGCCCCCGCTGCCGCCGCCACCCCCGGCGGCGCGGCTGGGACGGGACGGGACGGGCCGGGACGGGGCGGGCGGCGGGGCCCGCCTGGCTCCTACCGCCCCCCGCCTGGGGCCGGCCCGGGGCTGGCTCCAAGGCTCCCGGGGGCGGGAGGTGATGATTTTCCAGTGGGTATTTGTCTCAGGTCAGAGTCTGCGCCGCCCGCCGGGCTCCGCGCCGCGCTCCCCGGGTTATTTATTACCTCTCCATCCCCGGCGGCAGCGCTGCGGCTCCGGGGCTGCTGCCAGCAACCCGCGGCGGCGGCGGCGGCGGAGGGGGACCCGACCGGGGGGGTTCCCGAGCAGCGACGGGCTGGCCGGCAGCGCTGCTCCTCGCCGGGATGTGCCCCATCCCTGTGCCTTGTCCCTGTGCCCCCGCTCAGCACCGCTGTCCTCTCACTGCCCGGCTCCGGGAGCACTCTCTGTGTATTCACCCCCTCATCGCTGCTTGGTGAGGGACAGGCTTTTCTGCACAGAAAAGGCTTCTCTGAAGGCTGGAAGAAGGGTGATGTTAAAAACCACTCTGGATCTGAGTTAGAGGAAGGGGAATCTGATGTATTTCTAGTCGGGATTTGGTTTGGTGGAGCTGGAAAGCACCAGTAGGACAGAGCATCCCAGACAGTGGGCACCACTTAGCTGAAACTCCTGGTCTGCTAAATGTGCTCGTCCCTTCCTTACTGATGAGCTCAGGGGTCAGGCACGGGGGAAAATTTGGCTTTACAGACTTCCCGTGCCTTCCCAGGGCTGGCAGAGCCTGCACTCCACCAGCACTGTGGCCTCTCAGGCTCTGTAGCTCGGCAGAGCTGCTCCGGAAGGTGGATTGCAAAAGGATGGGGCTGTAGCTCCCCTCGGCTCTAGGTCACACCTGCAGTGTATGACAGGAGTGAGACAGTTTGCCCGGGACAGTGTTTGGAGAGCTCTGGTGGGTGTCTGCTTGCCTGCATGAGCTCGAGAGCAGTGCACAGCCTGGGCTGGGCAGGGGTCAGAGCTGTGGCATCCTGCCAACCCCGCTGCTTCTGAGGCAGGATTACTCCAAATCCACGGGCCAACGCTGTTACAAGATTTACATTTATTATATTTTTTTGTTGAGTCACTGTATGTAAAGTTGGATTTTTTAAGATAAAATTGAATGCAGTCCCTGGGCTGACCTTATCTGCTGTTACCGGCTGTGTTGTGTTCCTAGGATACCTTTAATCTGAGGATTTCCCAGTGCTTTCCAGACCTTCATTAACATTTCGCCCTTATTTCAGCCTGCTTGTTTCCTTGCATGCAGATTTCTGATGTGCCCAATCAGTTTGTTTCCTTTGGCAGTAGCTGGTGTGACCAGGGGTCCCCCCCATGGATTTTGTCCCTGGGATTGTGACACTGTGACTGCTCTGCATGTTGGGACAGGAACACCAATGCAATCAGGGAAAGGCCTGATTAGCTGGTTGACTTGTCAGAAGGAAGTGCCCTGATTTGTGGGGAATTGCCATGGCATGTGGGGAAAATGGCCTTGCTCCTGTTTGTGATGGGGATTCCAGGCTCAGCTTTCCCTTCTGGTCTGTCCCTTGGCTGGAGGACAGTTGCTGCCTGCTGTTCTTCTTGGGAAGAACAGGCACTCAAACCCAATGCATTGATGCAACTCCAGGCTCCCCACAAGTGACAGGCAGGCAACCCACATTTCTTCTGCAAGGGCAAACAACTCATAATTCAGTCTTGTTCCTTGACAGATTGTTAAGGTGCCTTTCAGACTTAAACCTTCTGTGCTGCTGGCAGGGTATGTTAGCCAGGTCAAAAAAAAGTGGGAACTAGCAAGCAAAAGTTCTTCTCACAGTTAATTACACCTCTCTCATCCTGGTCAGAACTCCCTGGACACAAGGAAAAAACCAGAAGCAAAGTAAATATTAGTTATTATTTAGTATTTCTCTCTCAGTGTCCCCCTGCATGTCTGGGATCCCCAGAGCTCCTGAACTCTTTTTTTCTCTCCCCCTCATCCCCGCTCCCAACCAGTCCCAAAAGGCTAAAGGACCACTAAAATCTAGGATATGCCAGGGCAACTCCTGGTACAGGCAGTGAAGAGAGACACATGTGGAGGGGAACTCAGTACTCTGGAGGCAAAGGGGACTCCCCACACGCAGGAGGGGAGCCAGGGAAAATGCTAATGAGGGAGAGGTGCTTGGGAGCTGCTAATTATCCCACGCTCCAGCTTGTTCTCATGAGAGCTGGGAAAGTCTCTCTTTGATCCTCCTGCATTTCATCTTATAATTGGATGGGGGTTCCAGATGTTGCTGCTGAGCATTTTAGGGAGCTGATGGAAGGATGTGTCTTGAATCAAGGGCCTTGGACAATCCCATTCACCTTCCTGTCCCTGTTGAGTTCTTGCCAAGATTTATTTGTCTCCTGGATGGCCTGTTCTTCACCATAGACATCCTTAAGGTCTCCTCTCTTTACTCAGGTTTCATGGAGCTGAATGTTTATTTCCTCCTGCTCTGAAGAGGTTTGAATTGGATTATGTTTGTGCCTCATTGCTGCAGTTCTGTATGACTATTCCAATAAACAGATTTACTGATTTGGTAGCATTTAGTGGTAGCTGCTACAGCAGCAAGTCTGAAGCTCCAAGAACATCAATGCAAAGGGAACTTTGAATTTCTCCCTGCAAATATGCATGTTGAAAGCCTGATTCTGGCAGGTTGATCTTTCCATCAACAGTACATCCAACCTAAGCAAGACAGCTTGGGATGTAAAGATGTAATTTTGGCAATAAGTTGCTTATTAACAGGCCACAGATCAGGCCCCAGCAGAAATCAGCTGAGGAGGATTTTTCCTGTATCTTCCATGAGGAAACAAATCAAATCCTGAAACACCTGGTCTTGCAGAAGCTCTGGTTACAAACTCTCACTGCACTGCAGGTTTTCTTAGGATTTCCAGAAGAATTTCTCCAATGGGACAGGACCAGCAGAATGGAGAATGATAGGGACTGAGAAAGGGGGTCTGTTTGCTTGGGAAAAGTTACAGAAGTGCCAGTGTAGTTACAGTACTGCAGGTCTAACAGTATGTTCTCTACTATTATGGTAAAGTTCTCAGTGCAGACAAGCCCTGCTCCTGTAAAAGTCCCAGGGATGTCACGGAATTGGGCACTGGTGTTAGAAAAGGGCCAGCACGTTTTCCATAACCAGCTATAATCTGAAATAACAGTGTCCATAGTGACCCAGATAGATGGGATGTGCCAGATACTCCCTCTTACAACTTCCTGAGGATCTCCCTAGGCATTAAAACACCCAGTCATACTCTCATCCTGAAGGCTGGTAGCTCCAGCTGGAAGGAAAAGCTGTGTGAGCACTGTAGGGAGCTGATGGAGAGGAGACTGGGACCCACCACCCCCAGGTCCTCACGAGGTAGAACAAGAGCACAGAAGGGGAGAGAGACTTTGCCCTCTGTAAAATGTTGTATTTCCTCCCGAGAGAAAAGGTTTAAATGCACAGCAGGGTCCTCAGCAAGGGGCACCAAAGCTGATGTCTCTGGAAGTGCTGGTATGCCCAGGACAACCCTCAGCCCCGAGCCAACACTCTGGAATTCCAGTTCAGGAGGCAACTGGTGGGACCTCAGACTGGTTCCCACTGCAGAGTCTGTGAATGCACTGCGGGCACCACAGTCCTTGAGTCCCTGGATAGGAGTTCTGCTCCACAAAGAGTGTGACAGGACGCAAATATTGAGGAATTCCAAATATGTATGGCTGAAAGTTAAGCAGTGCTAATCCCCATAACCAAGGACAGATTCTCTGCTGCTTTTGGAGCTGAAATTTGGGGCTGGTTTTATGTGGTTTTTTTTTTTTTTTTTTTTTTGAGGAAGGAAGGAGAAACAACAGGAGGCTCAGCCCAGAATAATATGGATATAACATCCCTAAACAAGTCCATTTACCTGGGTCTGCACTGCTTCTCAAAGTTGACACTAGTAGGGTCACATTAACTTTATAAAGAGGGAAACAAATGGCTTGATTTGCATTATTGTATTTCAGGAAGGAGACTAGAAATCTGATTAAAATTAGATATAAAATTGCATAGGTGTATATAGCCAATGTGTGCACATGTGTTTCTGTGTACAAACACACAGATCAATTCTAACAAACACAACATGTTCGTGGTGGTTAATCCAGATTGGGACTTGTTTTCCATATTCACTCTGCAAGAACTGATACAATCTTTGGAGTTATAACAAAAATCCTGAATACACTGGAACAATGAGCATCATTCTTGCAGTCAAATACAGCAAATTCCCTGGTGAGTTATGCTGGGACTGCTCTCTCGGGTATCAGTAGGAGAGAGGGGGAGAATCTTGTACTCAATAATTCATGGATCCATAAAGGTTTTTTTTAAGCAAGCAATAATTCTTTGGAAATTAAGACTAATTAAAAGCAATACCATCCTCATAAATGTGTTCAGCTACTTTGTTAGGACAATTTGATATTTGTTTCCTACGCTGTTCCCATGAGCATCCTAATCAGTGTTTTGCTGTAATTGTGATTAGAGACCATACCACAGAGACAGACTCCTTAAAAACTGGGTTGTGACAGACTTGAGGGTCTTCTGGATATTTACAATGGATTAGGCTTTTTCATTTTAGGGTCAGTGCAGCTTTAACCTCTACACAGTGGTTTCTGGCTAATGCCAGCACTGCTCCTGGGTGCAAAGCACGTGTGAGAAATGCCTGCAATGCTTGATGTACTTAAAAGGGAAGACAAGAACTCGAAAAACCCTCTTTCCTCCACTCCTCATCCTCAGTAATTGGCCCCAACTTCCTCCCCAAGTCCTTCCTGGTTAGTCAGAAATGAAATGTGTGCTGGAACCCAGGTTTTTTGCCCCCTTCAGCTCTTGGCACATCTGTTGGTGTGCTGGGGCTGAGCTGGGAGTTCCATATGGCTGCAGTGTTGGAGGCTGAAGCTGCTCCCATGGAGCCAAACGCTCCAGCAGCGTGGCCCTTACCCACTGACATGCACAGAACCTCAGATGGGTATTTTAGTTCTTCCTGTCTTTCTCGGGGGCACAAACGGAAGAAAAAATAGGTCTGTTGTTTACCCAGATCCTGTTTTCTGAGGGCACATCTCTGTGTGTGTGACAGTGGGTGACCCTCAGTGCCAGGCTGTCACCACTGCTGTGTCACTTGCTACAGGGCTGGAGCTTTTCCCATCCTTTCATCCCCAGCTGTGGATGACTCTGGCTCCACACAGCACGTGAAGGGAGCAGTACAATGTTCAAAATGCCTTTTTGTCCTTTCCTCTTGCTGCAAGACTTTAAACTTTGGGACAGTGTGCAGAGGAGTTTTCCAGGTGTGTGCTGGCAACTCATCCATGTGTGCCTTTGAGTGTGAACAGGGAGTGAAAATAGCTTGTGTCTTGTCTGGATGCAGAGTAGTTTTGGCAAGCAAGATGTGTAACAAACAAAATCCTTCTCTCCTGCTGTGAACAAAACAGTTATTTGTAAGTATTTGTCAAAAGAGTTTAGATGAACAATTTTAGGCATCAGGCATTAAAATTACTTGTAAACTGCTTGCTCTGACATTTCTGCCTTTGCCACTTGTGGTGTGTTATGGCTCACAATTACCTGGTTTTGCTCAGTGATTGAATTATTGAACTTGAGAAAAACAGAGCTCTGGGAATCTATAATATGAGATGAAATGACTGAGGAGCACCTGAGGAGTTGTGCTTCCCAGCTCTGCTTTACAGAGATGTTTGCTCTGGTTTGTGAGTTTGAAGTCAGTGGGTGAATTGCTGCAGTCACATAGTGAAGCAAAATAAATAGGCAGAAGCAGAAGTCAGAATGCCTGAGTCCACATGTAGAAAAGTTCAAGTCTGGAAGCCTGACAAACAAATAAAACTTGGTGGTAAATAGTTGCAGCAGCAGCTTCTCTGCCCACAAGCACACTGTGATGGCTGTGAAGGAGCAGAAAAGTTGCTCTTCTCCAAGAAACTCAAATCACCATAAGATTCAAATGTATAAACGACTTATTTACAGGTTTTTTATTTTGAAATTCCTTTTGTTTTGTTTTTGTTGTCCCTTTCTTACACCTTGTCTAAGTTTCTGTTTGATTAAAGCCTTCTGTTGCAGTGTAGTCATGGCAACAAGTTTACATGAACAAGGGAGCTGTTTTTATAGGAATGTGGGATTTAGAAGAAAACTAAACCAAACCCAAACAAGACAAACCTTCATGTGGTCCTGACCCAGAAGTTACTCAGAATGATGGAAGCATGAATGAGGAGTACAAAGATGTCCATGTGCATTTGTCTCTGTGAGTTCCCTGGAGACTCTGCTCATGCCTGTGACTGTAGGGATGTCCTTGGGTATGTTTTATTCAAATATGATGTATGTGCAAAAGGGACCATGTAAGAGTTGGGGTCACAGTGATGCTGAAGTTGTGACTGCCTTCCTGCATCAGCATTGACCATGAAACCACTGCAGCACAAATTTCAGGGAGAATCCCCTGCAGAAACACAGGTCCATGTTGGTGGAGCTCCTGTGGGATGTCTCCTCAGAGCAGCAGCCTGAATTTAGTGAGATTTAGCTGTGGACACTTTGGCAGGTGGACACTTGCTGCAGTTGTCCCTGAAAGTGCATTATGGACACAGCTCTGAGCAGGGCCTGTCTGTACAGAAAGCTTCCCGTTGCTGTAACAATAATTGTTCAGAAAAATTCCTGGAGGAATTTGCACAGCTTCCTAGTGGGGTGCAGTTATGCCAGTGGAGAGGTGGTGTATGCTAATCCCATCATTACCAGGGCACTGACTACACTAGACCAGTTTCTAGAAAACAGGAGAATTATAACAAGACAAAACCTCTCTGCAGAGATACCCAATGCTTTAAAGACTTTAGGATATGCTGGCTCTAATTAAGGTGTTTGGAAGCTGCAAGTATGCACTTCAGCACCTCCTAAATTGGTCAAGGCAGGTTCTACCTAGTCTTTAATTTGACCTTCCTAGCACGTATTAAAAGCAGTCACACCTTGACTGCACTGGGCTCTTGTGACACATCACTTCCAGAGAATTAGTTAAGAAGGTTCCTCTGTCTCACCTGAAAAAGGGGCTCTGTGCACACGTGTTTGTGTGAACCTGTGAGTTAAGGGATTATTTTTTGATGTGAGGAGGGCACACCTGATGTTATCTGCTTTTCAGTGGTCACTCATTTTCCGTTGTCATAACCCAGCAATAGATTCCAGCCGTACACAGATATTCCTGGATAGTCGGGTTTTCAGTGTTCCCTTTTGTCACTATAATTGCAGGAGGAAAGGCAGGCAGGAAGTTGGGGAAGTGGAGTTAGGAAGGAGTGCTGGGACAAAGCCAAGCTTTAGATAAATACAATCTGACCATCATTTCAGCATCTTTTGACACGGGGGAGTTTTTCTTAGCAGTGGAGCAGAGTAGCACAAAGGCTTTAGGAAAAAGGAGAGTCTGGTGGATGATTTCTTCTGCATTACAACTCTGATATCTCAAGTATTTCACAATGGTTACAAATTAGCAATAAATAACCTCTGGGGAGGGAGGAAAAGGGGAGGAAGATGCATTTTTAATTGCAGTATGCACAAAGAAGTGTAGTTAATGCAGAGAGAAGGACATGGGAGCTGCCCAGTGACTGGAGCTGCAAAGAAGGCAGCTCTTGCCTTAAAGGGTCAGAGAACAGTTACTGTAACAGCAGCTTTGATACTTTTGATTCCATTGGTGATTTCTGTAAATGATTTTTTTTTTACATTGTGGAGGCATCGCTTGAGTGTAACTAAACTTGTTTTCTAAAACCTTTGCAGAGAAGGGCAATACCTCGTGCTGTATTACGGGGGACTAGACACTGAAGAGTGAAGTCAGTAAAAAACTGCCATTGGTTTTAATGGAAATAGGTTTGTGCCCTTTTAATTTAAGCTGTTTCTTGTGGAGTGTGCGTGTGTAGCAGCGTGCAGAGGTCTCTGAGCCACAGGCCAGGTGATTGTTTGACAGCACAGCATAACCCCTGCACCAGCTGGGAGAGAGAACAGTGTGTTCCCTGCACGGGAAGTTATTCATTATTTAGGAGAACGGAGCAGCTAGTTTAGAATTGGAGCCCTTGCCTCCAAAATAAAACTTTCTCCCCGACAGACGTTTTAATTCCTCTATTTCTCTGAGTTCTGATCTGCTTAGACTGGTCACAAAGCTGTACAGGGCGCTGGTAAGGAACGTGATTTGGAAGAGGCATTTTGTGAATATAGTTTGATAAGAAGAGAGTTTCTTAAGCCACCACTGACTGTCCCAGGCCGTCCTCCTGGAGGCAGACAGAACGCCTGCATCAGATAGAGGTGCATGCAGTTTACAGCTCTGGTTTGTGTGTAAGCCCATACCCTGACACTGCTTTCTAGAAAAGCCGAAAAAACCTCAGTTCCATGGTGCTCCTTTTTCACTGCAATAAAAGGCAGTGTTCTGAATCAGTGGGATTAACAAGAGTACAGCCCAGCAGTTCCTGAGAAAGCGTGTTTTTTTTCAGAGGCAAAGCCCTTTCCAAGGTCCTCCTTCCCAACCCTCCTCCCCTGAACACCCACCTGTGCCCTCCCTGCTGTTGCTCCTGCTGCTGGGCTGTCAGAACCTCTCTCCTAATGAAGCAGTCTGGCCTGAGGCTGCTATTACCTCAATCCCAGTCCTGCTGAGCGTGACTCCGGCAGCAGGGCTGCTGTTCCCAGGCAGGGAGCACAGAGCTGGGCTGCACCTGGCAAGGAATAGAAGGCAAAAAGCAGTGAATCCTGGCTGTTAGACAGTCCTGATGTCCTCTGAGACTATGGAAGAGGCTGAGGAAGGTGTGAGTGTGGTGGCTCTGTGGTCTCCTCCCCTGTGTTTTGGTAGGTGCAGCAACTTGGTAGGGAGAGGGATTGCTGCTTCTCCTCACTGGTGTGATAAGTGTCAGGGAATTCTGTGGAAAGAGAGGGAAGTGGGGAGGGGAGCTGCTAACTTGCAGTCTTAAAAGGCTATAAACACCCCAACTTCTTCAGGGGGAACGACAACACGATTCACTGGATACTGGATTCACGGGATGCTATACCAGTTGTTGAAAGACCTGGTTTATTTTCTGAAGTGTTTCAGTGTGCAGGACAGAGCTTTGCTGGCATAGTCAGTTGTGGACTGTAAGAAACTCATGCTACAGACCTGCTATGACAAGGGCAGCAAGGCCAGTGCTGTAGGTGCAGCTGTGCTGACAGAATGCTGGATCTTCCTTTAGCTTAGTTCAGGCAGAGGCCCAGTGGTGCCAGAGATGGCACGTGCAGCATCTGTGCTGGATTCCTGCAAAGACAGAAGCTCTGGATCAGTTTGTGAACTCAGGCTAGTCATTTCCCAGGGTGTCTCTCTCCTCCCAGCCTCAACCTGTCTTTCCTGTAAAGGGGCAGGGCCTGCATCTGCAATGAGTTTTTAAAACACAGCTCAAAGAACCTTTGATCTCAGTCAGAAACTCAGAGGTTTACTGAAACACACGCAAACAAGTTACATTTAGGAAGTTTTCCCTTCTTTTCTGGGTTGAATAGTGGAGCAATATCCAGGATAAGTAATTTGTCTGTGAAACTGGTGATAGAATACAGAAGAAAATCTGTCTCCCCCTTAAGTGTAAGACCTGTGCTTGAAGCATTATCTCTACTTGGAAAGCACTTTACAGCACAGGTAACTCTTTGCATTGTTGACACATTTGACCTGAGAGACACGGGCTTTGTTTCAATCCAACACGATGTTTTCTCCAGAGGCGGAGAACTAAACGCTGCAAAACGATCACCATTTACTGTGTTTACTGTGGGAGTGCCTCTGTGAGCAAATTGAGATTCGTGCTTTCACTTTGCTAGGTGCCCTGGAAAGACACCCAACAGAAAGACAGTGGTGATTCGTGCCCCCCAGACCTCAGAACCTGTTCCAGTCCCTCGGTGTGGAATCCGCAAAGTGTTCCTGGTTCTCTCTCCAGCCACGTGTGCCTGGGTTTGCTCAGTGCTCTCTGATCTGCTCTCCAGTGGTGAATCTGTTTACACTAATCCTGAAAGCTCTGCTATTGAGAGAGTGGAGCTGAACAACTTCAGACTTCTGCTGTTCTGAACTCAGACATCCAGACACAGCTCTTGCTCTTTATTACAGGCAGGACTTGTTATTAATTTTAGTGCTGATGGGATCAGTCTGAATCTGTGCCTCTTGAACACCCCAAACTTCAGGGAGTTCTGCCAGAACACCTGTATGTGAGGAAGGTGTTCCTGGAGGATGAAGGCCAGCCTTGTCCTGCTCTCCTGTGACCACTCCTGGAGGAATCATGGAGACTCACCTTTGGAGAAGGCCGTGGCCAAGCTCTCCCTACACTTGGAGGTGAAGTTGCCATTAGGAGTGGAGGTGAAGAACAGTAACCCTTGTGGCTGTAAAAAGGAAGGCTTTGAGAAAAAATACCTACTCCCCTGTAACAAGTGAAAAGAAATCAGGCCCATGAAGCTGAGTTACAAAGGAGATGGAGTCAAGGGAAGTCTGAAGTAGATCTCAAGGCTCTGCAGAGCCCGGTGCAGTTCTAGGTGTGCCAGGCATGAAAGTTTCTGGGCGTGTAAGAGTGAGCAGTTCTCACCTGAGCTCCCTCCAGAATCCTCTCTCACTTCCACAGAGAATATCTGTGTCTCCCAGAGCCTCTTCCAAGCATTTTCCTTGGTTCATTAGGTGATAATAGAAAGTGATTTTCCCCCTGTAATCTTGAGCAATCAGAAGCATTAAGAATAAAAGCCTAAGCCTGAAAGCCTAAATGAGAGGGTTTGATGGCTATGTGTATCTGCCTCCTTCACTGCAGCAAGAAGCAAGGATGGATCCCAGAGTTTGTGTTTCTTGAGAAAAAACAAGCAAGAAACAAGGATCATGGTCAAGTAGCGTCAAGAGATAATTGAGGTTTGGGGCTTAGATTCCATTCCCAGATCTGCTGAACCCCAGAGAGGCAGTTTCTCTGCCTTCACTGGTAGGAAAGCAGTAACTGTGTCCCAAAAGTGGTCCATTAGTGGACTTTTTGTAAAACGAGAGGGTTACCTGTCAGCTGAGAGCTGGGGGGGGCACAGAAAATAACTCAGGTGGTGGTCCTTCTCCTGGTCTGTGAGTGCTTGGAGATGACCTGGGAGATGGTGCTGAAGTGGCAGGGGCAGTTACTGCTCAGGAACAACCCTGCTGGCTCTGCCAGTGGCTGGTTGGCACACGGCAAATCCATTTCCCACTGCCTGGAAGGCAAGTTCGACTTGCCACCACCTCCCCCTGTAAGCAGGCAACTCATGAGACACAGCTTGGGACCAAGCTGAGAACTTTTTGTTGTTCTGGGAACTCTGAGACAGAGCTCACAGAGAACTCTCACTGTTTTGCCACCTGGTAAGACTTGCGGGCCATATTTCTTGCCCTGCGTTTAAGGGGATAATTTATTTTTATTTCCCTTCTAGGTAGGATTCTTCCTGCCCAGTCGATCCTACTCAGCATCCAGAGGTAGGGAACTCCATCTTGGTGACGTGACAAATCTCTGTAACAACCGCACAACTTAATTTTGGGCCGCGTCGTCCTCTCGGGGCAGCTTCACACGGACCTCGTGCCACGGCATGTGATGGAAAACAAATTTACGCCGTGTCTCCCAAGCCTGGCTCCATCCCTACACGGGAACGAGAAGGATGCAGCCTGCCTTCCCAAGGTACAGCACAACGGGAGGCTGCCCGGGAGAGCGAGCAGCGGGTATTCCTGCACGGGGAGGGCACCGGGGATGCAGAGGGATGGGCAGCATGCGGGAGGGTGTCCGTGTCCCCTCCGGGGCCGGGGGAGCCCCGGGTCCCCCCCGGGCTGGCGGCAGCCGGCGCTGGCCCCGCCGTCCGTCGCTCACCCCCCTCGCTGCCGCCGGCGCGGCGCTTCCAAAGCGCCTCTGCTGTTTAAATGGGCCAAGTTAGAGAAGCGGCGGCGGCGGCGGCGGAGGGAAATCTTGTTTGGTCAGAGTCTCCGAACTGTGCGGTGACTTCTGAGCACAGATCAATACGTGTCTGTCCCGGCTCGGGGCGGGGGAGGGGGGGGCCCGCCCGGCACAGCGCCGGCTTTTGGGGCTGGGGGCAGCGTTGTGGGGAGCGCAGAGCCGGCGGGGATGTCACCGTAGATGTCTGTGTGTCTGCGCGCGTGTAGAGATCTATCTATCTATCTATCTATCTATCTATATGTATATACAGAGAGATACGGAGCGTAACACCACGTTTCTTAAAATCTCGTGCAGGAGTGGAAATTAAATAACCAACTCGCGGGGGATCATAAAAGGCTTCGGTGGGAGCGGGGCGAGTCCGCACCGCGCAGGTGAAGGTGGGCGGCCCCGGGGAAAGTTCGCCGCCGCCGCCCGGGTGTCTGGAGCCCCGCGGGCAGAGCCGGCACCGGCCGGGGCTCCGTCCTCCCGGCGGGCGCCGGCGGGGCGGGGAGGGGTCGCGGGGCGGCGGCGGGGGCGCAGCGTTTAATTTTAATTATTGCATATAAATAAATAAACCAGGTGTCAGTTTAAAGGAAGCGGCGGGGGAGGGAGGGTGAAAGGGGGGCTCTGGGTGGGCGGCGGGGAACCCTCCAGCCTGGTGAGAAGGTGGGTCGATCTAGGGGAATCAATAAGCTTTTTTTTTTTTTTTTTTTTTTTTTAAACCAAAATAATGTCTACGGCAGCAGAGACCTCTCCGAGATGTCAGGTATTAGTCCGGAGGGGCAGATCTGCGAGCCACACAGCAGCTCCCGGGTCTACGGTACATTAGCCTCTCCGTGGGAGAGGGATCCCAGACAGCTCTGCTGGGGAGCCAGCCCAGGAGATTTGTTAGCGGGCTGCTCCGGGGGATACCAGCCACCTCCGGCACCCGAGCGCCAAAGGTGCTTGTGTTGCTGCTGCTGCTGCTGCTGGCGCATTTCATCCAAACTCCAGCCAGAGCGGGGGCAAGTTGAACCGGAGACATTAGAGCCACTGTGCTTTGGAGAGACGAGGGCGCACGGGGAGCGCAGCAGCACCATGCCTGCTATCAAGAAGGAGCGACTTGACAGGGAAGAGATGGCCCTGGCAGCTTTTAACCAGCCCATGGAAACCTTACCTGACTATCTCGCCCCTCTGGCCGCCGCTGCCATTCCGGTGGTCACCCCGCACCCGCCGGCTTACGACCAGATCTTTGCCCACCGCGCGTACCTGGGCTTCCACGAGACCCACCACCCCCACCCGCACCACCCGCACCACCCCCACCACCTCCCCGAGGACCTGATGCTGGAGAGGTTTTCCTCCATCCCGGATTTCCAGCCCTTCTTTGACAACGGAGAGCCTTGCATCGAGGTGGAGTGCGGGGAGAACAAGGCGCTGCTCTACATCAATAAGTTGTGCCAGGGGAGCAAAGGACCCTCTATCCGGTACCGGGGAGAGTGGCTCACCCCCAACGAGTTCCAGTTTGTCAGCGGCAGGGAGACGGCCAAGGACTGGAAGCGCAGCATCAGGCACAAAGGTAAAGGCACCGCTCGGCGTGTGCCGGGGTCCCCGCGCCGCTCCGCTCTTCCTCAGCATCCTCCCTCTCGCCCCCGCGCTCGGGGAGCGGGATCCGAGGGGGAGCTTACCGGCTATTAGCGCCCGCACGGGGAGAGCTGAGCCCTGATCCCCTGCGGCCGTGCCCCCCTCCCCCGCGCACCCCCGGCCCCTCTCCGCCGGATCCCCGCGCCCCGCGACCGGCCAAGTTTTCCGGGGGATTTGGGAATAGTTCCTTTTTTTTTAGGGGTGGGGGGGGTGGGTGGAGGGTGCGTGAGGAAGGCTGAGCGTTGATTTGGGGGGGGGGGGGGCGCTCCTCTCTTGCCGGAGAGAAGTTTCATTCCGCGCGGGCGGAGGTTTGAACAGCGGGCGGACCGCGGGCTGCGGGGGCTCTCGGGGGGCTCGGCGTCCCGCGGGGGTGGTCGCCCGCCCCTGCGAGCCCCCGGCGGTGTCGGCGGCGGCGGTGTCGGGCAGAGCCGGCGCCGCGGGGAGCGGCAGCGCAGCCCCGGCCAGGCACCGGCGGGGCGGCGGGCGGGGCGGAGGGGGTGTTCCCCTCGCAGCTGGGTGGTGCGGGACCTCCGCGGCGCCGGCGGCTGCTGACGGGCGCCTGCCCTGCCTCCCTCCCTCCCCTCCCCGCCCGCCCGAGCCGGCGCCGCAGTCCCGGCACCGCGGCGGAGCTGCTGGTGCGGGCGGCAGGTGGAGAGCGGGGCCCCGGCGGAGGAGCGGGGGGCTCCGGGGGGAGCAGCGGGGGCGGGCGGGGAGAGAGCGGAGCCGATGCGGCACGTAATGAGCTCTGAGACCTGGAGGTGTCAGCCCTGGGGGGCTGAGGAGCGATTAGGAGGTGACTGACACCTCGCCTGGGTTATTGATCGCCAGAGCGCCGGGGCATCGCTTCGGGCCGCCGCGCTAATTGCCGGGGCTCCCGTGCGCATCGCTCCCGTTTCTTTTATTACTGGGGCTCCTGCCGCCTTCGGGAAAAGCTCAATTCCTCTGGGGTGAGTCAGGAGGACTGAGGCGCAGTGGACAGAGGAGCAGCGGGGAGGCGCCGCGTGGGCTGCCCCGCTCGCCCGGCCGTGCCCCGGGTGCGTGGGCAGCGCGCAGCCTGCGGGGGCTTGGCCGCGGCTCTGCCGGGCTGTGGGAGCTCCTCCTGCCGCGGCTCTGCCCTGGCTGTGCGGGAGCTCCTCCTGCCGCGGCTCTGCCGGGCTGCGGGAGCGCTGGAACCAAGGGCAGGCAGCGGCTGCCGAGGGCTGCGCCGGTGCTTCCTTCCCTCCGCGGGTACCTGCGGGGGAGAAAGTTGGATGAAGCGGCAGGCGGGGGTGGGTGCTGGTAGGCAGGCGAGGGGAGGGGTGTGTATAGGGAAGCAGACGCGTGCACCCCCCCTCCCTATTCCCCCCTTTCCCTAAATACTTTCCTTTTATAAACGTGCTGATCCTTTTTCTTCTTCTTCTCCTTTTTCTTCTCTTCTGCATATAGGGAAAAGTTTGAAGACTCTTATGTCCAAAGGAATCTTACAGGTACATCCTCCAATCTGTGATTGCCCTGGGTGTCGAATTTCGTCTCCAGTGGTAAGATTATTGTTAAACTATGTGCTTTAGCTAAGACATCTTCCCTCTCCTCTGCCTCCTTCCCTTTAAAAAAAAAAAAAATCTCTTTGCTTCTGTGATCATGAAACCGTGATCTCTGAGGGTCATCGAGTCTGCCAGAGCCCTGCTTGCACTGTGAGGGTTCCTGCAGTCTAGGGAGAGGCGAGCAGGAGAGGAGTTTGGAAGCAGAGCAGATGGGAAGAGCAGTGTTTGACCTAAAGGAAGCAGCACATGGCGTGATTTTTTTGGTTTTCAGGGGGAGCTGTCTGTGCGCAAAGGCAAATCGTTCAGGAGCCTCTTCCTTATTCCCACCCCTTCATTTTTGTGTATTGTGCAGAGGTGTAAAAATGGCTAAATAAAGCGAAAGGGAATTGTAATTGCACCCACGTGTCAGAATCAGAACAGCCACAGTTTACAAACCATCAGTGAATTTGGTTAGATGAACTTAATGAGGAAAACAAGCTCATCTTAAATGCTTACAACTTGAACAACATTCATGTCACGGGTCACAGTTATGGCTTTTAGAGATATTTTCTTCCCAACTTTTGAGTTCCTTGTGTATTCTGCTGTCTTGCCTTTATCCTGAGACTTTCAAAATCTCTCATCAACATTTTCATGGAAAAGATGTTGATGCTATATATAAAAAGCTACTGAAATCATAGTAAAGTAAGGCTTTAAAAGAGTTCATCATGTATAAAAATAACCATAAAGTACAATAATGTCTAACCGGGAGGGCGAAGCTGTTGGTTTGGTGAACTAAAGCAGGTCTTGGTCTGAAAGAACAACACTGCCAGTAGCACTGTGGAAACAGATACAGCTGGAAATTTTTGTACTTTTACTCACTGAAATCAACCTTTTTTAAAAATTTTTTTATTGCTGCTTTGGTGTCAAGTCTCTGTCCACAGAGAGTCTCTGTCGTGGTTTGGCACGACAAATAGAGTTGTGAGTTTGTATCGTTCCTGGGCAATATCTCTGTGTATGCATGGTTATATCCACATTCCCCTGGGAAGGGGCTCAGAACAATAATCAGAGTCACATAAATTAAATGTGAGGGTGTCTTGCCTGTGCGTTGTGCAGCAGCAGGTCCGTGCCACTGCCCATCGGGCTCACGGGGACTGCTGCTGCTGCACCATTGCCGTGGTGGTTTAAATCAGGTGGACTGAAACCTGGCTCTTGCAGGTTCCTCTGGGTTGATGGGGCAAGGTGTGTGCTGGGGTGTGATCAGCTTCCTCCAGCTTGGAGCTTGGCATGTGCTTTGGTTACCAATCCCGTGGATCAGAGCCAACAATTGGCAGACCAAAGGGATGTGCCACAGTTGTGATGGTGTCGAGAAGTGTCTGGCCAGGTGACACTGTCTGCTGGTCACTTTTTGACTTCTAAGTTGCATTAGTTGGTGGCCCAAAGGCCATACTACGCTTTCCTAGCAGCAGCATTTTTAATAGCTGTGCAGGGATCTCTGCATTTCCCGATGGGAAGGCAGCTCTGCATGGAACAAGTGTCTGGTAGACTTTTAGAACTGAATTTGAGAAGTTCAGAAAAAAGAGGTTGGTGTAGTTTTGGGAAAGGAGAAATAAATCTTTCTGGACTTGCCTCCTGCTGCTTCCCCAGCTGGAAGGGGGTTTTGATGTCAGAATTTGCACAGCAAGGCCAAACCCCAGTGAGGACTTTCATCAGAACTCTTTTTTGTCAGTGCTCGCTGCCCTTTCTGTGCTGTAATTAGAACACGTTATCTGACCAAAGGACAGTTCCACATATTGAACCTGAAATATTTTGCTAGTGCCTTGTCGTAGCTACGTGCACTACACGTTCCAAACAGTCACACAAGGAGGAGGATTAAAAATCGGGCACAGTTTCCCTTTCCCCATTTAGTGATCACCCAGTCAAGCACCGCTGAGATCAAAGGGCTGATTCTCCTCCAGTGCAGAAATCCTTTATATTTTATAGTGTCAGTCAGTTGAAATTTGCAATGCCTGGTCCTTGTGCTGCTGTGTTATCCCATGGGGGTGTGGAGGTGGGGAGCTGATCCTGCCTGCAGCCGGTTCCACTGATCAGTCCTTGGACAGCGGGAATAGGCCAGGAAAACTCAAGCCCTGCCTTTGGAAGGGGGGCAAGCCCAGCTGCTTGCAGGCGTCTGCTCCTCTCCCCGTCTGCTCACCGCAGGCAGCAAAGGGAGCGCTCCAAGGGCTGAGCCCGGCTCTTCCTTTGGGAAAGGTGACATCCAGTGTATCCCAGCCAGGCGGGAATAGTAGGGGCTCTTAATCCCCGCATCGATGGCTCAGAGGCCCTGCCTGGCTCTCCGTCTAAGGTTGAGAGGAGAGAGGAGCGCTCTGTCCGTGAAGGGAAACCGCGTCGTGCCCCAACCCCGCGCTGGCAGGAGCCGGAGCCGAGCCGGGCACGGCTCCCCCCGAGGGCTGGGCTCCCCCCGAGGGCTGAGCTGCTCCCCCCGAGGTCTGAGCTCCTCCCCCGCTGCGCGGGGTCCCCGCAGGGCAGCCGAGCGCGGTACCCCCCCCATCCCTCCCCGGGGCTGGCGCCGCGTCCCCCCCGCCCGTGCCCGCGCCCCGGCCGCGGTGCCGGCGGTGCCGGGGGAGCGGCGCCCGCCCCCCGCCGCCCCGTCGCAGCTCGTTTGCTGCCGCAGCTGCAGACAGGGGCCGGCGCCGGGCCCCGCTCCGCCACCGACCGCCGGTTTCCTGCGAGGCTCAGGGGAGAGGAGGGGGGGCAGAGAGAGCGGCCGCGTCGCGCCGGCCGCCCTGGCGCCTCCTCCCCCCGGGCCGCGGCCGCCCCCGCGCCGGCATCCATCAATCAGCGAGGGGGAGGAGGGGGGAGGGATGCAGGAGGGCCCCGCAGGGTCGCGCCGAGCCGTGGGGGATGCGGGGAGAGCACCCGCGGGAGTGCGGGAGGATGGGGAGGGATCCCCTGCGCGCTGGGAGGGTGGAAGGGCAGAGGCGTCCTTGCGGTCACGCAGCGATGGGGAAGCGGTGTCTGCCCCTGGGGCTTTGTGCCCTCTCCTTTGGGTCACACAGCGATGGGGGAAGCGGTGTCTGCCCCTGGGGCTTTGTGCCCTATGCTTTGGGTCACACAGCGATGGGGGAAGCGGTGTCTGCCCCTGGGGCTTTGTGCCCCAGCCTCTGCACAGAGGCTTTTCAGGTCAGAAAGGGAAGAATGGCACAGGTCTGGGTCCCTTCAGTGTTGCAGAGGCAAAGGATGCCAAGCGTTCACTCAGTAAGTTGTCAGATGAGGGAGGTGGTGTCTGCCCCTCTGCTTTGTGCCCCGGCCTTTGCACAGAAGGTTTTCAGATCTGGAGGGCAGGAACGGCACAGGTCTGGGTCCCTTCAGTGTTGCAGAGGCACAGGATACCAAACGTTCACAAAGTTGAGTTGTCAGATGTGAACTAGGGGTCTTCCCCCAAATTTGTGCTTGTCAGTTCTGGGCAGTTTGTCTTGTTTGGAGCCCTGGATGGATTCCAGTCTATTCTGGTGAAGCCCATTCCCCCCAGGGTTCCCTCTGCCCCATCGAAGTTTGAATACCACTCGTGCATTCTCTCCATCTCTGCTTTCAACCCACAGCCAGGGCTGGTCTTTAAAGTGACAGTGGACTTTTATAGCTGGAGGGAGGGGGAAACAGCTCTAAAATGTTTATTGCTAAATGAAAATAACTTAGATTTGTGAAGTCCAGCATTGGATATCTAGGATAGCAGCAGAAAGGCATTTGATTGTTTCCCCCATCAGACTGTGTGCGACCCTTTGCTGTGTTTGCATTCTAGCAGTGCTGCCTCTAAAAGTGAGTTAGGACTGACTGGACATTGTCTGCTCCTTATCCTCTTTTCCCATCTGTTCTTGGACAGGGTGTCAGTTTGAAAGGTGGCCCATGTTGAAGTTCAAGGTTCAGGTCACAGGTGAATGAGGGAAGGCCGGGTTCCCCAAAGCTATTGTGACATGGCCCTATTCAAACAAAACAAAAACTACCACAGAGGGATGTTTAGTTTTTGTCCCATCTCCTTCGTCGCATGCTGAGACACATGGTGGTTGTGCATAACTCAGTCACTGACAATGGTAATTCATTTGCCTACTGGGGCTGTGTTTTGCTCTTGGTTTGGTTTATATGTGATTTATTTGCTGCTTTTTTGCTCTTCGTCATCGTCGTTGTTGTTTTCGTTTGATGCCCCGAGGTTAAGGCGTCAGTCCAAGACTTTGTCAGGGATGGAAAAAGTAACTGTCTGCTTACTTCTAATAAAACTGAATGCCAGTAAACAGCTAAATCTCTTGTTATTTAGCTCCAAGGTTTCTGAGCATTCTCCTGTTCCCTGTTTTGAGGTGCAGGGGTGGAAGGCAGCTCTGTGTCACCCCCAGCCAGTTGCTTTGTGTCACTTGTGCTGTTTGGCTCTGGCTGCAGCTCCACTCACTGCCCTTCCCCAGGGATGCTGTCCTGGCTGCTCCACAGGTTTCCTGGAGAGCCAGGAGCTGCACAGGGGCAGAGAAGGGAGATCCTTGGGCTACTGAGTTGACCCTGTGTGGTGGGACCCAAATTCAGAGACTGGCCCAAAAGGGGAATCTCTCACGCTGGACATGAGTCTCTCATGAGAACTTTCCTATGAGAAGAGGACTTTGCCTGCTGGAGAACTGAGTTGGCTGCCTGTAGAGTCAGGATTAATTCTGAAATTTCACTGTTAATGGAACAGATTAGATTTAGGTTCATTTTTGAGCTGCTGTGGGTTTAAGGATTGGAGCTGGAGAACGTTGGGGTTTACGTGAAGGGGACTGTTTTCATAACTTTGCCTTTGTGTCCCGGGGGGCTGCCTTATGAATGTGGAAAAAGCCCCTCTGTAAAGCAGACTTATAAACCTCTTTATCCCCCCAAGGTCTTTGGCACAGTCTGTTGATTTTTATTTGTGGTTTCATGCTGATTTGGCTTGTTGCTTTTAATCCAGCACATCTTAGTTTGGGTTAGTGTTTGTTGGAGGTTTTTGAGTTGGTTGGGCTTTTTTTTGTTTGTGGGGTTTTTTCCTTCTGTTTTGCTTTTTAATGGACTTGGCTCAGGTGATTTTTGGCGTGTGTGTGCTGCACTGCAGACTTGGGAATTCAACTTGAATTCTCAACAAAAGTTTCTTCAAAATCTGTTAGATTTCACCTTTAGGGAGAAACTGGAGATAAGGTGTGCCATGGTCTTAAATGGGGTGAGAGGCTCACACATCCCATGCAGGGATGGGAAGAGGTGTTGAGTTTGAGTCCACAGCCTCAGCTTGCAGGGCTTTGTGATCTGAGGACAGTGGGAAAACCTGTGTCAGCTTCTTTCTTTCACAGGAGAGTCCTTAAAATCAGCTGGTTTTGGGTCATAGAGCGCTTCACCAAAAGGGGATTTCCAGGGGAGAACTGGCGGCTTGAACGGAGAATCAGTGTGGCAATGAGAGGTGCTCCTAAATGTGTTCTGCTCTGGAAATTATTCCTCATGGTCCTCAAAAACTCTGCTCCTGAGCAGGGCACGTGGCAGCTGTGTGATGCCCACTGTCAGAGGTTTGGAGGACGGGGGTTGCACCGATAAAAGGGCTGGTTATTGTTTCACACAGAGGCAAAACAAACCCAGATCAATGGCACCAAGGGTGCCAGCACAATACTGAAGGATTTAATTTTGTGGATTATTAAATACCCTCTGGAAAGGAAAATATTAATTGGATTGCAGCCTTGTGAGTGAGCAGCAGAGATGTACGAGCAGCTGTGGCTTAGGAAAATAATTTTATCTTACAATGGGCTTCAAGGAGTTCCAAGTGGGGGAGGTTTGCCCTCGTGCAAGAGCTGTGGTGAACATTTCTGCTGTTGCAGAGAGCAGTGATGAGACACTGGAGGCAAAAGGTCTTGTATGATGTGTGTGAGTTCAGTGTTTGTGAATAACAGGCCAAGCTCTGAAAGAATATTCGTGCTGAGGTTGGTGTGTGTGAGGGATCCTGCTTGGAGCGAGCAGATTTCCTCCTGGGATTCCATAAAGGCTGCAGAGGGGGTTTCCTCACCCCACAGACAAGTGTCATGTCTGGCACTGAGGAATCCTGTTCTCTGGTGGGCTCTGCTGTAGGAAGAGGAAGTTTCTGAGCCCTCAGCCCCTCTGGGATTAAGTTTGACCCACGAAATCAGCAGCTGCAGCCAGAACTCCTTGCCTGGTGGTTGGTGCTGTGCTGCATCAGGTCTAGAAAACCTCCTGCTCTGAGGAAAAGAAAGTGAAGCATGGGAAGAAAGACAGACAAATAAATATATGGGAGCAGGGAAACCAACATCATCTCGTTAGCGCCGTGTCAAGGGCAGTGTAAAGGTGACATAGGATAAGTAATTTTGCTGTCAAAATTATTTAGAGATGTCATTAAACTGCTTAGGGCTGTCTCTGCTGCTTCAGGGCACAGACACCTGGTTTTAATTTGCAGTGGTCTGTGTCCAAACTTTCTGGCCTTATTCAAAGGGAGCAGTGCTAATTTGGTGGCAAGTGCCTTCAGTGAGCAGGGGATCTGAGTGGCCAGGGTGACTGAAGAGCAGGATTAACTCCCTCAGAAACTTGGTTCATTTAAAACTGCCAACCAGTTCGAGTCTGTGGGGATGATGAACTTTTCAGATGGCTTGTTGTGGTTCAGTTATGGGGCAGGGAGAGCAGAGGAGCAGTTTCCTATTGGAAACCTGTTGGAGGTGTTCAAGGCCAGGTTGGACAGGGCTTGGAGCAACCTGGTCTAGTGGGAGCTGTCCCTGTCACCTGAAGGGGGTGAAATGAGATGTGCTTTAAGGTCCCTTCCATCCCAAACCATTCTGTAGTTCTGTGATTGGCCCTAGACTTTGGAAAAGAGATCCACTCTGTTTTTATTTAAGTATTGCTTGGCCAAAATATTGTGCTTGCAAAATCACATTGTTTTGTCTATATTTTTTCCTTTCCTATCAATCATGTTTGTTTGCTTTTGTGGGTTTTGTTTGTTTGTTTTGCTTTCAACCCCCCCCCCCCTTCTGCATTGTCTTACCCTGTTTCTCTTATGCCCACTCTATTTCCATTATCTGGAAAACATCTTGCTACACAGCAGATTCTCATTTGGCATCTGTGCCCTGTTCCCTGTCTTCTTTCTTCTGTGTTTTGAAATATTGAAATGCATCTTCTTCACTTTTCCAGCTGAAGAATCACCATTCACACCATTTCAGGGCTTTTTTTTGGTTTTCTGTTAGGGCAAGCTCACCTCCCTCACCTTCCTGACTTCTGGCAGATGGCACTGAAGAACTCTTTGTAGGGCCCTCTGTCCCAAACTCAGTTTTCCAGCTGAGGACAAGGAAAGACTCTCCTGAGGAGTTAGTTAATGTTGCAGGAATCACGTGCAGTTTTGTAAATAAACCAGCACATTTTTTAGCACCTCTGCTTTACTCTCTCCCTGCTCTTTGAGTGAAGGTGAATCTTCTGTACACACCACCTGCACTGCTGGAGCAATGCATTTCCTTTCTGTTATTTTTGGCTCTGTTATTTTAGCAAAACCAGGGCGAGAACAGAGAGGAAATTACACATTCCCCTGGGTCATAAATACAATCTGATAAAGGATTTTCTTGTAACGTGTCTGAGGATGAGGAAGGATGGATGGAGGGAATTCCCAAGCACTGAAAGGTTCTTGCTCATTCACTTTGCCTCCAGTTCATGTGGAAATTGTAGCTTTTGCTTTATTTTGCACATGTGTAACAGAGCCAAAGAGTCTGGGAAATACCATCAAGCCCAAATTTGCCCTGTTCTTTGATTACCTGTATGAAAATATTCCCGTGCATCAAATCCCTCATTTTTAGATGTCAGGACAGCTTCAATAACTATGGAAAGCAGGCTCTTTAATCTTTTATATCTTCAGCTAGAAAGAAACTTGCAGCAGTGTTGCCAACCAGCTGGGTCACTGGAGGCAGAGTCACCTTGGTGCAGCATCTACAGACATCAACCAAGGCCCCATGAGAGTTCCAGAGAACTGGGAAGCAGGAAAACTTGAGAGGTTCTGGTGATAGGAGAGACACTGGAGGCAGCCATTTGGTCTAGAAAGCACAAAATCTGAAATATTTCTAATGATGACACTGGAAAGATATTGTGTGTTTGGCTGCTGGTTCCCAGTTGGGTGCTGGGAGTGTTTCAGGTAATTCAAAAAGCAGCTCTGGGGTGTTAAATGGCTTCACTTACCTCGGGCCTGTGAATCACCACAGCTTCTTAGTATAAAACTTTTCCTTCTGAAGGCGAGCAGAGTGCTCTGCCAGTGGAGTATCTTACCCCAGGAGCTTGCATTTATCCCCCAGCCTCTGGGGCAGTGCTAATTCAGGAGTGGGGAGCACATCCCACCCCAGTGGTGGCTGCTGCTCTGCCCATCTCTGCCCATCAAATTGCAAAAACTCCCTTGCAACCCCATCCTTCCTTTTTATCCAGAGATGGATGTGATAGGTGGTACTTGGCTCTGTGGAAGCTGCTTTTGCTGTGTTGCCAGGGCAACCAGAGATGGCCCCTGAAGACAGGAAAGGGCAAGCATTCCTTTCTGCTACAGTCTGGAGCATCAGTGATTGAATGAGATTAGATAGAATTAGATAATCCTGAAATTCACAGTGATTTGATGCCAGACCTTTATTAAATAAGTAAAAGTACCAGCCCTTATAGTAAAAATGAATTCTTTTAGATCAATAACTTTTCCCACCGTTCACCACAGCTGTGATCCTTGAGATCTCTTTTTTTCTGTGACACGGGGTGAACCACACAGACCTGCCTTTTTACATTTTTTATTTTTTTTTCTGTATTTTTTTTTTCCCCTTAGAGAAGACTGTGATATCAATTCCTCTTTTATTTCCCCCTCGTGATTCACCCACTTAACCCCAAAGTAAACTCACAGAGGAAGGCACTGCAAGGTTCTTCAGTGATGGTTCAGTGCACTCGAGTTTACAATACTGGGGTTACTTAAACACTGTACCCCATTAGTCTGGAGTATTTTACAGTGTTTTAAAGCCAGTTAAAAGAATGAAAATGAGTTGTATGTTGTGAATGGCTGGGTAGTTTTTTTGTTCCTTGTGTATTCCATGCCTAAAACTGTTGGGACCTCATCCATGCCCCTGGCATGTTCCTGCTTAGCTGCAGTGGAATTGAGACCTAAAGTAAATGTGGGTTAAAATGAGGATGGCCTTTGATCACAGTCAGGCAAGATTTACATCCCTTTAACTCTTGTTGACTTCTTTTTCATCTTTAGACTGGCATAGCTTGTGTCAAAATCTGGTGTGCACCAGAGGACACCCAGCAGAGCATGGAAAATGTGGGGTGTTCTGTCCTTTAAGCAGTTTTATTTCTTAGCAAGCTACATTGGCTCTTTCAGGGGGCTGATTTATTTATATATATATTTATTTTTATATATATTTATTTATATATATTTATTTATATATATTTATTTATATATTTTTATATATTTTTATATATATTTATATATATTTTTATATATTTATTTATAATATAATCTATATAAAGTATAATATATATGTAATATATATAATAGATATAATTATATATATAATATATTTATATATTTTATTTTTATATATATGTATTTTTTTGTGGTGGTGGTGGTGGTGCTGCTGTCCCAAACAGCACTGCTGAGGGTTTTGCAGGCCCAGTGTGCTCTCAAAGCAGAGAAGGAGCAGCCCATCCAGACTGAGCCTGGCTACTCTTTATCAGGATGCTTTTAATTCTGAATTAAAATGTAATACATTTGGGTTTTCAAGCCCCAAATTAACAATGTGATGCCTTAAAACAATTTTTTTTTTGGCTTGAAATTTATGAGCTGGTCATCCAGGTCTGTGGATCTGGACTAGTTTGTGTCAGCAGCGTGGATCTGGTTTTTTGAAGTCTCACCTGGCTGTGATGGGTCTCTCAGAAGTAAATTCAGTAATTCTATGAGGCTGGTGAATATTTCTGTCCCCTGGTGTGTGCAGAGGGCAAAAATCATCCTTGCTTTGGGAGGATTTAGTTCTCCCTTTGATGTCTCTGCTGTTGTCTTTAAATCACCATAGAATCTGGGGAAAAAAAAAAGCACGTGCAAAGGATATTTGAAATTATGTGCTCTCTAAGTTACTGTGCTTTGCCTTGAGCTGTGTGATGCCGAAAAACTTGCATCTTGAGAGTCATTTTTTGTTGTGGTGGGACTCCTCTAACCCTCTGGACTGCTTTTCATACCAAGCTCTGGAAACAAGAGCAAAAACTAATCCCCCCCCCCTTATTTCTCATTCACAAAGTTGTGTGGAGGTGTAAGATCAAACACCTTGCAGAAATCTAAGCACATTACCCTGGTGCCATTGTCTCAGCAAAAAAGATATATTAGTTTAACATCTTTTCCATTAACAAGCTTTAATTTGCATAAATTATATCACCCTCCGTTAATTTATTATGACTCGTCCAGTTCCTCTATTTCATTATTTCTCCTGGGGGTTATAAAATTCCTTGGATTATTCTGCTTATGCTTTTTAAAATCCAGTCACAGTGCCGTGTTTTCCTGTTTACTTTGTGTTTCCTCATTGTTCTGAGGCTCAATAAAAATCTTGAGTGAAGACTCTGGAGAACATCCCGGGATAACTATTCCGAAAGTCTTTGAGAGCAACTTATCTAAATCTGCTGATTTAAATCTATTATCACTTAGGAAGTTTCTGTTTGGGAACCTCCTAATTCACTGCTGGATTGAAAAGTATTTCATATCCATACCATATCAGGACTGGCCTTTTTCTCCTGGCACAGAAAGAAAAATATTTGTTGAATATTCTTATTTTTTCAGCATTTCTGGTGGTTCTACCCTTCCCACCTGATAATGGCCCGAAACCATTATTGCCTCCTGCCAGTTTACAAACCAGTTTGGAGTTCTCCCATGAATGAAGGCATTGTTAAAATCCCACGTGCAATTATTGAAGATTAAAATCTCCCTGGTGGGTGGGGAAGGACGGGCCTTCCCCACCACAGAGGCCCTTCATGTTGTGCTGCTGGAATATCCAACTGGCTTAAAGCCTGTCACTCCTTAGGATTTGCTTCATGCCTCCAGTGGGATTTCTGCCTTTTTGCCTCCTGTTCAGTGTTGGTTTGATCAGAAACCCGGTGTGTGGAGCAGCTGGAGGTGCCTCTGTGGAGGGAACGCTGCTTCCTCTCCATCCTCTCCACGTGGTGTTTGCTCCTGGCCAGCCCGAGCTTGTGGGTTTGGGTAACGAATAGATGTGCTGGGCTGCAAACAAATGACCTCTGTGGCTTTCTCGTGAGGGCCAAGCCTTTCCCCCACCTCGATGCTGTTCCAGTTTGCTCTCTTGCCTGACTGCTTTGGTTTTCTCCTGATCCTCGCTGTCTGCTGCCAGATTACGAAGGGAGGTGGAATCTGAGCTGCCTAAAGATGTGCTCACGTGTGTTCTGTCAAAGCTGCATCTCCTTAAACAGCCACATCCACCTTCCTTTGGTGTGTGCCTTGAATCCTCTTGGAAGGATGTCAGCACAGGAGAACAGGTGGGCTCGTGGCACATCTGGAACCCTCACCTTCCCTGCTTACCAGAAGGACTGTTACAGGAAATGCCCTCTTGTCCACCTCCCTCTTCACTCTTGCATTCCTCTGCAGAGAGAACCCTCCCCAGCTCTGGCTGGCACTGAGATGCTGTGCTGTTAGCCCTGCCTGGCACGAAACATCTTGATATCCTACGAGCTGTGAAACTTGACATATGCTGAGGCAGTAACAGGAAGAGAATCTTCCCTCAAAGCTTCCCTGGAATGTTCTGACAGTATTTAATCTGTCGGGGTCTGCCGTGTCATTCAGGCTGATCCCAGTAGGCCAACGGGTTAGAATCAATAATACCCTTGATCAGCAAATAATTGTGCCTTGATCAGAGAATCCTGGTAATTAGAGCTGAAAAAGATGCGTGGCATCACCCAGGCTGCTCCACAGAGTGCTGGGAAACGTGCTGGCATTTCAGTGTGTGTTTTCTGGGGGCTTTTTTGGCTGCTCTTGCAATGCAGTGTTAGGTGGGCTGGGCTTTGGAATAAGGGCTGTGTTGTTAATCCCAGAGAGGGACCAATTTTGGGTGCTGCGTTATTTTCCCTTAAAATGAAACCCCCTGTTTTAAAAATAGATGAGAGAGAAGTGGATGATGAGGAGAGGAGAGGAAATGACCCCTTGTCATCCAGGGAAACAGCTGGAAATGGAGTTCCCCCCGTGTCACAGCCCCTGAGGCTCCATTCCCTTTTTAGTAGCTGCCCTGTTTATCCTCAACCCTCTCTTGTGTCAGCCCCAGGAGCACCTTCTCCACTTCCCTGGCCAGGAGGGATTCCCAGGGAGCAGAAGGGATGCTCAGTCTCCACAGATCACTCAGTTCTTACCTGTCAGCAAAGACTGACCAAAAAGAGAAGCTCTGCAGTGGCAGCACTTTGGTGTGATCAGTTGGGCTGGTCCGAGGGCCCTGAATCAGGGTGAACCCACCCTAACAGGGTGGAGAAGGTGGAGAAGGAAAATTCTTCCTTTTATACAGCTCTTCAGTGGCTGCTGAGAGCATTTTTTTTTGTTGTTGTTCTGTGGCATAAATTAGAGCATCTCAGGGCTGGCTGAAGGCTGAAATGGTTTGTGAGTGAACATGTGGGGAATGGTGTCAGGTGTGGGGGGAGAAGGACCTGAGCTGTCATATGCAGAGAGCTCATTAGATCTTTGAAATTGAGGAAATAAAGCTGGGTTTTGAGTTTTTTGTGCCTGTGTGAACCCATCAAACATGATGGTGGCTGCTTGCCTACAAACAGATTAGGTTTTTATTGCTTTTGCCACCTCTGTGATGCTATATATATAAGGCCCAGCTGTACTATATATATAGCCCAATAAATCTGGTTTATGTCAGTGTGAACTTTGATACACTTTATTAATATCACACTCGTGGTTTGGGTATTTAAATATGCATGGCACATACAAAACTATTATTTAGCTTATGCTTATTTTATTTAATTGTTTTAGATTTATAGGACAGCTGTCATTGGCTTGTAAGTGCCATGCAATTAATTAAAAATACAGTCAGAAACTCAAAACTGCCCTTCTGGCCCATCTCAGTTATCCCTCTCTCTTCAACTTGTGGTTTATCCACCACGTGGACAGGAAAAAAACCTCAGGAGCCTCAGCTGAAGAGCCTTAAGTGAATCCTTCCTGGGTTAGCAGTGCAGAGAATTTGTACCAAAGTTTTTCTGGGAAGATGAAGGAGGGGAAAAGGTGAGGAGGGATCAGGGGTTGGAGGGTCAGCAGCTCATATGGCCCCAAACCTTTGCCCGTGGAGTTCTCCCTCTTTGTGAGCTGCTCTAGTGACCCTTCCTGCAGGGAAGACCTGAAGAGACCTTTCCTCCTCCTCCCTGTGTACCAAAAGCCATGAAAGAAAGCGTGTGGGAGTTAATGCTGAGTTAATCCCACCGGGATACCCACGAGGTTGGGAAGGGAATGTGCATTAGCATGTCTTGGCTTTCCCTTACTGCCAGCAAGGAACTGTGAGGGAACACTCCAAGGACCTGCTGGGGACTTGCAGGGCAGGGATGGCTTGGTGCAGAGTGTGTGCTGGCTCCTGCTTCCTCCTGCCCTCTCTCCCCTGACCATGGTTATCAGTAGAATTATAGAAATAACATTATACTGGTTATTATTTTTTTGGCACATCTGACCCACACACCCCATAGGACTTTGCACACCCAGCAAGTTTAAGTTCTTTACAGGTGGAAGCCAAAAGGCCCAATGACAGCATTTCCCCAGCTTTGATGAAGCACTGCTGTCCAAAGCAGCCTGAAATGTATTTGAAATAATTCTCTTTCCCTGTTACTGCTGAATTAGCCCTTCATAGGCTGCAGAGAGCTGCTGCTGCAGAGTGCAGGGTGAGCTCCCTTCCTGTTACCTAAAGGTCAAGCATAGCCCCTTTCTGCTGCATGAGGTGACAAGGGTGTGATGAGTAATTAATTTAAAAAAATACATGTGTATGTTTTTGAGGCCCCAGAAATGCTGACTGAAACCCAGAAGGAAATAACAGAGCAGTTGCAAACCTGGCTCAGAAGAAACTGTTTCACTGCACGAAATACCCACTGTTGCACTTGCAATAAAATTAGCAAGGAGGGAGCAAGGAGGTGGAGGAGCTGTCAGATATTTTTACAAGTGCCTTTATTTCAACAGCAGAGATCTTGGGGCCAGGTTTGTTCCTTGTTTATACAGCACACCAGGAGTTGTGTTTGGGGACTCCAGGCTGGTGGTGGAGCCAAGGAATAGAGAGTCAGGATCCAGACAGGAGCTGTCTCCTGCCTCCTTGCCATGTTTCCCTGTCACCTGCATCCCGTTCTCCCTGCCCGTGGAAGGACAGCAGCCCATCCAGCAGCGCAGGACACAGCACTCAGCAAACTTCTGGGTCTTGTTGTGCTTCATTTCCTCGCAGAGAGGATAAAACATAACTTTATTGTCAAGAAAAAGGCGAGCTGTGCTGCAGCTGCAGGTTGGCAGGTGAGGGAAGACAGGAATTAAAACTCTGAGGAGGAGATAACGGGTGAGAGGCAGCAGCTCAGGAGCTCGTGCTACGTGTTCTTGATTTAAAAAGCATATTCACTGCTTGTGTCGTTCAACAGCAGGGCCAGTACAACAGATCTCCCTGAAAAATAAGGTGCTCTTGTGTGGTGTCCCCTCCTCCGGGGGAGGTGGAGCTCTTCTAATCTCCTTCCCCTTATCCCTCTCTTCCAGCTGACTTCCTGGGCTCGGCAAATAACATCTCGAGGAGCCACAGGGATCAGTGGCTTCCCGAGGGGGCCAGAATTTCTTTCCACCTGAATTCCACCTTGGCAGCCTTTGTGAAGGAATCTGCAGTTATTGTTCGTTCAACTTGTATTTTTAAATACTATTTTCCTTGCCTTTCATTTACCTTCCCAACTTTAAATGCGATTTCAGAGGGGATCAAAAAATAAGAGTTCCAGCTGGCACCCAGTGTCCAAACAAACTCAGAGCTCTGCCTGTTGGAGGGCCTTTCCTCTTGCTCTGTTTGGGAATGACTCACCTGCCTCAGCACAGTGCAGAGAAAGAGCCAGCTGAAATGTCTGGAGGGATTTGTCCATCTGATCCCTATTTATTTTAATAGGGCATTTAGTTCTTAGGAGCTGCCTCTCAGACCTGATCTTGTGTCTCCAGAACCAATGGGTGTAAGATTTTGCCCCTGATTTGATTTACTCTTTATTTTGGCTGTTTCTCTTGAGTATCCAGTATCAGAATTTGGGTTTGTGCTGGGGTTTGGTTTGGTTTTGCCTGTGCAGAGACTACACCGTGGAGTTCAGGTGATGCTGTGCTGTGCTTTGACATTTGTATTTTGCTTTTGTGTTGAGCTGGAGCGAGGGAAATCCAGAGAAGGAGTTCAGATCTGTCTGGAAGAGACTGCACTCCCCTCCTCGTGCAGGGAATTCCTGGCAAGACAGTCGTTGAGCTGTGTTTGCATCAGGGATCCCGGTACCAGTACCATCCCAGTACAGCAGATAAACTGCAACTGGGCTGGAATCCCTGCTCGTTTTCCCTCCCCTTCATCCCTGTGCCCCGCATTTCTCCCCCTTCCCTGAGTGAGAGTCGCTGTTTGCTCTCCCTTTGGGGTGGGGTGAGGAAAAAGGGCTGTGTGGCAATGCCTGCAGGGAGCCCCAGCCCTTCCACCCCCACACCCTGCCCTGGGAGGGACCCAGACGGGCAGGGTGACTCATCTGGGGCCGGCTGGATCCTGGGGCTGCTTTTGGGGAAATGAAAGGCCCCCGGGCAGGGCAGGCAGCTGGGGGTGGTGGCTGTGCTGCTTGGCCTCTCTTTCACTGAGCTGTGAAAGCACAGGGACCCTGTAGGAGGAAGAGGGTGGTTTTTGGTTGGGTTTAGGAATTGATGGGAGAGGGGCACTGAGGGAAAAGTGGAGGGAGCAGGGAGGAATGCTTGACACACCTCTGCCTTCTGCATAAGTGCAGCAGGGCCATCTGATGCCATTGTGGGACATCTTCAGTGCCACTGCAAATCTCCTCCAGAGCTGGCATGGGATGACATCCGAGTCCCTGACCTTGCTGTGTCCCCCCTGAGCTGTGAAGCTGGTGAGAACACCAGCAGAGGTGTGTTCCAGGTCTGGAGGGGAGCCACTGCCCCAGCTGCTGCTCAGCTCTTCCTTCTGAGCTCAGCTTCCAAGAGTCCCCACTGGTGTCCATCCTTTGCTCCGTTGGTCATAGCTGGTGTGTGGACTCGGGAATCTCTGGGGAATCTCTGGGGACTAATCAGGGAAAGCAAGCCTGTCATCAGGAGATTTAAATTCAGTCTGCAAGTGTCCAGTAAATCAGAAACATTTGAAAATCTGTGGCTAAACCCTCCGGGTGTTTTATGTTACCTGAGCTGCTCTGTGGGACAAGGTCCTTGCAGGCAGAAGAGCTGGAGTGAGAGATGGTCTGAATCCAGACTAGACTGGAATCGACCCTTTCTGTGATCACAGAGAGCAAAAGTCAGCTCTGCTTTCAGGATTTCAGTGGCTCTAAACTTGGGTGGGGATAAGACAGGGAGAAGAGAATCCCCTCACTTCTTACCTGCTCCCTGGGAAATGCAGGGAAGGCACTGGATTTTACCTGCTCCCTTCCTGTGCCTTCTGGACATGCTGAACACGGGTGTGCCTGTAGGAATGTGTGAGGACATGTGTGTGCTAATGGCACCTAAATATAGCAGCTCCTGCTAACCTGTCAGGTGCCTGCTCTCTCTCCCTGTGTCAAATCAGGGATATTACTCACCTCCATGACTAATTCCCTATGGAAGGGCCCCTAAAGAGGGTTAGAAAACAAGTCCTCTGTCGCTCCGGGGCACAAAACATTATATCTTTTTTGTGGTTTTTTTTTCCAAATTTGGCTAATGAGTTGAGAAACTCCTGTGGATGGAACTTACCCTGAACTGGAGACAGGGATTCCTGGACAGGAGTAGAGCAGGATTACGGACAGGATTGGAACTGGTGGTTTCTGCAGGAGGAAGATGGGATGGAAACGTGCCCAGGGTGGGATTTCACTTTCACTTTTAGGGACTTCTCCAGTGCAGATGCTCCCTGGTAAAGCAGAGCTGCTTACAGTGCACAAGAGGATCATGTGGCCGCCGAGGAGTCTGTGTCTGGTAGAGCTGCAGGGGGATAATTAGGATTGGCACAGAGTGTAATTGGTAAAGCTTGTGCTTGGCTGGGGTTTTTATTTTAACAGGCCCCAAAAATCACCAAGTAAATAACAACTCAGGGCCTTAAATTTGCTCTCCCGGCACCTCTGAGTCCCCAAACACATCAATTCAAGAAGGAAGAGTGCCACCTATTGAGCCCCACATTCCCCCTCCTCCAGGAGGCCCAGTGCAGGTCCAGCACCATCCAGGTAAAGCACCATCCAGGTGTCATTCTGTGATGGGAAGGAGCCACAGCCTGGGCTGTTCCTCTCATTTTAGTGTCCACACTAAAACCACTGTGTTCTTTAGTTAGATTTTTAACAGATGTGCAGTGTTTTGGGGTCAGTTTGCCATCAGCAAAAACTTCCAAATACAAATACTTGCTCCTTTTCTGGAGCGAGTTCTTGGTCTTAAAGAAAACCTGAAGGAAACCTACAAGACTTACAAATAGTTATGGGCAAGTTGTGTCCGTGCAGTTTTATGTACAACAGATGGATGATTTGGTGGCATTGGATGAAAGATGGATTGGATGATGAGCATTAGACTTGCTTGAGAACAAGGGCTGGTGCGTGAGCAGGTTTGTTTTGTTGTGTGACTGGCTGGAAGTCTCTGCCCGTGGTTTTAGTGTTGCTGGAAGCCTTGTAAGACCACACTGTCTCTGTCAGCAGCTTGGCAGCCCTTTCCCACCTTTGGGAAATGCTTCAGTGCCTAAGAGGGGAGATACCATCCCCAGATAAAATGTTTCACCTTTAAAAACTTCCTCCCACACCATTTTACTCCAATTAATTTTGGCTCTGGTTTTCACTCCTGTGAGAGGTTAATTTTTTTTCCAGCCTTCTCAGAAAACTCTTCCCTTTGGTATTTCTTTTATTTATTTTTTTTTCCTTTCAGCTTCTTGCTTCTCATTCTTTTGATGAATTATTTACCTCTCTTGTATTTTTTTATATTCTCTTTGTGTTTACCTTCAAAACATACACCTCCCAACACTCCCTACTTCATTCAGCACTCCCTGGAAAGCCACTGTATTTGTTGGGTATTTATTTCCCAGTGGTATTTTTATATACAAATGTATTGTAAATCGCGTGGTATCATCTTGTGTTGCTCCCAACGTGCTGAGCCAGCTGGTTGCATATTTCTGTGAGTGGTTGTGGCTTATCCTTTGGTTTTGTTAGCACACCCAGGGTGAGGGAAGCCGTGGTTCTGGGTGCTGCACAGTGGTGAATGATGGGCACTGTCCCAGGGTGTGCAGAACACACCTGTGAGCAAGCAGGGATTGCTGGGGTCAGGACACAGGTGCAAACACCAGTGTCAGATCTCCCTTCAGTTACTCACAGATCTCAGCTCAGTTTCTTTTTCAGGGGTGCACTGGTTACTGAGTGGTGGGAGCCCCAAATTTCGAGTCAGGACTGTGCTGCCTCAGGCTTGGATCCCGTATCATTTTACCACGTGATGATGGGCAGGTTGTCCCACCATACTTGCCCTTGGTCTCACTCATCATCTAGATGATGGTCCAAGAGTAGAATCCTAGCCTGTGCCTCTTTTTGGAAGAGCTGCTGCAGGCCTTGGAGTGCAAGGTTATGGACAACTGCAAAGTGCTGTTACTGCTACCCTGGAGCTGGACTTTAATGTTTGCTCATCGTGTCAGCTGAGTGAGGAGAATGGGTTTCACGGTGTGATTGCAGGGACTGCACCCTGTGAAGCTGATAATCAGCTCCTTTTTGTTGTCCTTGTCAGAGGTGTTGTGATGCCCACAGCAGGTCACCTGTCTGACACCCCATTTCTTCACACAAAGCACTTGGAATCTCAGTGTCCCCTCTCAGCATTTAGGTTCCCTCTCTGCTTGGCTCAACCAGCACATGTCATCTGGCTTCTGAGTAGGGGTGGGGTGTGAGGGCAGACTTGATCTCCTAGCACTGATGTCCCTGTCGAGGTGGACTTTCAGATGTGTTCTGGTGGGGCTGTGTAGCAGTTCAGCTGTGGAGCCCATGGAAGCACAGTGCAGAGTGAAACGTCTGCACACCGAACTGACAGGCTGTGGGAGATGCATCCTTGCCTGGAGTAGCTTGTGATGGAGGATGAGTGTCCCCTCAGACATGACATAGCTCTTTGTGGGGCTCTCAGCCGAGCAGCATCTTGATGGACCGAGGGCATGTCAGTCCTTAGCAGTGCCAAGAAGAAGGGAGGGACCCCCCCTCCGAGTCAGAGAAGCTAAGCAGGAATTTGGCAGTGCCTTCAGCCTCATGCCTGATACTCTCAGCCTCTCTTTCCGTTCATTAATTCCACTCTGTGCTGCAGCTGAAGAGCACGTCTTAAAACTCCAAGGAGGCATGTCTAGTAGTTGTTCAAAATCAGTTAATTTTTTATTGGATTTGAAGTCAGACTTCATGGGCCAAACCCGCCCCCGAGGACTGGGGATGGGGAATTGCAGGCAGCCGAGACTTATTCCACATAATTGACTTTCCCTTCTGTGTCCACCCTCACTCAGATTCACCTCAGAAACCTCCCTGTCTCTGCCTTTCCTCAGTGCCAAGGCTGAGGCCTCTCTGTCCCTCGCAGCCTCAGCCATCAAGAGGTATTAAATTAAACATACACACACATCACAGCCCTCGGGCTATTAACCCCCCCCACGCACACAAATAAGCCTTTGTGGCCTAAGAAGAATAACTTAGGCTTGGACCCTGCTCTAGCCCAATTCATTCCCACACCTGCGGGGAGTGACCTTCAAAACTTGCTCCAGGCTCTGTCTCGAAAGTCGTTTTCTCATTAGTGGAAGGGAAATGTATTGTGGAGCTGTTGCTGTGGCTCTGCACCCTTGGGGAGGTGAGGGCAGAACAACACTGCACTCCCTGCCCACGAATCACAGCAGGCCCCCCTCGCTCCCAGCTGGTTTTCTAGAAACCCTTCTTCCCTGATTCCTCCTCCTCCCCTTTCCTCCACAATGACATCATTGAGATTAAGGAAAGGCCTTGCAGAGTGTCCCCAAAAAATTGTGATGAGCAGGGGATGCTGTTTCAAATGCTTTGGGCATCTGGCCATGCTGGTGGCTCACAGCCTTCTGCCATCCCTGTCCAGGACACCAGCTCAGTCCTCTGTCCCCCCTGATTCCTTCATGGGCATTCGCTCGGCCTTGGGGCTGATCCTAGGACTGAGTATGTTTTAAGACAGTCCAATTTATTCCCATAGTAAACAGAATTCCTTGGTTTGGTACCAGTGTTTATACTTCCAGCTGCCATCTCTCTCTGTAGTAAGGGGAGAAAAAAAACCAACCCCAGACCCTCCTGTTGTGCTTCGAGTCCTTGCCATCCATCACCCAGGGGTCACAGTAACTGCAGCTCATATGCTCAGGTCTCAAAACCTGGAGGAAATCAGTCTTTGTTACATGTGAAATAAAGCAGTCTATGGGGAAAATAACCATAAATGTTCATTATTTGTACAGGAAAATCAATTTGTAGGCCAATTGACCAAATAAAGTAATACAATTTGCTGGGAAATCCCCCAGGTGTGGCAGGCAAATCACGGAGCGGGGATTGAAGCAGTGGTTTGCATAGGTAATGTGTGCTGGTTTGGGGTTGGGAGGGATGTGGGAAGGGAGACAAGGCTTAAGGAAACGGATAAAACGACAGAAAAGGGGACCTTGAGCTGTGAAAGGTAACAGGGAAAGGAGGAGAAGGGGGAATGGTCTTTTTGCTGGTTTTACATCACCACACGGTGTGTAACACAAGGGAGGTGACAGCAGGAGCAGAGTGACAGACACAACTGCTCTCGTTCTCCCTCGTTTTGTCCTTACCCGGCAGATCTTGTGCGAGTCATTTCCACCGTGCAGGCTGCGTGTGCAGTCAGATAATCGCCCCAAAATGACTTAAGGGGGTGCTGTGAGTCCCCTGCCAGGGGTGACTGCCCCGTGCAGCCTCAGTGCGGGGCTGGCTGGTGCTGAGCAGTGAACAGTGACACCCCCGGCGCGGTGACGGGCACTCTGTGCCTGCACAGCTCTTTGTCACCGGGCACTCTGTGCCTGCACAGCTCTTTGTCACCGGGCACTCTGTGCCTGTACAGCTCTTTGGGCACTCTGTGCCTGCACAGCTTTGTCACCCGCGCTCGGTGACACCGCTCAGGTTAAAGGAGCGGGGGATCAATTTGTCAGTCGGTCTCTTCCAATTATCTGAACCACGTCCTTTGTGCTTCCCTCGTGGAGGCTCTGTGTGTGTGTGTGTGTGTGTGTGTGTGTGTGTGTGTGTTTGTGCACATCTGAAGGCAGCGGGATTGGGAGGGAGAGAGCGGGGCAGCTTCAGCTGGTTTTCACTTGAAAGGATTGAGTTTATGCCCACAGCACCTGACGGCATTGCTCAGGTACTGCAGCCCAGTTCCTGTGATTGTTGAAAGGGGTCCACAGAGCTGTTTCTCCACACTGGATGTGAATGTTATTTTCCCTTTGGCTTTGGAAGTGCAACAGGCAGCTCCTGGCTCTGCAGTGGCCTCGCTGTGTGACTTAATTCATCATCTTACATATCTTCACCATGCTGTGAAATGGACCTGCTGCTCCTCACCAGCCTTCCAGATGTGTTAAATCCTTTAAATAACAGAAGTTTATAAACACACTGTGCTTTCCAAACAGAAAGTGTTGTGTCATGGCAGCGTAGCAGATGACAGTTGGCTCAGACTCCACTGGGTTTTGGCTCTGTGTGGTAGGGAAGGGGCTCCAGGGAGGCTGTGGCTTCACTCCTGTGCATGCAGCAGGTGTCAGAGGGTTTGATTTGTAAAAGGGGTCCTTCCAAACCTGGATTGTCACCTTGAACACATTCTGCTCAGGCAAACTCTGCCCATGGTGCCACATCTGTGAGTGAACCTTTCTCTGTTTTGCTTTGGTATCCACGGTTTATGAAGCTTCTTAAACACCAGGCTTTTTTTTTTTTTTTTGCAGAGTCTTAATTAATATTGGTGGTTTTCTTGTTTGCTTTGGATTTTCAAGGTTTGCCTGGGCTGAGTCATCCCAGGGAAGCTTTGTGGGCAGACCTGGCTGTTGCTCACTCCTGAGGCAGCAGCTCCGTCCTCAGATTTTTCTGACCTGCTCGTCAGTGCTGGGATCAGACTTGGAACACCACAGGATGGGGATCTTTTTATACCTTTACCAGCCTGGTTGGTCTCTGTGCAGGTGTTAAATGGAGGCTTGAGCTCAAGGCTCTTGAAGAGGGGTGTCTGCCATGCAGGGAGGATGTGCTGGGTGGTCCTGTCACGGAGGCAGATGTGGCTGGTTTTTGGCACCAGCTTCCCTGGGGAATACTGGGATGTAACTCTAAGCTCTGGTTACTCGTCCCCGCTGTGTGGAGCAGCTGCTGTTTCTCTGCTCCTGTCAGTTTGGTTGCTTCAGTTTTGAGGGAAACTGAGGGGAAACAAATCCTTTTAAAGCTGAGAAGCGTTGCCCTCTGGTTAGTTGCCATCTCCTGCCTGTGACGAGAGTGGTCCAGCTGTGGGGATGGACAGGAGGTGATTCTGGGGTCAGTCCAGCACCAGGATGTTCGAGGTGAGCAAGGCTGGGGTTGGGGGCTGCCACTCTGCAAGCTGAACCATGAGCTTATGGTTTCTAAGTCATCAGTGATCAGTATTTTGATTCACTTCAGTACTCTGGAAGCCCAGCTTTTAAAGATGGTGTTGGATTGGGTGTTTCCAGCAGAACCAGCTGTGGCTCTCAATAACTACAGCAGCAGTGAAAATCTTCTTTCATATGGACAAGAAAAGGAGGGACTGATGCAGCAAATCCAGGTCTGTCTGTGCCATTAGGTGAAGAGAATAATTAGTGAATTTTCTTTGTAAAACATGGTCAGCTGTTCAGATGAAACCTGGTTTGATTTCTGTTAGAGCAGCAACAGGAATTTGGGGAGAAACTTAACTTCTCTGTTTGATCTCGTGAAAGTTGCTCTTTAAGACAGGGAAGACTTATCAAAAAAAGAAAAAAAAAGCTCAAAACAGAACTCGAGGCAGAAATTGCACCCTGCCCAGTGAAGAGCTGCAGTGGCTGGTCCTCATTTTTGTAGGACTTGAACACAGCCCATGTCCATCTCTTTTTGGCTGAGCAGGCTCTGAGCCACGCTTGGATATCTCAAGGATCCCAAGTGCTTTAATTGTGTGTCTCCAGAGCAGAGTAAGAGCATAAAGCCCAGTCAGATTCCTGCTGATGAAGTATTTCAGACTTGCTGTGCTCTCTTGGACCCGCTGGAATGAAACTTTGGAGTGAAACATTTACACCTGAGGGAACGATGGGCCGTTGATTTTGTTCTCTTGTGTTTTTCTGCCACTCGAAAGGTACAGCAGTGAGGGGAAGGAAGACAAGGGGAAATGTCTGAAAGCATCCATGCCCTTTTGCTCCTTGTCTCTTCACCAGACAGGAGGAGCAGGAAAGAAAAAAAAAAAAAAAGAGAGAAAAATATGTAAGTTTTGCCTTTGTTTAGGAGATAGCAACAGTGTAGCACATCCTCAGCTGGTGTAAGTTGACTTTTGCTCCATTAATACTGACTTACATTGCCTGAGGACCTGGCTTCACATCTCTGCTTCCTTCTTTGCAACCTCAGACTGAAAGGGACAAAGCCATTTGATGTGGAAGCAGACACAGAAAACAAAGACTAGGCCACTTTTCAGCCTTCTTCCAAAGAGTTTTTGAAAACAGGTAGCTCCAAAGGGGCTGATAGATTTTTCTCTCTTAGACTTACCTCCCTCCAAAGACTGGAAATTCCAGTTGGCTTCTCCAGAAACGCACAGCTCTCGCTCTATTAACAAATTATCCTTTAGGCTTTATAATTCACCGAGAGATAATAAATGGGAAATGTTCCCTTCTGTTCACAGATCTTGTTCATCTGTTTCTTTAGGGCTTCAGAAAATAACATTGTTAATATTGATGGGGAGAGCTGCAGCTTCGCTTCCGGGGAACTTTTCTTTTGGTTTCAAACGTGCACATTTTCTCCACTTTTAGCAGCACCTCCAGCTCAGTTTTCTCTGCGCAGCCTCAGACTCGACACATCATTCTCTGCCCCAAAAGAGCTTCCAGTATAAACAGGATAAACCATATAAACAGGATGGAGAAATAGGTACAAGGGAGGGAATGTGTTGGTGATGGCTTTTTATAGCAGGAGACCGAGCACCATGAGGTCAAGTGAGTTGCTTGGGATCACACAGGGAAATTGTGGTTAAGGGTAATTTTCTTCTCTGGTAAACTTCACTTTCTCTCGGAAGATAAAATGCCCTAAAAAATGAGCCTGGGCTCTTTGTGCTGGAGTTGAGAGCTTGTCTGTAAACCAGTTGACAACAACTCAGAACCATTAATGAGGAATCGTCACGGGGAGCCCTTGAGAGCCTGCTGGGGGACAGTTATCCCCAAAATCTGTTGTCCCCTGGTGACAGCTCTTAGACCTGTTTGGTTATGCCCACCTGCCTCCTCAGCTGGCTCCTCTAGTCGTTGCCAAAACCTGTAAACCACTTCCACGAGACTCTGATGAAGAGTGTGACACAGTCCCCAAAACCTGGAAGAGTCTCCGTGCTCTATATTGCCTTAATTTTTTCTGTCTGTTCCCTCCTGCTCCCTCTGTACTTTGGGCCATCCCTCCTGCTCTGGAACAACCTCAGTGTAACACTGGTGTCCCTGGAAGGAGATGATGAACAATAAAGCTGTCAGTGGTCAGGTGAAAGGGCTGGGCTGGGGCTGGCAGGGAGGCAGGAAAGCGCCGCGGAGAAGCCGCCGGCTGTTGTTTTATTCATCTGTTCATTACTGAACACCAGAGCAGGAGGTGGGATGAGAGCCTGGACACCTTCCTCTGCCTGTGACCTCTGTTTTGATGGAGTTGCTGGTAAGCTCAGGGCAGCAGAGCTGTGCCTGGGCCGGATTTGCTACCGAAACAGTCCTGGTAGCACGTTGGGCTGGAACAGCTAATGAAGGCCCAGGGGAGAGGGGAGGATTATCTTGGAAGGCAACTTGACCCTTTCTTAGGTGTTTACACTAATCACAGCTGAAGGTAAATGCAAACTCTGTCAGTTATTCTAGAGAGGGATGTGTGGTCTCCGTTGCTGTGTAATTTCCCTAATTAAAGCCATTTGAGTGGGTTTATTATTTGGAAAAGTAAAAGAAAAATATTCCTGGCTCTCAGAACCTCCCCCTTTCCTTTTCCCTATCTTTATTATCAATAAAAAGAGAGAGAAAATGCTGTCTGGGCTTGAGGATTTCCTTCACATATGGAAAAGATTTAGAATTCTCCAGCTCCCAGCATTGGCAGCGCACAAACCTCCCCTCTTACCTCCCCCCAGCATTTCCAGTCTGCTCCCTGTATTTCCCAGCTTTACATATGCAGAAGGAATGCATGTGCTGGGGTTTTGTTTTCCTGCAGGATTTTGTTTTTTGTTGGTTTTTTTTTTTTTCCCTTTTTATCCAATAGTAATTATTTTAGAGAGTTGAATCACGGGCACGTGAATCATCTTGCAAACAGCTTTGATATTTTTGTGCAAATTCGTTGTGCATTTGCATTTCTGTGCTTTTTTTTTTTTTTTTCCCTTTTTTTTTTTAATGGTACCGACTTGGCTGCTGGAGAAGTGGTGACTGCAGGGACTGCACCTGCTCATCTGCTTGGGTCAATTCCCGACGGGATCAGACGTCCAGAGTTTGGCTGGCAGTTAACGTGGCCCGGCAAAAAGCTTTGCTTTCATGTGCATTATTTTGTTTTGTTTGGTTTTTTTTTTTTTTCCGTGGAGCTTTTTTGCCTTGCAGCTCTCGGAGCAGAGGCCTTTTCCATTGCTGGGATCAATTAAACGCTCACCAGGGACTCTCTCTCGGCAAGGAATCTTTCCTTCTCTGGCTGACTTTGAATGTCACACCAGGGCGTTCAGCTGTTTTGACCTTGTTGCAGTAGCTCCCAGGGCAGGAAACCTTTCCTAACCCTCCCTTCCTGTCTCTCCCCCAAGTCCCATGCTCTCCGCCCGTCATTCCATCTGCGAGCTCTCCCAGGGCTCTTATGCAACACTTTGGATTTTGGAATTCGTGGCTGGGAGGACGGGGCTCCAGGGGAGAGCCGCGAGGGGGTTGGATGGGTGGGGGGGGGGGAAGAGAGATTTTATTTTGTAACTCCTCTGACCTTGTTTAGCCACCCGGAGCGGAATTTCCCCCCCAGCTCTCTGGAAGGGAAGAAACATCCCCTCTGTTTTCTTTTCCATCTTTCTGACGGTCCTTGCCTTTCATGGCAAGAACGATGGGGCTTCCAGGCTTCTCCACTCGGGTAACCTGCTGCTGTCCCCAGGTTGTTGTGTTTTTTATTATTTTTTTTTTAATTGCAGTTCAGTCTCTGGATAGTGGGTGACTTTAAATAGCGTGCCGGTCCCCCATCTGATTTTTTTCCCGGGGAAAGGAAATATGCCTGTCTGTGATTTTTTAAAAACAAAGCAACCCCCCACCCAGACAATACTTTGAGAGGCAATGAAAGCAATTAATGGTGTCAAAAGACCCTGGGAGGGTGAAGTGGTGAGTGACAGAGGGCTGGGCTGACGCAGGAGCGGCCGGGTGGGAGCTCAATTGTCTGGGGGGACCGAGGGTTTATTGACTCAAACTCCAGCTGTGCTTCGTTAGCTGGAATCATAACCCACAAAATTAATCTTTAACAATGTATGAAGGGGAAGGGAGCCCTAATGCACCAGGCAGTTCTGCCGTGCCCTCAACGCTCGCCCCTTGGAAAGGCTTTGGAGAACTGCAGGAACGTTTTAACTTTCTAGTTACACTAATTAAAGAGAGATATTGTGTTCTCCACCCTGGATCCAAGGAGTGGGGGAAATCCTCTTGCTGTGAAAGGAGGGTGCAAGCCTGGAGAGGTTTCCCCTGAGCTGAGTCAGTGTCTGTCCTGAAGGGAAGCTCTTTGGTTGGACTCCTCTCAGGCCCTGAAGAGGTTGTTGGAGGGTTTGTTGCAGGTTTATTATTAACTGTGCCATAACTCTGCATCAGCATTTTGGCTGCCTGGCTGTTTCAGCTCTGGGGAGGGTCCTGTGTTCCCCCCCCTGCTCTCAGGGGCATATTCTGTTCCTTACCACTTTCTGTCTGTCCTCCTGGACTGGGCAGCTGGCAGGCAGGCAAGCTGGCTGTGCTGGATGAGCTCTGAGCTGTATTTACTGCTCTCATCTTTCTGCTGGGGGTTCTGCCCCTGCTGGGACAGCTGCTGGCTCTGCAGCCCTAGAAAATGCTCCTTCTGACTCACTGGCCAAAACAGTCCCACTGGTTTGAAGAAGCCAGCTGGCAGAGGACACCTTCCCCCCGCTCTTCAGGTGTGTAAAAATGGGGTTATTTAATGGGGAAAGGAGTGTCCCAGGTGCCTGGCTCTCACAGTGTGTGACTGTTGGTTTTGGGTTGTTTTCCCAAGTGTAGACTCATAGAATCATGGAATGGTTTGGGTTGGAAGGAGTCTTAAAGATCATCCAGTTCCAGCCCCTGCCCTGGGCAGGGACACCTTCCACTGGACCAAGTTGTTCCAAGCCTTTTCCAACCTGGCCTTGGACACTTCCAGGGATGGGGCAGTCACAGCTTCTCTGGGCAACCTGTGCCAGGGCCTGCCCACCCTCACAGGGAAGGATTTCCTCCTAATCTCTGATCTGAACCTACTTTCAGTTTGAAGCTGTTCCCCCTTGTCTTGTCTCTCCGGGCCCTTGTAAATAGTCTCTCTCCACCTGTTTTGTAGTCTCCCTTCATCAGACATCCCAGTGAGTCTCAACCAATTGGGAGGTAGTTTATTTTTTAAAAATGCTCAAACCTTTATACAGGGTTCAGGACCAGCATCCCACAGCTGTGTGAGATCAGTGCAGTGACACTGCCACCCATACACGAGCTTTTTAAATGTGAGATTATGAGGTTTACACCGAATACCCGTAAATCCTAACATACCTCCCCACATCTGGTGATGCCACTGCAGTCTCTGAGTGTGTTCTTGCTCAGTGCAGACCTTACTACCTGCTGCCACTCGCCACTGGTACTTGATAACCCTGAATTGGAGTCACTGAAGGTGTCTCAACCCACTGCTCACCTCTGCAGGTACATTGCTGTTCTGTGATCTATCTGCACAACTGAAAAAAAAACTTCAGCAAAGCCCAGGAAAGATTCCTTAGTGTGTTTTGGAGTGTGTTTTTTGTTTTGTTTGCAGCTTGGACCAGCGCCCTTGGAAGTCAATGGAAAGGCAATTGATTGCAGCAGGTTCTGGGCCAGGCTTCTGGCTACCTTTGTGCTTAATTTAAAAGTAATGTGTATCTACTGGTGAATGCCTCTAAACAGATTAAGAAAGTGCAATTGATTCAAAACTGACTATAGATGAATATAAAAGGCAAAATTGATTGGCTCAGTCTATTTTAATTTTCTGTGAACTGAGAGACGCAGTAAATAAATAAATAAAAGCACCCCAAAGCTGATGGCAAAAAAAAAATGCAAAGTACAGAGTAAACAGAACTTAAAAAAAATAAATGCACTGCTGGGGCTGGAATGTTGGGGCTTACAGGGACACTGGAACCGCTCTGGTTCTATTGTTGTCCTACAAAAGCAGGGCAGGTCACCTGTGACCAGAGGTCGCTGCAGATGCAAATTCTCTTCCTCCATTCACGCTCATTTATTTGCCTTTTAAGGGAAGATGTGTCAGGTGTTACCTATATAGGTACATCTGCAATATCTGTATGTTATATATGTGTGCATGTGCAGCAGCTTTAGGTGTAAGGGTACAATTTACAGGAAGGCAAAGGAAAAGCCCCCTGAGGAGCAGGGGAAGGGGTGACCCGTGCTGTGGCCTGGGGGCTGTTTCCGTGGGCTCAGCACCTCCCTGTTTGCTGCACTCTCACTCTGCTCGGGGCTGACGAGTCCCTGGGCAGTCACTGAGACCTGCTAACTGCTCCGAGGTGCCATAATGGCCATAAAATGATTTTTAGTGTCTGATCTGTGCTGTTCTCTTTAGCCCACGAAGCCACAGCAGAGAGCGATTTCCAATTATTCTGGAGCGGAAATTTGCACCCCCCTCCCTCCCCGTCCCCTTTAATTGCAACTCCTGAAAAACACAGAAAGCTTTGGGTGGTGAAGCTCATGCTGGTCCATGACAGAAATCTGGTGCAAATACTGCCCTCCTTGCTCTTCCTTTCCATCCCCTCGCTTTTCCCTTTCTCTCCTCACCTCCCTGCTGTCCCTCTGGCTCCGAGGTGACTTTGGGCAGAGGATGAACTTGGTGCACATTCTCTGTTTGCACTGGAGCAGGAGAGGGGCAGGGGTGGAAATGCACCTCCCACATGAGGGTTGGAGACACACACACAGTGTATAAAGTGCGTGTCTTTCTCCTTGTGGACGTGTTTTCCCGTTTTTGTGCCAGCTTGGCCCACTGCTCTGCTCTCCCTTGGGTGTCTGCTGTTCACAGACAGCTGCATTCTTGGCTTGGACCTGCATCAGGGTGGGAAAGCTCTAACGTGGCTCCTTGGGGTGATGCCTTCCAGATGGATTTAGCTAATTATCACAGCGATTAGGACTCCCCTTAATGAGCACAACTGGAATTTATTGACAGAAGTAAACAAGTTTTTTGTTTTGTATTTGTGGAAGGTTCTTAATTTATTTAATTAAAAAAAGCACGGGCTCTTCCATCATTTAGTGTTCCTGTTCTCCCCTGCAGAGAGCCTGACTGGCTTTCCCAGGACCTTTGTGTTTTGCCAGGTTTACTTGGAAAGTTGGAATCGATGTTTCAGAGGAACTGTTATTAATTCAGTGTTACTCTGCACTTATTCAGCCTGTTCCACACACCTTTCTTCCTGTACAAAGCACGTGCACAGGACTGTGCTTCCCTTCCCCCTGCTGTGGTTCCCATCCCAGTTTCACCATTTTGTTTGCTAAAATTTTAGATTCTGGGATGGGTTGGGGGGGGGGGGAATGACACCACAGTCTCCCTGGGTTTCCAGGGACATCTTCCACTGGGAGTGCTCATGTTATGGCTCTTGTCTTGGTCAGTCACAGATGGAGCCAAACAATCCTAAAAACCTGTTCTGTCCCAGTGGGAGCTAAAGCCCAGCACAGTCTGGCTCAGGCTGCACTGGGTTTGTGTCTTCTTGTGGATCAGGCACAGAGGCTGCAGGAACAGGGTGATCTGTGATACATCTCACTTCTTGAAGAGAGGAGGAGGTTGGGACCAGGGTCATGCTGTGCCAGGTTCTGTAAATGTGAGGAAAAAGGCCTCCTGGGAGTTCTCCTCCTGCATAGCTGTGCCATGTCAGCAGTGAGCTGGTGAGGGAGGAGCACTGAGGGACATCTCTGCAAGGCTCAGTCCATCTCAACATGCAGATGAGCAGTGGGAAGTAGCCTCAGTAATTCAGGCTGAAGTTGCTGTGGACTGTTCAGTGGTGTGAGAGGAACCTGCTGCTGGCTGACACAGGCAGTTTTCCCCCTTTACAGTCAGAAGTGCTCTGGATTATCTGGATCATGGCTTCCCTGGGCTACTGGCAAAGGTTTAATTGAACTTAGTCCAGTATGTTAATGTGCAGGTAGGAAATACTCTGGAGAGAAAGATTGGTGCCATCTCCCTTTCCTATTGATGTGGATCAGACACAAGCTAGGAATGAAGAGGTGGGAGAGGCTGGAAGGGCATGACTTGATTAGAACTGGAATTAAATACAGCTGTGCCTTTGCTGCAAAGCCTTTTGCAAAGTGAGCAGGGCCTTTGCCCACCCACCCTAACAGTGGGACTGACAGTGCTGCCTTCTCAGGGCAGCTCTTTGAGAGGAGCTCCTTGGGTTTGAGTTTCCTGACCAAGTCCTTTGTTTTCTTCTCTCCTCCTCTTGCCCTTTCCCGTTGCAACTGATTCCAGAACCGGGGCCGCCTGGCAGAGAAGAGGACGATCCCTTTACCTCCCACCAGGATCCCGAAGAAAGAGCTCCCCTCGATTTTCTCCCACAGCGACGACAGCGAGGAGAGCGACAAGAGCAATGGTCAGCACCCCGAAGTAAAGCAGGAGGAGGATCTCCACATCAGTATCATGAAAAGAAGGTACTTTTCCTGCCAGGGAGTGCTTGAAGTGCAGGAGCAAAGGCACAGAGAACTGGGCAGCAGGTGACCAGCCTTTGTGAGCCCTGTGGAGTGACCCCCAGGGCCTGAAATCAGAGTGCAAATGCCACATTATAGCTCAGAAAGAGTAGTTGGGTCTTTTTTGTTCTCTTTACTCACCCCTGTTTGGGGCGAGTGGGGCTCTGTGTGGCCTCATGTTTGCCCTCAAGGCATCTGGATTTGCAGGCTGTAAGTTGTGTTTCACTCTCTGTGCCTTTGTGGCCAAAGAACTACATGACCAAAAACTTGTCTGTGGGCTTATACAGAGCTGTCTGAAAGCACACAGTGGTGCATGGGTCCAAAATCCTGCCTTTTGCTTTCAGTTGTCCCCAAATTCAGATGTAATATAAACTGGATAATTCAGCGTTGGGGAGCAAAGTTTGGGAAGGAGGTGTGGAGCAGCAGTGTGTGGTATTTTATGTCCTGTGTCAAAGGAAGTACAAGTGTCAAAGAGCATCCTGAGAACCTCTGTAGTAGTGATGTAGAAGTGATGAAGTTGCAGCAGGAAAGAGTAACCCAGGTGAGGGCTCACCTCAGTGTTTACATACTTTGATCCTGTTTTTCCCAGTACCACTCACATTTCTCCTGGAATTGTGCAGCATTAGAGGAGGAGGAGAAGGGATTGTTTTAAGTTATATTATGGTAACTGTCCCTTGGGCTCTCATGTGTGGTCTGAGTGCCCACAATATTCAGCTGCAAAATTCTGGGTTCTCTCATCCCTCTGAAAAAAATAGGAAGTTCAGAAAAGCTGTAACTACAGGAAAATAGATACCTAAAGGCACTGTGCCTCAGCCTCCCATGCATATCATTGCCACTCATCTTGATTGTCATCTCCCTCTGATGCATAAAATCACTCAGATTCTAAGACAAGCCCTATAAAAACAGAGGAGTGGGAACTGAAGGCATGTAATTGCTTTCCTTATGTTTTATATGTTTCTTGCCTCTGAGAAGATAAGCTATTTCCCCCTTACCTTCCAACAGATGCTGGTACATCCAGCAACCAAGAGCTTGGGAGTAGGGAGAAAACAGCAGAAAAACAACAAAACCAGCAACCAGCTCTTCCCATAAAACCCTCCTGTAATTAAAGCCTGGGTTTATCATTGCAGCTGTCCAACAGCCACGTTCCAGGGTTATCTCTTGGAAGTGGAAGGGTGTTTGGGGAATGCATCTGTGCTGTGTGTGTGCACAGGAGCCACTGAGGAGAGGAAACCCTCCTAATCAGTTTTGGTAAACTGCTCTTCTTCTCCTGCCCCCTTTAATTATGCTTTTAATGCTGCGAAATTATAGTGCTAGATTGTCTCATTAGGAGGGAGAACAACATGATAACTGTATAATTGATATGCTGGGCCCCCCAAATATAAAGTGCTCTTATCTTAAATCTTTAATTACTGTAATTGCTTTGCCTTGCTTATTAGGAAATGAAGGAAAAATACTTAGTGGTTATTAGGCAGTGGTCCCCCAGCCTGGTATTGCCGTGCTCTCCAGTAGTTCTCAATCAGTTTGTCTGAAGGTCTCTTGTTTAAGCTTTGTCTTGTTTCCTCAGAGGAGGACAGGATTCTTACCAAGTAGATTAGGCTCTTAATTGCTTTTGTACGGTTGCTCTCCTTTTTGTTTTCCTGGGAGCTCTGATGCAGTGTGTGTGTGTGGGGGGGGGAAAGCTGGGATAGCTGGAGCAAACAGGGCAGGCAGCATTCCTGATGAGCGCAGGAAGAAGAGGAGAAAAGAAATTCAGTGCTTGGTGCCCAGGCAGGGAACATCCACTGCTCCAATCCTCCAGCACTTCCAAGCATTTTGTCCCTTGGAAATGGGTCCCCCTGTCCCAAAGAGGGGGAGGACTGGCCGTTTCCAGCTGTTCCAGAGCCATGAATGGGAAGCTTGGCCCAACTCCTGCTCAGCCCTGCTGGAAGGAGCAGGCTCTGGCTGTGATCCCAGTGTCATTAGCAGGCAGGGAGTGAGGTGGAAGGTGGGATGGGGCTGGCTCTGGAGACACAGCCCAGCATAAAGGCGAGACAGCTCAGACACGACAGCTGGGACCCGGCAGAGACAGTGCCCCATCTGCTTTCTGCTTTAATTCACCTGTTGTGTCCTCCCTGATGGGCATGGATTGGGCTGAGGGTTTATTGTCCCCCACTGAGAGGAAGAAATAGGTTAAACTGTGATAGGAAAACAAGGTCAGGGCCTGAGCAAACCTGTGCTTCCCTCTTTTGCACCCCTGGCTGCCCCCCCCGTGTGCCCGTGCCATCATAAACACCTGCCTCACTGCTTTCAGCATTGGTGCCTTTTCTGCTTTCTCCTGCTCCCAGTTTCATCTGTGTTGACTGTTTTTCCTTCCCCTGCTGGCACGAGGGAATGCTTTCTGTTACTCTGAGGTCTGAAGAAAAGACTCTGGGGATTAGGAAAGGACTTGGAAGTTTGGTTTCTTGGCCGGTCCCTCACCTTCGCTTTGACACCGATTTCCTCTGTGATCTTGCCCATGGTGGTGGCCTTCAGAGGAGATCTGAGGCAGAGGAAACCTGCCTTGGCAGGTTCTTGCAGTCCTAGAAAGGAGCAGAGACCTGTAGCTCCCACTGAAGTCAGTGCATTCAGTGGATGCCAAATGATTTCACAACCACGTCCTTCCAAACCCGTGTCACTGTGCTGACACAGACTCCAGGCACTCAGCTCCAAGGGTTACTGGGACAATGTTGCAGAGGAAAAATCCTCTTTCTTCCTATCAGATTTCAGCTTCCTGAAGATCTTGCTCTCTTACAACACTGCCTACATGCAACAGTAGCATTGTCTAAACTCCCATGGTTTGGTTAAGCTTTCCTGACTCCTGGTAAGGATGTTTGTCTGGCTGGGAACATAATTTTTCCTCTGGGGAAAAAGAATGGTGTCACTATTGGGCATTCTGTACCAATGTCAACCTGTACAGTTATTTTAGCCAAAATAATACTGGCATAGCTGCACTGCTACAAGGACTATGTAGGGCAGAATTCAGGTAGAAAGAGGCAAAAAAAACCTTTGCCTTTTTCCTTTCTCACAGGCAGTTAACTAAGCTGCCTCTCCCCAGCAAGCTGAACTAAAAGTTAGGCCAGTCTTCTCTTTTTTTACCCATCTCTGGGTTATCCTAGACACCAAATAAGACATGCAGAGAAGTTGTAGAACCACCATCTCTGGGAGCGTTCAAAAAACGTGTGGATGTGGCACTTGGGGACAGGGATTAGTGGAGAACACAGTGCTGGGTGAAAGGCTGGGCTTGGTGATAACAGAGGGGCTTTTCCAACCTTAATGATTCCCAGATTCTAAGTTGGAGGCTGCAGATTCCATTGCCCTGCAATAGTTTGGAGAGCATTAACTTCCTTACACTCGCAGGGAGGTTCCAACCAGCACTGATAAATGCATTACCTCAGCTCGGGAGCTTTTCCACCCTGAGGTGAAAACTGCCTTCAAGGATATTATGTTATCCCAAGAAACACCAAGGAGATGAAAGCCAGTGCAGCCAGAGAATAAGGCTCAGCTTTAACAGTAAAGATCCTCACATGCTGTTGGATTTAAGCCCAGCATTGTCTTGTGGGTGCATGAATTTAATTTCTATTTTAAAGACTGGCCTCTTTCATTAGTGTGGGAGGGGAGGGAAAGGGAAGAGGAGAAATGCGATCAGAGCATCTGAGATTTAACAGGGTGAGTTAGGAGCAGCTTTGTCTAAGTCCCCAGCAAAATGTGATGGTGTGGCTAAGAATAAGAGGCAGTAATGTTTAAACACCTGTTAAAATGGTGAAAGTTTTTGACCTGACCTGTCTCTGAAGGAGCCCTTGTGGGATATCAGTGAACACCTACACGGGGCTGAGGAATGGGCAGGAGAGGTGCAAATGGATACATGTGGCAAAACTGCCTTTGAAATTCTTTTACTCAAAAGAAAAAAAAAAGAGAGAATTGGGAGCAAAAGTAGTAGCAGATTGTACAATGAGAGCACACAACGGGCTGGGTTCCTCGCCAAATAATGAACTGAGATAAAGCCATTTTGAGGAGAAATAACAAAAGCTGTCCTGTAACAGGGTGTCTGTGCAACGAGAAGCAGATTTCTGGAGAACCCCATCCTGCCCTTCAAGTCCTTCATCCTGTTTTTAGGTCACTTCCCCCCGACCCCCTTCTCTGGCTGTGTCAGCAGTATGACCCCAGTGTCTAACACCTGGCTGGGATTAGAGTTATTTCAAACCAGGGAAGAGCATTTGGAGGGAAGGTGCTTACAGAAGGAATGGTGGGACACTGTCTCCTTGCCCCTGGCCACACAGGAACGTTGGATGGAGCCCAGACAGGATGAGTTGCCCTCCCCTCACCTCTCTGAACAGCTTTCCAGCCTTCCCCTCGCTCAGCACCCATTTTCTAATAGGGAAATTACTGACCTCCATGAAGCCTTAATGGCTGGCACTGTCAGCCTTCCCTCTGCCTGCCTTCCTAAGTGGAAAGCTATTTCCTACCTCCCAGAAGGCTGCTGCTCTCTGACTCCCTAATTGATTGAAGATCAGACCCGAGCACCCCCCATTATGTTTGTCTCATGCACCTGCTTGTGATTCAGAGCCACGAGGTCCCAGTGCCTTCCCAGCTGATGTGCACAGAGCTGCCTGCCTTCTCTCGCTTGGCCTCTTCCCAAGATGCTCCCCAGCAGCCTAGGGATGAGAGCTGTGTGACATCCCTGCTCCCTTTGGAGCTCAGTCTCGTGGCAGGATGTGCCACACCACGCTGCTCCTCGCCTGGGCTGAGCTGACAGGGCTCTGCCAGGCACTGCACAACTGGAGAGAGACGTGACAGAGCAGGGCTCTGGGCTCCAGCGGGACTCAGGCTCTCAGATCAGACTCGACAGCCCTTCTCCTAATTGCCAGGACTCGAGAAGAGGGAGGCAGGGCCCCTCTTGTGGCTGGAGACACATTTTGCTGCTTTATGATACTTCTTCACAGCTCTCACTGGTTTTATTCTATCAGTCCCCTCTTCCTCCCTCTGCAGCTCTTTATTTTCTCTTCTCCTTTCTCTTTCCTCCTTCCTTCCCTTCCCTCTTCCCCTCTGAACCATGCACCACTTAACAACAGTCACCGTATTCAATAAATATATTAAAGATCCCTCTGGGAAGCAAAGGCTGGACTTGGTCCAGAGTGCCAGGAAGCGTGTCACTGACCTAATGAGGACATGGATTTGAGGGGGAAGAGAGAGAGAAAATGGCTACTCACTTCTCAGGGATGCTTCAGGATAAAATATAATAAACAGCAAGAAATCCCTCCTGTCTTAGGAGGGAGATAAAAGACCTGCAAGAAAGGTGAAGTGTGAGAGTGAAAGGAAATGAAACCTTGACCCACGAGTGCTCTTGGCTGCTCTCCATGTCTCCCTGTATCTGACATCAGTTCCATGGTGGAGAATAACCCAGATGCCCCAAGTCCAAGTTCTCAGTCTTGCTGTAATAAGGCCATTCTTCCAGCCATGGGTGAGGTTTCCTGAACTCCTGCTCATTGCCTGCACGAGCTTCTTAATGGTGGTGGCTGCCTGAAAATAGCCTGACATGGATAGAGGGAGACTCTGGAAGCTGAGACAGTGATAATTGTGAAGAGCCAGGGAGGAGAGAGGGGCCAGCTCTGTCCATCTGACCCAGCATCCAGCAGAATGGCACCTGCAGGTCCATCTTCCCAAGCTGCTTCCCTGCAGCACTGTGAATTCCGTGTTTCCATGCACGGTGGTGGCACCCAGGGCATGTTGAATTCCCAGCCATCCTGGGGGTGTTGGTCTGTGCCCATGGTACAGAAATTCCTTCATTCTCCCTTTTACCAGCGCTGTCCCTTCAGGTCAGACTTCTAAACCAGAGGATGTGGGAAAACCTTGTCAATATTTTTCTCTTCTCTGTGGCCTAGAAAATTGAGAGGTTCAGACAAACTCCATCCAAAGGAAGTGTTGGCCTTATAATTAAGGGGGAGTAGGAAGGGACAGCTGTGGGTAAGAGCTGATGCTGTAATGGGTTTTTCTGGCAGTAATGACCTGTTCCTGTAGCTGGGTGCTGCCCAGTGTTCCCCACGCTCCATAGGATGTGTCTGGGTCCCTGGATTCCTGCAGTGTGTACCTGGGACAGCACAGGGAGCAGGTTGGCCATAGTGCAGGAGCTCAGCTGGGAATGAGGGTGACAGGATGTTAGGGAGACACCTGACTCACTGCTGGCCCCTTCCCTGGTGTTGAAATCTTGCAAGGACCGCTGGAGTAAAAGAGAAATGACAGGGAAGGAAACAACTTAAAAATTAAAAACTCTCCCAGCTGCTCTCCATTATTTTGCCAGCTCTGCCACTTGCTTTTCTGGGCTGGATTCTCATTGCAGTCGAGGCTCCAGAGATGCCTTGAATAGCCTCAGACCTTCCTGTTAGTATTTTTTGGGTTTAATTCTTTGCCCAAGCCAAACCCTGACATTCCAGCCCCTCCTGAAGCAGCAGGTAGTGAATTCCCCCTTGGGCCCCCCTCCCTGCTGACCAGGCTCTGCAGGGAGCTGTTCCTGTGGGACCCATTTGGTCATTTTTATGGAACAATTAAGTGACCACACCATGTCCAAGCCCTCGGGTGGGTGAGGAGTTGGGAGAGAAGCAGCACCTGCAGCACCTTCACTTGCCCGACTGTGGATTTTATTTCCTCCCCTCCTCCTTTTCTGTTATTAATTTGTAAGGGACTGGCTCCTGCTCACCACTCTTCATACAACCCAAGGATAGGCCTGTGTAGGCGATACTTTGCAAATTATTAGTAATTTGATTTCAATTGGATGAATAACCTGTTCAAACAAGATGTACATTAGGCTCAGAAATCTAATTGGTGATAACGACCCAGTTCAGTGGAACGAGTGTCGGTTCTGCTCCCTGTCCCTCCCTCCTTCCCCCCTCCCCCCCAAAAAAAGATAATGAGAATTTAATTTCATTCTCACCTATTCATTTGTCTGAATGTGAGTGTTTAATTATCCATCTCGGCAGACGGATGTTTCGGCCTCGCTGTGGATCCCGAGCTGTTCCTTTGGGATGAGCTTTTCCCTCCCCCTCCCCCTTATCCCTCTCTCACAAAGTGCTCTTGGGCTTTGAAGTCGAGCTGAGCTGAGTCTCACCGTGAGACAAGGCCTTCCCCTGACCCTTGGGATCACTGCAGGAGCTGCACAGACCATGGGAAGTTACGTTTTATGGAAGGCTGAGATCATTTCACCCTCCAGCCTTGTGCCCCCTTTGGCAGTGCCATGGCTGGGAGGTACCTGCTCCCTTGGCACTGGGGTGGGATGTGGACCCTCCCAGTATGGCACAGGTTGTGCAGTCCCAGATGTGGTCAGGGAGCTGGAAGTGGTGACAGTTCCCAGTGTGGATGGGAGCTTTTAGACGAGTTATATTAGCTGGTATAGTATAGTTGTATTATATATTTTTATATATATTTATATATATATTATATATATATTTATAGATTTTTATATATTAGGTGTGTATGTATATTTATATATTTTTATATATATTAAGTATATATATTTTAGGTATAAATATATTTTAGGTATATATATATTTTAGGTATATATATATTTTAGGTATATATATATTTAAGGTGTATATATATTTAAGGTGTATATATATATATTAGGTATATATATTTTATATATATATATATATATATTAGGTATATATATATTTTATATATATATATTTATTTTTGAGGGTGCCGAAGGATGTTTTATGGACAGAGAAGCAGGAGGAGCACAAGGTTCTCTTTCAGCCTTGCAGTCTGATTTCCAGCTGGTCCCACTGGGTTTGGGGCTCTCTCAACTTCCAGGGAGCAGCTGCCAGGGTCTGATTTGCTCAGTGCAAGGTGCTGAGTTGGAATTAAAGGGAGGTTTAGGAAGGTTTTGTGTGTGTAGGAGATCTTGCATTCCAGGGAGCGGTGCAAAATCAGGCTTATCACCAGCTCCATTCTCCTGAGAGCAGGACAGACCCTTCTGGGCCTTTCTTGCCTGGTTTGAATTTGCTTTGTTCCTGGGATTCAGATCAGCTTACCTGGAGAGTCCAAATACTTCCCAGAGTCTGACCAAACTTCAGTTCATGGAAATTTTACTCAGTGCCCCACTTTGACCTTTCCTTTCCAGAAAGTTTTCAAACATTTTCTGAATTTTAACTTGGAAGAGCAACTGTTCCTGCTTTAAACTCAGGAGCTGGGAAGAGCCTGCTCCATTTCTGTTCGCAAATGAAATGCTGGGAAGGTGGAAATCTGGGATAGATTTCCTAGACTGGTAGATATGAGGAAGAAGAATAGGAAAAACTAGGCTCACGTGGCACTGCTAAGTGGAGTTCTGAGAATGGTTTTATTGGTGAACGTTAATATCTAGAAAAAAGAACTATTCACCCCTAAAAGAATAACCAGACTCCTTTCTGAGTCAGACCTTCAGGAAGAGCACAAAAGCTTTGCCATCACATTAGTAAAACTGGCAGCAGCCAGCATGTCTTGGATGTGAAATTATTTCCGTGCTAAGAGTTGTTCTCAGGTAATTTCAGGACTAGGCTGGAGCGGGAAAGCACTTAAACAGGCACTCAAACCTGAGTGAAGCCCCATCGACTTCTCTGGTCATGGTGAAGTGTTTTCTGGCCCAATTCACAGCCCATTCAGACCGGGGGAAGGGCTCTCTCTAACTCCAGCAGGTGTTAGGTGAGGCTCCTCCTGCAGCCAGATGCTCCACAGCCACACACCGCTGCTTTTTCTGCTGGGGGCAGAGGCAGGAGTTGCTGCAGGGCTACACAAAATGTGCAGAAAGTGCCTTTGGTTTCTGCTGCTCGTGAATATCTGCGGCCCTTTGGGAAGCTGCATCTGCAGGAGGTGATTTATCTGCCCAGCCAGGACCCAGCACGTTCCCTGGCAGGCTCTGGGAGCCGTGGGAGCGGGTTTGGGCGAGGATATGGACTCCAGCTTGCCAGGCTGGTCTCAGATGGCTGGGGTTGTCATCAATCACCATGACATGGAGACACAGTGGTGGTCACAGACCATCCCCTGAGCCAGGGGAGATCAGTGCTCCCTGCTTTTGAGAGGAGACACCAGACCACAGAAGGTCAAGCGTTGGCCTTTTCCCTCTGGGTTGGGGTGGATGCTGTCTTAGTAGCAAAGGGAAAAAAAAAAAAAAAATCCATCAAAAAAACAAGCCCCTTGGCTGCTCTGTTCATCTGGAATCTGCTATTGCTGCTTGTCAGCAGGCAGAGTGACAGAGTACGTGGAATTAATTTCCGAGGTGGGAAATTGCTAATAATTTATTTACAGCCGGGGCGGGTGCAGAGGAGGGGACACAGCACAGACAGATTTGGGTTTCCTTCATAAAATGTCAAAGCTGAGCTCGTTCTCCTTCCTCTGAATGTGGCCTGGGAGTTGAGATGACATCCTGCAGTCCCTGCACCTCTTGCACGCAGCAAGGGGAAGGTCTGTGGGTGCTGTACAGCTCACCTGGGGGTCCTGCCAGCTGTGGGCTTCTCATGGGGTTGGGTTTGGGGGGCCATAGGTGGGTTGTCGTGCTGGAGCAGATCTTTTTAAGTAGCAAGAGATGCAGCATTGAGCCCGTGCCACTGACCTCTCTGTTTGTTTGTTTGTTGACAGGATACACACCCACTGGGATTTAAACATCTCCTTCCGAGAGACCTCTTGCAGGTACCATTTTGGGGCACCCTCTTTGTATGGTAGGCTAAGAGTTTATGATATGGTTACTGGCATATGGATGCTGGGAGATGTAAATGAACATTTCTGTCAGTGCTGTGGGTTTGGTTTTTTTTCTTCCTCCCTTTGTTCCTCATTCTCCCCTTACCACCTCCCCTCTCTTTTGTTTTTATTTTGGGGAAAGTTGGGGGGGGGAAACAGTCTCTTTTGTGTTGGAAGAGAGGACTGATTGGACTTGTAAAGAAAACCCATTATTAGTTTTGATATGTTTACTCCGGTCCTGAGAAGGTGGAAATTCATAAATGGAAGGCAACCAATTGCAAACATGAATATTCCTTTGTGACCTCTGGGTCAGTTGATGTCCTGAGCATGGTGCATTATCTTTACGTGTTGCCAGCAGTCCTAAACTTTTCTAATCCTTTAAAAATACAGCTGCAGAAATTTTGCACTGGGAAAAAAAGCAAGCTGGAATTTTGAAATGTCTCTTTTATGCTGGATTGCCAGATCAGAGTGCAGCAGCTGAGCCTGGCAGGCACTGCCTGTTTTCTAGAACAAGAAAAATTAACCTGTAGAGCCGTGAAACTTCTTGGGGAGCAGGGAACTGAAGGAGGTGGAGGGTGCAGGACAGTCCAGAGTCTGGTTCTGTGTGTGCTTCAGACACATGTGGGTACTGAAGAAATCAGAAGCTGCTCCACTGGACTGCAAAGAGCAATCCACTAATAACTTTTTGTTCTGCTAAAAGTAGTTTTGGATGCTTTTGTGCAAACTTCCTGTTCAGTAAGAGACTGAAAAAAAGGTAGGAAAATACTACTACTACAACTGCTAGTGGACTAGAGGACCATTTGCAGCCTTACCTGTGCTCCTGGAGAGACAAGTTCCATCTCTTTAGCTGAGCACTGGAGTATGAATTAGGCCCAGTGAAGGTTGTGGGGGGAGAAGGGTGGGAAATCCATATGGATCACACTCCAGCAGGGAACAGTGGGGGCAGAGGTGCTCACTGGTATTAAACTAAGCACAGGCTTTGGCCCTGAAGCATAAACCCTCATAATTCCTCAAATTTACAACGTTAAGAGTGCAAAGCCCACCCTGCCAGGGAGCTCCCAGAGCCAGTCCAGCAGGCCCAGCTCACCCAACACTCATGAAAAGCAGCCCAGGTTTGGGAGTGGCAGCCTTTGGAATAAAATCCTTGGTTTGCTGCTATGAGCTTTTGGGACTCTCAAATACAAAAGGATGGATTCCTTCCAGGCAGACCCTTTCATGAGGCATTTCAGCCCAGAGCAGGGTTTTATGGCTGAGTTATAAACTCCTAAAAGGCAGGTTTGGAATGGAAGTGCTGACAACAGCCTTAATTAATGGCCATGTGAGCAGTGATTCTGCACAATGGCAACTGAGGGTGCCAACACCTTTGGAAATTAGAATCTCTACCTTAAAAAAAAATAAATTAAAAAAAAAATTGAATTTGCAGAGCACAGAGTAAAATAATGGTCTGATTTTTATGTCAGGTACACTTCTTGGGCTTCCTCAGCTGAACTGTTGGTTCCCTTGCAGTTCAGCTCTCTCCTGCAAGAAACATCAGTAATTCCTCTTGGGAAGAGAAGTTTTGTGGTTTTGCAGATTAAATGCTTAGTCCAGCTATCAAAAACTAGTTCAGGAGAAAAACAACCCATGTCATGCTGCGTGGCAAAAGAAGTAATTTGTGTTTATGTGTCAGCACGGAAAGAGGTTTTATGTATTTAAGTGACCTAAATTGCCACACGGCCCTGTGAGACATCTCAAATCCATCTCAAATCCATCATGGGAGGGCAAAAAGGTTTAGCTGACCTTTGTTCTCAGTGACCTGCGTGGCTCAGCACATGGGTCATCCCAAACCCGTGCCAGGGAATCGTTCCAAACCCCTGCAGGAGTGCAGAGCAGCCACCACGGTGCCTTAAATCCAGCAGGGCTGAGAGCTGCCACCTTAATTCACCTGCCTCTTTGTCCTGAGTTTGTCTTTGATCTTCCTTTCAAGTTGTCAGAGGATACCTGGATTCATTGGATTTAGCCACCTTAGAGTTGCTGTATGCATTGCCCCTGGATAAGAGGACATTTACCTGGGGACAAATCATTCTATACACAAAGAAGCAAAGGCTCAGGATAGGGGAATTGTCCTGAAAGGGGAGATTGGGATCTCTCTGTGTCTTGCCAGGTGCTTTGCTCCCTTCCATTTTAAGCTTTGAAGTTAATAAGGGTTTGAGTTGATGTTTACAGCTCATTTTTCTTCAAAATTTCCTGTCCAAGGTATGGACATACTGTTCCTGGAATAATTTGCTGAAATATGGTGAAGTTGGTCAGTGAATGATGCCCTTCTTTTATTTCAAGATGAGCCTGTCCAATTTTAAAGCAGTAAACACGAGGTTAAAACCTGGTCTCTGCCACAGCAGAGGGATTACCTTGCTGAGGGGGAGGCACCTCATGGAAATAAACCGTGGAATAAAAAGGAATTCTGAGGAGGAAAAGGATTTTCTTGCTATTTGTTGCTACTTGATGTCTTGAGGGAGCTGCAGGGAGGTGAGTGAGGAGCAGATAAAAGGCCATGTGTGTTAATCCCACGTCCTGGTGCAGCTCAGGGTGGAATAAATGCTTTGCCCACCTGAGAATTTCAAGGCACTGCCGGAGCAATTAAAGCCATCCCCGTTTCCAAGGAAGTCAAGGGATGTTTGTGCTGCCCATGTAGGGAAGGAGATGGTGTGTAATTTGGTTAGAGCTGCATTGCAAAGGCAAGGAGCAGAGCAGAGAGCTGAGGAGGCATCAAGGTGTTCAGCACATGCTTTGGCTTTTTTTGGCTGCACAGTGAGGAAGCTCTGACAAAACATCCAAGGGAACCTTTCTGCCTCCAAAGTCCTGCACTGGTGCAGGTGTAAAACAGTGTCTCTGTTTTACAAGGGAGTCTCTGCACTGCCACATGACCAAAAAGCTCCTTGAGGGTACATTTCAAGCTTCCTGGGCCCTCCAGGGGATAGTTTTATCCAGGTATCTGCCACGTGAAGGCTGCACAAGGAGCTGGAAGGGAAACAAAGGCATCATTTGCCCAGAGCAAATAAAATGCATTTAACAACTAGAATTTAAACAAGAGATTACAGTGATGTGTACCCAGCCCTTCTGGAGGGACATAAATGTATTAGGATGTATTTTAGACAGGCAGACATTTGGTCAAGAGTCTTGAGATCCATGTGTGACTGCTTGTTTAAATCTGACTAGAACATTCTTTTTGGGCCTTTCCACGTTGATGTGATTTAGGCATAAACACTTGCTCAGGCAGAACTGGGTTTAAACAGCAGTGCTGAACTGCTTAAACTGGAGTGTTGGATGTGCAGGTTTGGCTGGTGTGGTGCAGTGCACAGCTCTCAAATCACTGTATTTAAGGAGGAACAAGGCAGGTTAGGCAAGAACAAAAAAAAAAAAAAAAAACAAAACCATGAAACAAATCAGGCTGAGTGGAAAAAGCAGGTGAGAAATACCTGGGAAGTGGGCTTTGGAAAGATACACACGGGGAGAGAAAAGGAAAGCAGGAGAGGAGAATTGAAAAGTAGATGGTTCTGAGCATGTCAAGGCTGATCCTGAGTCAGCAGAAAGCGTTGCTGTGTGACAGAGGTAACGTTATCAAGTGCCAGAGCATCCTGCTGCTCTGCCCTTTAAGGATTGATATAGGGTGGCTTCTGGGCTGGGCTGTTTATTCTTTTTTTTTTTTCCTAGCATGCTCTTGCCTTTTATCTCAGAGACCTGAAATAGGTACTAAAAGGTCACAAGAAGTTTTTTTAGCAGCTGGAAGCTGGATGTGACCCTGTAACACCCTGCAGCCTTCAGCATCTGCTGCTGCCAGAGCTGCTGCTCGTCAGATAAGAGCCTTGGAGTCACAGCAGAAAAACCAGAGAGTGGCAGAGGAATGAGAGTCCCTATTTCTTCAAACAGGGACCTGCCTTTGCCTTTCTGTGTCCACTCACTGTTCCTGCCCCAGCTGGAAAGCTGGTGGGGAGCTGAACCAGTCAGGTTTTGCTCATCTGATTTAAGTCAGGGCAGGGGAGATGGGGAGATACCAACTGTGTGAGCTGTTTCCACAACTCATGGTGACTTTGGAGGACAACTTTGAAGCCTGTTCTTGACTCTGTGCTGTTGAAAACTCAGAGGGATCCCAGTGAGACACCACAGAATGTATTAACCGTGACTTGCGCTGATGTGGGGAGGACATTTATTCAACACGAGGCTGAATTCAGCCCTCCCAGGTTATTTCTGCTGTGGTTTTGGGGCAGAGACTGCTTAAGGAAACGTTTAAATCCTCATCTTGGTGGAATATCCAGAGGACTCTCACCTTTGGAACTGCTGGAGCTGTGAACCAGGACGTGCTTCCTGCAGGCAACGCCAAAAAATACAAGGAAGCTCTTGGCTAATGCCATTGTTGTTGGCAGTCAAGGCATGGCTGTGTGGACACAATATGTTGGAAGGAAAAGTCTTTCCAGGTGGGTGAACTGGGTTTGTTCATCAAACAGTGCCATACCTGTTTGATTTTAGACAATGGACGCCCAGCAGGTAAATGGATGTGCTCTTCTTTGTTTAACTGGGAAAGGAGAGGGAAAGTAAATCCACACCAAATCCACGCAGTGAAGGGACATTCACAGGAATGTTCTGTGTCAGTGAAGAGCAGCTGGGAAGGTTCAGCCAAGGAGTGAAGCCTCCATGTATTCCTGTGCTCCAGGAATAGGAGAACAGGCTGCTGGCAGGACATTCCCCAAGGTCCGTGGGAGAGGGTGAGTTGGGCCTTGGGGTTTTTAAGGCATCATCCAGAGCAGAGATACCTGAGAGGCTTTTTCTTCTCCCTTTCCTGTAGGAATAAGGCCAAGCAAGGAGAAAATTAGTACCTGTTGGAGTGCTGAAGAGTATTATTTAATCTGAATTAATTATTTCATCATTATTTCATTAGCAGTACTTTTTGCTCTTACATTCATTCCCAGGAAGATTTATTTGGCTATAGGGGTGGGTTAGGGAAAGGAGACCATTTATGGGCTAGCAGAGATTGAAAGAAGGGAAATAGGTAGCTGATAAACCAGTTTTAGCTTTCATTTTAAAGCTAAAAGGATACAATTATATTTCAAATAAAGGTGAGAAAAGCTGTTAGACAGCTACAAAGAAGAGGGAAAGTTTAATCAAGAGTAATTCTGTTCATGTTTGTCCCCAGTGTGTTGTATCTGCCATAGTAGGGGGGGTATAATGGACTTTTTGTAGGACAACCTAAAGGATTCAGGATAAACTGAAGGCATCTCAAGGCCTCTGTGTGTCACTGAGACACAGGTAGGCTTGGCTGCAGCTTTGGGAAGAATTCTTGATACATTTTAGCCCATCCAGGGATCAGAGAAAGACTCACATCCATCTGCTTTTAGACCAAAACTTCAAGGGCACATTTGTGGAACGGGAGATTTTCTGACCTCCCCCCTCTCACCCTTCTGTGAGACTGAAACGATCTGAACGTGCCTGTCCTTAGTGCTTTGGCTGTGTGAGTGATTCCTGTAGATCATCACTCCCCACTGTTCAGTGTCTAAACTCGTGCCCTGTCACCCAATTAAAGCTGCTCATCCGAGTATTTTAATATTTCATCAGTTCAAAGCCAGGCAGCTTAATGAATTGAGAAAACGAGGGGAATTCGGGATATTTAAAGAGCCCCTGTCTCCATCAGGCACAGCAGCTGCGTGTCAGCCACACATTCTTTTTGTTGGCTGGGCAAAAACACTTCTGTTTGTGTGTTTCTGAGGAACCCTGGAACGCAGCATCCAGGCAAGTTCCAAAACTTTCAGGGATATCTCTCCTCCCCATCTCCAGTGCGGCATCGCCGGGGTGTAATTCCATCTTATTTTTATTTATGGGCTTGCAGAGAGCTGAATGACAAAGCAGGATTACAGTAAAAAACGTCTTTATGCTTATTTCTACCTTATTTTGGAGTTGCCAGTGCTACTGATCATTTTTATGAACTGTCATGAGCATTAATGAAATGTTATGGGCGTTTTGCTTGGGACATTGCAGGATGATTAATTTGTTTTTTCAAGATCAGTCTGCAGGAAAATTTAGGGCTGTTTTGCCCATGGTTGGGGTTGGGGTTTTCAGGCCTCTCAGTTCCTTCCAGTTGGAAAAACTTATTTACCCCTCCTTCCTCTTTTCCCAATCCCTCATTTTTCCCCTTTCTTTCCTTTTTTTGGCTGTGTCTGGTGGGTGACATCTCATCAGAAGGTGGAGATACCTGAGAGGCAGAGGTGAGAGGCTGGCAAATTGTTGTCTGTCAAGGTCTGTCTTAGATTGATGTCTCAAGAAGGACAGAGAGTGACCAAGAGGTTTTTTTTATCAGGGGTGAAGTTTTAAAAGTTATCCAAAAGTTACACAATTTAAAAATCATAACCAAAGGTGGCCAAGAAATGGGAGGCAGCTTTCTTTCCTGAGCTTTGCCTGCTGGAAATCACACTTCTGCCTTCTGTCTGGAGCACAAAATTCCCATGGGGAACAGCTTACTCCTGTGTCAGCAGAGGTGGGTGGGAGTTTCCATTCCCTCCAGCAGGTCCCAGGCTGGATTCCTGAGTGCCAGGATGTGAAAGTGCTGTCGGACACATTGCTGGGTACAAACCAGGTGTGTGTCCTCTGGGTTTTTGCAGCAAGTAGAGAAGTTAGAGGTGAATTAGGGAAGGAAGGAGAGGGAGCCAGCAGGTGCAGCAGGAGGTGGTTTTTCCTCCCAGCAGCTCATGCGGCAGCAGGTCAGGGGCTGCCCAGCTTGTGCCAGAGAGATCCTGGAGTGTGGGAAGCGGGATGGGGAGAGGCAGCAAGGCATGGAGAGGTCTGGAGGAAGGAGGCAGCCCCTCTGCTCCCCGGAGCTGCACACCCACGTGCTGGCCTGCATCCAGCTCTTTGCCCCGGGCTCATCCTGCCCGTCCCTGGTGGAAAAGCGACCCGGGCTGTCAGCGGGTCACGCTGCCTGTTGTGCAACAGGGAAGCAAACTCTGCTGCTCCCCCTCACACCCCCCAGCCCCTTCTTCATTAGTCACCTGATCAGAGCCTTCAAATCCTTGACCCAAATCCTCCTGTGCCCGGCTTTAGGTCTTATCCTGCGCTGGCTGTTTGTCCACCGGCGACCTGCGAGGGAAGGTGTTGGCTGTGTGCTGTGATTAGGGGGATGCTGGGGATGTTTTGAGCTGTGTGCAAGGTGATAAGCAGGAGTGAAGGGAGGAGGGGACGAGCCCTTGATCGGTCTGAGCTGCCAGCTTTCCCTGATCCACATCCCATCTCCGTTTCTGCTGACTCAGTGACCCTGGTTTTACTGCTGGGAGTGTCAGACAGTGACCTTGCCTGTCTGCTCAAGGACCTCTGGCACTCAAAGGCCATGCCAGGGCAGAGCAAGCCGTGCTGAGGAGAAAGTTATTCTGCAGAATTTCTTATCCCAAGGTGGCTCTGCTGGGCTGGAGGATGGTTAATCCTGCACTGATTCGGGTGCTGTGTGTGAGGCAGGGAGGCAGAGCTTGTGAAATGTGCTTTTTCTTGTCTAGTTAGGAAGGTTTACATCCTAGTAAGGGAGAAGCTGAGAGGATTCACCAGCTCCTGGGAATAAACATGATTTTATTGCCAGAGCACACACTTCAGTGTGGTCAGGGTTTGGGGATGGAGGGTCTGTGTTTGCTCCCTGGTGGGCAGGGAGACGGGTCATATGTTTTTTTATCCACTCTGAGCTGCCACTATTAACTGGGAGCACGATGGGGTGATTTCCTGACAGGTTCTGTGCAGCAGGTCAGACCAGGGAGATATAAAGGTCCCTTCTGGGGCTTAAAAATCAATGAATCTGTGATTAAATGGCCCACGGAGGCTGGACATTGCAGGTTAAGGGAAAAGGAGTGATGTTGGTGGCGTTTTATGTGGGAGCTGCATCAGGTGTTGCTCTGGCAGCAACCTTCCAGGACCTTGTAACAACTCCCCAGATTTACCTGCAAATAGCAGGGGAACAGAAGGTGGATTTTTTTTTTTTTCTCCAGGAGCTGGACTGGAGTGCATCTGTTTCCTTGGAAATGGTTATTAGGTTTTAAAAAATGGTAACAAAAAAAAAATATGGGAGCTTTTGAGCGCTCATTTTGCACCAGTCCTGCCATCCCATGGTCGTGCTGTTACATAAGGTTGTTTCTCAGAGCTGTAATGATGCAGTGGTATTTATAGACCAATCTGGGTTTTCCTTTTAATGGCTTCCATAAAAAGCTCATTATTCCCTTTGCACAGTCACTGATTTACATGCCTGTCCTGTCCCTGGGCGTGTGCTCCAGATTGGGCAGCCCTGAGCAACACACTCACTCTGGCTCTTGTTGCTAAATCATGGACTCCTTTAGGTTGGGAAAGCCCTCCAAGAGCATCAAATCTGACCCTTAACCCAGCACTGCCAAGGCCACCACTATAAACCACGTCCCCAAGGGCCACATCTCCACGTCTCCTGAATGCCCTCAGGGATGGTGACTCCACCACTGCCCTGGGCAGCCTGTTCTGGTGCTTTATGACCTATTTAGTGAAGAAATGTTTGCTCATATCCAAGCTAAACGTCCCTTGGTGCAACTTGAGGCCGTTTCCTCCAGCACCAATGGCTCTGGGAAGAGCCTGGCTGTGATGATTGGTCTGATCCTTACACCAGGAACTTGCCTTTTTGTGGTGGAGAGAGGAGGTCAACAGAGAAGAAAAAAAAAAATCGCTTGCGTTTCTGCAGGTTGTGGTGATTTTCTCATCTCCTTGGAGCTGATTGTCAGTCCTGGTGTATCAGCCTGACCAGGCAAGGGTGGGTGTGCATGTGGTACATGGAAGGAATGACTGGAGGGGAAACAGTCTGTGAACCTGTTACCTGAGGCAGGGGTGCCACTGAAATTCAGCTTTGAACTGGAATTGTGTCTGGTCAGGCTGAGAATGAGGAAGGAAAAGGAAGCCCACATGTGTTCCTCAGTGACATGGTTGGTGTGGAGGATGCACAGGCACAGACCTGCCCTGATCTCCACCTGCTCTGGCCTGATCAATGCCCCTATGTCTTTTCCCCTGCAAGCCCTGACATTCCTCCTTTTACATATTGGATTTTTTTTTCTTTATTGTAGGGAGGGGCAGAGGGTCGGGACAGTTTTATAGCAACTGTATTGATCAGTAAAATTTAATATAATCCTTGCACTTACTGTGTGATCGTTAAGGGGATGGAGAGCCGCTGAAACATATTTAAAAAGAAATATTTTCCAGTTTTATTTCCTCCTGTGTTAATTCCTGAGTCTCTCTTCCCTTCCAAACCTCGTATCAATCTCCTGCTTTGCATCCCTTCAAAGATTTTTGACTGGATTTGCTCAGCTTGCCTTTGGTTTGATTAATTATTAGGAAAAGACTTACTCAGTCTGGTCCAGGGCTGGATTCCTTCGTCATTTCCTCGGCTGTCTTGCAGTCTCTGGATCTGTGCAAATTTTGTGTCTGCTGGGAATATCACTCCCTCTGTTTTTATCTCAGCTATATCTGGAGCTCCTGTTGCTGAAGGACCAGGTGGCCTCTGGGTGTCTGATGCCTCCCACTCCCCCCCTGCCTGGTGCATCCCCATGTGTGTGGAGAGCAGCAGCACGGAGCTGCTTGACTGACATTCCAGTGAAGTCTGGGCAGGAAACTGGAGCAGAAAAATGACAGCTTGAGCTCCAAACTTATGCTAAATATCCTGACACTGGAGCAGCCTTTTTTGGGTGCTGCTGAGTGGGGCTGCACTGCAGGTGAAACACCTCCTCTGCAGGGCGACCTGCACTTTTTTTTATGCCTCACCCCCGAGCACAGGAATGTTACTGTGTGGGATCCTGCAGCTCAGAGCATGGGCAGAGCAAACCCTGTGTGCCAGCAGGATGGAAAATCTCTGAGAGGCACCCAGGGCTCCCTGAGAGGAGGACGGGGCATGGCATCTGGAGGGGGGTTGCTGTTCTGCTGCCTCCTTATTTTGGAGAGGGGGAGCTGCAGCAAACTGAAAGGCAGCCACTGTTGAGAATTATTTAAATTTTGACCAAATTGTCTCCTTCCCCTCTCCTCCCCCTCTTTGCAGTCACTTTGAGCAGCGCCTTGCAAGAACCAGCAGACCCTGCGGGCGCCTGGCTGCCTCTGCGAGACGCAGGGACTGTGACACTGATTTATATTTTGGTTAATTGTCTCCATCCATTAGTCTCCTCGTCCTTCTCCTTGTTAAAGATGCAGTTGCTGCTAATGCCTGTAAATGAAACACGTTTAGAAGGCATTGCTCCCAGCCTGGATCTGGCGCAACAGTCGCTGGGAGCTGCCACCTCCCGAGGGTCTCAGGGTGGTTTGTGGCCCACAGGGACAGAGGGGCCTGGGCACGTGTCTCACCCCCACTCAAAGGCCAGGAGTCAAAGGGGCCAAGAGCTTGAGGTGTCTGCCCCATCTGTCTCATCCCCTCCAAAAGTCACTGCATCCCAGTGTGCTGGCAGGGCTGGCTCCAGAACTGGGCTTTCAGCAGCTGAGATTGAGAAGAGGGAAATGGGGTGATGGTCCAGGGGACAAGACAGGACCAGACGGAGTCTTGGAGCAACAGCTGCTGCCTTCAAACACTGCCAGTCGGAGGCTCACGGTGCAGATGTTGCTCAAAAAAAAAAGATTATTGTTCCCAGAAGTCAGTCAGAAAGGATTGCTGCATGTCTGGTTACCACAGCGTCCCTGGAAGGGCTGGCTCCTAATTCATTTATACCTCCCGAGGGAGGGCCCCAATTAGCAAATGTGACAGTTCAGTGGCAGTGCCTGTGATGGACTTCTCCTTCCTCTGGCACAGGTTGGGGCTCATTAGCGGGGCTGGATGAGGGGGCTGGCACAGCCCGTGCCAGCAGGGATGGCTCTGCTCGTGTGGCTGCTCTGCAGGTGCTTCTCTGCAGCTCCTCGGATGAGTCAGTGGATTGCTGGGCCATCATGTCCCAGACAGGCACCTTCTGGTGTGGTTCTGTCCCTTGGGTGCCTGTTCCTGACAGCAGCTCGTGGAGTGGCCACGGGTGGAGCATTACCCTGCCATTACAGAGCGTCTCATCGGAGCAACCAGCTTTGGGGAGACACAGGACCAGTTATCCCATTAACCACAGGCAGGGCAGCAATCAGGGCACTCGTAGAGAACATTAGCAGGGTGGTTTTTTGTCCTTCCAGCAGCAATTTTTGCAGCCATTAGTTATGAGTCCGTCTCATCACTGCTCTGCAGAGCCAGCTCCCTATATCAGAGCCTTGGGATGTGACAGGGGATTTTAGACTCTCAGCTCTGAGCTGCAGTTATCCATGTTGTCCTGCCTGTACTCCCAGAGCCCCACACTGGTGTTTGTTGGGTTTTGGCGTGAGATTTTTGGATGAGAAAGACTTTTTTTTGTTGTTCCCCAGACCTACCGTGGATCCTCTGCCTCCTACACTGAGCTCCCCTGCAGTTTTCTTTTGTTGCCAGTGGAGCAGGTCAAGTGCACAGTGTTTTCAGGGATCTCCTCCAAAGGTCAGGTGGCCATTTTGTTAGAGAACAGCTCTTATTTCACGTTACATCCAGTGAAAGGAGCCTTTTGGACTTGGCCTTTACAGCTTTGTGGTTGCTGCTTGCAACATCCGTGGTCTGAGTTGTGGTGCTCAGCGAGCTGCTCAGTTGCCTGTGGCTTGGGCAAAACCCTTATCACAGCTTTCCTGCATTCCTGGTAAATGGATCTCTTGCTCCTCTGCCCTCTCTTTCATTAAGGATTTGAAAATTGCCCAAGCCATAATAATATCCAGCCACTTCTCTGGCTGTTGCTTTTGGCAGCAGGACAGAGCCTGGTGGTGAAACGGGAATCCTGTTGGATGGAAGCAGCTTGCAAAAGCTTAGGATGTTCTTCTCAGTGGATAAATGGGCAGGGAAAAAGCAGGATATATATGGCATGTTTGGTGGGCTGGTTGCTTCTCCAGTGCAGCACAATAATAGACATCACCACTGCCAGCTTTACTCCCTGTTAAAGTGCCATCCTTACAAATGCTGGGGCTCTGGAATGAGGGTAAATGTGTGTTGGATTGGAAGTTCAGACTCAAAAAAATCTTCTTGCAGTGCTGCAAGATCTTTCTTAAAACTTTGCCCACCAAAACAGCAGAATTGCCTAAAAAAGGGTCTTGTGATCAGAACTTTGATCATCCAGAGCAAGATACCGGAAAAAAAGTCTTAGGAGATTGTCAACGACGTGGAGTGACTTTAGAGACTGAAAGGAAATCTGGATGTGGCCAACCCTCCACGTGCCCTCTGGAATCCTGACAGGAAGTTCTCATTTTCTGCCCTTTATTTTCTGGAAGAGCAAACCTTGCTGCTGCTGTGGGATGGAAGTGCCCCCATCCATCCACCCTCAGGACATGTTCCCCTGCAGCTTGGAGTCACACCTGGATTCCTGCAGGTCCCCAAACCATTTAATTACTGAACCCCATGCAAACTGAGCGTTGCCATGGCGACCTGCAGCCCTAGAGAAGACTATCTGTCTCCTCTTTGACCTTTCAGGAGATCTGTATCTTCCTCAAGCCCCCTTCCATAATCCGGTTTTTAAAATATAATATTATGCTACTGGAAGGGATCAGACCTTTAATCTGCTTGTGTGTGCATGTGTCAGTGCATGGCTGGGGGTGCTGCTTTGGGGCACCCTGCAGGGTTCAGGGCCAGACAGGGCACAGCACAGTGTGACTGCCCTGCTGGGGCTGCAGGTGAGCTCCCAGGGGGAATTCCTGCCTTTGGCACACAGGTGGAGGAATCCTCTCCCTCTCCATTCATTCCTCTTGGCGTGGGCTCCTTCCACGCAGCTCATGCAGCAGTTGGGCTTTTGCTGTACTCTCTTGGTAGCCCCAAAGTGCATGTTCTGGATCCTGACCTGAGGTCTTGCAAGCTGGATGTTCTTCTGCCTGTTGTGTTCCCTCCATGTCTGTGAGCTGGGCTGTGATAGGTGCTGGCCAGGGCCTCTTTATGGGATGTGGGAACAAAAGTCTCCAGCCAACAGTTAAAAGTGAAGAATAATAGAATTAATGGAGTGGTTCGGGTTGGAAGGGACCTAAAGACCATCTTGTTCCAACTCCCTGCCATGGGCAGGGACACCTTCCACTAGCCCAGGTTGCTGCAAGTTCCATCCAACCTGGCCTTGGACACTTCCAGGGATGGGCAGCCACAGCTTCTCTGGGCAGCCTGTGCCAGGGCCTCCCCACCCTCACAGGGAAGAATTTCTTCCCAATATCCCATCTAACCCTGCCCTGTGGCAGTGGGAAGCCGTGTTCCCTTCTCCTGTCACTCCAGGCTCTTGTCCAGAGTCCCTCTCCAGCACTCTTGGAGCCCCTTTAGGCACTGGAAGGGGCTCTAAGGTCTCCCTGGAGCCTTCTCTTCTCCAGGTGAACCCCCCCAGCTCTCCCAGCCTGGCTCCAGAGTAGAGCTGCTCCTCTGATCATTTTGGTGGCCTTCCCTGGGCTCACTCCAGCAGGTCCATGTCCTTCCTGTGCAGGGACCCCAGAGCTGGACGCAGGACTCAAGGTGGGATCTCACCAGAGCAGAGTAGAGGGACAGAATCCCCCCCTCAGCTGCTGCTCACCCTGTAAGGATGAACCCAGGACACAGTTTGGCTTTTTGGGCTGTGAGAGCACGTGGCTGGGGCACCCTGAGCTTCTCACCCACCACCACTCCCCAGGACTGCTCCCAGTCCATTCCCCACCTGGCCTGTGCTTGTGCTTGGGAATGAGGAGCTGGGGACCAGTCAGTCCAAGGGAATTGGAGCAGGGGGTGTGGGACACAACTGGGACACAGCTGCTCCCCGTTCCTCACAGCTGTGGGCATTTTGGGGTATCTGGACTGCTGTGGGAGGAGCTCAGGGCTCAGCCTGTCTTCAGGAAGGACAACTTTCCAGGTTACTGTTTTCCCTGGAGAAACGTGCTGGGATTTTTATGGCCCGTGGAGGAGGCAGGGCTGAGGTGAGTGTCTGCCTGCTGTGGGTTGTGTGGTGTTACTGATGGTTTGGCTGAGCTGCTCCCTCGGGGCTGGGGGGAGGCAGAGCCTGGGCAGGACTGAGCTGTGAGGAGTTTGGCCAGGCTGGAGTTACAGCTGATGTTTCTCAGCTTCTGGTGTCCCAAAGCCTGTGGTGGTGCAATGTCTTTTTTTCCTGCTGGACCAGGACAAAATTTTAGGGCTGGGAATGCAGCTGCAGTGAATGTGCAAAAAGAGGTGATTTCTGAAAATCGCTGTTACCTGGGCAGAGCCCTCCTTCCCAGCTACATCACTGAGAGCTGGGGGAGTACTGGAAGAACTGAGAGTCAATTAGAAGTTAAACTTTCACTCCTTTTATTAAATAGCATGGGCATGAAAGCAGTTGGTTGGACTTTGTGGGAGGTTCAGGGAGGTCTCTTGTTAAAATTATATAAGTTTACTCTCTTGTGCAGTCCTGGGTGAGGAGGAGGTGGCAGAGCTGGCAGCTGCAGAGCCAAAGCTGGTGGTAGAAGGTCCTGTGGGTTTAGCAGAGCACGTCCCTTGTTAGAGCCCACACAGTCCCTGCAGTCTGACTGCAGCTGTGTGGGGCTGCCTTTGCTGGGGCAGTTTGGCCACCAGCGTTTTAAATAATGCTGAAATCTTTCACCTATGCAGAAAGATCTCAGTTTTTCATAAAAGTCTCTGGTTACCATTCATCCTCTTTTCTCCTGCTAAGACTTGAGCCCCAGCTCTGTGCTTCTTCCTGAGCCAGGATGAGCCCAGAACACAAAGGCAGCCTCTGCTCCAAACCTCCCGTGCACCAGGGCAAAAGGAACAACTCCTGGGGACAGTTTGATGTGTTAAAAGCTGTCTTGGCCTGTTTGCTTTATCTTGAGACTTTCTTCCCTTTCCTCTCAATGTCACCTTGGTGTTCAGTTTGCCTTCTGCAAAGGTATTCCAGCGAAATCCTGTTTTCCTGGGATTCTGCCTAATTGTGTGGGTAGACTTGAGTGGAGTTCAAAGCCTGTGACTGTGCCTGTGAGCCCTGTGGTACCTGCTCCTGTGTGGAGTGATGACTTGCTAATGCACCTTTGCACCCCGTGATGATTTTCATTTTAAGAGCATGGAAAATCTCCTAAAAAAACACAAGAATTTTGGGGAAGAAAAAAAATACCACCTCTGGTGTGGTAATGTTTCCTTCCGTGTGTTTTTGTTTTCATTGGATATATCACAGCTTTCTGCACTCTTTGAGTTTTGGAGAACCCAGTTAAGGAGCTGTGCCGTGCTCTTCTCCCGGGAAGTTGAGTTTTAGTGGTGGGTAAAACAATTCCTCCTCGTAGCTAAACGTGTTTACAGTGCCGTGGGCTCCATTGGGATGCAAGACACTCTGCAAATGCGAAGATGTAATTATCCCATTTTTTCTCTTCCTACTCCCTGCCTCTCTCCCCCTGCACTCCAGGCTCCTCTCCTCCGCCCTTTCCCCAGCGTTGTGCTGATGGCAGCGTTTATCTGCATTTGTCCTCTGTCCCTGACATCCAGTTATTGATTGGCATGATTAAAAAGAACTGATAATCACCTCACATTAATCCCATAAATGACTTAAGACACCAAAATATTTGCATAATTCATCTTAAAAGGTGGCAGCTAAAAGAGGATAAGACCCAAAACTGCTTGGCACAGGAGAAATGGGCTTCCCACTCACCTGTGGGCTTGCTTAAGTAATTAGCCTTCTGCTTGCATAAGGAGGAATCTGAACTGGTTTAGCGGAGGAAGATGCAATGGGTGCTCAAAGGCTTTGGGATCTGAGCATCCCTTCTCCCAGCTGAGCCCGGGGGCGGGCGGGGGGAGCAGCGGGAATGTGGCAGCGGCTGCCGGAGGAGCGAGCGCGGCGGGGCTGTTTTTGTCTGCAGCATCCTGTGAAAATCTGGAGCCAGACGCCCGCTGAAAGTACCTCTGTCTAAAGACTTTCTGTCATAAACTTATCTGATTAGCAGGGGAGCTAGACGACAGATTAGCCCCTGCTCTCCAGCAGCAGGGATGGGCTCTCCCGGGAGCGCCGGAGCACATCCGCTCCTGGCGCTGGGAGCAGCCCGGAGGTGGGGGCGCAGCAGGTGGGGAGGAGGTGGAGGGGGGGGGATAAGAGGGGGATATTTAAAGGAAGATCATTGCTAGGTAATTCTGCAGATAATGCACCCTCCCTGCTGCCCTGCTGGTCCCAGGTGAGGACACTCTCTGCCACCAGTGCGTTGGTGTCATGTGCTGTGTGTCACAGCAGCACAGAGTGGGTGCACTTGGCATGTGAGTAGAGGCTGGGAGGGAGCTGTGGCTGTGGGAGGGGGGGGCAATACTGCTAATATGTATGGGGGGTTTTGTGTCTCTGGTTCTTCTGGCTGTCATCTTCCATTTCAAGGGAGGGGAGGAAGAAAAATAGCCACGTTTAGCTCGGGGCAAGCACCTTGTGCTGGAAGGAAGGGGGGGTTTGACATAACGCTGCAAACAAACAAAAGGGAGACATTCCAGCATTGCCAGTTAGTGTGGTGTTTTACCTGGTTCTTCCTCCTCACTGTTTGTATATAATTTATTCAGAAATATTTTGCAAGTGGATAGTTGTTTGCAAGCAGAAGCATTTGCCACTGAAATGCACTATCTGCTACAGTGAATGCTTTTTGTGTTCTCCCTCTCCATAGAAGGAAAAGAAATAGAAAAAAAAAAAAGACTAAACTAGCCTACTTAGCAGCAATCTGATGCGAGGATAACAGGCAAAATAATGCTGAATTGCTCTAAAATATTCTCTTTTCCCAGAAGGAAGAGCATTGTTTCAGGGTCTGTTAGAGGGAAGAGTTGAAAATTAGTTTAGTAAATAAATCTGTACCCTCAGCTCTGAGTAATGCTGATGTCCGGGCTCGTGGTGGGTTTCTCTCTAAAGAGAAAAACTATTATTCAATCAAATCAAGCAGTCTTTTGTTCCAAGAGTGATGGAATGGAAAAACTTGGTTTTTTTGAGAATAGAAGGGTGGCAACTGATAGAAAACTATCAGTTATTTCAGTTCAAGTTTCCTATTAATTCTGGAACAGACCTGCCAATTCCTGCACTTTCAGTTTTTCCATCCTAGATGTAAGTCCTGGCCCACGCAAGTTATATCTGGCAAAACTGAAATCAGGAGCTCTGGCAGCTGCAGAGTCCTTTATGGGAAATGAGAGTGCTGGCTGGGAAGGACTTTTTGCACTTCTCTCCCCAAAACCAGAGGAGGTTACCAAGGAGGTTACTGATGGGTGGGAGGGGGGGAACAGCCTTCCTTGGAATACAGCCGTGTCAGGGGCAGACAAAAGGCTCCTGCATGTGCACACACACACACACAGAGATGCTCACACACACAGAAATCAATTATGTGGTGGCAAATAGGATTTCCTTAACTTGGTGCTTTTCTGCTCTGTTGCAGCCGCGATAACGACCTTTCCACTATCATCTCCAACCTGCACCAGAGCCGCCAGCTCGTTATGCCAGAGACCCAGAGCCGCTGTGAATTCAAGAGAAACAGCATCGAGGTTGGCCTGGGAGCAGCAGGTAAGGAGCTGGAGCAGGTCCTGCTGCTCTGGGTTCGTTGACTCCCCTCCTCTCCCTTTGGCTGCCTCGGCCGTTCGTTTTTCGGCAGCTGGTTTCTTTGTGTTACAACTCTGTGAGCTCTAGGAAGGGGTTTTTTAATATTCTGGCTAAAGATTAACGTGGAAAGGATTTCATGGTGATGGTGAAGTCCTTCTGAGATCCCAGCCCTGTGTGTTATTCCCAGATCTAGTGGTCTGTGTTAGAGTACTGGCAAAGGAGCTCGCGCCAGCAGAGGAGTGAAATGTCCCCAGGGTTGGTGCCAAGTGAAGCAGAAAGGCCTTGCAGAGAGCATGATTTGATTTGTAATTTCATTAATCAGAGGTTCCCCGTGCTGCTGCTGTGCCTGCCAACTCCTTTGGGAGTGTGGTTGTTTGGTTTTGTAGCGCTGCCTGGTTTTTTTGGGTAGTTCACCTGGTTTCAGGTTAACGTGGTGGCACCAGAAATGCTCCTCTTGGATCCTGCCCTGTGCCTGTCTGGATGTCAGTGAGGGAGTGTGGGCAAGGATGCTCTGGTGACAGTTGTTCATCAGTCACTAAGTGAGGCTCTGTAATAAACTGGAAATCTGTTGATTGCAGGATCTGTGATTTGCTGTTGATTATAAATAAATGTTGAGGGAAACCTGTGATTTATGTTAGTTTTTTATGTTGACTGATCCCTGCCCTTCCAAATCAGGGCTGGATCTCTATGTGTGTTAATACAGGCCTTTCCTGAAAACCTGTGTCTGTTTGTGGATTTGTTCACATTTTTTTTTGTTAGCCATTCTGTTGACTGTGTAAATTAACCCCAAATCTGAAGGGAACTCCACATCTAACACCCTTTGGGAATGTCTTTGGAGGGTGCTCAGGAACATGACAGGTACCTGGTTGGCTTTTTGCCTGAGGTTTAACCCTTTCCTGACAGGTTCCTTCTGCCTGCAGTGGACTTTGTACTGGTGTGACTACTTAAGTGAAGTGTTCAGTGCCATGGGTGCTGAGCTGGGGGATTTGTGATATATCTGTAGAGCAGCCATGGGCAGCTCCCAGTCTTTGCTCTCACATCTTAATCTTCATATTCTCATCATTAACAGATTTCCTTAACAGCCCCTTTTCCTACACAGCTCCAAGAGCACCAGACTGGCCAGAGATCCATTTTTCTGTATGACCTTGCTTGAGTTTATATGTCTGTGTGTCAAAATGGTTTTTAACATTTTTTGCTTTACAGAGAAACTGCTGGGCTTGATCAGTATTGCTGGGATTCTTTGAGGTCCATGGCATTCCTGAAATGCAGAAGGGTTCTTCTCATTCCCATCAGTGCTAGGCAGTGGAAAAGATGAGATGTAGAAGCCCTCATTCTTATTTGTTAAGAGTTGATGTTGGAGGTTCTCTGGTTAGTTTTTTAACCTTAAGAAGCAGCAAGAAGTGGCCTCAAGCTGTGCCAGGGGAGGTTTAGATTCCATATTAGGAAAAGTTTCATCATGGGAAGCGTTGTAAAGCATTGGAACAGGCTGCCCAGGGCAGTGGTGGAGTCACCATCGCTGGGCATGTTCAAAAAAATGTGTAGATGTGGCACCTGGGGACATGGTTTAGTGATGAAACACGGTGGTGGTGGGTTGATGGTTGGACCTGGTGATCTTAGAGGGGCTTTTCCAACCTTAATGGTTCTATGAAATACTCAAGGAGTGTTGGAGCAGTGAAGGAGAAGAGGCTCATCCACACAAGAGGCCACCAAGCGAGTGACAGAGCTCTTCAGGACGTGACGGATCTGGTGTGTCAGACAAGAGCTGATCTGCAAAAGAGCGAGATGGGGGGGATGGTGGGGATATTGTCACATGTCCCCAGGGACAGTTTAACTCTGAATTCCCCCCTCTCTCTGGAGCCAGCTCTCTCTCCATGCTGGTTTGATTAAGGGAGGGCTCATTTTGCCAAAGTCTCTGCAGGAGCTGCCTGCTCTGAGTGCAGAGCGTGTGCTGAGCTGGTCCCTGTGTCACCTCCCAGGCACACACAGGCCAGGGGAGCAGGAACAGAAGGTGCTGGGATTTGGAGCTGATGCCCCACTGTTGGGTTTGTGTCTTGGTTCTGTTCGTTTTTGCTGGCAGGGGGGAAAAAACCACCAATTGCCACGTATAGAATGTGAAGAGAGCCAGTGCTGGGTTGGTCTGAAAGGCTGGTTGTTGTTTAAACCACTTAGTTACAACAATAATGGGAGAAGAACCTTGCCCCCAGTTGTCTGCTGTGTTTGCACTGTGTACCCTCGAGAACAATGCTGTGTATTTGGGTTATGAGAACCTTCCCCCTCCAAAAGGCACCTGGAGATAACCAGTGCTGAATAAATGATGTTAATGCCGTCGTGTTCCTGCCTCACTTGTGTCTGTGAGCTGCAGAGCTCTCAGAGGCACTTGGGATCTGCTGCTAAAACAGTTTCTGTTGCTGGTTTATGGGTTTGGAGTTGGGCACATGGTGCCAGTCAGGAGAGGTGGAGATTCCAGAGGCTCTGCTGTTCCAGCTGCACATCCCCCTTGTGAGAGGTGAGTGTGTGCTGCTGGAACAGGACTCACCAGCCTCTGCTCCTTCTTGGCCGTGGTTAAGCAGAGGATTGAGAACAAGGACAGCACAAATGGAAGAGATTTGCTTTTTGCAGGGCCTGTGAGGGTAGCAGGAGGGTTGAAGCTGGCAGGATTTGGCTGGTGTGTGGTTAATTCTGTGAGGGAATTCCCTGATTTATAGTTAGAACTGGGATTAGAGGCAGTGCAATGGTTTTGAACAGCATGGACTGGAAAATTAGAAGTATTACTGGATCTTTAATGGTCTTTGAAATGCAGAAAGGGGCTGAAATTAATGAAAAATAATTGTGTATAGTTAGTTCTGGGGCTTTTATGACTTCTGGGAGATAGGAAAGGCTAGAGCTGGGGTTCAAGGTTAGAACTGGGCTGATGTTCAGGTCACAGGGGCCTGAAAAGACTGACTGGGTCATATAAGAACTTTGGTTGGAAGAGCAGTGCTGATTAATATCCTTGGATGGCTTATGGATAACTTTTAAGTGAAAACAGGTCACTTTATGTCAATGGTGATGGTTATATTTGAGAACAGAGAGACTGAAGAGATTAATTTGGGACAGCAGAAGCTGAAAGACTTGGAAAATAAATAACTGTCCTGAAGGACTCAGATAGGGTTTGGCCCTGCCTGGAGCAGGATTTAATAACCCACTTGGGTTGTGCAATAACACACAGAGGTGGGTTTGGAACAATAAACCTGGAGGAGGTGCAGCCTTGGGATTTGAGACAGCTGGGACCAAAAACATCACTGTATTTTGGATCTGGTGATTCTCTAAGAGCTATAAAGGGTCTGGAATAATCAACACCAAATGGCTCTGCTGTTTCTTGCATTGCTGAGGGTGTGATTAAGGCAAGTGTGGTGAATGTGACACGTTGGTAAGTGTGGCATCTCCAGAAATCTGAGAGCTACAGAGCTTTGAAAATAAATTTATCATGGAAAAAAATGGAAGGACTGTTACTACTGTTCTACAGTGATAAAGGGGAAAGGGAGGTAGTTGCCAGCAGGTAAAATTTTATCAGAAATGTTGGACAAGATGCATAATTCCTTGCACCAGTTTTCGAGTACTTTGTAGGAGATGAGTCAGGCAAGACAAAGAAGGGCAAATTCCTCAAGATCATAAAGCAAATGAACAACAGAGCTCAGTTCCCTGCTTTGTCCTCCCTAACATCTCTTCTAAACCTCCATGTTGTTGTTCCACGGTGACAGTATGGGATAGATGTGGGTTTTAGAGAGTCAGCACAGAGCTGATCTGAGGGTGGTGTTCCCCTGCTGCTGCTCTCTGCACTGAAGCAAGATGTCTAGCTAAGAACAGCTGACAGCCTAACTCATGTTTGAAGTCCCCTGATGGCTGCTGCACCTTTAAAGGAAATCAGGAATGCCAGTGCATAATTCTACCAAAAAAGGCAAAAACCTGCTCCAGGTGGTTGTTCTCAGTGAGAGCCTGGAGCCCTGGGCTGGCTGAGCCTTTTGCAAGGACAGCAGAAGTTGGTGGCCAGAGGTGTGTGCTGATAAAATCTAATTGCCCTATTGATTGGCTTTGGAGCCACTGTCAATGGGGAGTGATGGAGATATTTGTGTGTGGGTGATGTGTGTTGGTTCTATCTCGCTGCTCCAGGGCCACTGGGGACCCTCAGGTGTTACAGGGATCTCTTAATCTTGGAGCAAACCTGTGTGTGCTGGGCCTGCTCTGCAGCACCACAGATTTATTATTGAAATTACCACTGAGGCACTTGGGTTTCCTCAGGTCCCAGGGAATCCTGGATTCTGGGAAGAGCTGCCCTGTTTGTAACTCGGGATTCTTAACTAGGTGGAGAAATCCATCTCACTGGTTTGGGATTTTACCCATCTGCAGCCTCTCACACTGTTCTTCCTTCTCATCTGGGTTGGCTGGTGACAGTGTCATGTCCTCAGAGTTTTAAGAACAGTGTATCTCTGCTTTCTCTGCCTTTCTCTGTGCCTGGGAGTCGAGGTGCTTGTGCTTGCTAAATGCCTGTCCTCCAAAGGGTTGTGCAGATTCCAAGTGTGCAGGTGTTTGTTGTTTCCAGCACACGCTGGAAGAGCAGCAGTAAGTTCTTGTGGAGGTTCAGAGAGTGGAGTGTGAGGGAAGGGCCTCTCTGCCATCTCTGCTGCTCTTCATTGATCAAAATGATACCAAGCTCCTCTTCTGAAGTCTGGGTTATGTCTACACTGGGCTTACATCCAGCTGCTGGGTTTAATCTCCCTACCACTTCCCTTGCCAGTTTTGGACCTTTTAAATTATTTATTTACTTATTTTTGAAACTTGGGACCAGCTAATGCAGCTGCTGGGAGGTGAGGTTGGGTTTTGGGCAGAGGGATACTATCCCTTTCCAGGGAAGAGAGTTGAGCAAGCACTTATAGGTGCTGACAGGTCTGCAGGGCTGCAGTTGTGGGGAACACCGTGTAGAACCCACCTGGAAAAATAAGCTTTGGTGCTTCCCAAAGCTCCCAGAATGTGAATGGTCTCTCCTCACTTGACCCTGCAGGTTGATTTCTCTCTGCCCTGTCCTTCTCTTGTGGTGATGGTGGTGATCTGCAGTGGGAAGTGCTGGAGGTGCTTTCCTGGGTGCTAATTAAATTACAGTCACGATGGGGATGCGCAAGGTGCCAAGGGGAGGAAGAGAGGAAAAAGTACAAATATAATGGGGTTTGTGCTTCCTCAGGAACAGGCAGAGAGGCAGCTGCATTGGTGAGATTCGGTAAGAGGCTTAAGAACATCTGCAAAGGTAGAGAAGTGTGTTCCAGTGCCTCAGGGGGAGCAGGCACGTGGGAGGGGAGGGCAGGCAGGAGCCTAATGGGAATATAAAAGTCACTTCCAAAAGGATCAGATAAAGGCAAGGCAGCAGCCAGGGCACAGCACTGGCACTGCAGAGGGGTTTACCTTGAGAGGGGATGATGGCACAAGGAGCTTTAATCTTAATTGAGAGAGAGACACACACACACACACAAGGATGAGCAGAGCCAGGGCCGCCTGACAAAGGCACAGCAGCAAAGCTGACGGTTTGCACATCAAACAGGGATTTAGAACCCCTCTAAGCAGCTAGTGGTGTGGCTGTAAACAAGTCCAATCCCCTCTATCCAGTTTGGCTGATGCAGTCTGCCAGGGCCTGCGTGGGGTGGGGGAGGATGGAGGAGCCTCGTGGGGCTCTGTGGTTCACAGAGACAGCACAGGTGCCTTCCCCCTCGTGTGTGTGATTTCACACTGCTGTAGGGTTTGAACAAGCATCTTTTGCAGTAGACTCCTGGTCCCAAGGCTCTAAGTAATTCCTCTCCTGCAAAAAAAAAAAAAAAATCCTCTTAATTTCTCCTCTTTCTCTCCTCAAACGCCCTCTGTTCTGCAGCGCCACATTTCATGGCTTCCCAGTTGCAGTAGGACTATTTGCATGGATAGAAGTGGAGGAATCAGGCTCACTGATGCTAGAGGAAGGTGGGTAGATCTTCCCTCTCTTCCTTCTGCCCCTTGTGACTGGAGGGAGTTGGCTTGGTGTGGATAGTCTGAGAGGAGACAGGGCAGAGTGTCAGGTCTCTCTCCAAACAGTGAGCAGGTCACCGTGGTTCTGCAGATAATATCGGGGACTGCTCATGGATTCAAGGTCATGGATTCAAGACTCCTTTCCCAGTGATTAGAGGCTTCCTTGGCTGTGGTGTGGGAAGCAGCAAAAGGCCAGCTTTCCAGCAGTGCAGAGCTCCCAGAGAGCTTGGGCTTCTTCTAGGGGTTATTGGTTCAACGTGATGGAAATGCCAAACCCTGAGAGCCTTGGCCTCAGAGCAGGGGTGTCCTCAGTGTTAACCTGCAGTGATTCCTGTGGAAATCCATGTGGCAGGGGGGACATGACACCTGTGTCCCTTGAGGAGACCCAGTTTAGGAGTCCTGCTCCACTGGAGGCCAGGTATGGTGCTTTTGCAGTCCTGGAAAAGCAATGTTCATCCACATGTCCCAAAAACATCATGAAAGAGATTTCTCTCTTCTCTCTGTGAGGTTATTTGTTCTGTATTAACCCTCCTGTCTCATCTCTCCACTTGATGCTCTGTTGACTAAGCAAAGGAGAAGGAGAAATTTTAGGAGTGAGCTGTAAAGAGCCTCACATTTAGGAATGTGGAATTTCTGTTGACAGGGCAGTGCTTGGAGATGGATGGATCTGGGTGTCTCACCTCCTGCGGGCCTGTCCCTGAATTCTTTGTGCCTGCCATGGAGGCCTTCCCAGTGACCTCATTTGGCTTTGCACTGAGACCCAGAGCTTTCATCTGCAAAGGAGGAGTTAATATTGGGGGGTGGAAAAGAATTGGGATCACGGCTGTTCCAGCTAATGGTTAGAGACAGAATCACAGCGAACGGCTGTTCTCGGAGCGTGTGATAATGAGCTGGGATGCAGACATGTTTTCATTTAACTAAGCCAAACAACAGGAAAAAAAAGCAACAGCCTTTATTGGACTGCTGCCTTAAATTGAGCAGAAAATCAGCACCAAATGGGCATCCAGGAGCTGCAAGCCCAGGCACTGTTGTTTATGTGTTTTACCATGAAGGACAATTGTTTACCTAGGCAACCTGAGGGTTGAGGCTCTGTCAGTGCCCTTCATCCTCTTCTTGGCTTGGAGCTGGAGGACTGTCCTCTCTTTGTGCTCTATTTAAGTTCATTTTTATTTCTCCTGAGGCCTTGCAGGAGTGGGAGGTGACCAACACCCTTTTGTAATACAAGCAGAGGTTCCTGGGAGGGGAAGGGAAAATGGGAAAGCCCAACATGGAAGTGTTTCCTTTTGCTGTGCCCTGCAGCTGCATGGGGGTTTGCTGGTGTGAGTGTTCAGGTTTTACTCTTGGCTTTGTCACTGCAGGGGGAGAAGGAGCTGAGGAAGTTCAGTGCCCTGTTCTTGGAGCTCAATAAACTTAGGATTGTAAAGGTTGGAAAAGATCTCTCTAAGAGATCTCTTAAGATCTCTCTCTAAGATCATTGAGTCCAACCTTGACAGGGGTTTGAAGCCTGCCTCTGGCTGGAGAGTTCTTGTAGGATGGCTCTGCAAACACCTTTGGGAAGGTCACTGGGGCGTTCCAAGGTGTTTCTCCCTCAGTTTTAGGAAAGGAGTGCCACAGTTGGACTGGGCTCACCATGGGCACCTTGAGTATCCCTCTGTGCCTGGTGTGAACAGGGCAGACTGGCCACAGTCAGGACAAGGAGTCTGTCACTCTCTGGAGTGGGATCCACCAGCTCATGGCCAGTCCACGCTGCAGCTCCGAAGCTGAAGTAAACACGGACTCCTCCTTCCTTTCCTTGCGGCTCTGGGAAGAGCAAGATTATCCTGCTTCCAGAAATAACCTCTTCCCGCCCCCTGCCTCCACCTCCTTTGCCAGGTGCCTCACAGGCAGCTACTAAGGAGCTGAAAACAGATCCCTGGTGCTGTGACACCTCCCTGGTGTTATATATAGAGATCCAGCGTGGACTGTGACCTGGCACCTGCCTTGTCCACTCTCACTGCTGGGTGGCAGAGCTGGCAGCTCTGACCCTGCCCTGAGTCAAGCTGATGCTTCAGAGCCAGGGTTTGGCACTGCTCCAGCTCCAGTGCCCGTGTGTATCTGTGTCACCAGGTTTGGGTGCCGTGGGTTAGTCCTGCAGGGCCTGGCTCCCTGCTCCTGTCCCCCAGGAACCCCTCACAGCTGCGTGTCTGCAAAGCTCCTGTTGGGATGAGAGGTGCCAGGAGCGGGCACCGAGCTCCTGTTCTGCTCCCTGTTTCTTCCAAGCAATCAGTGGCTCCCAGGTCGGGTGACGGGGAGGGGAAAAGTCCTGCCAAAGGGAAAGGGGTGCAGGGATCTGTGACTGGGAGAGCTGTGTTGGAGGAGACACATGGAAATGCTGACCCAGCCTTTTGGATGGGTAAAGTTGAGAGAAGTCCACCAGGAAAAGAGACCTGGACAAAACGAGCGCTGGCTATTTAGAGCCACAGGTCAGGCAAACCTGCCAGGGCAGTGTGTGACCCTGTGACTGCCTGTGCTTGAAGTCCTGCCAGCTCAGTCTCTGCTTCAGCCCTGCTCCAGCACCTCTGCCCTTTGGCAAAGCCAGACTGCCTGGGCTGGTCCAGGGGAAATGGGAAAGAAGACCACAACTGTTACTATAATTTGGGAAAGGTCATGTATTGGTTTGGGTTTTTTTCCTCCTGCTGTCCCTGCAGGTTTCTCCCAGGTTTCTTCACAGGGGCACAGTGAAGACCCACAACTCCTTTCCCTCTGCTGAGCATCTCTGATGACTTTCTGTGGTTATTGGCCTCTTCAGTGCAAATCAGGAAGATGGGTGGGGATTCTCAAGGGTTGAGTTGGGTGTATGTCCCTGTGGGGAACTGGAATCTGTCCTAATGCTGCCCTCTCCCCAGATAAAGCTTGTGGTTCCAGACCTGGTCAGGGACTCAGCTGTGCCACATGCTTTGTCAAACATGAACAGACTTGGGAAGAGTTGTCCAAGGATGGAGGTTTGGGTGTTGGAAAGATTTTATTAATGATCTGCTGTGAGCAAGAAGAGGGTCAGCTGCCTATTTCATTAATTTTTCATCTGTGCACAATCTCTGTGTTCCCAGTTCCTTTCCTTCCCTTTACCCTTCTCCCCTTTCCTGCTCTTTCCCCTCCTCCTCACGTTCCTTTGGTTCTCAAACCCTTTTTCCCTCCCCCCTCCCTGCTTCCTTTTCCAGTCTTAATCTCCATCTCACCCTCATATCCTCCTTCCTTTCCATTTCTCTTCCTCTTTTATTTCCCCTGTCCTCGTCCCTGCTCTCCCTTCCCCACCCTCCCTCCATCTCCAAGCTCCTCGGGAAGAAGACAATTCGAAGGCTTTTCCTCCCCGCTCTCAGCTGAGAGGCTCCTTCCCTCAAGCCAATCAATGGCAGCCTTTCAGCCCCGTGGGGCTTGGCAAACATTAGATCAATAAGTTATTAGCACCATTCTGTCAGCTGTAATGTGGAGATTGATCGGGGCCGGGGCTCCTGCACGCTGCCTGGCACTTCCCCAGCCTGATAAAGATGACAGATTAAGGGAATAAGAAAAAGGAATTAAGGAGTCTGGCTGTCAAAGCTGTCATGGGCTGGAGGAGCTGTTTTTTTCAGGGGCTGGATGAGTGCAATCGGACATTTAGGTGGTGCTAAGGGGGTACAGCACCACCAGCAGCTCTGCTGGGAATCACTGTCCTCAGCCTTGGCTGTTCTGAGGAAATGCTGGGAGGCTGGTGGAAGGAGCAGCCAGGGAGGTGGAATAGCTGTGCTGGGGCTTGGAGGGGAATACCAGGCTCCTGGACAGATTGAGCACCCAGGAGCCTGCAGGGAGGTGGGAATGCTGTCCCTGCCCTGTGGTGGTTGGGTGATGTGTGGCATTCCCCAGGACTCAGGGACTGTGTCAGAGGGATGATGCCAGTTCTCGTAGCTTTTTATCACAGATACATAAATGGAGGCCAAAGGATCTTTGCCCACAGGGTTTGTGGTCACAGAATCACAGACTGGTTTGGGTTGGAAGAGACCTTAAAGATCATCTTGTTCCACCCCCTGCCATGGGCAGGAACACCTTCCACTAGACCAGGTTGCTCCAACCTCTGTCCTTGGCCTTGAACACTTCCAGGGATGGGGAGTTCACTTTCTGGGCAACCTGATCCTTACTGGTCTTCTGATTTATCAGGCTTTCCCCTTCTCATGTCTTACCTGCTAGAAGATGCTCCTTTCTAGAGCAAGTGAGTCTCCTAAACCCTGGACTTCCAGCCCACTCTCCCATCCTCGTTCTTTGAATCTTTTCTGGAAGAAAGTGGAGATTCACAAGTTTGTGACTGCTAAAAAGCCTCTCTGCAGCATATAAAATTAATTCACATCTCTCTCTTAAGTGCAGCATATCCCTTCCATGAGCGTTTTTCATACTATGAATATTTACCACCTTTCTGTGGCTTGGTGCGTGCTGTAAAAATGAATTTTGTAAGAACCTGGGAGACAGGGGGGTGTTGGTGCACCTTCCCTAATAAACAGCCTCATTAGAGACAGGCAGGAGGGTGGCTCCAGCATCACCTGCACCTCGCTCACCCCTTGGCAACTGAAATATTGGACAGTCCTTTTGGGTGCTTTGCTCCAGCAAGGCAAGTCAAGTGAGCACGAGGAGGTGGGAAGTAGCAGGATACTGTGGATGGTAGGAGGAAAGGCAGATGGCCTTGTGGTTGGAGCTGAGGAAGGGGATGCAGGCTGCTCCCCATGCCAAGGAAAGGATGGTTGGTATGTTGTACATCGGGAATCCTTCTAGTCAGCTCCTTCTTTCATATGTGCTGGGGTCAGCTCGTGTTTTGGGAGGGGTTAGTGACACCAAGCCTACCTTTGGGGTGCTCCTGTGTAATGCATTGAGATCAGCAGCTGATGCTCACTGACTCTTGCCTACTGGAGTCCTTCTCTGCCATTGAGAGGAGTGGTTGCACAACCAGTCTGCCAAAGTTCTCTCAAAGTGAGCAGGAAAGAGAAAAACCTTTGATTACTCAATACTGCATCCTCCTTGCTTTGTACTAAGAGCCCATTCGTGTGTCCCATTCCTCCTTCCCCTTTATTTCCTGTTTTTCTTCCTGGTCCAAGATCCTCTTGTCCCAGGGAACTTGAAGAAGGATGCTTATGGAATGTTTGCAGACATGTTGGTCTGGGCTAGGGACATTCCTGAGCCAGGAGTGCCCACCTTGCTCTGCTGTTTGTGCTGTCAGACTGACACAGCAGCCAGCAGAAGGAAATGCCCCTGTGCTGGAGCACTTGCAATCTAAATCTAAATGACATCCAGCAAATAGATAAAGATGTGGAGACACAAAGGGGCGGCGAGATAACCCAGTGCAGTAACTAAGGTTTGAAGCCTGCTGCCTGCCATGTCCCTAAAACCATTAAGCTGACCTGCTGTGAGGAGGATGCTGCCTTTATTTTGCAGCTGGTTTGACACCCCCTTTGCAGTGACATTCCCTCCTTCCTTGCTAGAGCTGTCCCTGCCCCGTGAGCTGGCAAGCACTTGTATTGTTCCAGGATTCCCAAATCCCAGAAGCTCACTTGCTGCTTCCCTTCCCCCAGCTTCCCCAATAATTTCCCCCCCTCCCCCCATTCTTGTTGCCCTCAGTTAAATTATGGCCCGTTATTCCCATGACCTTGTGCTTCATTCTCCCTTTGTTCCATTGATTCCCGCTGGCAAGGGCCGGGTGCCGATGCACAGCCGGATTCCACACTCTGTGAGCAGGGGCTGCCTTTGTTGGGAGCAGCTCTGGGACTGCTGGGGCAGCACCTGACAAAGAGGAGCCCAGGGCTGCGGGATTGAGGCTCCAGGGTCCCCCCAAACCTGCCTGGTTCGGCACAGGGATGGGCTGAGCAGCTGGGATGGAGCTCCGGAGTTGTCTGAGCGGAGAAGCTCCTCTGGTGGGAGCCTGGCTGTGCCAGAGGGAAGGGGAGAGCTGAATAAATGGAGATGCTGCCAAGACATTTCAGGCTGGTCAGTGGGGATTGTCATCTTCAGGGTTTAAGTTTGATGGGGGAGTTAAGAGAGAGGGAGGATGTTTTGTTCCTCTTAAAATAATGGGAAAGGAGGTGGAAAAAGGACTCTGCTCTGGTTAGATGTTGGCTATGTGAGCCTGGGTGATTTCCCCTGTTAGTTGGCTCAGTTCTGTGTTGACTCAGGACTTCTGGGTCCAAGAAGCTTTCAGAGCAAACCCAGGGCTATGGATAGGGAGCATGAGATAGGTCTTGATCTCTTCCCCTCGTGCTGGAGCATGAACACAGTGCAGAAGAATTTGGTGCAGTCCCTCAGCTGTAATCGGGACTCTCTGTAGCCCACCCATTTAGCAACACTGGAGGGGCAGAAATGTTGTGACCACCTCATTCCTGTCCCTTCTGCAGGTGAATTCCTGTGCCCAGTCACTGTTCTCACCATGTGTGTCCTTGGTGCATCTCCTCTGCTGCAGATTCCCATGTAAAGAGTGGAGATAAAGTCCCTCTGTCTTTGGGGAAACCTAGAGATAGATTTTCTAATCTTCCCAGACTTAGGCTCCCAAGTCCTCTCATCAAAGCTGATAAGGAGGCTTGGGATTCTTAGATGTGTTGGTGAAGATGACTCTTAAGCCACCCAGCTCTGCTGAGTGCTGGGAGGCTGAGGATTAGAGGCAGTGCAGGAGACAAAATAAACCCCACCTAACCTGGCTTCCACAAAAGCTGGGTTTATGGTGCCATGCCCACATCCTTTCTCCTTATGGTGCAAAGCTGTTGGGTGATCCCTGTTTGTGGGGCCAGCACTGTCCTCCTCCAGCTCACCTGCTTTCCAGGCCTGTCTCTGTTCATGCTTCAGTGTAGGAGGTGAGTGCTGAGAGAGAGGGGGAAAATCCACTTTGATTTCGAGATCTTTGGGGAAAATATTTGACTTTGTTCCCAAAAAACCTCCCTCTGGATCACTTTCTGTACTGCCTTGCCAGGCCAGCAGGAGCCTTGGAGGTAAATGTGGGGTCTGGGGACCTGTGTGGGTGGGGGGTTTTGTGGTCAGGTCTGTGCTGCACTGGTGGCAGGGAGTGATCAGTATTCTTGGGGCTTCCCCCAGCCCCCCTTCCTTGTGTTATTGCCTGGCCCAGCTTCATAATGTTCCAGTTCTACTGATAATGTCTTTCTTTCTCAGCTTTGATATTAAAAACTGCCCTGATTTGGCTCCCTTTCAGCTGAAATGCTCTGCAGAAGGCAGGAGAGAAGAGGCAAAAGCAGGAATTGGGGGAATAAAAAAAACCAAAGCCCCCTTCCCCCAGTCATCCCTCCCCACCCTTTAAGGTGAAGTGCTGCCCTTTGCAGGTGCATGGGCTGAGCAAACAGCTGTCCTGGGGCTCTGTGGTCCATCAGTAGCAATGTACTCGATGCACAACCTGTCTCTGTGAGGGTGGTGAGACATCCAGGAGCTGCACTGCCAGCTCATTTGCAAAACAGATTTGGTTCTGCTGCTGCTGCAAAGTCAGGGGGAGATGGACGGTGGCTGCTCCCACCCCAGTGTCCTGGCTCTTTGTGTGAGCGCAGGGAAGGGTTGGATGAGTGGCACGTGGAGATAAAGGGATGAATTTAAGAGTGCAGGGCCCTGTAAAAGGGGCGTGTGTTTGGCAGGTGTCAGTGGTGTGGCAAAGCTGGGCACGTGGGTTAAGTTGTGAAGAGGAAAGGAAACACAAACACGTCGCTGTTGAGGTTGTACCCCGGAAACTGTGAGTTAACTAAATAATTAATGAAACTGGGACCTGCCTCTGCCCTGCTTTGCAGCTAAGGAAGAAAAGCAAAGATGGGGTATGACTTCTTAAAACACTGGGCTGGAGCTCAGAAGGTTGCTGTTCAGGCTTGTGCTCTCCTCGTGACTTGGTAAATTTGGGGTGGGTTGTTAGATCTTTGTGCCTCCGTACTGGCTACTGATGATAATTGTTCCCTTTTCCTTGCTTACTGTATGTCCTGTTGATTTAGTCCCCACACTTCTGGGGCCAGGGGCATCTCTGCCACATTGCAGGGCTTTGCCTTAAATGAAAAAAAAAAAAATAATAAAATGGAAAAGAGGAAATGTTTCATTCTGTGATGGAACTGACTGCCAAAAACCTGCTGGGGGGCAGCCCAAATACGGACTCAGCGCACGGGATTTGGGGCTGTGCTACCAGGTGAACCCGAGATGCTGGAAGGATCATCCTGGGGATTAAATCACTAATGTGGGATCCCTCTGGAGGACCAAGCCAGGGGCAGGACACCTGAGACCTCTCCCCATGGTGGGATGTCACACCTCCCTGCGTGCCCAGAAGTGGGGGGGTGGTTCTGGAGGCTGGAGGAGCACAGGTCTGAGGGAGTTGGTGCTGTTTCAGAGTTCCTGCTTGATCTTGGCCTTCCCCTGCACCAGTGCAGCTGCCTGGGAGGGAGATGGGGCTTGCAGCCTGTCCTGCTGACGTGTGTGGGAACAGTGGGAATAGCAGGGCACGGCGCGAGTCGGAGCGAGCGTCTGCTGGCAGATGGGCCCGGGGGTGGGAGTGGAACAGCGGGAGGGAAGCAGGGATGGGGGGTAATGAGGTGCCTTGGCAGAGCTGTGAAACCAAGGAATCTTCACTGCTCACATTCCAACTGCTGTCACATGGAACCGGTGCTTCTGTCACCAGTTCTTTTTCCATGGAGTCTCTTCCTGCCTTAAAAAGCCCTCGTTGGGCTTTGCTGCCTCCTGGCCCGGGGCTGGGAGGGGCGAGCGGAGCAACGGGGCTTCTCGTTGTTCCAAAGCCACAAATCCTGGATGAGAACACTTCTGGGGAGGATATGTGAGCTTGGCCTCCAGCGCTCTGAGGGTTTGCAGCATCAGGCTATAACGTTTCCAGGAAAATCAGCATGAAGAATGAAGCGTTCCGTGGGGAGGGAGCTGGTGCCTCTGTTTGTGCTCTGTGGCCAGGTACTTCCGAGCTCTGGTGCTGCCTTGGCAAGCTGAGACCGTCTGTGGCTTTGCAGGAGTTTGTGCAAAGGGGAAACTGAGGCAGGAGGATTGATAAAATTCAAATGGAAAGACTGGCTCAACACCTGGGATGTGAAGTGCTGAGAGAACTTCAGTGCCACCACTGGCTGACTCTGGCCTTTCCCATCTGCTTTTCAGTTGCCACTGTTGTGTTTTTCCTTTGCTCTTGGTTCTGGATGGTCTCAAGGCTCTGCAGTCATCTCTTGAGTGCCAGTTCTGTTTAGGGGCTGGGTGACAGGGTCATGGCAAGGTGAGGTCGGAGGCAGCCCCGTGCCCTTTAAAAGCCTGAAATGCCACTTGGAACTTTGCAGAGCTCCTGGATTGCTCCTGGGATAGAGGAGGGCTGGTAGGGCTGCCCTGGGCACAGTGTCTGGCTGCTCTCTGCACTCAGCTTGTGGCAGCCACAGACCTGTGCCCTGGATCTCTTGATAAATCCAGTGCCAAGGCAGGAACCTGGGCTGCTCAGCTGAATTCCAAGTGATGGGGAGTGATTCTGAGTGCGAGGGACAGTTGCTTGGCTGAAAACGTCCCCTGGAACAGAAATAATGTCGTTGTTGTTATAAATAGGACCGAGGGGGGTTTGTAACCTTCCCTAACCCACACATTTTGGGCAGATTGCAGCAGCTTTGCATGTGTATGGATGCACAGGCAGATACAACCTATTCTCACTCAAATATGGTGCTTGTTTGTGAGATGGTGTTTTTTTTTTTCCCTTTTAAGATGCTGCATCTTTAACAAGCCCTTGATAGATGAGAATTTGATGCTTGCAGTGACAAACAGGCTCTTCCTTCCTGCCCATATGCACCATCATGCTTTCAGTTTCCCCCAGCGTTATTATGGGAGGATATTGATTTTAAATCTGGTCGGGGATGCTGTAATTGTATATTAGATATTTTCTGTTGGTTTGTAGGGCTGCAGTAATGCAAAAGGCTTGAGTGTTTCCGTACAATCCAGAGGGGGAAGATTGCTAAGGACCTTGAGGTTTTGAAGGAGGAGGGGGGGGGAGGGAGGGGGAGAGACAGAGAGAGAGAGAGAGAGAGAGGAGAGAGAGAGAGAGAGATACTGTGGTAGGAAGATTCAGAGATCTGTTGTGCTTTTTCTTTTTTTTTTTTTTTTTTGTGTTGTTTTTTTCCTCCCCTTCCTTTCCCCCAGTTGCTTTGCATCAGGGCATGAAAGGAGTGGAAACACCGGGGGGACAAAAGGCACCAGAACAAATGATGAAACTCAGTAAGGAAATCAACTGGATTCAGAATTTATAGCTTTAAAACGTTGCATTGATCAGTGTGTGAATAGTCATTATGTGCTTTTGGGCTGCGTGATTAGGAAAGCAGATCAAGGCTCTCAAGATGATGATTTTTCTTACTTTCATTTTTTTTTTCCCCCTCTGCTTGTAATATATGTGTGTGTGTGTGCCTGTGTGTGTGTGTGAGAGAGAAGCATAAATACCAAAGTCTCTCTGGTCGCTTCTGCAAAGAGGAAAGTACAACCTTGTCTTGATACTCAGGTTTCTCATCTCTCTTCTAGATGAAATTTTAGGCAAGAGAAGAGTATGTTCTCCCAACAGCAGCAGTGAGTGTCCTTTAGAAAGCAAGAAAGCCAGAAGTGAGTCCCCAAAGGGTAAGTGCTGCTTCTCCCTCCCTCCCCCATCCCCTTCCCCTTTCTTCTCCTTTCCTAAGAGTGGAACTTAATTGAAATTAAGGAGCCGGGGGGGGGGGGGGGGGTGAGAGAGGGTTTGCAAGAGGCTGCGGTGTGGGAGCCGTGTCTGGCACTGAGGGTGCATGAGGGAGGCGACCAGGGCTCTCTCTGCTTTCTTTATCTCCTCGGGGGGGGGGAGGCTCGCGTTGTGAGCCTCTTAATTAGAATAATTGCTTTACGGTTAAGAAAAAAAAAAAAAAAGGCAAGCCGCAGCCCTTGAGGTGGATTTTTAGGGGTGTTTCCAGTTTTTTCGGGCAGAATGTCTTGATTACATGTTTAATATAAAGAGAGACACGCAGGCTTATCGTGCTGGCATCTGTTCCTTTAAAGGGAAAAAAAAAAATAGAAGCCTGTCAGGGAGAATAGGGCTGCCTAGTTCTCTCTTATGCATTTATGGCTCTGTTCCTATAGAGATGGAATCTGCAGAAGGTTTCTCTACTTAGGGGTTTATTTTTATTTTTTTTTAATCTCTTGGTTTGTCTTCGGGTTCTTTTCCTGTGAAGGCGATTTTTAAACTTTCTTTAGGGCTGGCAAAGTGGGGTGGGTAATGGAGCCTGCAGTTAATGAGTTTGTCTCCAGGTTGGGTAAATGAGGTTTTGCAGGCCGTTTACTTAAAGGCTTTGTTGTTAAGTTCAAACTAATTAGCTGTCAGTAATACCCCTCTCGTGTAATCACTGTGCCTAACCTGCACTCTTTGCCACTTTAAAAAAAAAGAAACAACTAAAAGCAGATCCTGTTCCATGGGTTTGGAGTTCAGCTGAGACTCTCTAAGGTGTATATCCTCAATAACCCATCCAGGGAATCTCAGAAGGGACTTTTTTGCAGCAGTTTGTCCTAAAGCTTTCTTAAACTACGTGCTTTATATTATGCTTTAGAAAGATATATTGTAGGGACCTGTTCTGCATCCTGATTTCACAGAATGTTCCTGTATATTGTTTCTGGTCCCCAAATTATGATCTGAAGGCAGCATACTCTGAATGCTGGTGTCACTTAATAGAATATTGCCAACATCACCTGAGAACACACTAAATCTTCTCTTTCATGTAACCCTCTCCTGCCTGTTAACTCCTTTATACCAGTAGAAGTGCCTTAGATTTTACTGGAAACCATTGATACTGCTACTCTTTATCTGTTTTCCTTGATTTGCTTTCATCTGCCCTGTTCCTGTTATCCTGGAAATGTTTCTAGTGGATGTGCAGGAAAATTCCAGCAGGATGCTTCTATAGATTCTGAAACATGTTTGTTATATGAGACATGGGACTCCTGTAACACACTTGACACTTTGCTGTTTCTGCTGCGTTTGTATCCTTTGTAATTCCAAGGTATCAGAATCCAGGTAACAGCAACCTGTGTGGCCTGGCTGAGAATGGGCTAAACTTTAAGCAAGCTGTCTGAAACCAAACTGTTGCATTTGGATTCATCCCAGTAAAGTGGCTGAAGTGGCACAAATGGATTGGTTTTGCCATGGGAGCAGCAGGGTCAAATGATCTCATTCCATTTCTTTCCTCTGGCCTTCCCACCGTTTTTGTTTTCTGGGGTGGGCTGAGGGCAGTGTGAGGCAGGTGAGGAACCCTTGGCTTTGCAGGATGCACTTGGGATCTAAATCCTGCTCCTTAGCTCCCAGTGACTGGGGGGATTCCCTTCCAGGGGTTCCCAGGAAGCCCTGGATAAAGAAAAGTTTTGTTTTCTGCTCCCACTTTTCTTCCTCGGAAATCCTTCCCCGCCCTTTGAAAGAGATGAGACAGAATGGAAATTTGGAGCTGGGCCTTTTAGTGATCTCCCATGTGACCTGTTTTTTTTTTATTAGATCTTTGGAGAGCCCCTGTTCCCTCCAGTGGTGTGCAGGAATTTAAGCCTAGGCTGTGCTGATGCTGGAATACCATTGGAATAGTGAGGGGCTGAGACTTCTGTGCTTTGGGGGTCTTTGTCTCCCCACTCCCTGCTATGGAAAGGGGGTAAAAGGAGGGGCTGCAGCAAGTGTTGCTGGCTTAAGGCCCAGACAGTGACAGCACCTCACAGCTGAGAACTCCCAGGAGCCTTCTGTCCTGCTGTCAGTCAGGCAGTGCTCCTGTGTCACGGGTGCCATGGAGGGAAACGATCCCTGTGTTCCCAGCTCTGGCTGGAAATGGAACGATCCACGCTGTGTGACAAGCCATTTTCAAATGGGATGGGCCCTAAAGGCCAGTTACTTGGGATTTGGGAACTGCTGCAGTGGAGCAAAGTGTGAGGTTGTGCTGGAGCCCCAGGCTTGGCTGGGACCCAGAGTGCAGTTTGTGATTTAGGAGCGGGAAGGGAAGCAAGGACCGGTTGGAGTTTTGGAGCCTGTGCAGCCTCACGCTGTGCTGCAGTAGGAGCAGGGTCTGCAGTGTTCCCTGGGACACAGCCCTCCTTTTCCTCCAGCCTGGTGGTCCTGTGCCTTGTGCAGGTGCTGCTCCTCCACATCCCGCATCCCTTGTGGCGGCGACCGGCTCCGGGCAGGACTCTGCCCCTCTCCACCACAGTCTGCCCTGGAAGCAGCTCTTGCTCTCCATCACACAGTGCCCTAGAAGCAGCTTTTGCTCGGGGCACAGCTGCCTTGTCTCAGGAACAGCCTTTTGAAGAGCAGGAGTGACCCCATGGCACAGCTCGTGCTGCCGTGGCCGCGCCTGACAAGGCGAGGAGAACAGAGGCAGCCAAGGAAATCACTCCCGCTCTCCGACTGAGTGAAAAAACACCTGTAGGGCTGGAAACCCTTCCAGCGGGGGAGCAGCCACCTTCCCTTCCCCCTCCCCAGCTCGCAGTGTTCGCTCCAGAGATCAAAAGAGAGCCCTATCTCGGTGGAAACGGGGCCGCGCCGCTGTCAAACAGAGCAGAACGTTCTCGCGTCTAATATGGAAATGGGAGCGGTATCAGAGGCTGGGAGCGAGGGCTGTGCTGGCAGGTCACGGGGGAAGCTCTCTCCTCTCCCCAGGAGACAATTCCCCAAGTGAAACCCTCGCTCTCCCGCGGCAGCAGCGCGTCTGGAGATCTGCTCCCCCCCACACCTCGAGACGCGAAACAAAAACCGAGGAGGGAAAAACCGGCAAAGAGTGTTTTTGGTTCCCGTTTGAGCCGCTGAAAAATAAATCTGGTAGGAGCCTCGTCGTTTGGGAAGGTTGGAAGCCGGGCTGGACGAAGTGCTGGAAAACACACGTAGGGAACAATATTGTGCTCACCCCCTGGGGCGGGCGATGAGCTCATACGCTGCTCCCTCTGCCATTCTCTTTTCTTTGCTATTGTGGATCATTTAAAACAAAACAAAGTCTTGCTGCGTCTTTGGGTGATGAACTAGACCAGAACTGGAGCTGGACTGCAGCTGAGCAATTCAGATCCAGCCTCTGTCAGTTTGTCCCTCTCCTTTGGAGGGGAACATCCATGTGTTGGTGGCTTTGGCAGCTGTCCAAATAGGCAAGGAGGAACAAGGAACAAGGTTTGGCCCCGTTCTTGCTAAAAACTTCACTGCCCCCCCTCCCAGACTGCTGAGTGTGGTGGGAGTGGGCACAGCACCCCCCTGCCCTGGCAAGAGAAGACCCTAAAGCTGCTGACCAAGACCTGGCCTTGAGTTTGCAGTGAGACGCGTTTGCAGCAGGTTCCTCGAGCTTTGACTGGGGTTGGATAAAGGGAACCTTGGCCTGTCATGGGTTTGTAGCAAAGGAGAAGGGCTGGATAGGCTGGGTGCTCGTGTTTTGTCTGGAATTGCTTGGAGAGGATGGACCTTGTGGAATCCTGTGGGAAGGTTGTGCAGCAGTGACACGTCCTTTGGGCTGTGTCCTCCAGGAGTTTCCCGTGGCTGTGCCATCAGCGGTGGCAGAGGTGGGCTCCCCTTGGCTCGGGTGAACAGGAGGGGGCTGGCAGAGAGCATGAGGGCCCAGCAGATGCTGCCTTGGCTCTGCCTTCCCCTGGCCCTGCCAGAGTCCATTTCACACCTGGCGGCTGGAGGAGATTTGGCGAGATCAGTCTCCCGCATTACCCCTGGTAATGACAAAAGCAGACAGCAAAGCTTCAGCAAAGCTGGAATTACTGCTGGCTGAGTCATGTGAAATCTTCCAAGTTTTAAGTGTGGAAATCCAGCCTTTCCCTGGGCTCCTCCTTCCTCTCAGCCTTCCCTTGCCACCCCCATTCTCCCTCCCCTCCTTGCACCTGAAATCTGCTCTGCGGCTGATCCGATAGAGTTTATGGTAATTAAGTGTTATTAAATCCCCTCCCCCCCTCCCTTTTCTTCCTCTAATGACACAGCTGTGGGGGGAAAAAAAAAATCAGTGTTTTTCTAAATCAGGTCTGTGGCATGTGGCTTTGCTCCTTAGACCTTTGGTTAAGAGCATCAGAAGGGAACTGAAACCTTGTGCTTCTGCATCCCTGGGGGAGGTGGCAGGAGCGGTGAGAGAGCAGAGGAGGATGTGGGAATGTGGCCCCTGGGAGTGACTTGGAGGGAAGGGGACCTGGAAGGGATTTCTGCCCACAACTCCCCTGCTTCTGCCAGGGGTGTCTTGCAGGTTTGGGTGCTGGAGGAGGGAGTGGGAGGGAGCAGGTATGGCTTGGCTGTTGTCCAGGGCAGCCTCTCATTTTGGGGTCTGGCTTCTAGGGGTGAGGCACACAGGGGACCCAGCTCCTCATCCCAGCCAGCCTGAAGCAGCCTCTGAACCTGTGATTGCACGGGAAGGCAGTGGTCCCTGAGGTGCAGATGAGTGTCAGTGGGGTAGAGATCCGTGGTTGGAGGTAGAGCCACAAATTGCTGTGCTGGAAGGCTGACCTGAGCTGGAGGGGACTGAGGTCATTTCCCTTCTGCAGAGGAAGAGTGCCTTGGGAGCCAGTGATGCAACCCTTTTGTATTGAAACTTTGTGCAGCTCAGACTATTTTTTAAAATAATAATAATAATATTTATTGTTGTTGCTGTTGTTGTTGCTGTTGTTGTTATTGCTGCTGTTATTGTTGTTATTCCCTCCTATGTTTTGGGGAGAGAGTGGTTTCATTACAACATGCGAAGGTTTCATCCACCAAAATCTGAGCCCTGTGTGCTTGGCTCTGCCATGGGTTTGGTGTCAGACAGCACGTTCACCTCTCATTCTGTGCAAGGCAGAAGCGACCCAATCCCTGAGCTGCTGTGGCAGGGCCACGTTTTACAGCCTCTCTGTCTCTTGGGCTGTTTTTTGTCTGCCACAGACTTACATTTTCTGATAGGCAGCTTTTGTCTCACCTGGGAGAGACCCACAGCTCTTTTCCCAGCAGGATGGCCAGTGCCTGTGTGTTCCTCACAGTGCAAAGCGAGTGGCCTGTGCTCAGAGCCACCACCTTGAACTTGGAACCAGTCTGGCAGCAGAATCACCTGCCGTGGTCCCTGAGGGGACTCTTGTCAGTGAAATGAAGGAGCACAAATCTGGGGCACACGGTGGGGTGGTCTTGTCACTCACTGAACACAGTGGTGGTCTTGTGACTGCAGCGTGGGGGGAGCCCGTCCCTCCCTCCCCCTCTGCCCGCTCAGATTGTTACTGGGAGTTCCTCTCTGAGTAATGAAAAGGCTTTGCCTGTGGGGAAGATCCGAGATAAAACAGTGTTAGAGCAGCCAAGGCGGGGAGAGTGGTAATTACTCTGATTTGTGCTTACAGTAAACAGAAAAGCCTCTGCGGTTTTCTCTCCCTGACTGCCAGACCGGGATCCCTCCTGCCCCAGGAGCAGGCAGGGCCTTCCTCAAAGCACCTCCCTCCTCCTGGGCTCTGCAGTCGTTCCGGGAAGATGGACAGGGAGGCATCCTCGGTGTGATTTTAATGGCCTCAGGGTGCTCAGCCACATGTACAGATGTGAAACAACCTGCTCCTGAGACTTCCCCCCCCTGCCCCCAGAGCTGGGCAGGTGGATGTCATCACTGCCAGCATCACCTCCTGCTCTGGGTGATGAGCATCTCTCACGTTTTTGTGTCCTCGTGGGTGTTTAGGAAGGTGGGGGAAAGAGGTGCATGTCTGGCCAGGTACGAGCTGAAAAAAGAACTCATGTCCCCTGAGATGAAAGGGTGAGAACTCAGTGAACTCTTCCATCCTCCCTGTCCCCTCTGCCACACTGGGGGTAACAGAGCTTGCTGGCAATTTTGTGTTATTACCATGCAGTGCTTGGTGCTTTAGGAGGAAGAAGAAAATACAGCTGTTGAGTTTTTTGGGTGATGGGGGCTTGGGTGATGGGGGCTTTTCTGTGTGTAAGTGTAGCCATGTTTGGGGGTTTAGGAGGTTGTTAGGTTGACCACATAAAATGGTACATCTCGAGCACAAGGACACCTGATTTGGCAGCTTGGTACATCAGGCTCAGTGGGAACACTAGAGACTTGTGGGAATTTGTGCTAATATCCCTCTAACCCCCCTATCTCTTTCTTTTTGCACTGTCCCTATAGTTATGTGATTTTCCACTGTATTTTTCTCCGGGGAAAAAAAAAAAAAAAGACCCAAATCTTTCTGCTCTTCAGAAAACTCCCACACGCCTCTGCTGGAGGACTCGGTGACTCAGATGACCCCGGAGGAGCACTACAGACGCATGATGTCAGCACTGAACGAGCATGGCACCTTTGAAGAGCAGCAGCAGCAACGTCTCTACCAGCTGGCCAACAGCATGGCAGTGCCCAGCCACGGAGGTACAGGATCTGCAGAGGGGAGGAGGGGCTCGTGGTGCCTTTCGGGATAACTCTGTAAAGGTTCCTAATCCCCCCTGTGTGCATCTGAGGGGGATTGATGGGCTGCAGTGCTGTCTGTTTATCATGCAGCAAATACAAGTGGTGCTAAAAAGTGTCCTAGAGACCCTTTTCTCCCACCATCTCCGTGGGGACATCTCCCCTCAACCATCTGTAAGTGCCAGTTCCTTCTGGAGCTCTCTATGGGGATACGCTTTTCTTTACTGGAATAGATTCACTACAGTATCACTACTGTGTATTTTGCAGTGGTGGTGAGAGGGGTCCTTCCTTTGTTTCAAGAGTTTGTGTCAATGTGAATGTTCAGGATCTCTGCTGTAAGGCTTTATTTGTTGTCACAGTGTGGAGCAAGGGGGGTGAGCAAGTTGGGATAACACAGCAGGGGTGTGAGATGTAGGCAGTGGCAGACACTCCTGCCCTGTAGTGATGGAAATGGCAAGAGGATGTTGCTGCCTTCTCCTGGGGGCTGGAGTGGTGCCCGGAGGGGATAAGTGTCCTGCAGTGCTGGGATCTAAGAGGTGCAGTGTGAGTTGAAGGATTGCTGGTCTGTTTTCCCTGGGCTGTGGAAGGAGCTGGCTGGATCCAGCGTGTCCTGCGCTGTGCCTAAAGGGGGCACCAGGCAGTTACAGGATCTGCCCTGGATCCACTTGGCAGGATGCAGGATCCACAAGCGTTCCCTCCACGGGTTCCTCAGCCCACCTCACCTTCCCTCGGGTGAGCTGAAACTGCTGCCACTGGCTCAGCTTCACCCTGAGCAAAGCCATGCCTTGTACCGAGTCCCGCGCTGCAGGAGCCAGGAGTGGGGGAAGTAACTCAGCTCTCTGGATCAGGCAAAGCCAGGGAGATGGAAAAGGTGATGCTGTTCCAGTCGTGGAGGCAGAGGGTTGGAGCATCACTGAAAAGCAGGGCTGTGCAAGGATCTGTCCCTCTGCTGCTTCCTGCCCGAGGTGTGGAGGGCTCACACGGGGAGCCGGGGGAGGAGCACAAGCAGCATCAGCAAAGCATCCAGCAAGAGCTGGAGGAGAATCTCTGGTCTCTGAGTGTAAATCCCCGGGGCTCCTTGTTAGGTTAATGAAGAGGCTGTCTTCTTTTCCACTCTGTTTGATTTGATTGGCTTCTCTGGGGGCAGGAAGGCGATTCCCTTCGCTGTGGAGTAAGGATTTGCTTATCAGCAAAGGCACGGCACAAACCTGTGCTGAGGCACGGCCCGGTGAACATGGCACACGCTCTGTGTGTGGTGTTGAGCTGTCCCAGGCATTTTCAGAGCTGCAGGGCTCCTGCAAACACAGGGATACGGGGCCCTAGGGCTGAAGTTTCACATGTACATGTGATGAACACAGAGGAGAGGACAGCGTGTAACACTGTGCACAAAAGGGTGACACACTCCTATGCCCAGGTTGAATATTTAACCAAGTAATTCAGATCTAGACCATGTAGAATACACATGTAGACCATGCTGAATACAACAGAGCAAATACACAGCTCAAAATGTGTTGTGTGCACGAGTGTTGTGACAGACAGTCACGACAGACCACCCAACCTGGCACTGGATGGCTGCTGGACTCATGGACGTGTCCATCCCACCAGCATGTGCTGCAGAACTTCTCTCCCTTATAAGAAGCAGAGTAGTTCATTACATTAAGAGCCTGACGTATTTTTATGATTATGATTAAATTGTCTCAGCAGCATTTGTTAGGTGAGGGGGTCACCCTGGGGTTTTGGGTGGGCAGGGGGAGAAGAGGCGCCTGCATGGACAGACTCCCTCGTGGAACACTGACGAGACAAAACTTGGTGTATTTTTGGGTTGTCTCCACACCACAGGGCCCTGGCTGGGCTATAAATTATTAGTGCCAGTACAAAGCGCAGTTTATCTGCGGGCTCACATGGAGGCACCAATAACATTAATAATTTAAAAAATGTTAATAATTTAGAAATCTTTTTTTTTTTTTAATTGCTTTTCAGCCCCCCCCTCCCCTCCCAGCACCCCCCTCCCTCCTCCGCCCCCGTTCTCCCAGTGGCATTCATCCCACATTCTGAATTCAGTCTGTCTCCGTGCCTGGAACCTCCATCCGCCAGCGTCCCACTGTCAATCAATCTGATTTCCCAACTGTCAGAGTGCAGGATTGTAAATAACAGATCCTGGGGGAGAGGGGGGGGGGTCTGGGCAAGGGGGTAGGGGCGCAGGGGAGGGGAGGAGGGGGGAGAAAGCAGCGAGGAGAGGGTGGGTGTGCAGGGGGTTGTTGCGGTCATTCAGGATCAATGCAGCTCCTGGAACTGGCTGCACGCCAGACTTCTAAATTACAGGCGCTGTGGCGCTGAGGAGTGACCTGGGTTTTTCAGATAATTAATTTATAAACGTTTCGAGGTGCACGGCCCCTGGCTCGGCGAATTCTCTGGGCCTTTTTACGTGATCCAGTGGGGTTTGGTGTTCCTTACATACCCCTGCAGCTCAGAAGCGTCATTTTAAGGTTTGTCCCCTCAGCTGGGGGTGTGGGGACAGGGACTGTGAGTGTGGCTGGAAATTCAGGCACCGGTGCCCTCCTTACTGCCAGCAAAAACAGCAGCTGTGTAAGTGTTTCCACCCCACCACGGGGCTTCAGCCCTGACCATCACCAAAATGTTGGATGATGTGACTGAGGAAGCTCAGGCTGGGCTAATAGGGATGTGGGTATCTGGGATTTCCAGAACTGAAGGAAAACAGCATGGTGGTATAAAGGAAGGCAAGGAAATTGGAAGTCTATCATCACCAGGGTCGTGCATTGTTCTTATAGTAAACTGGCTTTACAAATCCATCGTGGGAAGAGGATGGACGTGTGGAGGGCTTTGCAATCTCAGTGTGCAAGCTGATCCTGCCCAGGGTGTGTTCACTGAGATAAATCTCCCTCTCCTCCTCTCCCCAGCTGTGTTTTGGTTTCCTTTTGCAGCCTGGTGCACAGTGAGCACGTGAGGGAGGTCTCCTCCAAGTGTGCTCTTGTGCATCTGAGTTTCTTGTGTGCCATGTGAATGGCAGCAGAGGTTTTGGTGTGGGGTGTAAGTTGTGTATGGAGTGTTTTTATATAGATACAGGGACTAAGGGGCTCCTAATGCTTACCTGGGAGAGAGGAGCACTCTGGAAAAGCCTCTGTCAGTGCGACTGGTATGGGTGTCCATGTCACAAGTCCTTGTTCCCTGAGCAGCAGCACATCAGCTGTACCTGCATCACCTGCTCCTCCTTGGGGCTCTCTGTGATCCCCTTTAGTGGTGCTTGAGGTGACTGTGGCCGTGCCTGCACTGTCCATCACACAGCCCCTGTGTGACACCCGCCCTGGAGAGACTGTACAGGTGTATAACCTGTCACTGCACACGTGTCACAGGTAGGGTGACACAGGTCACAGGTTCTGCAGTGGTACCAGGGCAGCACAGGTTTAATGAGGGGTGCATTTCTGACCTGCAGCTGATGTCTGATGGAAGTGTTGTGCCTAAGGCTGGGAGGGGCCCCTCCTGTACCCCATCCTCCTCTGCCCTGTGGCCAGGCCCTTCCCGTTCCTACAGCAGAGCTGTGCCAGGCAGGTACAGACCTTGCAGGGCCAGCCTTCACCCCTTGCCCAGGTGAGGCCACAGCATCCCCCAGGATGTGGGGGGCTGACTGAGGGGGGGCACCATGCTTGGGAAAACAGCCCTGGGTGCTCAGACCGCTGCCAGGCTGTCCCTGGGAGCAGGGGTGGGTGTTCCCCGGGCAGGTGAACGACGGGAGTCAGGTGTGGATTTAAGAGACTACTTGGGGAAGTGACCCCCTGTTCCCTGCGTTCAGCAGCAGCTGGAGCTGCTGGGCTGTGGTTTCGGGGGGGTGATGCTGTCCCGACCGGGGCAGAGCACACGCAGCAAACGCTGCGGCCCCCGGGGGAGCCCCCATAACCTCGGCGGAGCCCAGCGGGGGCGGAGGGGGCGCGGAGGGGGCACGGCGGGGCCGGGGCAGGTGCCACCACGGCTCCGCTCGGGACCGACCGGGAGGCTCCGCGCCCGCGGAGAGGGGGCAGACGGCAGTTTGGGGAGATCCTCCCTCTCCTTTTGCTCTCCCCGCATCCATCCATCCCTCCTTCCATCCTTCCCTCCCTTTCCCCCCCCTTCTTCCCTCCCTCCTTCCCTCCGGCAGGAAGGCAATTAAACAGCAAATCCACCCCCCCTCCCTCCTTCCCTCCCTCCCGTAGTTGCACAATTTCCTCCGCTGCCAAACTCCCTCGGCGGCGGAGGCGGATCCCGCCAAGAGCAGCCCGAGCCCGCTCCGCCGTGTGAGTACCGGGGCAGCCCGGGCAGCCTCTCCCGGAGCCCCGGAGCCGCGGGGATGGGCGGCGGGGGGGCAGCTGTCGCCCGAGGGGCTGCGGGCACGGCCGGGAGCAGCCCCGGGGCAGCGCTGTCGCCCGCGGGGAGCCCGGAGCATCCCCGGAGCAGCCCCCGCGGCGGGGACGGGAGGGCAGCGGGTGTTTTCTGTCCGTCCATCCGCGGGGCTGGGGGGAGGGAGGGGCTGTGCGGGGGTCGATGCCGGGCAAGCAGCTCATCCCTTCCCTCCTGTCCCAGATCTCCTGCGGGCGCGGCAAGAGGTGGCAGCGGCGGCGGCGGCGCGGAACCCCGGCGCGATGGAAGCGCACATCCCCTCGGCCAGCAACTCTTCCAGCCAGCGGAGGAAGCAGGGCCTCCCCCAGCACAGGGACACCCACTTCCCCGAGAGGTACCGCGGGCACGGGTCACCCCCCGCCCCGGGGCGGGGTTTGGTGCGGGGCGGGGGGGCTTCGCGCCGGTGGCACCCTCGGGAAAGCCTGGAAAGGCTGGTACGGGTGTCCTGGGGGTGCGGGAGGGGAGGGAGTGCCTGGGTCAAGCGTCGGAACGGGCTGCCCCGGGGAGGTGGTGGAGTCACCATCCCTGGAAGTGTTCGAAAAACTTGTGGATGTGGCGCCTCGGGGACGTGGTTTAGTGGTGAACAGGGAGGTGTCAGGTTGATAGTTGGACTCAGCTATCTCGGAGGGCTTTTCCAACCTTAAGGGTTGTGTTACTCTGTGCAGTGCCCAGGGGTTGGGCAGGGCTGGTTTGCCCAGGTGAGGTGTGAGTGTCTCCCCTGGGTGTTGTGCAGGTGCAGAAGTTGGTGGGGGGTGTTCTGTCCCATGCTGGGGTGTCTGTATGGAAAAGGGAGTGATCTGTGCTTGGGCACATGTGCATCCACATCCAGGTGAGTGACTGTCTGGCTGGAATGATCCCAATCCTGCCCTGGATCTCCAGGGCAGATGCCACTTCAACCTGTTCTTTGGCCAAAAGCAAGTTTAGGTGTTTAACTTTGCATTTTGCAGCATCTCCAGACGAGGGGAGAGAACAAATGCTCTAGGATGGAGTAGAAAGAGAAGTTTTCTTTTTCACAGAAAAGAGGCACAGCTTGCCTTTACCACTGCTAGGAGTGCTGGAAAGCTGATATTCCCCTGCCCTCCCTTCCCCCCCCCCCCCCCAGGAAATTCTAGCTCGTTTATCTTGCTCTGTGCCACGAGCCATTCCCTCAGCAATCAAGAACATCAGAGGGAAATTAAATTAAAGCTGCGTGCGTTTCTGACAGGGATAGCAGAGGCGGGAAAGGGCCACGGGGATGCAAAGGCTTTGGATATCACGGGACAAGCCGTGAAAGGCTCTGGTATTCAGACTTTTTTTGGCTTTCATGAGGGGGTGGGTGCAGAGCAGGCTGCAGCATCACTTCTGTAGCACGTGTACGTACGTGTTGAGTCCAGAGTTTTCCACCCCCCCGTATTTATAGCCTTGGAGATCCTTCTTTTTTTTTTTTTTTTCCTTCTCGTTTTTCCTTCTCTCCAACCAAGTGCCTCTGCAATGTGTAGGGGCTGGGCAGACCTGGTAAACCTTTTCTCCTGCGGGGTGTACTTTGGCTAACCCGCCTCATAAAACGCAGCCCGATCCGTGCGGGTTGCAGGCGGACCTGTGAGGAATGCAGGGATCCACGGGTCTCAGTGCAGCCAGTCAGCAGGAACGTTCCTCCAGAGCTGTGTGGCCTGGAGAGGTGCCAGGCCAGCCGGAGGCCTGGCTGGAAAGGCATGTACGGGAAGGGTGGAGGCTTCTAACGGGGAGGTGCTGCTCGCAGGAGGGGCAAACCGAAAATGGGTTCGATCTGGATCAGACCCAGGGGTTGACACGGCCAGGCAGGTGCTGGAGGTGATGGAGCTGGGCTAGGCCAGGAAATTTGGTTTGGGAAAAAGGGGGGAGAAGTTGCTCACTAGCTCAGGGGACAGAGACTGAAGGCCAGGAGTTGACTGTTGGAACAAACCACCACTTTTCATCTTGATTCGATTCTCCAAGTAGTCCCGTGAGTAGTTGCATTGGTGTGGGAGCGAAATCCTGGCGAGCTGAGGAGGGGGAAGGAACACACAGGGGCACAACTGCCTTTGATGTTGAGAGAAACACCTGTGGGACCTTGGAACAGGGCTGCAGGAGTCACTCAGTGTCTCAGTGTCCCTTGTGGCTCGGTGACAGTGGTTCTCATCTCGAAAGCAGGTTGTATTTTGGCATTTGGGAAGGCCTTTGAGTGGCTCAGTTGCAAGAGCAGTGTAATGTGGTAAGGTTGTGGGGAGCAAGGATATTTGCACCCACTTGTAAAGGTCTGGTTATTTGGCTGTGAGCAAGACCAGCCTGTGGCTGTGTTGGTGGGCACGAAAGAAAGAAGCTGGTTTTTGTTTTTGTGGTCTCGTTTCTGTCCAAGAGCCTGCAGGCTGAAATAAGGCTCACAGCAGGTTATCAGCCCTGCTTTTGTTTTCCCCCAGTGCTCCCAGCTCCGACTGTGTGTCCGGGACCTGCTCTTATTCCTGGGCAAAGTCATTCTCCAAGGAGCTTTGAGACAAACTATGTTGAAACATCCCCATGGTGGGCCTGGCTTGGCACATCCTGTGCTCCCTTCCTCTGCCATCCCAAGACATGGCAAGACCAGGCTGTCTGTGTTTTCTGCAGCCATCTGCTCCCCCAGGGAGGGTGTGGTGAGGTCCTTTGTGGCCAACCTCCTCGGCCAGGCTCTTAGGTGTAATGATCCTTGGTTAGCAGAGCTGGGGAGACCTGCTGGGAAATGGGAAGCTACAGCTGTCCCCGTGGTCATGACTTGGTAAGTCTGCTTGGTATGGTTTGTGGATGGCCCCATCCCTTGAAATGTCCAAGGCCAAGCTGGGTGGAGCTCTGAGCAACCTGCTCTAGTGCATGGGAAGGTGTCCCTGCCCGTGGCAGGGGATTGGAACTACGTGATTTTTAAGATCCTTTCCAACCCAAACCATTCTCTGATTAGTGCACAATGTCGTTACTTCTCCCCAGAGCTCTGCAGCCACCTGAGTATCACTGAGGGTCCACTTGCATCCCTCTGCTCCCACCCAGACGTGACCTGTTTGGAGCTGTCCTGTGCAAATTGTTCCTGGCTGTTTAGCCAGAACACCAGGGGTGGTTTTGGGAATACCAGGAGAAACTGTGGCTGTGCGTTGTAAAGCAGTGAAGTTCTGCGTGGGGTAACTTCTCCCTTCCATTTCCTGTTACCCTTGGGTTTTGTACTTGGCTGCCATGGTCTTTGTCAACAGGGTAAATCACAGCAGCCTCTGTGCACCTTTGTTAGGAAGGTACAGAATTTTCCAGAGGTTCAGGTGGGCACTGACAGAGGAGAAGGCAGTGGAGGGAGCTGCTTCAGGTTCGTAGGCAAACTGTAGGTAGATTTACAGCATCTCCTTTCCCAGGAGCAGAAGTAATAACACATGATGCAGGGGGATGTGAACTGTTTGGCATGGTGTTAAAATTCCATTTCAGCTTCCTATCGGGAGATCTGTGGGGATCAGGTCAGCTCTCAGGTGCAGCAGCTTTGTGGGTAAGAATAATTAGTCACTTCAACCATTATGTGTGGCAAAGCAAAGGGGCTGAAACCCACAGTGGTGACCCAGTTTTATTTATCAGGGCTGCACTGATGTTTTTGCAAAGACAGGAATGCAGAGAACTTGCCTGATAATGAGAACTACACCATACAGCTTTCCTGTTTCCAGGGGTGAGGGTGGGTCTGAGACAGGGAACAATTGGGAAGATGGGTGTGTTCAGACATTCATCAACTAATTATCACCCATTTTTGCTGGTCAGAAACAGGCTGGAAGGTTTAATGACACTAAGGACAAGGCAGGCAGGTGAGTAGTGGCTTTGAGGGGATGATACACTCATGTACACACAAACACGTGGATATGGATTTTCTTGGACCAGGCTCCAAGGTCCCTTTAGTGGCTTGGGGGCCCCTTCACCTCTTTGGTCCATCTGTCGGAAAGAGTCAGTAAAACTGAGACATCTTGCCAAAAGTAGACTCAAGCCACAGGCTGGAGAATCCATTTGGTTTCATGGTTTTGGTTTCCTAGATCCTTCCTCGATTGATTCAGGCTTGGATTACGGAGTGCCAGGGCCTGGTGGTTTGTCTGAGAGGATTGTTGAGTTCAGCTTTATAAAAAGACTTGGAAGAGGAAAGGGCACAACTAAAAGGTGCCACTGTAACTGCTCCAGCCTGGAGCACTTCCCATCTCCAGACATCCTGCAAAAATGGCAGGTGTCTGTGCCCTGCAGAGTTTTCTTGGATCCCACCCCCTGGATCCTGCCTCCAGGCTTTGTTGGCAGCGTGCTTGGTTTTGCTGGGGTCGTTTAGCCTGGCATGTTCTCACCCAAGGTGTTCATCTCTGTGCTTCTCTCCCAGCAGGCTGGTGTACCTGGAGCCTGGGGAACAACTTGTGTTCTCCCCCCTTCAGGAAAACCTTTCATGCCCTGCAAACAGAAGGGACTGGCCGGGAGCTCGGGCGAGGTTGGCTGAGCTGGTGGACAGTGTGACCAGTGGGGTGAAGCTTGTTGGCTGAATATGAAGCATCAGTTCTGTGTTAGGAGTTGTGAGGAGCTTGTTCTCGTGCCTGCAGTGTGTAGTGTGGGGGTCTGGGGGGGACCTGCCCCTCTCTCAGGAGGGGAGAAGGCAGAGCCTGGTCAGAGGAGGGGCAGGAGTTGAGGCAGGTCCTTGGTACAAGCCCTCAGCTGGCTCTGGGGCTGTCTGCAACCAGCATTAGGGACACAGTTCATCCTCCAGGACCACAGGCAGTTCCAGGGGAAGGCAGGAGGAATGCCAAGGAACAAGAAATGCTGCCTGCCTGAGGTGCCATCAGCATCCTCATCTCCGGGGTCCTGGGAAGCCGAGCCCTTTGGCTGGAGTGTTCTGGGAATGGGAGCCACAGAGTCTCAGAGAGGCTCTCACTGCCCTTCCCTTGCAGAGCTGACAGACATTGTGCATCAGCCAGAGGCTTTCTCTGAGCAGAGATGTGCCCAAAATACCCAGCAAGGATTTTTGGATGGAGTTCTTTCCATCTGCTGTTGCTACGATTTGTTCTTTCACCACCTAATTCCTCCCCCCTGTTTTTTTGGAGGCTTTCCTTTTCACTGCTGGCTCCTTGGGCACATCCTCCTGTGCTCTCTGGGCGCTGTCTCTCTCCCCCTCTTACCCACCCCCCAGCCTTGCGTCCCCCTCTCTGCTCTGAATATTCTGATTTTCTGATTTTTGCACTGGAGGGATCCTCGGCAGATCCCAGCTGGCTGAATGTTATGCAGAGCAAAGGCCCAAAGAGCTTGACCCGATTTAACTAATTTGGTTTTAGCACCAGTTTGGATTTTGAGGGGGCGATTTCCCCGGGCAGCACAAACCAGGCCCATCTCCCTGTGTCCAGGCCTCGTTGCTGCCCTAGAAGGGCAGCTCCAGTGCATGTCTTTTCCTGCCTGGAAATCCCAAACACCATTTTTAGAAAGCCCTTTCATTTTATTTATTTTCCCTTCCTGGCACAGTGTCTGGGGATGGCAGAGCAGCGAGGAGCTGTGTGCTGCCTGCCTATTACCTCGGGTTTAAAGTGTCTCTTCCTATCAAATGCAGAGCAGGAGAAAGCAGAGCTTTCATGCATTCTCTTTTTTTTTTTTTTTTTTCCCCTTCTTCCATCCGTTCTAAATTTATTTCCATGCCTTGCCGGTTTCAATCTGCATTTTCTGACCCTCTCACATCTCCAGTCACAGCCTGTGCTCCGAGCCTTCCCTCGGAGCTTGGATTGAAGTCAGGGGGGAGCATTGCTCTGGGCTGGGGAGGATATGATGGGGTTAAAGTGAAAGGCTTGGTTTTAACAGTATAATGTGTAACCCCATAATGACTTTAAATATTGATTATTTGAAGGCCATTAGTGCTTATTGTTAAAGAAAAGTCAATACTTTTTAAGCCTTGTGAACCATTTGTCTCCTGTTAAAGGACATATCAAATTTAGCAGCATGCAGTGCAAATCCCCTAATACCCTGCTCACAAGCCTCCAGCTGGCATATTAGGGGGGAAAAAGAAAAGAGGGTGGGGGGAGGAATATGCAGTAACACAGAACTGCTCTCTGCAAGGTAAGGACAAGGCTTATCAGATGTAATTGCCAGGGGCTAAATTCAGGTTCTCAGAATATGG